>NC_074668.1:19578604-20778604 GCF_029448725.1 Salvelinus fontinalis | reverse complement strand
GCACTAACTGAAGTTTATTTAGTGCTTTATCCGGGTAGCCGGACAGTAGAGCATTGCAGTAGTCTATCCTAGAAGTGACAAAAGAATTGATACATTTTTCTGCATCATTTTTGGACAGAAAGTTTCTGATTTTTGCAATGTTACGTAGATGGAAAAACGCTGTCCTTGAAACAGTCTTGATATGTTTATCAAAAGAGAGATCAGGGTCCAGAGTAACGCTGAGGTCCTTCACAGTTTTATTTGAAACGACTGTACAACCATCAAGATTAATTGTCAGATTTAACAGAAGATCTCTTTGTTTCTTCGGACCTAGAACAAGCATCGCTGTTTGTCTGAGTTTAAAAGTAGTACCACTGTTGTCGTCAGCAAACTTAATGATGGTGTTGGAGTCATGTTTGGCCATGCAGTCGTGGGTGAACAGGGAATACAGGAGGGGACTAAGTACACACCCCTGAGGGGCCCCAGTGTTAAGGATCAGCGTGACAGACGTGTTGTTGCCTACTCTTACCACCTGGGGGCAGCCCGTCAGGAAGTCCAGGATCCAGTTGCAGAGGGAGGTGTTTAGTCCCAGAGTCCTTAGCTTAGTGATGAGCTTCGTGAGCACTGTGGTGTTGAACGCTGAGCTGTAGTCAATTAACAGCATTCTCACATAGGTGTTCCTTTTGTCCAGGTGAAAAAGGGCAGTGTGGAGTGCGATTGAGATTGCGTCATCTGTGGATCTGTTGGGGCGGTATGCGAATTGGAGTGGGTCTAGGGTGTCCGGGAGGATGCTGTTGATGTGAGCCATGACCAGCCTTTCAAAGCACTTCATGGCTACCGATGTGAGTGCCACGGGGTGGTAATTATTTAGGCAGGTTACCTTCGCTTCCTTGGGCACATGGACTATGGTGGTCTGCTTGAAACATGTAGGTATTACAGATTCGGTCAGGGAGAGGTTAAAAATGTCAGTAAAGACACTTGACAGTTGGTCCGTGCATGCTTTGAGTACACGTCCTGGTATCCGCCTGACCCAGCGGCTTTGTGAATATTGACCTGTTTAAAGGTTTTGTTCACATCGGCTACTGAGAGCGTTATCACACAGTCATCCAGAACAGCTGGTGCTCTCGTGCATGCTTCAGTGTTGCTTGCCTCGAAGCGAGCATAAAAGGCATTTCGCTCGTCTGGTAGGCTCGCGCCACTGGGCAGCTCACGTCTGGGTTTCCCTTTGTAGTCCTTAATAGTTTTCAAGCCCTGCCACATCCGACAAGTGTCAGAGCCGGTGTAATAGAATTCAATGTTAATCCTGTATTGACGCTTTGCTTGTTTGATGGTTTGTCTGAAGGAATAACGGGATTTCTTATAAGCATCCGGAGCTCTAGCCTTTAGCACGATGCCGATGTTGTCTGCAATCCATGGCTTCTGGTTGGGATATGTACGTACAGTCACTGTGGGGACGACGTCATCGATGCACTTATTGATGAAGCCGATGACTGAGGTGGTGTATTCCTCAATGCCATTGGATGAATCCCGGAACATATTCCAGTCTGTGCTAGCAAAACAGTCCTGTAATGAAGCATCCACGTCATCTGACCACTTCCGTATTGAGCGAGTCACTGGTACTTCCTGCTTTAATTTTGCTTGTAAGCAGGAATCAGGAGGATAGAATTATGGTCAGGTTTGCCAAATGGAGGGTGGGAGTGTGGAGTAAAGGTGGTCTAGGATTTCTTCCCCCCTGGGTGCACATGTGACATGCTTGTCACGTTCCTGACCTGTTTTCTGTTGTTTTTGTATGCGTTTAGTTGGTCAGGGCGTGAGTTGGGGTGGGCATTCTATGTTATGTGTTTCTATGTTGGGTTAAATGTGTTGCCTGATATGGTTCTCAATTAGAGGCAGGTGTTCGACGTTTCCTCTGATTGAGAACCATATTAAGGTAGGCTGTTCTCACTGTTTGTTTGTGGGTGATTGATCCTGTGTCTGTTTGCACCACACGGGACTGTTTCGTTTGTTCGTTCGTTTAGGTAGTCTGTTCCTGTTTCATGCGTTTTTCGTGTTTATGTAAGTTCTTGTTCAGGTCAGTATACGTCGTTTGTTATTTTGTAATTCATTCAAGTGTTCTTCGTGTTTCGTCTTTCATTTATTAAATTCATTATGTATTCATCACCCGCTGCGCCTTGGTCCACTCATTGTCCTCAAGACGATCGTTACAGAATCACCCACCAAACCCGGACCAAGCAGCGGCAGCAGGAGAGGCTGCACTATTTGGAGAAATGGATATGGGAGGACGACCTAGACGGCAAAGGACCCTGGGCAGAGCCAGGGGAATATTGCCGCCCCAAAGAAGAGCTGGAGGCAGCGAAGGCGGAGAGGCGCTTTTATGAGGCGCTAGCACGGCAGAGTGGCTGGAGGCCCGAGAGGCAGCCCCAAAAATGTCTTGGGGGGGGGTCACACGGGGAGTGTGGCAGAGTCAGGAGTCAGACCTAAGCCAACTCCCCCTGCTTACCGTAAGGAGCCGGTGAGGGCGGAATTGGAGGTTAGTGACGCAGAGACAGTGAAGGAGTTAATGGGGAAATTGGAGGAGAGAGTTATGAGGGATGTACTGGTTTGGTGCATGAGGCACGACATCCGTCCGACTGAACGTGTTGGTGAGTTGATGTCACCGGGAACAGCTCTCCATACTCGTCCTGAGGTGTGTGCTAGCCGTCTGATCAAGACAGTGCCTTCACCACGCACCAAGCCTCCTGTGCGTCTCCAGAGTCCTGTGCGTCCTGTTACTGCTCCCCGCACTAGCCCTGAGATGCGTGTCCCCAGCCCGGTACCACCAGTGCCTACACCACGCACTCTAGGCCTACTGTGTGTCTCCAGAGCCCTGTTCCTCCTCCACGCACTAGCCCTATGGTGCGTGTCTCCTGCCCATTACCACCAGTGCCTACACCACGCACCAAGCCTCCTGTGCGTCTCCAGAGCCCTGTTCCTCCTCCACGCATTAGCCCTGAGATGCGTGTCCCCAGCCCGGTACCACCAGTTCCGGCACCATGCACTAGGCCTAATGTGCGTCTCCAGAGCCCTGTATGCACTGTTCCTTCTCCCCGCACTCGCCCTGAGGTGCGTGCCCTCAGTCCAGTACCACCAGTTCCGACACCACGCACCAGGCCTCTTGTGCGCTTTGAGAAACCAGTGTGCCCTGTTCCTGCTCCCCGCACTAGCCTGAAGGTGCGTGTCCTTAGCCCGGTACCTCCAGTTCCGGCACCACGCACCAGGCCTACAAGTGCGCCTCAGCCGGCCAGAGTCTGCCGTCTGCCCAGCGGCGCCTGAACTGCCCGTCTGCCCAGCGGCACCTGAACTGCCCGTCTGCCCAACGGCGCCTGAACTGCCCGTCTGCCCAACGGCGTTTGAACTGCCCATCTGCCCAACGGCGCCTGAACTGCCCGTCTGCCCAACGGCGCCTGAACTGCCCGTCTGCCCAACGGCGTCTGAACTGTCCGTCTGCCAAGCGCCGCATGAACTGCCCGTCTGTACTGAGCCTTCAAAGCCGCCCGTCTGTACTGAGCCTGCAAAGCCGCCCGTCTGTACTGAGCCTTCAGAGCCGTCCGCCAGACAGGAGCCGCCAGAGCCTTCCGCCAGACAGGAGCAGCCAGAGCCTTCCGCCAGACAGGAGCAGCCAGAGCCTTCCGCCAGACAGGAGCAGCCAGAGCCTTCCGCTAGACAGGAGCAGCCAGAGCCTTCCGCCAGACAGGAGCAGCCAGAGCCTTCCGCCAGACAGGAGCAGCCAGAGCGTTCCGCCAGACAGGAGCAGCCAGAGCGTTCCGCCAGCCAGCCATGAGCAGCCAGAGCCGCCAGCCAGCCATGAGCAGCCAGAGCCGCCAGCCAGCCATGAGCAGCCAGAGCCGCCAGCCAGCCATGAGCAGCCAGAGCCGCCAGCCAGCCATGAGCAGCCAGAGCCGCCAGCCAGCCATGAGCAGCCAGAGCCGCCAGCCAGCCATGAGCAGCCAGAGCCGCCAGCCAGCCATGAGCAGCCAGAGCCGCCATCCAGTCATGAGCTGCCCTCCAGTCATGAGCTGCCCTCCAGTCATGAGCTGCCCTCCAGTCATGAGCTGCCCTCCAGTCATGAGCTGCCCTTCAGTCATGAGCTGCATCTAGTCCGGAGCAACCATTCAGTCCAGAGCTGCCTCTCTGTCCGGAGTTGCCCTTCAGTCCGGAGTTGTCCTGAGCTACCCCTCTGTCCTGAGCTACCTCTCTGTCCTGAGCTACCTCTCTGTCCTGAGCTACCTCTCTGTCCTGAGTTGTCTATATTTAGGAGGGGCCTTGGTGAAGGTTCCTGGACCATGGTCGGGGGCGAGAGTCGCCACTCAAGGGACGCTAAGGAGGGGGACAAGGACAATGGTGGAGTGGTGTCCTCGTCCTGCGCCGGAGCCGCCACTGCGGACAGATGCCCACCCAGACCCTCCCCTTGAGTTTTAGGGGTGCACCCGGAGTTCGCACCTTGAGGGGGGGGTTCTGTCACGTTCCTGACCTGTTTTCTGTTGTTTTTGTATGTGTTTAGTTGGTCAGGGCGTGAGTTGGGGTGGGCATTCTATGTTATGTGTTTCTATGTTGTGTTAAATGTGTTGCCTGATATGGTTCTCAATTAGAGGCAGGTGTTTGACGTTTCCTCTGATTGAGAACCATATTAAGGTAGGCTGTTCTCACTGTTTGTTTGTGGGTGATTGTTCCTGTGTCTGTTTGCACCACACGGGACTGTTTCGTTTGTTCGTTCGTTTAGGTAGTCTGTTCCTGTTTCCCGCTTTTTTCGTGTTTATGTAAGTTCTTGTTCAGGTCAGTCTACGTCGTTTGTTATTTTGTAATTCATTCAGGTGTTCTTCGTGTTTCGTCTTTCATTTATTAAATTCATTATGTATTCATCACTGCTGCGCCTTGGTCCACTCATTGTTCTCAAGACGATCGTTACAATGCTGTTAAAAAATTTGGTAAAACTGATTTAAGTTTTCCTGCATTAAAGTCCCTGGCCACTAGGATCGCCGCTTCTGGGTGAGCATTTTCTTCTTTGCTTATGACCTTATAGAGTTGGTTGAGAGCGGTCTTCTTGCCAGCTTCGCTTTGTGGTGGTATATAGACGGCTACGAGTAATACAGATGTAATACAAATCGCTTGGTAGATAGTGTGGTCGACAGCGTATCATAAGGTACTCTACCTCAGGCGAGCAATACCTCGAGACTTCTTTAATATTAGACATTGTGCACCAGCTGTTATTGACAAAAAGACACACACCCCAGTCCTTGTCTTACCAGAGGTAGTGTCTCTGTTCTGCCGGTGCATGGAAAATCCCGCCAGATCTATATTGTCCGTTTCTTCGTTCAGCCAGGTCTCGGTGAAACATAATATGTTACAGTTTTTAATGTCCTGTTGGTAGGATAATCTTAATAGTAGGTCATCAATTTTATTTTCCAATGATTGCACGTTAGCAGGAAGAATGGAAGGCATTGGGAGTTTGCTCGCTCGCCTCCGGATTCTCAGAAGGATCCCCGATCTGCGTCCCCTTTACCAGCGTCTTATCTTCACACAAAAGGTGTGGATCTGGGCCTGTTCCAGTGAAAGAAGGATATCATTCTCATCAGGACTCGCTAAAGGAAAAAAGTTTCTTACAGTCCGCGGTGAGTAATCGCTTTTCTGATGTCCAGAAGTTATTTTCGGTCATAAAAGACAGTAGCAGCAACATTATGTACACAATAAGTTAAAAAATAAGTTACACAAAATTCAAAAAAAATAACAAGTGCACAATTGTTTAGGAGAATGTAAAACGTCAGCCATGTTCTTCGGCGCCATCTTTTCAGTATTTCCAAAATGGCGGCCTAACAGATGCGTTTTCCGTTGGTAAGAAGATCGCATAGCATCATCATAATATATTGTAACAGCCTTAAACCAACACCTAGCGACCTCATAAAGGTTAAGTTGTTCGCTTGACAGTCGCTGGACCCGGGTTTGAGTCCTAGTCGGGGTTATCCCTTAAATTCGCTAGAATATAAATTGTACTTTTATTATATAGGCCTAAATCAAAATCATAATGCAGGGCATGTCTCTCCTTTTCTGGCATGACTGGTTTATACCCGCTCATTCAATCGCCAACCATGCTAGAAAGTAAATATACTATATGTACAAAAGTATTTGGACATTCCTTCAAATTAGTGGATTCAGCAATTTCAGCTACACCCGTTGTTGACAGGTGTATAAAATCGAGCACACAGCCATGCAATCTCCATAGTCAAGCATTGGCAGTAAAATCTCCTTACTGAAGAGCTCATTGACTTTCAACGTGGCACCGTCATAGGATGCCGCCTTTCCAACAAGTCAGTCTGTCAAATTTCTTCCCTGCTAGAGCTGCCCTGGTCAATTGTAAGTGCTGTTATTGTGAAGTGGAAACATCTAGGAGCAACAAAGTCTCAGCCGTGAAGTGGTAGACTACACAAACTCACAGAACGGGACCACCGAGTGCTGAATTGCATAGCGCCTTAGAAATTGTCTCTCCTCGGTTGCAACGCTCACTACCGAGTTCCATATTGCCTCTGGAAGCAACGTCTCTTCCCAGAAGAGTGGAGGCTGTTATAGTATGCAAACACCATATTAATCCCCATGATTTTGGAATGAGATGTTTGACGAGCAGGTGTCCACATACTTCTGGTAATGTAGTGTAGACCAGTAGCCTAAGACAGTATGAGTAGGCTACAGTATTGCTGTGCGATAGGAGCGCGACATAATAGCCTATTTACTCTCAGAGCCTATACCAAGGCAGGAGATAGAAACAAAATCATGTATTGATAAACAAAATATTGAACAACAATTCATATTTTGCATAGAAATGTAGGCTGTAGGCAGCATTTACTTTTACATTGTTCAATAGACAATCAATCTTGCTGAATGCGTGGCCAGTGTTTGGCACTCGCTATAGGCAGCATGCATTATTCATTTTTTTAAAGTCACTGCTTAAGATTACAACATTCTGCCCATACCTCTACAGAAATGGGATCAGATTTTCCATTTGCACTTTCTTTTATGAACTGTCATGGCCCAGTTTCAACACCTCCAAATCATGCAGCAAATTAGGTCATTTTTGTCACCCTAAAAGGTGAATGGAGATCGTTTTCCAGGAGGGGTTGTAACACTCATTTTTGATAAATGAAGTATGGCTCTGATTTATCAATGAAAACTTGTATATGTTGCGTGCAACAACAATTATTTGTTGCGCATGTGAATTCTAGAATCTCCACCACATACACCAGAATTTTGATAGAATTGTATGCATGGTTGATACTGTAAATGAGGCCCCAGTTGTTGTTGCATGCTATTGATGAGTGATGTAGTCTACTGCATTTAGAGTGGTTATGTGGATTTACTAATGGTTTAGTAATGGGTTCGTTTTGGTAAATTAATGGTTTATTGTTGTAATAATTGTTCTAAAAAGCCAGGGGCCTCATTTCTAACCATTGCATACATTTTACACTAAATATCTGCGCGCGCTATTTCTGAAAAGACTGCACACGCACACATTTTCAAGTTCAGAACTGTGCGCACTCCTCAAACAATAGCATGGTATTCTTTCACTGTAATAGCTACTGTAAATTGGACAGTGCAGTTAGATTAACAAGAATGTAAGCTTTCTGCCCATATCAGATATATCTATGTCCTGGGAAATGTTCTTGTTACTTACAACCTCATGCTAATCACATTAGCCTACGTTAGCTCAACCGTCCCGCGGGGGGGACACCGATCCCGTAGAGGTTTTAAGAGCCCTTAACCGACAATGCAGTTTTGAAAAGTAACTAAGACAAATGTGCTAAAAAAACTAAAGGAAAAATAGTACCACAATAAAAAGACAATAACGAGGCTATATACAAGAGGTACCGGTACCGAGTCAATGTGCAGGGGTACAGGTTAGTCGAGGTAATTGAGGTAAGATTGACATGTACAGTTGAAGTCGGAAGTTTACATACACCTTAGCCAAATACATTTAAACTCTGTTTTTTACAATTGCTGACAATTAGTCATCGTAAAAATTCAGTGTCTTAGGTCAGTTAGGATCACCACTTTATTTTAAGAATGTGAAATGTTAGAATAATAGTAGAGATAAAGATTTATTTCAGCCTTTATTTCTTTCATCACATTCCCAGTTGGTCAGAAGTTTACATACACTCAATTAGTATTTGATAGCATTGCCTTTAAATTGTTAACTTGGGTCAAACGTTTCAGGTAGCCTTCCACAAGCTTCCCACAATAAGTTGGGTGAACTTTGGCCCATTCCTCCTGACAGAGCTGGTGTAACAGAGTCAGGTTTGTAGGCCTTCTTGCTCACACACGCTTTATCAGTTATGCCCACACATTTCTACAGGATTGAAGTCAGAGCTTTGTGATGGCCACTCCAATACCTTGACTTGTTATCCTTAAGCCATTTTGCCTCAACTTTGGAAGTATGCTTGGGGTCATTGTCCATTTGGAAGACCCATTTGTGACTAAGCTTTATCTTCCTGACTGATGTCTTGAGATGTTGCGTCAATATATCCACATCATTTTCCTGCCTCATGATGCCATCTATTTTGTGAAGTGCACCAGTCCCTCCTGCAGCATAGCACCCCCACAACATGATGCTGCCACCCTCGTGCTTCTCAGTTGGGATGGTGATCTTCGGCATGCAATCCTCCCCCTTTTTCCTCCAAAAATACAGATGGTCATTGTGGCCAAACAATTATATTTTTGTTTCATCAGACCAGAGGACATTTCTCCAAAAAGTACGATCTTTGTCCCCATGTGCAGTTGCAAACCGTAGTCTGGCTTTTTTATGGCGGTTTTGAGGCAGTGGCTTCTTCCTTGCTGAGCGGCATTTCAGGTTATGTCGATATTGGACTCGTTTTACTGAAGATATAGATATTTTGTACCTGTTTCCTCCAGCATCTTCACAAGTTCCTTTGCTGTTGTTCTGGGATTGATTTGCACTTTTCACACCAAAGTACGTTCATCTCTAGGAGACAGAACGCGTCTCCTTCCTGAGCAGTATTGTAACGGGTGACGCTCTCCTCATCCTCGGAAGAGGTGAGGAGAGAAGGATCTTCAGACCAAAACGCAGGCTCAGGGAAATAAGCCATCTTTATTATAAATTACGATGGCACACGAAACGAAACAAAACACTTTCCAAACTACAAAATAACAAAACGACGTTGACGAGACCTGAACATAAACTTACATAACTAAACATAAACTTACGTACAGGTAACAGACGACATCGAAACGAAAACGAAACAAACAAACGCTACAGTCCTATGTGGTACGAACATAACATACGGACACAGGAGACAAACACCCACAAACAAACAGTGAGAATGCCCTACCTAAATATGACTCTTGATTAGAGGAAAATGCAAACCACCTGCCTCTAATCAAGAGCCATACCAGGTAACCCAAAACCAACATAGAAACAGATAACATAGACTGCCCACCCAAAACACATGCCCTGACCATAAACACATAAAAACAACATAAAACAGGTCAGGACTGTTACAGTACCCCCCCCCTCAAGGTGCGCACGCCGGGCGCACCAGCACAAAGTCCAGGGGAGGGTCCGGGTGGGCAGTTGACCACGGTGGTGGTTCCGGCTCAGGACGCTGTCCCCATACCACCATAGTCACTCCCCTCTTCTGTCTACCCCTTCTAATGACCACCCTAACACTACCTTCCCCTAAATAAACAGCTAGCACCGGGACAAGGGGTAGCACCGGGACAAGGGGCAGCACCGGGACAAGGGGCAGCACCAGGATAAGGACCAGCACCGGAATAAGGGGCAGCACCGGGACAAGGGGCAGCACCGGGACAAGGGGCAGCACCGGGACAAGGGGCAGCACCGGGACAAGGGGCAGCACCGGGACAAGGGGCAGCACCGGGACAAGGGGCAGCACCGGGACAAGGGGCAACACCGGGACAAGGGGCAGATCCCGGCTGAAGGACTCTGGCAGGTCCTGTTTGGACGGCTCTGGCAGGTCCATGCAGGCTGACGGCTCTCGACGCTCATGGCAGACTGACGGCTCTCTACGCTCATGGCAGGCTGACGGCTCTCGACGCTCATGGCAGGCTGACGGCTCTCGACGCTCATGGCAGGCTGACGGCTCTCGACGCTCATGGCAGGCTGACGGCTCTCGACGCTCATGGCAGGCTGACGGCTCTGGCTGCTCATGGCTCTCTGACGGCTCTGGCTGCTCATGGCTCTCTGACGGCTCTGGCTGCTCATGGCTCGCTGGCGGCTCTGGCAGATCCTGTCTGGTTGGCGGCTCTGGCAGATCCTGTCTGGTTGGCGGCTCTGGCAGATCCTGTCTGGTTGGCGGCTCTGGCAGATCCTGTCTGGCGGGCGGCTCTAGCGGCTCCTGTCTGGCTGACGGCTCTAGCGGCTCCTGTCTGGCGGATGGCTCTGTAGGCTCATGGCAGACGGGCGGCTTTGCAGGCTCATGGCAGACGGGCGGCTTTGCAGGCTCCTGGCAGACGGATGGCTCAGATGGCGCTGGGGAGACGGATGGCTCAGATGGCGCTGGGGAGACGGATGGCTCAGATGGCGCTGGGGAGACGGATGGCTCTGGCCGGATACGGCGCACTGTAGACCTGGTGCGTGGTGCCGGAACTGGAGGCACCGTGCTAATGATAAGCACCTTCCTACTAGTGCGGGGAGCAGGGACAGGGCACACTGTATTCTCAAAGCCTACTCTATCCCTGATGCGTGGTACCGGCACTGGTGACGCCGGGCTGAGGACAAGCACATCAGGATTAGTAGGGGGAGAATATACAGTGTGTACAGGGCTCTGGAGACGCACTGGTAGCTTAGTGCGTGGGGCCGGAACTGGAGGCACCGGGCTAGATACACGCACTACAGGGAGAGTGCGTGGAGGAGGAACAGGGCTCAGGATACGCACTGGTAGCCTAGTGCGTAGTGTATACACTGTAGGTACTAGGCTGGGGCGGGGAGGTAGTGCCGGAAATACCGGACCGTGGAGGCGTACTGGCACTCTTGAGCATTGAACCTGCCCAACCTTACCTGGTTGAATGCTCCCGGTTGCCCGACCAGTGTGGGGAGGTGGAATAACCCGCACCGGCCTATGTAGGCGAACCGGGGAAACCATGCGTAAGGCAGGTGCCATGTATGCCGGCCCGAGGAGACGCACTGGAGACCAGACGCGTTGAGCCGGCCTCATGACACCTGGCTCAATACCCAATCTAGCCCTCCCAGTGCGGGGAGGTGGAATAACCCGCACTGGGCTATGCACTCGTACAGGAGACACCGTGCGCTCTACTGCGTAACACGGCGCCTGCCCGTACTCCCGCTCTCCACGGTAAGCCTGGGAAGTGGGCGCAGGTCTCCTACCTGCCCTTGGCCCACTATCTCCTAGCCCCCCCCCAAGAAATTTTTGGGAATTACTCACGGGCTTTTTTGGCTTCCGTGCCAGACGCGTTCCCTCATAGCTCCGGTTCCTCTCTCCGGTAGCCTCCGCTCTCCTCAGTGCCTCCAGCTGTTCCCATGGGAGGCGATCTCTACCAGCTAGGATCTCCTCCCATGTGTAGACACCCTTTCCATCCAAAACATCGTCCCATGTCCATTGCTCCTTTCTCTCCTGTCCCCTACTCCGTTTCGTTTTCCCTTGCCGCTTGGTCTTAGCGTGGTGGTGGGTGATTCTGTAACGGGTGACGCTCTCCTCATCCTCGGAAGAGGTGAGGAGAGAAGGATCTTCAGACCAAAACGCAGGCTCAGGGAAATAAGCCATCTTTATTATAAATTACGATGGCACACGAAACGAAACAAAACACTTTCCAAACTACAAAATAACAAAACGACGTTGACGAGACCTGAACATAAACTTACATAACTAAACATAAACTTACGTACAGGTAACAGACGACATCGAAACGAAAACGAAACAAACGCTACAGTCCTATGTGGTACGAACATAACATACGGACACAGGAGACAATCACCCACAAACAAACAGTGAGAATGCCCTACCTAAATATGACTCTTGATTAGAGGAAAATGCAAACCACCTGCCTCTAATCAAGAGCCATACCAGGTAACCCAAAACCAACATAGAAACAGATAACATAGACTGCCCACCCAAAACACATGCCCTGACCATAAACACATAAAAACAACATAAAACAGGTCAGGACTGTTACAAGTATGAAGGTTGCGTGGTCCCATGGTGTTTATACTTGCATACTATTGTTTGTACCGATGAATGTGGTACCTTCAGTCATTTGGAAATTGCTCCCAAGGATGAACCAGACTTGTGGAGGTCTACAATTTTTTTCTGAGGTCTTGGCTGATTTCTTTTGATTTTCCCATGATGTCAAGCAAAGAGGCACTGAGTTTGAAGGTAGGCCTTGAAATACATCCACAGGTACACCTCCAATTGACTCAAATGATGTCAATTAGCCTATTAGCCATGGCTTCTAAAGCCATGACATAATTTTCTGGAATTTTCCAAGCTGTTTAAAGTCACAGTCAACTTAGTGTATGTAAACTTCTGACCCACTGGAATTGTGATACAGTGAATTATAAGTGAAATAATCTGTCTGTAAACAATTGTTGGAAAAATTACTTGTGTCATGCGCGAAGTAGATGTCTTAACCGACTTGCCAAAACTATAGTTTGTTAACAAGAAATTTGGGGAGTGGTTGAAAAAAGAGTTTTAATGACTCCAACCTAAGTGTATATAAACTTCCGACTTCAACTGTAGGTAGGGGTAAAGTGACTATGTATAGATAATAAACAGAGAGTAGCAGCAGCGTATGTGAAGAGTGTGAAGGAATGTGAACTTATGTGTGTGTGTGTGTGTGTTCTGGGGTCAATATACATGTAGGTGTGTTTTGTGTGTATGTCCGTGTATGTGTGTGTGTATGTGTGAGAAAGGTATGCAGGGAGAAATTGGAATACTTATGGCAACATCACATACAGTGGGGCAAAAAAGTATTTAGTCAGCCACCAATTGTGCAAGTTCTCCCACTTAAAAAGATGAGAGAGGCCTGTAATTTTCATCATAGGTACACTTTAACTATGACAGACAAAATGAGGGGAAAAAATCCAGAAAATCACATTGTAGGATTTTTAATGAATTTATTTGCAAATTATGGTGGAAAATAAGTATTTGGTCACCTACAAACAAGCAAGATTTTTGGCTCTCACAGACCTGTTGTAAAGGCAGTCAATGTTGTTCTCCCCCTTAGACGAGAAGGAGCATGGATAGGACCAAGATGCGGATTGAGGGAAATAAGCCATCTTTTAATGAAAAACAGCAAACAAGACACTACAAACTACAAAACAACAAACGTGACTAACCTTCAACTGTCCTGTGAGGACACAGGAACAAACACCCACAAAACACCAGTGAAACCCTGGCTGCCTTTGTATGACTCTCAATTAGAGACAAACAATACACACCTGTCTCTAATTGAGAATCATACCAGGCCGAACACAAAACCCCACATAGAAATACAAACATAGACAAACCCACCCAACTCACGCCCTGACCAACTAAAATGAATACAAAACAAAGGAAAACAGGTCAGGAACGTGACAGAACCCCCCCCTTAAGGTGCGAACTCCGGGCGCACCAGCACAAAGTCTAGGGGAGGGTCTGGGTGGGCGTCTGTCCACGGTGGCGGCTCTGGCGGTGGACGAGGTCCCCACCCCACCATAATCAATCCCCGCTTCTTTATCCCCCTCCCAATGACCACCCTCCCACTAACCCCACCTAAATGAAGGGGCAGCACCGGGACAAGGGGCAGCACCGGGACAAGGGGCAGCACCGGGACAAGGGGCAGCACCGGGACAAGGGGCAGCACCGGGACAAGGGGCAGCACCGGGACAAGGGGCAGCACCGGGACAAGGGGCGGCAGGTCCTGGCTGAGGGACTCCGGCAGGTCCTGGCTGAGGGACTCCGGCAGGTCCGGGCTGAGTGGCAGCTCCGGACTGTAGGGCAGCTCCGGACTGTAGGGCAGCTCCGGACTGTAGGGCAGCTCCGGACTGTACGGCAGCTCCGGACTGTAGGGCAGCTCCGGACTGTCGGACGTCTCTGGCAGCTCCTGACTGGCGGGCGTCTCTGGCAGCTCCTGACTGGCGGGCGTCTCTGGCAGCTCCTGACTGGCGGGCGTCTCTGGCAGCTCCTGACTGGCGGGCGTCTCTGGCGGCTCCTGACTGGCGGGCGGCTCTGGCGGCTCCTGACTGACGGACGGCTCTGGCGGCTCCTGACTGACGGGCGGCTCTAATGGCTCGTGGCAGACGGATGACTCAGATGGCGCTGGGCAGACAGATGGCTCAGACGGCGCTGGGCAGACAGATGGCTCAGACGGCGCTGGGCAGACAGATGGCTCAGACGGCGCTGGGCAGACAGATGGCTCAGACGGCGCTGGGCAGACAGATGGCTCAGACGGCGCTGGGCAGACAGATGGCTCAGACGGCGCTGGGCAGACAGATGGCTCAGACGGCGCTGGGCAGACAGATGGCTCAGACGGCGCTGGGCAGACAGATGGCTCAGACGGCGCTGGGCAGACAGATGGCTCAGACGGAGCTGGGCAGACGGGCCGTTCAGGCACCGCTGGGCAGACGGCAGACTCTGGCCGGCTGAGACGCACTATAGGCCTGGTGCGTGGTACCGGAACTGGAGGTACCGGGCTGAGGGCACGCACCTCAGGGCGAGTGCGGGGAACAGGAACAGGGCACACTGGACTCTCGTGGCGCACTCTAGGCCTGGTGCGTGGTACCGGAACTGGAGGTACCGGGCTGAGGGCACGCACCTCAGGGCGAGTGCGGGGAGAAGGAACAGTGCGTCCAGGGCTCTGGAGACGCACAGGAGGCTTGGTGCGTGGTGCCGGAACTGGAGGCACCGGGCTGGAGACACGCACCATAGGGAGAGTACGTGGAAGAGGAACAGGGCTCTGGAGATGCACTGGAAGCCTGGTGCGTGGTGTAGGCACTGGTGGTACTGAGCTGGGGTGGGAAGGTGGCGCCGGATATACCGGACCGTGAAGGAGGACACGTGCTCTTGAGCACCGAGCCTCCCCAACCTTACCAGGTTGAATGGACCCCGTAGCCCTGCCAGTGCGGCGAGGTGGAATAGCCCGCACTGGGCTATGCAGGCGAACCGGGGACACCACCTGTAAGGCTGGTGCCATGTACGCCGGCCCGAGGAGACGTACTGGAGGCCAGATACGTTGGGCCGGCTTCATGGCATCCGGCTCGATGCCCAACCTAGCCCTCCCAGTGCGGCAAGGTGGAATAGCCCGCACTGGGCTAAGCACGCGTACTGGGGACACCGTGCGCTTCACCGCATAACACGGTGTCTGACCAGTACGACGCCCTCCTACTCCACGGCAAGCCCGGGGAGTTGGCTCAGGTATCCAACCCGGCTTCGCCACACTCCCCTTTAGCCCCCCCCCAAGAAATTTTTGGGTGAGCCTCTCGGGTTTCCAGCCACTCTGCCTTGCAAGCGCCTCATAATGCCGCCTCTCCGCTTTCGCTGCCTCCAGCTCCGCTTTGGGGCGGCGACACTCCACTGGCTGTGCCCAGGGTCCTTCTCCGTCCAGAATCTCCTCCCAAGTCCATTCCTCTTTTCCCCATTGCTGTAGTTCCTTTTCTCTCTCCTCAATCCGCTTGGTCCTGTTGTGGTGGGTGTTTCTGTAAAGGCAGTCAATGTTGTTCTCCCCCTTAGACGAGAAGGAGCATGGATAGGACCAAGATGCGGATTGAGGGAAATAAGCCATCTTTTAATGAAAAACAGCAAACAAGACACTACAAACTACAAAACAACAAACGTGACTAACCTTCAACTGTCCTGTGAGGACACAGGAACAAACACCCACAAAACACCAGTGAAACCCTGGCTGCCTTTGTATGACTCTCAATTAGAGACAAACAATACACACCTGTCTCTAATTGAGAATCATACCAGGCCGAACACAAAACCCCACATAGAAATACAAACATAGACAAACCCACCCAACTCACGCCCTGACCAACTAAAATGAATACAAAACAAAGGAAAACAGGTCAGGAACGTGACACCTGTAACTTCTTCTTTAAGAGGCTCCTCTGTCCTCCACTCGTTACCTGTATTAATGGCACCTGTTTGAACTTGTTATCAGTATAAAAGACACTTGTCCACAACCTCAAACAGTCACACTCCAAACTCCACTATGGCCAAGACCAAAGAGCTGTCAAAGGACACCAGAAACAAAATTGTAGACCTGCACCAGACTGGGAAGACTGAATCTGCAATAGGTAAGCAGCTTGGTTTGAAGAAATCAACCGTGGGAGCAATTATTAGGAAATGGAAGACATACAAGACCACTGGTAATCTCCCTCGATCTGGGGCTCCACGCAAGAGCTCACCCAGTCTGGTGGGGTCAAAATGATCACAAGAACGGTGAGCAAAAATCCCAGAACCACACGGGGGGACCTAGTGAATGACCTGCAGAGAGCTGGGACCAAAGTAACAAAGCCTAACATCAGTAACACACTACGCCGCCAGGGACTCAAATCCTGCAGTGCCAGTCGTGTTAAGCCAGTACATGTCCAGGCCCGTCTGAAGTTTGCTAGAAAGCATTTGGATGATCCAGAAGAAGATTGGGATAATGTTATATGGTCAGATGAAACCAAAATAGAAGTTTTTGGTAAAAACTCAACTCGTCGTGTTTGGAGGACAAAGAATGCTGAGTTGCATCCAAAGAACACCATACCTACTGTGAAGCATGGGGGTGGAAACATCATGCTTTGGGGCTGTTTTTCTGTAAAGGGACCAGGACGACTGATCCGTGTAAAGGAAAGAATGAATGGGGCCATGTATCGTGAGATTTTGAGTGAAAACCTACTTCCATCAGCAAGGGCATTGAAGATGAAACGTGGCTGGGTCTTTCAGCATGACAATGATCTCAAACACACCGCCCGGGCAACGAAGGAGTGGCTTGGTAAGAAGCATTTCAAGGTCCTGGAGTGGCCTAGCCAGTCTCCAGATCTCAACCCCATAGACAATCTTTGGAGGGAGTTGAAAGTCTGTTGCCCAGCAACAACCCCAAAACATCACTGCTCTAGAGGAGATCTGCATGGAGGAATGGGCCAAAATACCAGCAACAGTGTGTGAAAACCTTGTGAAGACTTACAGAAAACGTTTGACCTCTGTCATTGCCAACAAAGGGTATGTAACAAAGTGTTGAGAAACTTTTGTTATTGACCAAATACTTATTTTTCACCATAATTTACAAATCAATTCATTAAAAATCCTACAATGTGATTTTCTGGATGTTTCTCTCTAATTTTGTCTGTGATAGTTGAAGTGTACCTATGATGAAAATTACAGGCCTCATCATCTTTTTAAGTGGGAGAACTTGCACAATTGGTGACTGACTAAATACTTTTTTGCCCGACTGTATCTAAAGCGATTTAGATTATTCTGAACAACAGTGCATACCCCCATACCCCCACCCAGTACGAGTAATGTTGCTAATTACTATAATGACAGATGTCAAGCCCGGTCTGATAGTGCACCGCTGACCACGCTACCTTGTTGTGAAACTATTGAAACGGTACAATCAGACTATTTCCCAGATACATGCAATTTTACCCTTGAAGAGGTAGATCATTTTTTGACTTCCCTACCAAACAAAAATGCTAATGTATCAGATGTCACTCCCATGCACTCCCATGCCCTCATGGATATCTTCGATGCCTGTCTGATTAATGGAAAGGTACCTGACTCATGGCATGGAAGGGTGCTTTTATCCACAGAATACCCAAAAAAGTCAATGTTCCAGATGATCCATCTATGCTGAACAAAAATATAAACACAACATGTAAAGTGTTGGTTTCATAAGCTGAAATAAAAGATCCCAGAAATGTTCCATACGCACAAAAATGTTATGCACAAATTTGTTTATATCTGTTAGTGAGCATTTCTCCTTTTCCAAGATAATCCCTCTGATTTAAACAGCATGATCATTACACAGGTGCACCTTGTGCTGGGGACAAAAGGCCACTCTAATATGTGCAGTGTTGTCGCACATCACAATGCTGTAGATGTCTCAAGTTTTGCGGGAGTGTGTAATTGGCATGCTGACTGCAGGAATGTCCACCAGAGCTATTGCCAGAGAATTGAATGTTAATTTCTCTACTATAACCCACCTCACACGTTGTTTTAAAGAATTTGGCAGTACGTCCAACTTGCCTCACAATCGCAGACCATGTGTAACCATGCCAGCCCAGAACCTCTACATCTGGCTTCTTCACCTGCGGAATCGTCTGAGACCAACCACCCAGACAGCTGATGAAACTGCTGAGTATTTTTGTCTGTAATAAATCCCTTTTGTGGGGTTAAACTCATTCTGACTGGCTGGAAGCCATTACTGGCTCCCCAGTAATTTCCACAATTAACATAAACACATGTAGCATCTCCTGGCTTCCATGCATAGCCTACAAGCCACTGATGCAGACCTTTGGAACATCTACATTTTAAAAAGTGTAAAGAATCCATTTAAAATAGCATACACCCCTCAAACTTAACTCTGGACCTCAAAGCCAGTTTCACTGCATCTTTTCATTGTTGCTCGCTCTCTAGTTAGGGACTGATTTAGACCTGGGACTCCAGGTGGGTGGAATTAATTATCAGGTAAAACATAATATTTTAGGCCCTGAATTGGCTATGCCATATGGCTGTGAACTACACTAATTAATTTAGCAGACACGATTTGCTTACAATTCTGTTGCATTTTTTAAAATTATTTTATAGTACGAAGAATACAATTGAACATAACTGAATGAAATAGAAAGGATCTTTACTCCAAACGATTTCCAAGCAAGTGTGCACATGTGGCTATTCTGTTTTGAGCAGTAAGCAAAGAAACAGATCTTCCTATATGCGTTGGCTTATATGTTTAGATTTTTAATACATTCTAAGGCTGCATGATGCGACTCTGATGAAAAAGTTGTATGAAAAGAATGAGCTCTGATTTGTTTCTTGTGCAGGCTGCACACACTTCATCAGTCTCTCATTCACAATTTGACAAGCACTTGATAATATTCTCATCAGGCCTTTCGAATTTCTCAGCGGTATCCCACTTGTGTTGCTGTAATGCCCCCTAAAAAATCCATACCTTTTCCTGGCTGCCGTGCTCCGAAGCATCTCTCACTCACATGGCTCTCTCATATATCTCAATTCTTATCCCTATATTCTTAGCCCTATATGAAACCATCACAGTCAGAAAAGGTAAGGAATTTATTCTGCAATGATAATGAAATAAATAATCGGAAGTAGATATCAAATTATTTTAGAATGTGAAGATAAAATTAATAGATTTGCGCTCTTCTCACTAACAGCAAATTATTGCATCTTGTTATTATATTTAGCTATCTGTTTTTTGTTATGAATAAGTCATCACCCAGTGCATTCGGAAAGAATTCAGACCCCTTGACTTCTTCAACATTTTGTTACGTTACAGCCTTATTCTAAAATGTATTACATCGTTTTTCCCCCTCACCAATCTACACACAATGCCCCATAATGACAAAGCAAAAACAGGTTATTAGAAATGTTTGCAAATTTATTTAAAAAAATACAATGTAAATATCACATTTATGCAAGTATTCAGACCCTTTACTCAGTACTTTGTTGAAAGACCTTTGGCAGCGATTACAGCCTCAAGTCTTCTTGGGTATGACGCTACAAGCTTGGCATACTTGTATTTGGGGAGTTTCTCCCAATCTTCTCTGCAGATCCTCTCAAGCTCTGTCAGGTTGGATGGGGAGCATTGCTGCACAGCTGTTTTCAGGTCTCTCCAGAGATGTTCGATCGGGTTCAGGTCCAGGCGCTGGCTGGGCCACTCAAGGACATTCAGATACCTGTCCCGAAGCCACTCCTGCGTTGTCTTGGCTGTGTGCTTGGGGTTGTTGTCCTGTTGGAAGGTGAATCTTCGCCTCAGTCTGAGGTCCTGAGTGCTCTGGAGGAGGTTTTCATCAAGGATCTCTCTGTACTTTGCTCCATTCATCTTTGCCTCGATCCTGACTAATCTCCCAGTCCCTGCAGTGGAAAAACATCCCCACAGCATATGCTGCCACCACCATGCTTCACCGTTCGGTCAAAGAGTTGAATCTTGGTTTCATCAGAACAGAGAATCTTGTTTCTAATGGTCTGCGAGTCTTTAGGTGCCGTTTGGCAAACTCCAAGTGGGCTGTCATGTGCCTTTTTCTGATTAGTGGCTTCAGTCTGATCATTCTACCATAAAGACCTGATTGGTGGAGTGCTGCAGAGATGGTTGTCCTTCTGGAAGGTTCTCCCATTTCCAAAGAGGAACTCTGGAGCTCTGTCAGAGTGACCATCAGGTTATTGGTTACCTCCCTGACCAAGACCCTTCTTCCCCGATTTCTCAGTTTGGCTAGGCGGCCAGCTCTCAGAAGAGTTTTGGTGCTTCCAAACTTCTTCCATTTAAGAATGATGGAGGCAACTGTGTTATTGTGGACCTTCAATGCTGCTGAAATACTTTGGTACCCTTCCCCAGATCTGTGCCTCGTCACAATCCTATCTCGGAGCTCGACGATCAATTCCTTTGACCTCATGGCTTGGTTTTTGCTCTGACATGCATTGTCAACTGTGGGACCTTATATAGACAGGTGTATGCCTTTCCAAATCATGTCCAATTAATTGAATTTGTCACAGGTGGACTCCAATCAAGTTGTAGAAACATCTCAAGGATGATCAATGGAACTAGGATGCACCTGAGCTCAGTTTCGAGTCTCATAGCAAAGGGTCTGAATACTTATTTTTCATACGTTTGCAAACCCTTCGAAAACCTGTTTTTGCTTTGTCATTATGGGGTATTGTGTGTAGATTGCTGAGGATTTTTTTTATTTAATCCATGTTATAATAAGGCTGTAACGTAACAAAATGTGGAAAAAGTCAAGAGGTCTGAATACCCCATTTGCACAAGGCTACTAGGCTAATGTTGCCTTCCTGCAATGCAATGCTTCAACCACTAGAAACTTTGCGTATGCGTGGTCTAAAGTTTACGGTAGGATAAGCACATTCTCATGTCAAGTACAGTTTTTATAAATGCTGACTTTTGCATGAAAACTGGCGCACATGTTTTGGAGCATATTTTGTGCAAACACAACTTTTATAAATGAGGCCCCTGGCAAGGTCATTTATATACACACAATGCCCAGAGGTGTTGGGCTACCTTCTGGCTACTTTGGGTCACCGTTTTGTATTTAAATATTATCCTTCTGAAAAAGGGGAAGTTAGAAAATATTTGAGGGATTTACTTTTTATTGGAAGAGAATGTTGGGAATTTGAAACAAGAATTCAATAGGTACAATGTTCTGGTGAAATCTGAGAGAAGAGAGTTCGTACAGGATTAGGGCCCAGGCTCATAACAGTATAGCAGATGCCATTCCATATGTGTATCATCTCACTCTGGGGAATGGTGCATAACAAAACTCCACTGCAAGCCTAAAATGTCACTCATACCATTCATAGCCATGAATGCACAATCAACAAGGCCTTGAGGAATTTGAAGATCTGATAATCTGCAATGAGGTCAAGAGTGATGGAACCCCAATTAGGACCCATTATTAACATTTTAGTCATATAGCAGACGCTCTTATCCAGAGTGACTTACAGGAGCAATTAGGGTTAAATGCCTTGGTCAAGAGCACATCGGCAGATTTTTCACCTAGCCGGCTCTGGGATTCAAACTAGTGGCCTTTTGGCTACTGGCCCAAAGCTCTTAACTGCTAGGCTACCCTGTAGGGACCCCACTACTAATCTTATGAACTGTGAAGAGATATAAAATAGATTTAAAGTTACAGTGTTGCATGACCGTACTGTCTTATAGGCTATCCTATGTTTGAGTTAAATAATGCCATGTGACCCAGCAATCCCATCAGAAAGTGCCCTAGTCAGCCAGTGCACTCGATCCATCCTTGATTACCTTTAAGAGCACAATTAAGGGAAAGAAACACAGCTTTTATTCCCCTTTATTCCCAAGACAAACATAATGGGTCCCACAAGACTGAACTTCAGTTAACCATCCATGTAAATGAAACACATACCAGTGCAGGGGGAGCTAATTGACCATTAAATGGCAACTGGAGCCAGACATTAGACCCCAAGGCTTTACTGAACTCTCCTAGCTCAATGGACTGAGATTACTATTTGGCAGTCAACACTGAGTTCCTGTCTACGTGTTCCTAACAATTTACTAGTAATTCAAGATGAACCAACCAGAGTATACAACCCTGGCAACAATTCCCTGTTCGATTTGCCAGACAGACATGACAACTGAAGCATGTTCTGTCCCTGTGTTGGAACATAGGCTACAAGGCATTTTCCAATAGCTCCAATCTGTCATTCTGTCTACACAAGAGGATTGGGGTCAAGTAAACTCCTTAGGTAATAGATGTTATCCCCTTCCTCCAATGATAATGCAGCCTGCTGTCTCTCTCTCTCTCTCTCTCTCTCTCTCTCTCTGTCTCTCTCTGTCTCTCTCTGTCTCTCTCTGTCTCTCTCTGTCTCTCTGTCTCTCTCTCTCTCTCTCTTTATCCACTCTTGACACTCTGTGCTGGGCCTGCCATTGGGCCTCTGTCAGGTCTTTGAGATCTAGGCAAACACAACTCTGCCAATACAGGAAGTGTGGAGACAAGATAGGGTTTGTTTGTCTTGCAGATTCTGAAAGACAGTTTTAGGGGGACAGGTTTAAAACACATTATTCAGCTGAGTTTATCTCCCAGTTTCCCAGCCTAGATGTTTAACTTTGTACAAAAGCACACTCCACTCTACTGTGGTCTTTGTTGTTAGTTGGACAGGTATTTTGTGCAGTTCCCTGTGGTGTACAGATGCGCTGTAGTGTTGGCACTGGCAGGGACCTATAATCTCCTCTCCACTTTGTTCCTCTCCTCCTGTCTCTCCTCCTCTCCTCATGTCTCTCCACCTCTTCACCATCTCATCTTTTCCCGGTTCCTCTCTCAGCACATGGACTCAAGATGCTTGTCAGAGTTTTTCCGTTCCCACCTGTATGCAGGTCATTCAGTCGGCTTTGAAATTCCCTTTTCCTACTCCACAGATATGGCTGTGTTCCCTTTTGTTAGCCTGTACATGTCATACTGAGCTGTTTAAAAAGAGCCGCTGACGACTCTACTGCACTGTCTAGGTAACAGCATGGACCCACCACGTTACCTGTTTTCTCTGAGAATTGGGTTCAACAGAGAATAAGGACTTCTAGACATGTTGTTCCAAAGCCCAACTAGCCAACCAAATAGAGCATGATTTCTATCAGGTAGTTTTCATTTGAACCTTTTCTAGCGGGAGAGACATGTTTTCAACTGTGCCCGTATGTGGTAAGTGGGGGTTTCTCAGGTAAATGGCCTTTTCTTGTAATCTCTGATTCAGGATTTACGTTGATACGTGCATAAGAAGATGTGTACCGTTTGATAATGTTGTATTACAAAAATACATACTCCACATAATGGAACATAACAATACAGTAATCAATGGATTAGGCTTAATAAAGGCATGCTGGAATGTCCAACCATAAGCACCTTGTTTTCAACACCTTGCTCTGTTCAGTACCGTGCTGTAGCTGTACAGTAGACTATATGCCCTGGTGAGTTGTGGAATGCTGAATGTGGCTCACAGCAGGCTTTTCATCACGTTATCAGAGAGTAGTCATGTGTGACCGGAGTCCTCCAGGCCTGGAGGGAGACTGCTGCGCTGCGGGCTGGTAGTGTGAGAGACAGGGGACTGAAAGATTAATGTGATCTGCAGTTAATGTAACGGATGTGAAATGGCTAGCTAGTTAGCGGGTGCGCGCTAGTAGCATTTCAATCAGTTACGTCACTTGCTCTGAGACATTAAGTAGGGTTGCCCCTTGCTCTGCAAGGGCCGCGGCCTTTGTGGAGCGATGGGTAACGACGCTTCGTGGGCGACCGTTGTTGATGTGTGCAGAGGGTCCCTGGTTCGCGCCCGTGTCGGGACGAGGTAAAGTTATACTGTTACATTGATGCTGTTGACTCGGATGACTGGTTGCTGCGGAAAAGGAGGAGGTTGAAAGGGGGGTGAGTGTAACGGATGTGAAATGGCTAGCTAGTTAGCGGGTGCGCGCTAGTAGCATTTCAATCAGTTACGTCACTTGCTCTAAAACATTAAGTAGGGTTGCCCCTTGCCCTGCAAGGACCGCGGCTTTTGTGGAGCGATGGGTAACGCCGCTTCGTGGGTGTCAGTTGTTGATGTGTGCAGAAGGTCCCTGGTTCGCGCCCGTGTCGGGGCGAGGGGACAGTTTAAAGTTATACTGTTACATTAACATGGGAGTGTTTTCACCACACACACACATGCACGCAGGAACACACATATGCACGCGCACACATAGTCACACACATGCCACTGGAGGTTGGTGGCACTCTAATTGGGGAGAACGAGCTCATTGTAATGACTGGAGCGGAATAAGTGAATGGTATCAAATACATCAAACACATGGTTTCCAGGTGTTTGATGCCATTCCATTTGCTCCATTCCGGTCGTTATTATGAGCCGTCCTCCCCTCAGCAGCCTCCTGTGACACACACACACTCAAGATAAGGAACTTGTAAGTAAGCATTTCGTTGGACGGTGTATACCATGTGTATCACGTACATATGACTAATAACACTTGAAACTCAGAAAAAAAATCCATGGCCTTCCGTATGTATATCCGGGTTGTTGTGGTGTGGTATTTGCATCCCTTGCCTTTGCAACCATGAAAAACACTTTAAAATACAAATAAGTTACACATCCTACATGTTTTTGTTTATATTTAACTGTTTTTCAATGATAAAATAATGCAAGTCCCTTATACTGCAAAACTCTATGTTTATGCATTAATTAATGTACTTAAGATAAGCAAATTGACTTGTTCAAGTAGTGATGTGTAGAGTTGTAGTGACATGTTTTGTGGATTTAGAGATATCTATTATTTTGAACAAAAGTATTTCATATATTGTATAGATCAATAAAAATAAAGAAGGCTATTAAAATACTTTTTTATTACTAGTATAATGTCTGTCCCTCAGTTTTATGTCTTTGGTGTTATAGTGAGCATGCCCTCCAGTGTGCAAACAGTTATCGGGGGAGGGGTCTATTATTAATGAAAACGCTTAGCTAATCACACCCTTTTAGTATGTCATAAATTTGAGGATTCCATTGATAATTTGCTGTGTCTAAATCCAAGGTGTCACTTGGTGTTACTCAATTTAAATTAATGGAAATAACACTGTGAGCAAAATGATTAATCATATACTTTTTATAACTTATTTTGGAAGGGTTTATGACCTTAGATTTGATCATCTGTGGTGTCCATTTAAGAAAATCCTCAATAACCTCAAATGTCTCAATGATGTTACCATAATTGGTTGTGCTACTCCTACTGGTAGCACGATATTATGGTAAAAATGATTTAAAGTCATTAAGCTGCCATATTAGTTATTTTAGAATAGGAAGACGTACCCAAAAACATTTAATAAATAAAAAATCTAGAAAAATCTAAGTTTTTCCCCACAAAAATCTAATCTAATCAAATTGTATTGGTCACATACACATATTTAGCAGATGTTATTGCAGGTGTAGTGAAATGCTTGTGTTCCTAGCTCCAACAGAGCAGTAGTATGTAACAGTGCAATAGTATCTAAAAATGCCATGTCCAAATGCTACCGTAATTCAAGAAGGACCCATCCACCAAGAAGAAAGGGTAAAATCTGATAGTTTTGGAACTCTTGGCATTGAAGAAGGAGAACCCTGAGGTCTGTGATGTCTTGAGCCTCTCAGTACACATATACGGTGCCTTCGGAAAGTATTCAGACCCCTTGACTTTTTCCACATTTTGTTAATTAAGTTACAGCCTTGTTATAAAATTGATTAAATCGTTTTTTTCCCCCTCATCAATCTACATACAATACCCCATAATGATAAAACAAGAACAGGTTTTTATAAATGTTTTCTAATTTATAAAAAATATAAAAAACAGAAATATTACATTTATATAAGTATTCAGACCATTAACTCAGTACTTTGTAGAAATTGTAGAAACCTCTCAAGGATGATCAATGGAAATTGGATGCACCAGAGCTCTATTTCAAGTCACATAGCAAAGGGTCTCAATACTTATGTATTTTTCTTCAGAATAATTATTTTTAATACATTTGCAAACGTTCTAAAAAACGTTTTTTGCTTTGTCATTATGGGGTATTGTTTGCAGAGACAGGGGACTGAAAGATTCATGTGATCTGCAGTTAACATGAGAGTGTTTTCACCACACACTCACATGCACGCAGTCTATTCTTATTTAAAATAGAAGTGACACAGTGCATGCCTCCAGCACCATTTTGTGGCTCCATTACTGGTAACGTCTTGACGGCCGGAGCTCCTCTCTCTGCAGCGGTGATGAAGTGTCTGTTTGTTCATCATCCTTCATTCAAGGCTGTTGCTGTCCTGGGCTGCTGCCCCAGTCCTCACTCAAAAATAAATGAGCAATATTAGGGCGTCATTTCTCACCCACTGTGCGCACTCAGAAAATACTGCTCTCTATGCTCCTGCTCTGCTAAATGATTAGACTGGCTCTACTGTGACTACATGTGGAGAAGTGCAGTCTTTAGGGGAGAATGAGACCCGGATGGAAACGCTGTTCAATCTGTCATGTCGGCCAGGGTACTCAGTAGTGAAAGAGATGTAGTGAATGGCTGCTGTCTTGTCCTGTTCTTCCTACAGAGAAGGTGAACGTGTTGGAGCACCTGTCCCAGCTGGTCATCAACACCACTAATGTATCCTTATCTGTGGGGACCCAGAGGTGTCCGACTCTTCACATTGGCCTGTACGCCACACTGGCAATGCCCACACACCAGGCATTTGGACCAAGGTATTATTCTAATTAACATACTATATTATATTATACTGACGTAAATTAACATTTTGTTTAAGTTATTTATATTGTGCTACCTCACATATATTGTGCTCCCTCCCAGGTTTGTAGATGAGTTCAGTGTGCTGATGGAGCTGCGTAGTATTCAGCAGGAGGAGAGTAGCCTGGTCACCGTGCTCAGTCCCTACAGCCACATCCAGCTGCAGCTCCGTCTCAGCCCACACACGGTCACCTTCGTCTCCACTCACCACAGACATTACGAGTACGTTGTTAGTTTCACCTCCTAGTTTAGATGAATTCTGTCTTTCTGACTTGTTGTACAGTATAGTAAATGAAGCTGAGGTTCTTTGCTCCACTTGCAGCTAAAAACAATAAGTCAAGCAATACAAGTGAAGGAAATTAACCTCCCATTCCGTCCTGTCCCTCTAGGTTCCCAGTAGGTATGCTGCCTGACGGCCAGTGGCACCAGGTCTCTGTAGGTGTGTCCTCCAGCTGGCTGGCCCTCTATGTGGACTGTGAGCTGGTGGAGAGGGTGAACTGGGCCTACCCTGGACAGGACATTACCACTGATGGTCTGCTGATGCTGGGGGGCATCATAGAGGGCTTTGAGACTCCATTTGAGGTAAGGGTTTCTCGGATACTCAAATGTCACTCCCACTTTCGTCTACAGTATTCACTAGTAATGTAACAGTATATAATAAATAATAATCTGAATATTTTTCTATTCCTCATGATTTCAAGGACTAGATATGTTCAGAGAGAAGGTGCCTGCCACTCGATGGCAGTAGAGAGAGGTTAATGTCCCGTCACCAATTACTAGGCAGTTGTCAGCTTGACTTACTCGCTGAGAATGATTTCACTTAATTTGCTGTTGGTTTTCTGCAGTTGTAATACTATATATCATAAATCAAAAATGTATTTTTCAAATTCAATCATACAATGAAGTTTGTCATCTTAAGTTATGTGACAAAATGTTAACAGAAATTGTTTTAGGGAATCTGGTCATTCTCTGCCTGCTCATTAATCCTCCCAGAGAGAGTTTACTGATTATCCTGAAACCAGCTTCTCTTCACTTTAATTTAATCCAGAGCCGTTACTCTCAGTGCCAATTCATCACGGACAGACACAGGCAGGGTCTGGTTGCCATATCTGGCTCTAGTCAGTTCCTATATTACTATCACTGTACTGTCAAATTATGTGGATGAGCTCAGCCTACTGTACTGCAAAGACTAAAGGTTGGGGACAGAAGAGCTGGCTGGGCTGGTTGGAAGGGATGGCATGGGAACTTCATGGTCAGGGTTGGATTTCCATGGGTATTTACACTTAGCTGCCTGTCCAATTGACCTGTCCTAAAGAAATCTCACATAGATCAGTGAGATAATCCAGTGCTTTATACTGTGACTGTTGTAAGTAATTAGGCTGGGTGGAAAGTGGAAAGTGGAAGGTGAAGCCTTCCTTATTGTGTGTCTGAGGGATCTCCTCACCTTTCAGCAACAGTGTTTCAGGTTTCTACCTGTCTGTCTGTCTCAGGGTGCTTTGAGACAGATGACCTTTGTGATGGGTGACCCCGACGCAGCCAGACACCACTGTAACCTCCACCTCCCTATGTGTGACGGACCGGACCCCAAAGCTCCACGCTCCCCAAGAACACCCCACACACACCAGGTACTAACTAACTACAGACTTTGCAGTCCTCTCTGAAATATCAAGATATTTTATTATTATTATTATTATATTTCATAAAAAATTAAGACAATATGTATGTAATTTATACTGGATTAAAAACGAGACAATTTATTATACAGTATGCCATTTAGATCTATTCTTTTAAATCTACTGCCTTTTAATTTTTAATTTCTTAATATTTTAGGATGCCGACTTGTCTTCTGGTGACCTGCTAGATGACTTGACAAACAGTACAGGGAGTTTCAGAGAGAGTTCCACAGATAAAGGGGATGTTGTCATGGTAAGTGCCTTTGATAGGGAGATAATTCCATTGTCATGTACAGTAGTTGATGTAAAGCCTTGTGTGTCAGCCCAATTTAGACAAAAGCCACTGATTTGCCTGGTTTTAAAGTCTTTAATCTCTTTTGAATGATAGTGCATTAGGGGATAATGGGTCCCTCACATGTGCTTTGTACAGGCTTCCAGTGTACCAGTAGTAACAGTTGTAGTAATCTATGCGTACGACACAATAAAAGGCAAATAAGTGACAGATGTAGTGGTTGGTTAGAGATATTGCCTGAACAATCTGGGAAGTGTATCATTGATGGAGGTGAGGTGAGGAAATTCCACTGATTTCTCATTTGTCCCCATAAACCCCTAGTTTTATTTTCCTAATGGGGAAGGCTGTGATTCATTAGAGTACTGGGAACAAGCCTGGTTCAACGCCGGCCACTTCAGAGCAGTGTGTGTGTGCTGAAAGCAGCGCTGGCTTTGACAAATGCCCCATCAGGGAGGGATAAGGGGCTGCCCTGGCCCTGGGTCTCACACACTAGACTGCAGCTCACAAATACATCCAGAGTACTTTTACCAGCTGTCCTCAAATGTCCTTACCCACCGCGCAGGCTCTTTACTATAGGCTTAAAAAGACCAAGTGCATACTTCAGTATTAGCAGTGTATACTAAACATTGGACAAGACGTTTTCCTCATTATTGTTATGTTCAAGTTGACATTTCTTTGCTTTATTGAAATCTGGTTGTCCATGGCAGTTCTAGACTTGATGATGCTCTGTTTAAATGGTCTTTGTTAATCTGTTTTACATACACAGAATGTTTGAGAAGTGCATTAAGGGTTTTCACTGTTTTCTTGAACTGGCCTTGCTTGCTGAGAGTCCTCAAATGCCCAAAGTAACATACCTTTAGTATAACAATGATAATTTCACCAGTCCATACATGTCTTAGATCATCAGTCAACCACTAAATGGGGGGAAGTACTGAGTTGTATCTTCAACTCAAAGTGTTAAGACTTGCAGTCGGCCTTGTGAGCTCCACTTCACTTGTTGAGAGGTCAAATGATACAACATTTTTCTTGTCTGACCCCCATAATACACCCACAGGATGTGTACTCACTCTCTCCTTTTAAGATGAGCGATATGGGCCACAGAAGGTGCCGAAGAGCCTCTGGATCATAATTCACAAGTACTGAAACTCAGGATCAGATAAGGTCTATTTCCATTATCCATTACCTTACAACCTCTGTGCTGAAAGTGAGGGGACTGTTGATCTGATGTCCATGCTGTCACTAATGCATAGGTTAACCTGCTAATGAACCACCATTAGAGGATTACTTTACAAAGGGCAATAGAATAAAAGGTGAGTTTGCAAGGGCCATTTAGTACAAGTCAAGGCAAAATCTAGATCAGACATCAGCCCAAGAGCAATACCATTTAAAACTTGCCAACTATTTCATGCAAACCACAACCTCATGACTCACAACCTTATGTGGTGTTTTATTACATTGTATCCCAAGTAGCAGGTTCCAAATAACATTTCTTGACTGTTCTGCCATCTATCAGCATATGAGATTGGGAAATTAATCCACAGGTTTGTCGCTGTACTGCATGCATCCACCTATGGTAGCTTATACTGTAAGTCACGTCATTGAAATGGCAAAAGGGAGGAACAAGAAAGAAGCAGTCATGACTCATGGTTGCCAAGCTACTGTACCTCACTAGTGAGCAGAGTAATTATGGCCCAGGCTTGTGGGAGTTCTGTTCTGAGCTGGTACTGTATCACACAGCTCTGTGTTCTCATCTCTCGTCCACATTGGCAGTCCTAGTCTATCATCTGCGACTTTGACCTCAGACCACTGAAACTTGTAATCATATTCACTGGGCTATAATTTAGTTAGCCAAATTAAAAAATATATGAGAAGAGAGGGAGGCGCTGAAAAAAGGGTTGCTTTATTACTAGCCTATTGTCTCACATCTCTATTCACACCCTTTCTAAAATGTACATGAGAAAAATGTGTTCTCTCACCTTATGTTTTAATGGAAACCACATGCCATATACTGCGGCCTGGCCTCGATGTGGTAAGTGTAGACAGCAGCTTATTCCATAGACAGAGGCGCTGGGAGCAGTTAGCAAGCCTGTGTAGATCGGTGATGGGACTGATGCAAGTTCATTTGCTAAGGGATTTTCCTCTTATGTCTCCAGTCTAGAGAAAATGGGGAAAACCTCAAGAGATTTTTCCCACTCTTAAGTAAAGCATATTCTGTAGTGGTTTCCCTTGGTTTATGCTATTGCCATGGTTTCTCATTAATACTCATAATCCCTCCTTGTGGTCACTGCTGCTTTGATTCTGAATGCTGTAGGTCTCCAGCTTAATCGTTTCCTTCAATCAAATTAGCCTCTGTCAGATCATTAGCTGATCATAGCTGTGTTTTTTTGTATATTACATCTGTCTCTGTGGCCTCTCTGTGCCATTTTAACAGCTCTGAAGTATCTTTACCAGCTACAGTATGTGTGTGATCCTTCCTATTTTACCACCAAGTTATCTCATTCACAGCTTGGTATGTTTAATCATACAGCATTAGTGCATACATTCATATCACTTAGTAAAGGAAGTCTAGTGGTGGAAGTCCTAAGATCCACCTGGGCCTCAGCAGCCGAGATAGAGTGATGAGGTGATGGTCATCCATCCTCTTGTCCCCTGGCTTAGCCTGGCACACCCTATCCCACCACACCCCACATCACCATCACCCCACCCACCCACCCACCCCATCCCACCCTACCCCACCCATCCCACCACACCCACCCCACCCCATCCTACCCCACCCAGCCACCCAACCACCCCACACCATCCCACCACACCCCATCCCACCCTACCCCACACCACCACACCCCATCCCACCCTACCCCACACCACCACACCTCATCCCACACACCCAGCCACCCCATCCCACCACATCCCATCCCACCCACCCAGCCACCACCCAACACCACAACACCCCACACCACCACACCTCAGCCCACCCACCCACCCAGCCACCCCACCCCACCACACCTCATCCCACCCACCCACCCAGCCACCCACCCAGCCACCCCATCCCACCACACCCCACCCACCCACCCAGCCACCCCATCCCATTCTACCCCACCCACCCAGCCACCACACCTCACCCACCCAGCCCCCATCCCGCACCACCACACCTCATCCCACCCACCCAGCCACCACACCTCACCCACCCAGCCACCCCATCCCACTACACCTCATCCCACCCAGCCACCCCAGCCACCACACCCCATCCCATTCTACCCCACCCACCCACCCAGCCACCACACCTCACCCACCCAGCCCCCATCCCACACCACCACACCTCATCCCACCCACCCACCCAGCCACCCCATCCCACCCCACCTCATCCCACCCAGCCACCCCATCCCACCACACCACACCCCATCCCATTCTACCCCACCCACCCAGCCTCCACACCTCACCCAGCCAACCCCCATCCCATCGAATCCCAGCCACCCCACACCACCACACTCCACCCACCCACCCATGCCACCCCACCCCACTCCATCCCACACCACCCCACTACACCGAGCCAGCCTACCCAGCCGCCACGCCACACCCCACCACACCCCATCCCAGGCAGCCAAGCCGAGCTGTGGGTGGGAGATTGGGAGTGGGAGCTCAGCCCAGGGTGTGTCTATGTGTTCCTGCTCACGGGGAAGGCACTGGGAAAGAGCACTGCATACTCTGCCAAGGAGGACTCCTGTGGACTAGGAGGGGTGTAGTAGGAGTGGTGCTCTCCTATTGTAATGTACTGTAGCCATGCAGTGTTTTACCTGGATACTGGGCTGCTTAATGCTGGATTCTTTCCTACTTGGATTGTGTTTGGAGGGTCAATGGAGAGCATCTTACACGGTAGGGAACCATCAGACCATTTAGATACTGTAGGCAGAATTCACTGATTCACTAGTTCATAGTTGTGATGATCAGGTTGTAGACTTTAATGTCAAATACATTTGCTGCTGTGCTCACTACAGTAACACTATTGTCCCCAGGTGATAAATACAGAACTGCTTAGGAATCCCACTATTGTGATTGTGTTGATGTACTGTAGCACAGTGTATGTATGTTCATCCTGGTTATTTGCCCATGGTTTGTTTACTCTACGTCTATGATAGACATTGACATGCTTGTTTTTGCCGTATAAAGATTTTATTTGCTGTTATTTTGTTCATCATGGGATATTATACTTTAGCCAGAAGACAGAGACTCCTCTAAACAGATCCATATGAAGCAAGGTGCTTCATTGCCAGCACATGTGGGTACATCCTTAATACACAAAGGTTTTCTTATGGCCTTGTAGAATATCAGAAATTCTGTAATCTGTAGTGATCTATCCTAAAAATAGAATGTGACAACAACAGAAGACAATAGAAACAATAACAATAGACAACAATAGAAATTAAACTTACAGAACAAAGGGAAACGTCAAATATACATGCAGCTTATTAATTCTAGGAACCTGGAACATATTTTGACCCCACTGTTCCTGTATCCTTCCTGTATTACATCATGTGTTCACTCTCTTTTTACTCATCTGTAAATATCCCATTTCCAGCTCTAATAATTCTACTACAGGACACGTCCTCGTAACATCTCTGATGACTATATAAAGCTGGGGATGATGAGGTGTATTTGCCCAGCTGCATTTTTAGACACATGGCTGGTGAAGATCATCCTCATACCTGTGTCTAAGCCTTTGATTTATGGTCCTCCATCATAATGTACTGTTAGGTCAGCCAGTTGGATACAGATTCCCCCCTGCCTGGGGGCCAGTGAGCTGGACCTTCCTTCAGGAGTCTTTCACATGGTGCTCTGTCATACTAAAGTCTCTGGGTGACATGGTCTTTGTTTATATCTTCCAGTCTGACCCGTAGCGATGACCTTGTCAGCTACACGTCATCCCCCTAATGAAACCATTTTCTGACTGCAGAATGCACCGGCCCACATTCAAACCTCACTGCTACATGATACAGGAATGATGCACTCATCTCATCAGTCAACCATTGTTCAGGAAGCATACAAATAGCTAGATAGGTTTTGTTTCATTTATATGTTAAATATGTTTAGCTGTTACACAAATTATCTGTCAGCAGTGTTTTGTGTTTGTTTGCACTATTGGAAAAGTTAATTGTATTTGATGGATTTCTAATTCTTTGTGTGTCTATCTGGCAGGATGTGTTTAGAGATACATGCATGATTTCTGACTTTATAATCAATGTGTTTGTAAAGTATGAACTGTATTATACTGAGATGAATACCAGGGATCCATTATTGCCCACTGCAGAGATCAAAGAGTCTGGACTACAGAGTACTGTATTCCCTGGCCACATGCTCACCTCCAGTTCACACTGTAGAGCAGAGCTCCAGCCCAGAACCAGAACCAGAACCCCAGACCCCACTCACTCACTGCTGCAGCCACTGGCAGTGGGACAAGTATGGTGTCTCTCTGTTAGATGTTAACAGTGTATTTTCCCTTAGTGTTTCCATACGGCATCAACCCTCCTAAAGTAAGATTGTGCCTGATGTGTGCAAGGCTCTCACTAGCAGTCTCGTTCTGTTAGTGCCCTGCCTCCTCCTCCAATACAGTGCTTCCACTCTAGGGCTCAGCCTGGGGATGAAAGGCAGAGCTATAGGGAGGTTGGGGAGATTAGTTGGACAAATAGTTTCAGGCCCAGGGAGATCAAGTATCTGCTCATCAGAGAGAGAGAGAGAGAGAAGAGAGAGAGAGAGAGAAAAGAGAGAGAGAGAGAGAGAGAGAGAGAGAGAGAGAGAGAGAGAGAGAGAGAGAGAGAGAGAGAGAGAGAGAGAGAGAGAGAGAGAGAGAGAGAGAGAGAGAGAGAGAGAGAGAGAGAGAGAGAGAGAGAGAGAGAGAGAGAGAGGAGAGAGAGAGAGAGGAGAGAGAGAGAGAGAGAGAGAGAGGAGAGAGAGAGAGAGAGAGAGAGAGAGAGAGAGAGAGAGAGAGAGAGAGAGAGAGAGAGAGAGAGAGAGAGAGAGAGAGAGAGAGAGAGAGAGAGAGAGAGAGAGAGAGAGAGAGAGAATGCTAGCTTATTACAGATAAAGGCCCATTGTCTGCTGTAGGAGAGGCCAGTGTGAGGTAGACTGGGTGCACTCACCTGGGTGCAGTTAACTCTCTAATGTAATCCCAGCTTCTCTTTGAAGTTCATGGTCATTAGGCCCAGACTTAATAACCAATTTTTATACTTATGTAAGTGATCCACAGCATTGTTTATAGTAAAAAACGACGAGTACTGTTTTTAAATTATTTAAGTACTGTTTTTAAATGACCATTATAAATAATGGTCATTACAAACTTTAGAAGCCTTTTAAAAACTCAAATACAGTTTAAGTATGCATTTTCTGCTGGAACAATCTCAGCAACAAAAGAGTGATCAAATTAAGATCCTACATCTGTATGCACCTTTTATGTTGAGGTGAAAAAAGGAACATGTAATTGTGGAAATGTCTACCTATTTAAAGCTGTTTCAGTCATTTGTTGTAGTTCATTTGATGGAACTGTTTGATAGAGATGTATCATTCTGCAACCATTAACCATAGTTTTCTCTTTCTCTCTTTGTAGAATCCCTCCCTCCCAGAAGGCAAGTCTCCTATCTCCCAGCACGCAGCCACCCTACAACAACAAGGGAATGTGTTTGTGGGAGTTGATGAGGCAGACCCCTCTATCCTCACCCTACACCACACGGATACAGGTGCCCGTGGCAGCACTTCCCCCTATACAGTCACTGCCTTGGATGAGAACATCACCACAGATGCAGAAGACAGACCACAATATGACATCATCGACCTGGACTCCCCCGGCCCCTCCCCCAGTTTCCAAAGGAAAGGCTCTGGCCAGAAGAGCCCACCCCAGTCTAGTCACCCTGACCCCAGTGTGCTCATGGAGGAGAACCTGTTGCCTCCTGCGGGGTCAGCAGTGGAGCAGGGAAGGATTAGTAGTGGCTCTCTCACACAGAGGGGCCAGGGGAACAGTGAAGGGGTCGGACAGGCTGGTTCTGACCACACAGGCTTGCTGATAGTGGCACCCAATGAGGGTGATGTCATAGTCGGATCTGACAATAAGATTTACAGGCTCCTGAGTGGCCCTCCAGGGCCAGTTGGCCCTCCAGGAGAACAAGTAAGAATCTCTTAGGGACAGTTTTTAGAGTTAGAAATGTTCATAGAGGTATTTGTTTTCAAAACTCAGATCTTTTAAATATCACCAGGACTTACACGCCACATAGAATCAAAGTCAGTGATTTCATAAAACCAAAGTGATTTTCTGAACACATGATTTTACAGAGAGAGGAAGCAGAATAAACTGAAATATGAGTGGGTGTCTTAGAATAGAGAATAGTCATCCATTTGTTCCTCATGAGAAGTACTGTATGTCTTCACGGGTTTATTCAGCTATGGTTTTCTTGTAAAACAATGATATCTTTGTCTCTATTGGAAAATGAAAACATCAGTGGTTTAATAACTGTCTTTAATTTGAATTCAAATATTCCCCACTGCAGCTCATGTAATGCAAAAAAAACCTCCCTTTAATCTTTTGATTTTTTATTGCTTATAAGTACAGGTTACGGAAATACTGTACAAACGCTGTGGTTAAATCTACCCATATGACATGTACACAGACTGATTCATATGCATTCTACAAAATTACAGGAGAGAAAATAAACATCTCAAAAGATGTGGCAGTAATATACTACTGCAGACCAAAATGTACACTTTGCCACTCTGTTGCATCATCTTTAAGTTCTATTGCCAAACCGTGATCTTTGCCTGTTGTTCCAGTATTATTATAACTTCCTGTAAATATCTATCCCTATGTTCACCACATTGTTGTGTTTACAGGGATGTGCTGGCAAAGAAGGCTATATTGGGTTCAAGGGAGACATGGTAAGGGAATAGAACACTGATGAAATAATTGTTTTGAAAATGTTTCAGTAATGCTGCTGAATGATGAGTAAACCCCAAATGACTTATGGATGTAATTTTTATGTTAAGTACAGTATGTGAATGAGTTTTTTCAGTGTGTGTGTTTGTTCTATACAGATGAAGGATCTTAATTTCAGCCCATTTTCTACAGCAGTAAAATAATCCTGCAGCAACAGAAAATTTGAATTATTATGTGGATTATAATTAATTAAGATTTTTGTAGGGGTTGATACGTTTTTCGTAAGGGAAAATCGTCTGAAGTTTCAAAGTGGAAATTACAAACTTCAGAAGCCTTTTTAAACCTCAAATACACAATTTTATATTTCCTGCAAGGCAGAACAGTTCTGCAACAGGGTGATCAAATTAAGATGCTACATCTGTACCCGTTGGGACTTGTACTTTGTTGATCACAGTGGTGTAAAGTACTAAAGTAAAAATACTTTAAACTTCTACTTAAGTATTTTTTGGGGGGGGTCTGTACATTACTTTATTATTTATATATTTGAAAACTTTTACTTTTACTTCACTACTTACCTAAGGAAAAGAATGTACTTTTTACTCCATACATTTTACCTGACACCCAAAATTAACATTTTGCATGGCTAGCAGGACAGGAAAATGGTCCAATTCACGCACTTATCAAGAGAACACCCCTGGTCATCCCTACTGCCTCTGATCTGGCGGACTCACTAAACACAAATGCTTTGTTTGTAAATGATGTCTGAGTGTTGGCGTGTGCCCCTGGCTATCCATAAAAAAATATGTAAAAGAAAATGATGCCGTCGGGTTTGTTAAACATAAGGAATTTGAAATGATTTATACGTTTACTTTCAATACTTAAGTATATTTTAGCAATTACATTGGCTTTTGATACTTAAGTATCATATATTTAAAACCAAATACTATTAGACTTTTTCTCAAGTAGTATTTCACTGTGTGACTTTCACTTTTATTTGAGTAATAATCTATTTAGGTATCTTTACTTTTGCTCAAGTATTACAATTGGGTACTTTTTCCACCACTGGTTGACCATCACTCTCTGTCATAGACTGCTCTCTTATCTCTGCTTTCCTAGGGATCTCAGGGTGTCAGAGGGCAGGAGGGCAGAAAAGGTGAGACAGGCCTCCCAGGTCCTCCAGGCCTACCCACCCTCTACCTGTGGAGGAACTCCCAGGAGGATTGGACTGACTTCAGGGTGAGATTCGTTCTGTCTGTCCAGTGTCTACCCATATCACAGCAGCCTGCCTGGGAGTATTATAAAACATACACCGTTTTGGCGTATGTGGTGTTGTCAAAGAATAACTTGATCTCCCAGTTCACCTGGATATGCTTTTGGAGGCTATACAGTTGAGCAGCAGCCACCACCGCCCACTGCCCTGGTTCAAATCAAATCAAATTGTCATGCACCGGATACAACACCTTACCGTGAAATGCTTACTTACAAGCCCTTAACCAACAATGCAGTTCAAGAAATAGAGTTAATAAAATAATTACTAAATAAACTCAAGTAAAAATACAAATAAAATCAATCAAAATGTAACACAAGAAATGTACATAACAATAACGAGGCTATATACAGGGGGTACCAGTACTGAGTCAATGTGCAGGGGTACAGGTTGGTCGAGGTAATTTGTAAAGTGACTATGCATAGATAATAATCAGTGAGTAGCAGCAGAGTAAAAACAAAGGGTGGGGGGGCAGTCTTATGGCTTGGGGGTAGAAGCTGTTAAGGAGCCTTTTGGACATAGACTTGGCGCTCCGGTACCGCTTGCCGTGCGATAGCAGAGAGAACAGTCTATGACTGGGGTGAATGGAGTCTTTGACATTTTTTTGGGCCTTCCTCTGGCACCGCCTATTATATAGGTCCTGGATGTCAGGAAGCTTGGCCCCAGTGATGTACTGGGCCGTTTGCACTACCCTCTGTAGCGCCTTACGGTCAGATGCCGAGCAGTTGCCATACCAGGCAGTGGTGCAACCGGCCAAGATGCTCTCGATGGTGCAGCTGTAGAACTTTTTGAGGATCTGAGGACCCATGCCAAATCTTTTCAGTCTCCTGGGGGGGAAAGGTGTTGTCGTGCCTCTTCACAACTGTCTTGGTGTTTTTGGACCAGTATAGTTTGTTTGTGATGTGGACACCAACTTGAAACTCTCGACCCGCTCCACTTCAGTCCCATCGATGTTAATGGGAGCCTGTTCGGCCCTCCTTTGTCTTGCTCACATTGAGAGAGAGGTTGTTGTCCTGGCACCACACTGCCAGGTCTCTGACCTCCTCCTTGTAGGCTGTCTCACCGTTATCGGTGATCAAGCCTACCACTGTTGTGTCGTCAGCAGATTTAATGATGGTGTTGGAGTTGTGCTTGGCCACGCAGTCATGGGTGAACAGGGAGTACAGGAGGGAGTACAGGAGGCTAAGTATTCACCCCTGAGGGACCCTGTGTTGAGGATCAGCGTGGCAGATGTGTTGTTGCCTACCCTTACCACCTGGGGGCGGCCCGTCAGGAAGACCAGGATCCAGTTGCAGAGGGAGGTGTTTAGTCCCAGGGTCCTTAGTTTAGTGATGAGCTTTGTGGGCACTATGCTGTTGAACACAGAGCTGTTGTCAATGAACAGCATTCTCACATAGGTGTTCCTTTTGTCCAGGTGGGAAAGGGCAGTGTGGAGTGCAATTGAGATTGCGTCATCTGTGGATCTGTTGGAGCAGTATGCGAATTGGAGTGGGTCTAGGGTTTCTGGGATGATGGTGTTGATGTGAGTCATGACCAGCCTTTCAAAGCACTTCATGGCTACAGACGTGAGTGGTACGGGGCGGTAATCATTTAGGCAGGTTACCTTTGCTTTCTTGGGCATAGGGACTATTGTGGTCTGTTTGAAATTACAGACTCGGCCAGGGAGAGGTTGAAAATGTCATTGAAGACACTTGCCAGTTGGTCCGCGCATGCTTTGAGTACACGTCCTGGTCATTCATCTGACCCTGTGGCTTTGTGAATGTTGACCTGTTTAAAGGTCTTGCTCACATCGGCTACGGAGAGCGTGATCACACAAATAAACTATATCATTTTTATTTTGTTAAACATTTGGTTTTCAGTGTGTGAATAGTGGGGATTTGGCAGTGAAATGGTTTTGTGGGTGATGATATGTTTGCTCTGTGTCTTTTCCCTACAACATTTATCACTCCAGATTTGACATCTTCTATACAATATTTAGTCGCAGTTTTATTTACATAAAATAATTCAATGCTTTGTTTCTTGAATAAAGCTGATTGCTGCAATTTTGTAAGTGCATCAACGTGACAGATAAGTTACTGGAAGTATATTTTAAGGATCAATGAATTTGTCACACAGCATAAAAGTTGTATCTTATAATCATACACACATACACAAGACTAGTATGTATTTTATACACAAGAGCCACCTGCATCTTATATTCAAATGGATACGTTGTATTCAAACTTTACCTTCTCGAGTCGTGTTTATCTCCCATTTATAAACATCTCGATGTGTGATTAGATTAGGCAAGTGCATGTTTTTCCATGTGTAATGAAAATGTAAACCTAGGCAGGTTTTTATAGACTCAAGGCCCTCTGTGATCCTTTGGGGGTTAAACCTGCTTCTATTTCAAGGCTGGCTTGTTTAGTCCTTTCCCCCAGTGTTTTCTAGCTACAGCCTTAAAGCCTGTTTGGTGGCCACAGCTGAATGAGACTGAAGCAGGTCTCCAGCTCCATCAGGAACACTCATGTAGCTAACTACAGTATGAGGCTTGATGTGAGTATTGTAACTGAAACGGCCAGTAGGATGCAACGGTCAGCCCATCTGCTCTGGATTCCCCCTCTCTCTCCAGTGATTAAAGGCCCTGTGCTGTGTGAATGGTCTACAGTGTTGCTGGCAGCTGGGAGCACAATGGGGGCTCTGACAGCCTATTAACCCTCACTCACCCTCAGTTTAGCTAGGCCAGTCTGTGGAGACCCAGGTTTAGGGGAGGTCCAGGCCTCTCATCCTTTCTGAGCTTCACCTTAACTGGGCATGCAAGGCAAGCCTTCTGCCCTGGGGAGCAGAACCTGAACCGGAGCTCTGGGCCAAGACAAACACTACCCAAGCGGAGGCAGCCAAGGCGGTTTCATATAACCAGCGGTCCTATGTGTAATTCTGTGGGAGTCAGTTGCCTCCAACTTCCCCAGCCCACAACGTACAGTGACAGCATGCTCTGTGCCAATGCCACATCCCTTATCTACCATCTGAGCAGGCAGGGAGACTGCATGGGGCTCTCAACACTTTGCCCTTATTTCATTTGGCTGCATCTCAATGTAAAGACCGTAAGTGTTACAAGAAATTACGGTTGAGATTTGACCTTGAGCAAACAGTTGCGTGTTTCCCTTTCAGCAGTATCTGGGTGAAGTAGCTGGCACTTATTCCATATAATGTAATAGGGTTGCAGTAGAGCCTGTATGAGCCCAACTCTACCTTGGAGCTTAACACATCTGTTCTCCGTAAAAAAAAATAACTACATTACCGTTCCTGCCATTATATACAGGATAGCAGAGTCTGCATTACAATGTAGTTTTAACACGCTGTTGTTAGCTAGACATGGGGAAGTTGTGTTATTGTTGTAAGACAGGTTTCGTTCCCATGATGTAACTACTCTCCGTCCTATATTATACCAATGACCTCTGCTTGTTTTTTCCAGCGATCATCCTTCTTCCATTTGCTGCGTGCAGGCTGGCCTGTAAGTATCACAACTCAGTGATGTGTGCCAACTGTACTACAGTGGGTCAAAGATGCTGTGTGTGCCTGAGTGTGTTACTGATGGACCTCTTCCTATTAAATCCTCAGACAGAACAGGGACCTACTGGACCAATAGGGGAAATGGGAAAACCTGGCCTACCAGTGAGTGATATATTAATTTACTGTACACTAATCACAAATAAACTATGGTCATATGCCCTTGCATGAACTTATCAATGCAAAGACATTCATGCAAGTGTAGGTGACGTTGGGCTAGTAACTGAAAGGTCGCTGGTTCGAATACCTGAGCCAGTGAAAAATCTGTCGATGTTTCACTGCACCTATCCGGTGTATGTGACAATAAAACATGTTTTTATTTTTTTCTGCAGGGCATTCCTGGAGATCCTGGACACAGAGGAATGCCAGGACACAGGGGAGACATGGTAATCTTAACAATACAACTAGCATCTTGTTATACAAATGTTCTCCTAGTGATTAATGCAAATTCAAGGCTCAGTATTGTCTACCATCTGAGATCGCCTAGTCTTCTCTGAGGTTTTGTTCTCAGCAGCTAAATGTATGAATCATGCCTGGTGTTATGTCTGTGCCAGGGTTACCCTGGACTGAAGGGTGTGTCAGGTCGAGGAGGGACCTGGGGCATAGATGGCGGGCATGGCCTGGATGGACAGCCAGGGCCACCGGGATTCCCTGGGCTTCAGGTAACACCAAAGACATTCACATGATACATTATTTACAGTCAATCTATACATTTTAACTGAGTAAAATCAACTCATACAAGACAAGCTTTGATTAGAACGAAACAAGAAAGAAAGTATGGACCTCTATGACTATAATGACATGGCGGTGGTTTCTATTTCAGGGTCCTACAGGCTATAAGGGAGAGAATGCTCCTCCAGGCGAGAGAGGAGATGAGGTGAGATTACCAGTGTAAGGTACACTACATGTCTGTTTGGCAAAATGTCAGATTAGTGCAGGGAAGTGGCTGTCAAACAAGCACCCTTCTCCAAACTGTGCCTATGGTCAGATCTCACAGTTCATACACTATACCGAGTCAGTGGAAACAACCAGCACGACTGTAGGTCCAGGAGCTTTTCCTGACCACAGAACCTGGAAAACCATCTGACAAGCTCTAGTAATAAGCCGTCATCATCTAGATTCTGTTAGTTACTGTGTTCTATTCCCCTGTTATGATGATGACCGATTCCACATTTGTGTGTGAGCTGCCTGGACACCAAACATGCCACCAGTCACCAGCTGGTGGCATTAGGGGACACCACAAACCCCATGGTTATACATGTTGGTTTATAGCAGGGGTCTCCAACCCTGTTCCTGGAGAGCTGGCCTCTTGTAGGTTTTCACTCCAAACCGAGTTGTAACTAAACTGGTTCAGTTTATCAACCAGATAATTATTAGAATTAGGTGTTCTAGATCAGGGTTGCAGAGAAAACTTACAGGATGGTAGTTCTCCAGGAACAGGGCTGGAGAGCCCTGGTTTATAGTAACATCACTGGCATGTCTCCTGTGTCTCTCTCCTCACTGAACTACAGGGTTTCACTGGCGAGATAGGGCCATGTGGAGACAGAGGGAAGACTGGAGAGAAGGTAACTTTTTAAATATCAAAATTGCTACTCTTTAAACCTTTTTTATTCTCAAAGTGGAAGTAGACTAATGTTGTTCTGCATATGTCCACAAAGTGTTATTGCACTGCTCTCTAGTGGATGGAAACATCAATGGCTGCTTTGCTCAACACCAGACATGGTTTCTTTTCAACTCATCCAAGCCTGTTTGGAACATGCTTGTATTATTTTGCACTTTCACTATCAAAGGCATACTTAGAATAATTGTATATATTATATTATATATATTAATTCACTTTTCACGATCATGATCATCTGTAGCCTATGCTTATTAATGTAGTTTTCCCTAAGTGTAGACATATTTCTTGCTATGTTCTCCAGGGTTCTAAAGGAGAACCAGGGGAACCAGGTTCTGTTGGCCCACTTGTGAGTAGAACACTTTTATCCTCTGGCCCTAATTCAGCTCTCAAATGCTGATAAGTGCTGATGTATTGACTGTCTGTGGGTAATACAGATGTGGTTTATTAAGCTTGTGCATCATACAATAACTGTTTTAATTTCAGGGGCCGGTTGGTAAAAGAGAGTCCAAGGGTTTTTAGGGCCACATGGGCCTCAGGTAAGACTTTGAATAACAATCAATAATCCTAATGGAACACAACTGTGTTACAATCCATGCAGCCACACTATTTGATGGTGTGGTGTTCTAGATCAGTGGTTTCCAACTCCAGTCCCCCAGTAACCTCAACAGCACACACGTTTGTTGTTGCTCTGGACAAAAAACAACTGGTGCAGGTGTCCCTATCTCTTCTGTTTTTCAGGGTGATTCTGGGTATGATGGCGCCCAAGGTCCACTTGGGCCAATGGTGAGTGTAGGAGTATCATTCAAGCTCTGACGGTTACTATCACATCTACCTACTTTACTACCGCAGTCAGAACACACTTGACAAATCAGTGCATACGTACCACTTGCACAGGTACCACTTGCACAGGAAAACAATGGACGTTGTTTTTTTATGTTTGCATATTCACATATGCATTGTATGTGCCCAAACAGGGGGCCCCAGGTGTGACTGGTATGATTGGAGCACAGGGGGTGAACGGCTCAAGGGTCAGTATACTGTATTTACCAATGCACAGTGGACAGTGGATTGATGATTGATTGGCACAGACCAAAATTATGTAGCTGGTCTGCACTCAAAAAGGAGATTCAAGGTTTCTATTTTGTATTTATTTCATTCAGGAGTGGGTAGATTGGCAAAAAAATTGGCCTAAGCCTTTGACAGTGTCATCCTCCTAAGATGAGATTCTTTATTGTGAGCTCATTAAGGGTAATGACCAACAGGTACATTCATGTGTGCTCTCCTGGAACAGACACACATTTTTTATTTAACCAGTCAAGTCTGTTAAGATCAAACTCTTATTTTCAATGACGGCCTAGGAACAGTGGGTTAACTGCCTTATTCAGGGGCAGAACGACAGATTTTTACCTTGTCAGCTCAGGGATTCGATCTTGCAACCTCTCAATTACTAGTCCAACGCTCTAACCACTAGGCTACCTGCCGCCGCTCAATAAGGCATCTAAATATACAATACATAATCTAATATCGAACAAGTAACTTTCTTTAATGCATTGGAAAAACATCAATGTCTATAAATAGTTACAGGAAAATAGGAATTAACATTAGAAGCTAGGTTCAGAACCCCCTGCAACAAGCAGCCTGGTCACAAAAAAGGCACCAAATCCAACTCCACATTAAGTCCACCTGGGTGTAGTGTGCGTAATGGGAAAATCCAAAAGGACTCTCTCTGCAGGAAAGTTCTTTCAATATTGCCACCTCTACGTGTAGCCCAAACCTTTTCTATACCAATACACTGTCAGTTCTATGGCCCACTTCCATAAAATGTCTGGCAACAGGAGAGTGCGGACCAGCTACACAATTTTGGAATTATATTACATTTTGGTCGACGAACCTGAGCGCAGTGGTCACAACAACTTTGATTGACATAGACTGCATGGTATTTCATTTTATTTGACAATTAATGAAAAACAGCCATGTACAGTAACAGTCATCCTGTGTAAGGGTTTGTCCTTCTGCTGTGCTCCTCACAGGGAGAAGCAGGGCCAGATGGACCAGTTGGCCGTAGAGGGCCCCCAGTATGTGTTTTTGTTTTATTTCTGTCATTGAGACTTCCTTTTTTCTTTCAGATATTTGTTCAAAATGAACAGTCATTCTTCTTTGTATTGTCTTTCTCATAGGGTCCCATAGGATTGTCAGGACAGAGAGGCTCTCCTGGACTTCGAGGAATCCAAGTAAGTAGGGGAGGACTTGGCCCCCACACCGGACAATTTTAGTCCTTGAGGCCCACATTATTAGACAGATAATGATCATTTTGCGCAAAAATAAAACTAGTTATAAAGGCCCACTAGGCTAAACATTTGTGATGGAAAAATATATAATATCACAATATTTTTTGTTGACGATATTATATTGATATTTGACTCCAAGTATCAATTTGTAGAAAATATTTGTATATATATTTGCTTCTGTAGGTAGCGTTAGCTAGCGCTAGTCGGCTGTACCTGCACCAAAATTCCGGTATTTTTCATTCAAAAGCTTGTTCTCCATTGTCTTTTCGCACTGAACACAAATATAAACGCACCATGTAAAGTGTTGGTCCCCTGTTTCATGAGCTGAAATAAAAGATCCCAGACATTTTCCACATGCACAAAAAGCTTAATTCTCTCAAAGTTTGTGCACACATGTGTTTACATCCCTGTTAGTGAGCATTTCTCCTTTGCCAAGATATTCCATCCACCTGACAGGCGTGGAATATTATATCACAACACAATGCTACAGATGTCTCAAGTTTTGAGGGAGCGTGCAATGGCATGCTTACTGCAGGAATGTCCACCAGAGCTGTTGCTGCCAGAAAATTGAATGTTAATTTCTCTACCAACGTAGTTTTTTAATTTGGCAGTACGTCCAACCAGCCACACAACTGCAGACCACATGTATGGCATCGTGTGGGAGAGCGGTTTGCTGATGTCAACGTTGTAAATAGAGTTCCCCATGGTGGCGGTGGGGTTATGGTATGGGCAGGCATAAGCTACGGACAATGAACACAATTGCACTTTATCATTGGCAGTTTGAGTGCACAGAGATACCGTGACAAGATTCTGAGGCCCATTGTTGTGCCATTTATCCGCCGTCATCATCTCATGTTTCAGCATGATAATGCACGGCCCCATGTCACAAAGGTCTGTACACAATTCCTAGAAGCTGAAAATGTTCCAGTTCTTCCATGGCATGTCACACCTTGAGCATATTTGAGATGCTCTGGATCGATGTGTACGACAGCGTGTTCCAGTTCCCACCAATATCCAGCAACTTTGCACAGCCATTGAAGGGGAGTAGGACAACATTCCACAGGCCACAATCAACAGCCTGATCAACTCTATCTGAAGGAGATCTGTCACGCTGCATGTGGCAAATGGTGGTCACACCAGATACTGACTGGTTTTCTGATCCACGCCCCTATCTTTTTTTAAGGTATCTGGGACCAACAGATGCACATTTGTATTCCCAGTCATGTAAAATCCATAGATTAGGGACTAATGCATTTATTTAAATTGACTGATTTCCTTATATGAACTATAACTCAGTAAAAAAAAAAATGTTGCATGTTGCGTTTATATTTTTGTTCAGTATAAATAGTGAGCAACATATTTTTCGCAATACATATTGTATTGGCACCTAAGTATCGTGATATTATCGTATTATGAGGTCCCTGGCAAATCCCAGGTCTACTAAAAATGGACCAGCCCATCTGTCATTTGCCCGAAATTCCAGATGGCCAATCCGCCACTGCAAGTAAGACATGCCAGCTAATTTGCACAGCAAATACACAGGCTCTGTGGTTATAATATTCACTTGATCATTATGCATTTTGATATACTGTGGCAGCAAAATTGGTGAAATTATATGATTATAGATACTCATTTTCAGTTCATACAATAATAGCACTGGTGGAAATCTCAATGTTCTTGCCAGCTACAGTAGATCTAGGAGGTTACTTGTTTTCCTGGTATTCTCTCAGTAAATGTCCAGTTGAGTTTGGGGCTACCTGTTTAGTTTTTGACGTGGTCTAGTCCTAATGACTGCTCCTGCACACCGAACGCTGGCTCCTGGCAAGCAGAGCAGACAATGGGGCTCTCCCTGAAGCCTAGTAAGACAGTGGTGTAGATGTGAAAACCTACTTTTTAAATATCCATGTCCTGGCTAGTCTCAGTCTAGTGAAATATTAGCCATATCCAGATGGCCTCATAACCATGTGATTCAAATCCTGGGACATGTCACGTTCGTCATAAGGAGTAGACCAAGATGCAGCGTGGTATGTTTCCATCCTTTATTATGGAAGAGAAAACGTCAAAGAACAAAACAACAAAACGAACGCTATAATAATGCTCACAAGCAACTAAACATAGACAAAATCCCACAAAGCACAATGGGCAAATGGCTACCTAAATATGATCCCCAGTCAGAGACAACGATAAACAGCTGCCTCTGATTGGGAACCATACTAGGCCAACATAGAAATACAATTCACCTAGATAACCCACCCTTAAATCACACCCCGACCTAACCGACATAGAGAATAAAAGCTCTCTATGGTCAGGGCGTGACAGGACAAGCCTTATAATCATATTGTTCATTATTGCAATCATACTGTATGAAGACTTAGATGTACTTTATGACCTATTTATAAACAGGCTCTGACATACACAATGTGTATGCATACAACTGGTCTACTTGCATATAGCCTCATCATACTTCAACATTCTATTTTGCTGAAACAGTATTGAATGTTCTCATGTATTTTGTTGTCAGGGACATCCAGGGATGTATGGTCTTCCAGGTCAAAAAGGTGACATAGTAAGTTTAGTCACGTTCATCTTCTGTTTAATAAAATTAATCTCTTGTCAAAACCCACATAGGCCCAGTCATAAATCAACCCCTGCCTCTATCCCCTAGAGACTTGCTGATGGCACCTGGTAGGAGTTGGTTAAGTCTATTTGATTATGTTTGTCCATTTCTGATTCTCAGGGTGAAGTCGGGGCATTGGGCATGAAGGGTTTACCAGGCCTTGAAGGGCCCATGGTGAGTTCTTTGTGGATGAGCTGCACATTACTCTACATTTTTATTTGGATAGACATGTGGCTGCAAACACGTTTTGGGATAAAACATAAACAGCATTCTGCATGGCATAATCAACATGCCAATATAGACTATCGTGAAAACTGATTCTAAAAGCTGTTTTAAAACTGGGTCATCAGAATAAAAAAGGTTTATTCGCCAGCTTTGTTGTTTGACTTATGGCCACACTGCAGCAATAAAGTTCTTTAAAATCACAAATCTCCATGTGTCTTGCATCTCAGAGCTGACTCTGGTTTTTATACAGAAACACATGAGTTGACTTCTCACTCATTTTACAACTCTGCCAGCTGGTATTTCACTCACATGTTTTAGCTCCTGGTTTTAGTTCAAGCTCTAAAACAACAGAAATGGAAGACATATTTTGGATATGGCAATCTGTTTTACAGGGGTTTCCTTATTGGGATGAGGGCATACCTATATTTACTCTTAACATAGTATATAGTAAAAGGGTCCCCACTTAATCTCACCAAACAATGGGCCTGACATCCGATCTAGCTAGATACACTGGGATACACTGTAGTGTACAGAATCTAAAGCATCTGTGTGACTTTATGAGTGAAACAAATCCACGTCACTGTCTCTCTACCTCCTCTCCTCTCTCTGTCTATGTATCTGTCTGTCTTTTAGGGGACTGCTGAAATTCCAGGTCTGAAGGGGGCTCCAGGTGGCACAGTAAGATGTATATAATTATTATCTTGTTTATTAAACAGGAGTGACATCTTTAGAGAGGAGTGAGGCTCTATTCTATGAATCCTATCTGAGCAGATCTGACGTTTCCTATAGGGCTTCAGAGGAATAGATGGAGACAAAGGAGATGCTGGACCCAAAGGAGACAGGGTAGAGACTTGATTATGGGTTTGGAAAGCCTTTTCTTGGATGCAGTAGTACAAGAATCATGACTATCACAAAGGTCATGTTCATGAAGATCTCGTAAAAAAAATGTTTTTGTGAAAACCCTCACATCATATGGTGTTTTGATACCATTAGTATTTTTTTCCCTCAGGGTTCTGTTGGTGCGTCAGGGATCCTAGGCCGTCAGGGTGAGAGGGGTCAGAGTGGCCTCTCAGGCCTTCCTGGTGTCAGAGGTCAAGCTGGCCCCCAAGGCATTCTGGTAAACATCAGGATGACACCTGCTATTCACAGCCTTTATTAACATACATTAATAACACTCTCCCCATCTTCCTACTGTACCTCTTCTGCCGTTACATACTGATACATGATTCATGTAAAATGTTTGAAGAATTATGTTGGATACCTGTAGTTTGTGTTTATGAAATGGCACGCCTCCTTTGAACCTTTGATGAGAGAGGCTCTGATCCCTTTCTCTCCCATGCAGGGTGAAGACGGAGAGGTCGGCCTCCAGGGAGTGGTTGGAAAGGAGGGGTCAAAGGTCAGCAGAGTTTATCACTGTCTGGTGGAGTGATTACAACAAACTAGACTTAGAATTAGAATTACTTTATTTTTCCTGATGGAACTTCATGTCCTGAGGGAACAACTAGAGCTCTTCTGGTAGACCTCTCCTTTGTTCTAGTCTACATGCAGCTGTATTCAATGAGCTCATATTGAATGGCTAGCTTCCCAAAGATGTCAAAGTCTTATAACCCGAGTTTCAATACAATACAATATAATACTGACAAGAGTTATGTCATGCCATAGTCTTGTATCACATGCCATAATACAGACTCATAATCTTAATTTTGAATGTCTCTCTTTGTTTCCACCTAAGGGCCACAGGGGAACTCCAGGCCATAATGGGAAATCAGGACCTAAAGGACCCAGGGTAACTGTCTCCTCAAATACAGTGTTTCCCAACTCCAGTCCTCGAGTACCCCCAATAGTAAACATTTTAGTTGTAGCCCCTGATAAACTCACCTGATTCTACTCATTGAGGGCTCAATGATTAGTTGACAAGTTGAATGAGGTATGCTTGTTCGGGGCTACAACAGAAATGTGGGGTACTGGAGGACTGGAGTTTGGAAACACTGCTGTAATAGATCATCTTTGTAGATACATTACTATACCCTCTGCTGGAAGATGTTGTTGTTGACTGGGGGAATAATCACATTTTCCCTCTGATATTTTCTATTTCCAGGGTCGTACTGGACAGCCTGGTCTTTTTGGTATACCTGGAATCCCGGTAAGAGAACAGTATTCATTCTCATATGAATATTACTTGACAGACAATCCTTGATGGATACTGTAGCTATAGTAACAATCAGCTGTCCTTGTTGTGTGTGGTATGTATGCCAGACGTGTTTGTGTCTATGTCTGTGTGTTATGTTGCAGGGTTTTAGAGGCCTCATTGGGACTGAGGGTGCAGAAGGAAAGCCTGGTACACAGGTTCCCATTTTATAACTTTTAATTTTTTAAATATCACTTATTAGGATTTTCTACTGACTCCTTATTGTCTACTGTGCATTGTCAATGCAGTTCCTTGAACAGGTACTAACCGACAGACAGACAGACAGACAGACAGACAGACAGACAGACAGACAGACAGACAGACAGACAGACAGACAGACAGACAGACAGACAGACAGACAGACAGACAGACAGACAGACAGACAGACAGACAGACAGACAGATAGATAGATAGATAGATAGATAGATAGATAGATAGATAGTAGGATCTTAATTTGTTCATTCTTTTGTTGCAGAGAACTTTCCTGCACAACAGGAAATGCAAAATTGTAGTGTATTTGAGTTTTAAAATGTCCACTTTGAAATGTCAGACTTGATTTGCCCCTACAAAAATGTCCATTAATTATAATCTACATAATAATTCAAATTTCCTTTTGCTGCAGGATTATTTTCCTGCTGTAGAAAACTGATTGAAATTAAGATCCTACATCTGTACAGAAAATTAATGTATGGCATGATAAAAACAATATGTGTAATGTTTGTGTTGTTGTGTGTGATTGTAGGGTGAGCTTGGTTCTGCTGGTATTCCTGGAACTAAAGGACACAGAGTGAGTCACACCCCTTTAACCAATCAGCTCTAAACAAGTAAAAGTCAACAGTAAAAAGAACAGAAACACAAATGGCTCAATCATTGCTGAACTCTCATAAACCACAGCAATAAAGAGAGGTGTGATTGGTTGCTTATCAGATGATCCTCCTTAGACACAGATATAACCGCCTGCTGTGGGCCTGTGGTGGCTATTGCTGTCACAGCTCTCCTGTTTATATGAGCACCTACATGTCAGACAGACAAGACTAGATAGTGTACCAGTAAAGAGGTTTACAAGGCCCTGACCATCCCCAGGGGTTTGTAGGCTCAGTCAGTCAGTGTCTTTGAAAGACACATTCAGCATGGCACAGCCAGGGATGATCTGAGGTCCTCAACACTGCTTTGTAAAGTTTTGATATGTGATGCTGGTAGTGCACATTGAATTAGGGTAGACATTTGTTGCTACAGTACATGGTTGTATATTCACGAGTCAATGTGTGTTTAACCTCTCTTTCATAAATCTAGGGATTTTCAGGTCTGGGGGGAGCACCAGGACGAGCAGGTCCCCCAGGTGCTCAGGTATATCCAACAATAAATGTCGCTCACCTATCATTGCTGGACCTGCACATTCTGTCACCCTCCTCAACCTACTCATTCTTACCCTCTATGTTTGTATCTATTTCATGATTTCAACAGGGTCCTCCAGGAAAGTCTGGGCAAGACGTCAGTCCTGGGCCACCTGGTGATAGGGTGAGTACTGTAGGCCAAAAGCCTCTGTCTCCGACCAAAATATTACCGGCATTTCTCGTTAATGAGTCTCTCTGTTCTCTAGGGCTTCACAGGGAAAGATGGCTTGGAGGGTCGCCAGGGGCCAGTGGGCATGTATGTAAGTGTTACCTGTCCAAACCCAACAAGGTGTTAGAGTGGGCTAGTGGCCATAACCAGTCTACATTTAATTTATTTTAATGTGTTTAGAAAAGTATTTTTATAATCCCGCTGTGAGAGTTCATGCTCTGTAGGTGTTACTGTAATCTGTTATTTTTTCTAAGAAAAGTGTAAAAGATAGATGTTTAAACCAATTATTATCATCTTAGTGCAGTGGTACCTACTACTGCCAACAACCAACTTTGTGTGGAACAACCAACTGTAACCGTAACTGTGGAAACCCATTCCTTGTACAGGGCTACCCAGGAGCAGTGGGTTTAACTGGGAGACCTGGTCATTTTGGAGAGAGGGTAAGAAAATACCCCATACAGTTCTACCACATGTTAGTGTTAGTATAGTTGTTGATTTCATTGAATGCCACCTGTCTGTGTCTAATCTCAGGGGGAACCTGGTGTGAGAGGCCCCGCTGGTATCCCTGGGAAGAGTGGACCACCAGTGAGTACACTGTACTGACACTCACATTATGGAAAGAATAGTGTAAACTAATATTGGTGGAAATATTACACATCGATACCTTTTATTACCATGTTGATGTTTTTGATCTGTCCTATAGGGGTTAAAGGGATTTCACGGAGAGAGAGGGCCCGCTGGACCTCAGGTAAGGAAGCTCACTCTTTAAGACCATTTTACTCATACAGACTAGCTTTAGACACACTGGATGAGGTTTCCCCCTGGGGTTACAGCCTGACTCTGCCGTGATGTTTTTCTGGTTTATCCACCTCAGGGTCGTCAAGGAGACACTGGGCTCAATGGCATACAGGGGTCACCAGTGAGTAGCACTTTTAAATCATGTCCTTGTCCTCTTGTTTGGTTAGATGGCACTTTGATGATTTGGTCATTTTGTTTTCTAGAGACAGATTAAGTTATGAGGTCCATGGTTGGCTGATGTGAATGCACTATGGTCCATATTTGTCTTGTGGTTGAATCAGAAGATAATACAAAATATATGTTTTTATTGTTACATACTGTATATCGGATAGGTGCAATGCAATGTGTTTTTTACAGGGGCAGCCCTGGAGCAAATTAAGGTTAAGTGCCTTGCTCAAGGGCACTGGTATTCGAATCAGTGACATTTAGTTTACTGGCCCAACGCTTTAACCGCTATGTAACTGGTTTTAGGGTCCTCCAGGCCTACCAGGGCCAGAGGGCAGGACAGGAAAGCCAGGCCCCCCAGGAAGCCAGGGGCCTCTGGGGCCTCAGGTGCCAGCCGGGCCCACCGGGTTTCCAGTGAGTGGGTACTTTTCATCTTTCTCATTGTTTCATTCCAATAAAAAAAGTAATCAGAGGCCTATCTGTATATTAGTATTATATTAGTATATCATATTATTTTTGTATTATTCTATATTCTGTTGATTACATATTTTAATGAACATTACAGATATTAAAATGTATTATCAATACATGTATAGTCACTCTTGAGTCTGATAATGTATTTTATCTACTGTATCCAGGGCACTCCTGGGATGGATGGAGTAATGGGGCAGATTGGAGAAAATGGATTGCAGGTGAGTTCATTGTCAGCCCTAGCTCTTGTCTTTTTCTATTTTCCAATGATAGATTGAAAGGAATAAAGCATGAATCATGATAGTCAGTAATGCATTGAGTGATGTACTGTACTGTTGTGTCTGTTTAGGGAGCAGCAGGGCCTGTTGGGGACAGTGGGCCATCTGGACTGGATGGACAGCAGGTGTGTGTCTGTTCTTAGACAGTCGTATACCCATCCACCTCCATTAGGACTGATGTTGTGTTTTTTGCTATTTTTTGGTGTGGTATATCATACAATACTTTTGCAATAGTCCTATCATGGCTGACATTGATGACCCTGTACTGTATTCTCCTGCCTCCCAGGGTCCCCCAGGAACAGTTGGTGAGGAGGGGCCATCTGGCAAGAAGGGGGAACCGGTCAGTGACATCATCACAATAGGATTTCCTCCCCTTTTCAGTAGTTCAGTTCAAATGTGTTAATTAAATCGCTCACTACTCTATCCCCACCTCTCTGACTCCATCTATGTTGCTGTGAGACAGGGAGCTCCAGGTCCCTTTGGAAAGCCAGGGCCGAATGGACTACAGGGAGAGCCAGGGCCACAGGGCTCCCAGGGGCTGCAGGGTGAGCCTGGGCCAAGGGGCAAAGAGGTCAGTTGTATTACCCTTTCTACCAAGCTCATCCACAGACACAGGCTGCCATCATTATCAGCTTGGGATGTGGTTTCATGGTTTCCTGTGATTGTCTGTTGCAGGGAGAGATGGGAGGTTACGGCAACAGAGGATATCCTGGTCCTAAAGGACAAAAGGTAGTGGGATTAACAGAATAAAGAAGGCCTACTTAATATATGCTTTATGTGTGGTTCTATATGTATGATACAATGCCTGTTAAGATTTTCAGAAGTCTTTGAAAAATGTATTCTTGCTCCTCTGCCATACAAATCCCAATCTGATACTTTCCATATTGTTGTTTTTCCTCTCCAGGGGGACATAGGACCTCGTGGATTTTCTTGGTCGGAGGGGCCCTTAGGAGCTCTTGGGGACAATGGGAAAAGAGGAGTGAAGGGAGAGAAGGGCTACGTAGGACTACGAGTAAGTGACTGATAAGGTGTATTCTATACTAATGTTTGATGGTTTAATAGAGGTGACGTGTGTGTGATATGTAGATTTGGCGCTTCAGCGGTGTTCTGTTTCTGTTCATCAGGGCCAGGTGGGGTTGATGGGGGAAGCTGGACCATCGGGCTTGTCTGGACTGGAAGTAGGTTTGAAGTAGACTGGAGTGTATTGATAGTTAGAACATCTGTTATTACTCAGTAATGGCAATGTCTCTAATGGCTTTGTAGAATACTATGCCTAACAACCTGTTATTGTTCCAGGGTGTTCCAGGACCTTTTGGATTGGCTGGGGCTGATGGACCACAAGGGCAGAAGGTACAGTATGATGTTGAAATTCTCTAATCACGATCGGGACAATGATACCATATAGCTGTACAGTAACAGGGAGTTGTAATTTCTCTAGGGGGACAAAGGCCCTTATGGTATGACTGGGAACCCTGGAAACTCAGGCCTTAAGGTATGTATTGCCAGCAAAATTGTTGTTAATTTTCATATATGAATTATAGAGAGTAATGTAACTGTAGGCTTGATTGGTTTTATTGAGCTGTTGTCTTTTAATGACAGGGGGTGTCAGGCATCAGAGGAGTGAATGGTGACATGGGGAAACATGGACCAAAGGTACCTAGTATATCCAAATCATCTGCCAATTTATATTGATAAGATTGTAATTCAAACCATATGCACAGCATCATTGATTGCACTTGCATGGTCAATTTCTGTCATAATTACATTTTGTTGGTTTATTGTAGGGAGTGGGGGGAGGCATGGGGAGACAGGGAGAGATTGGTCCAAAGGGTTTCCCCGGACTTAAGGGGCCCAAAGACGAGCCTGGAGATAAAGGAGAACCAGGAGAGCAGGTGAGGCTGATTGATATCTTTCTTTCTAGAGAACATCTAAATTGTTCATTAAGATGACTGTCTGAATGTCTCTGTCGGGTCCAGGGGCCAGAGGGTCTTCCAGGCGACAGGGGGCCCCAAGCGTCTCCTGGATTGGAGGTAGGAACACAGACACATGTGAACTGTGGTGTTGGTATGTCTTTGGCAACATGACATAAGTTGGTAAACATTTTGGTTGATGTTTTTTTCTACTCATCCCTACTCTTAGGGTTTGCCTGGTGAGGTGGGGCCTCAGGGAACTGTTGGCCCACCAGGACCTTTGGTAAGTGCTACAATAACGTGTTAGACCTTATATACAAATGAAACACACATATTCCAATATCTTCACCAGAAATAAATGTCTACTGATGACGTTTTAGAATAAGTCAACATTACCTTTTTGCTCTTCAGGGACCAAAAGGTCAAACAGGCCCTGAAGGAAGACTAGGCCAGAAAGGTCAAAAGGTCAGGTTAAGCTTCACCTTTCACCTGTCTTTACATCTACATATATAGTATTTAGCACTCTGTCCCATTCTGACATCCTACCTGTATCAAAGGCCATATCATAATGTACACTTAGTGTATGTGATTGTAGGTCTTTCTTTTTGTCAGGGGTATGATGGTCGAAATGGGTATCCGGGAAAGACCGGACACATTGGAAGGAGGGTGAGAATTACACCATTGCTTATTCAGTCTCTCTTTTTCATATGTTAAAAATGTATCGTTCCAACTAATATGGATTTTGATTCTTCATTTGATTCTAAAAGCTGTTTTTGTTTCCATGTAAGGGGAATAGAGGAAAAACTGGAAGCAAGGGCTTAGGTGGAGAGAGAGGAGAAAAGGTCAGTAATCACTATTGACCGTGAGAAACTCTGGCCCGATTTTGCATTCGCCATAACATACAGTATAATGTTTCTTCACCTTGATAATATTTTGCAGTGGTGAGAGTTTGTGTAAGGTCAATGGGGCATCAGATTTTAATCAGGATTTGACCTTTCTATGACCTACAGGGAAAGAGGGGAGATTTTGGTTCAACCGGGCCTCCAGGAAGACAAGGGCCTTATGTAAGTTATTTGATCTGTTTTGGAAAGGCTGTGTGCACTTTTCAATGCCAGGAGGATTAGCTGTATAACTCAATCACTAGGTCCCCAAAACTTAGGAAATAACGTCCCTTGTTTCTCTCAAAGGGGACACCTGGCTTACAAGGAGAGAAAGGTCTAATGGGTGGACCAGGTATAGAGGTAAGACCTTGACTGAAGCCTCAACAGGATTACGATATGATTGAAGAAGTACAGCACTTTGAGCTCAGTTTATGTGACACTAATATATTTCCCCTAAACTTACAGGGAGAGAAGGGGAAGATGGGATTAACAGGTCCTCCTGGAGGTCAGGGGTTGAAGGTACTTTTGAGCTCATTTATCCCAAGAAGCGTATTACACTCGAGTCAGATGTACTAAAGATTTTATGTAGATTCACTATGGATGCATTTTGCCTCCATCATTCCCATGTTCATATCCCTATACATTTCCTGTATGTAATAATGGACCCAGTTCCATGATGTATTAAGTCAGTCGAGTGTCTGTTTCAGGGGACACAAGGCCCTTTGGGACAGACAGGGAGGGCTGGCCTAAAAGGAGAACAGGTAAGATGCACCTTCTAGTATCTGTCCGTCTAGTGTGTTCCGACTCAGTGTTCTGTTAAGTATTCTTCATTAATCGTGGCATTGCTATTGAGTTGTATTGACAGTGATTTATGTGTTCTGTCTTTGTAGGGAGACATTGGTCCTCATGGGGAATGGGGGACCCCAGGTCTACCTGGACTGCCTGTAAGTTGTCCTTTTTCAGAAATATGGTACTGTTATTTCCCTTGTATTTCTGAAAATATAGAAAACGTACTTATACAGAGAAAAAGTAAATGCTAATGTGATGAATTTTCTCTTTGTATAGGGTTTGTTTGGAGAAAAGGTATGTGTATAACAGTTCTCTAAATACAAATACATACATTTGTTCCGTTTTTTATGCATACCTTTGTGTCTTGTCAATGAATTATTTGGAGATTGGGGGATTGACTGAGGGCACTGACTAAATTTGCCTAATTGTCAGGGTCTAAAAGGATTTGCTGGAACAGCAGGTCCTGTTGGAGTGAGAGGGCTGCCTGTGAGTATGACCCTACTCACATCACAAACCATTACAGTACCAGCCACTTTACATCTGTTTAATGAAATCAAAATAATTACTGACCCAATCTGGCAACCCAGGGCAATGAGATTAACTTTCATATTGTGTTTGTTTTTCCTTGTTTATGTCAGGGGCTCCCTGGACCTCCTGGCCCCCCTGGAACCTCTCTGAATCTCACTCTGGCACAACTCAAGGCAAGTCGTTGGTAATCTATCCAAGCACATCCAAATACTTAAATTTTGAAACTAAAGCCATTTCAGCAAATTTAGCCATAACTATTTATATTACAACACCTCCTTGTTTCACCCCCTGCCTGATCAGGACCTCATGTACCTGTCAGACAAGCCCAACTACCTCCTGATCCAGACTCTGCTGGATTTATTGCACCAAGACCTGCGCTTGCTCATAGATCCACCAGACGGCACCAAAGAACACCCGGCTACCACCTGCTTGGAGCTCTGGCTCTCCCAGCCCAACTTCACTAACGGTATGGGCTTCTTCCACAATGTGAAGACTTCTCTGTTATATTCTAACACCACAATATTGGTATCAGATATTTTAAAGCATTTTAAATGTACAATACGCTTATTAGATTTGTGTGGGAGCGGTTGTACAGCAGCAGAGAGATTGAACCCTGCTCAGTTTCTGATGTAAAGGTTGTTACATGTTCCAGGGATGTATTACATTGATCCTAACCAGGGCAGCCCAGCTGATGCCCTTCTTGTGTACTGTGACTTCACTGCAGCACCAAAGACCTGTCTGTCTCCGCTCCAGCCTCAGGTACTTCTACACGCACTTCTGGCTCTGGGACCCACTGAACTATAGATCTTATATAATGTGGTAATAACATATGCTAAATGTATGTAATAACATATGAAATACATTCAAACTTCAGGTGCCAGTAAAAGCATGGCTGAAGGATTCTGGGACAAATAACTCATTTCATTGGTTGAGTTCAAAGGAAAAAGGCTTTCAGGTAAGCCTCAATTCCATTCATGATTCTCAAATCGAATCAAATCAAAGTTTATTTTTCATATGCAAAGGATACATGTGGTGTACACAGTACAATGAAATGCTTTTGTGTTTCTGGTTTGATTTCCTTCCTTCCATGCCCTCTCCCAGTTTGAGTATTTAGGACCCGACGTGGTGCAGATGAGATTCCTGAGGTTGAACAGCAGGCTCACCAGTCAGAACATCACCTACTCTTGCCAGCCTGGGAACATACAGGGACTAGGCGAAAGAGAGGTGAAGTTCCTGGCAGACACACAAAGACAGAGTTACCTGGGGACATTACAAGATTGCGTGGTATGTTTTTAGACTACCCTATAATGATTACCATGTACTGTATTACATTATGGTGGTGGTGGTGGAGGTGAGGCTGTTGAGGGATGGTGAAGAGAGTCACTTCAATACTTAATGTACTTTGTGTTTCTCTTGGCAGCCCTCTGAGGAGCTGCATTCTGGAGGCCGTCGTGAGGCGGTGTTCCAGTTTGAGAGTGAGGACTTGGATCTGCTTCCCCTGAGAGATCTGGCAGTGTTCGGCAGCAGTGACCTCACACAGGAGTTTGGATTCACTGTTGGGCCTGTGTGCTTCAGCTAAAGGAAGAGAAACACTCTTTAAGGACTGCCAAGAGCAGAGATAACAATGAGACAACCACCAGCCAGTGGGGAAATGACCCAGAGAAATGGGAGAGAAACAGATACAGAGAAAGACATCAGCATCTCTCCTCTTCTCATGACATTCTTGTTTATTGCTAAGACAAAGTAGATGTACCAACCAACGGGAAAAAGTGTCTCTTTTCTTTATCCAAAGGTTGACCAGTTACAAATATGAACTGGTTAGTCTATCCATTTTCAGAAGCCAGTGATATTCTTGAGAGAAATTATCTTTGTATTTTGTTTACACTGATTTAATTTGTGATATTGAAACATGCTTATTTATGTAATTGGTTTAAATGACCGAGGTTTCTTTAAATGCTAAAGGTTGCTATAATATTTTTTTCACGTTACCCATACTTAATTCAGGTATGTTCTTGATGAAGAGCACTGTGGTTTACACATTAACCTTCACTGCTGCAATTTAACAATGTGGCCCAAATTGGAGACATAGCTACATCTCTATTTTATGAGCTCCGTGCTCACTCTACGTCATTATATACACACTATACCCTTACATCTGCAGTTAGAAACTAAGAAACATTCCAATATTGATCCCTTGGTCAAAAACTAGGAAGACTAATAATATTATGACTATTATTGGGAACTATGACAATGAATTCTGTCTGGTGATAATATTGTATGCATTATTGCATCACCTGATAGATGCAGTAACCTAATCACCATTTCTACCATTTGTGAAATTGTGATGTTTTGATTTCTGTTGATACAGAGGAACAATGCAGTACTGTAAAAAAAAAATGTGTTTCATCTTTGTTTCAAGATATGTATTTAATTGTGTGATTTACTTAATTTATATGCTGGCCATTTTCTTTGATGTTTTTCTTTTTAAGTTTGAATAAATAGCAATCATTCATATTCTCATGTTTTGTATTGTGCCCCCGAGATACTAGTACTTTTGTTGTTAGACGGAAATGTATGAATAAATGAAGGGACTGTACTAATTAATTCCTAATTAATTGGTATTGTCATATGGAATATTACACACAATTTATTGAGCACAACACCAAGTTGAAAATAAGCTATTTTATTTTCAGTAAAACTTGAAACAATTTAAAACGATGTGATTTGACTAGATTCGAATGAAAATTAACTACTGATGTTTCATTAAAAGTAATCGGACGAAGTGTTGATTTGAGAGAAAGGTGTGTATTTACAATGTATCATCCTCAGACTTGTATCAACGAATGTATTTTGTTGCTTCCGCTCTGTTCGGTCAGGTTACTTTTTCTAGCACTGAGCGCGTGGCATGTATAGATATTGCATTGCTGCTCTTGGGTAGAGAATCGTTCTCTTCAAGGTATGCAATCATTTTAAACGAACGCTTGCCGTTTTCCTGTTAGACATGCTCCTCGTTTGTAGTAAATTAACTTTACTCGTGTAACTGCTTGTTTTTAGGCTGTAGGCCTCGTAATGCCTCGGTCTATAGTCGCTTTGTGAATCGGTCAAGCTTCGCTCAAGATCCAGGACATTGGAATTGTGAGCTCTGAAGAGCACGAGAGACCATACACTGTTGACTTAAAGGTAAAGTACATGTATTTCTAAATTCAACGTCATATTTTAGTCTAGGTTTTGATTGTGTTAGCTTGCACATTGTTTTTGTTTGCGAGGATGTTTTCAGTCGTAATTATCAGGGGCGTATTCATTACGCAGATTCTGTTTGATAACGTTTCTTAAACGGAACGAAACGGGGAGGGACCTGTCTGAATTTGTCCAATAGAAACTCTTGTTTTGCTCCCGTTTTGTTCTTAAACGGTAAACTGTTTCCGTAATGAATACATCCCAGCTGTTGCGAGTAGACTATGGGCATAGTCTCCTCTAGCTAGCAGATTGTAACGGGCTAATGTGACGCTCCAGTAGCTGTTACAGGATATGTACTGTTTGGAGAAGCACAGAGCATTTTCGACCAGCCTTTTTTGGGCCAAACATGTTTTTTCGCAAATTCCCGTGTCCAGTTGCAGATGGTTCGTTTGAATTTATAAAATGCTCCGATATTAAAATTCATGTTTTGTGCCAAGTGATCCAACAATGTGTACGCAGCCATCTTGTCTAATTCAAATATTCTCTCTCATTGATCAAAACAACAGTGTCATCATGGCATGCAGCACTTTGGGGTGGTCATCCACCTGTCTCAATAAGGTGATTTGATTAATCTGAACCGGGTAGGCGTTTCGCACCGGGTGAAAGTTGATTGCGTTCATTTTGGCACCGGGCTACTCCCTAGCATGAACAAGGTGCTCTGTTCAAAGCCCACAGTCTGCTCAACACAAACGTGACGTAATGAGTAGTATTTTGTGTTTTCTCATGCAAGAGTGATTTGCTTTTGAAAAGAAACACTTTATCTGCCTTCCCAATGAATGGATGTTCCCCAATGCTGGAAGGGGGCCGGAGTTGAAAAAGTTTGGGAACCAGTGGAGGCTGCTGAGGGGAACGAGGTGGCTGTGGATTTCAGCGCACATATGGGTGCACACAGTGTTGAGAACCAGCTGAGCACTCGCTCATGTCCGGATTATGGAATCTATACAACACACCACTAAAACTATAGAATACAGGTTGGCCAAGCCTAACTACAGTAATAGATGCATGAAGAGTGTGTCCCTACGCCGAACAGTACCTACCCTGAGCATCACGTTAGCCCGTTACAGTCTGCTAGCTACCTCTCGTCACCTGGCATACAGTATCTTAAAAGTAATTTCTTTCCTTTCGAAGCTAATTTGACCTGTTTGGGGAACAAATGTAAGCAATATTTTCAATAGTTAGAACAATTGGCAGGCTGCAATACGGAAAGACCGTGACAATGTAAATATAATAATAATATGCCATTTAGCAGACACTTTTATCCAAAGCGACTTGTGTGTTTACATTTTACATATGGGTGGTCCCGGAAATCGAACCCACTACCCTGACATTACAAGTGCCATGCTCTACCAACTGAGCTACAAAGGACCACTCAAGTACTCACTAACAATAATTGGCTGTGATTGACAGGAATATTTTCAAACATGTCATAATTATCAATAAAAGGTTTGTAAACGAAACTGCATTGCTTTGTTTTCAGATATTATGCTTTATTTGTCAATTGAAACAAAATCATAATTGTATGCTATATCCTACAAACATTTAGTCCTATTTATGTGTCCTCAATATTCAAAGTAATTTGGTCTAATAAAGCACATGTCTTTAAAGTTGAGTTTGTATAATTAGAGAAGGGAGTTTGTGTTGCCTCTGCTGTAATTTCTCATTTGCAGCCTACTTTCCTCCTCTAGCATAGAGTCTATGACTTCACTGTGGGGTAGGCTGGAGACATGCACTCACCATCAAGGAAGGACTTTGTGTCTTTAACCTTCACTGGAAGTGGCAACTATAACAGCAAACAGTGGAGAAGACAGTCCTGCTGGAGGGTGAGTGAGTGCTGAAGGAAATCAACCAACCTACTTATCTTAATCACAAACTCTGATCTGATGACTTACTATGTATGCTTTACAGTTGATTGATAGGCTATACTATATATCCCACTGAATGTTTTATACCGCAAATATAGCATGACATTTTTAATGGTTTACTAACTTCAATGAAAAAATGCCCCGAGACACAATTATCATATCCATAATATCATGTGATCGTCACTCCAACAGAAAATGACTAGCTCAGACCTGTCACTGTCAATCTGTGGAGATATGACACCAGGATGGTGATGTTTATCTGAAGAATATGACAATGCAGTGCCTCTGTATAGTACGTAGCAGCATGGTACTGACAGTTGATCAGACATGTTGCACTGTGTGTGACATTCAGTGGTTCTTCTGGATTTCTTTCTTAGTGTGACTTTCTCTCCTGACAGACAAGCTGGTGCAATCAATTGTAGCCGAGTGTTGGTGTTATTTACTCTGTGCTTACTGCTTTGTCATTTTCGATCTCATCCAATTTCTACCCATTTCTCCCCAGAAATGGAAACAGTTATCCAGATTGCAGCGCAACCTCATCCTCTTCACCGTGGCTCTCATGTTAGTTTGTGGGATTGCCACTTACCCCACTGTCATAGAACACTTCAGAGGTAAGGCCAGCAAAAAAATCTAATTGTTATGGTGGTGGTGACTCCGTTTTTGAGGCACCAGAGACTGAACATCGTCCCCTATGTACCTCCCCAGGCCTTACTGTTGTTGTGAAGGAGGATGAGGGCCATGTTCTGAAACCGGTCATCCCTGAGGTCCTACCTGAGTCGGATAAACAGAACCAACCACTAGTACCAGAGCCACCTTCAGAGGTTGGTACATTCCACTCCTCTAATACTAAAGCTAGCCTTTGGCTGTGAGAAATATGTGCAGTGATACATTCAGTAAGCAGTGTTTTTGAATTGAAGCACTTCCCTTAACGTGTCTCCTCCTTCAGAAGCAGAAGAGGGCACCCCACAAGCGGGGGCCACCCGGCCTGCAGAACCATCTGCAAAAGAAAGGCACTGGGTCAGATATCCAGGTGGAGGAGAATCAGATTCAAGAAGCAAAGAAAGCTGACAAAGAAGAGGGAGAGAAGCCACTTGTTAAGTAAGACTAGTCTCTAATCAGTGGAGATGACTAATGGATAATGAAAGTCAATTTCTCTGATACATAAGTCTTTATTGCATGCATGGGTTAGGGAAGCGATTGTGAGGAGTACTCTGAATAGAAACTAAAATTCCATTCCAAACATTTAAACATGTTTTCTGGTCTTCTCATCTTGACTGACACCTATGTGTGTTTAATAGGCGTGGGGCCTTGATTGAGGCTAACCAAGCCACTGAAGGAGGAACTGCCAAGGAAGCAGAGAACAGGGTGAATGTCCCAGCGGTTGAGCAAGAGAACCAATCACGCGAGCCAGGTCTGTACCATGTTTCTGCCGCTTCTCTCTGTGTGTGTGTGTGTGTGTGTGTGTGTGTGTGTGTGTGTGCAAACCCTCCATAGCCCACCCTTCATGACCATTAACAACAGTTGTTTATTAAGCACGAGTTGAGTTTGATAGAGGGCAACTAGAGCTTTGAGAGGAAATGTGCATGGTCTGAAAGAGATTTAGTTATTTGAAATGGAAGTAATTAATTTATAATTCTTTAGATGGTAGCTAATTATCTTGGCGTGTGTGATTCAGAATCCGATAGGCTTGAGGCAGTACGAGATGCTTTCAGACATGCATGGAAGGGATACAAAGAGTTTGCCTGGGGCCAAGATGAGCTGAGGCCCATCTCTAAGTCCTATGGAGAGTGGTTTGGCCTGGGCTTGACCCTGATTGATGCACTGGACACCATGTGGATCCTCAACCTCAAAGAAGGTACTTCAGTGTTTCCCCTATGATTTTTTTTTTAAGCAGCGATGGCAAAGTGAGCTGTTTTTAAAGCTAATTTCCTGCAATTCTACACATTTTGCCATGGGGCTGAGTGAAATGTGATTGTTATTTCTCAAAGATGTGTATCTCCATTATCTTTTCTACATACTTTATATCTGATTTTAGTCGTTTAAGTTGACACTGAAAATGTTTTACCATCCCGAAAATTATTTCCCCCCCCCCCAAAAAATCTATACAATATATTATATAAATCATATATTACAGTATATTATATACAGTATATTATTATATAAATCATATTACAGTATAATTATATACAGTATATTATTATATAAATTGTATATTTAATTTGGCAGCCACAATTTAGCAGCGCCGGTGTGCCGCTGCTAAATGCATATAGGGAAAACGCTACTTGTATTCATGGTCCAACTTTTCTTTTGTATCTGCTATATCATAGAGTTTACATGGAGTTAGACCACTAAAGTTGTGGTTGGTCTCTTTTGGACAGAGTTTGAGGAGGCTAAGACCTGGGTGTCAACGGAGCTCTCCTTCAATAAGAACGTTGATGTGAACCTGTTTGAGAGCACCATCCGTATCCTGGGTGGCTTGCTGAGCACTTACCATCTGACTGGAGACACTCTGTTCCTGGACAAGGCTGTGAGTCACATGCAGAAAGCGAGACATTCAGAGAGCTGGCTGTTACTGTTGCTGCTGCTGGGCCATTTCCTCTTCCACTCCTGCCTCTCAAAGACCCTTTCATGGGATACTGCTAATGCCGCTGCTGGTCTTATGAGTTCTTTCGTGAAATAACCCGTTTTTCTGTGGGAGGGGGTCTGGCTAGGGAAACATATTGATCGGCCTTCTGTTGTTCTTTTGATGACCTTGCAGAAAGATATAGGAACGAGGTTAATGCCTGCCTTCAACACCCCGTCCAAGATCCCCTACTCAGATGTGAACATTGGAAAGGGTACGGCCCACCCCCCTCGATGGACGTCGGACAGCACTGTTGCTGAGGTCACCAGCATCCAGCTAGAGTTTAGGGAGCTGAGTCGCCTCACTCAGGACACACGCTACCGGGTAATATTCATAAGCAATGTTCTAGTGAAAGGACTCGATTAATGTCAGCCTTTTGGACAACGGTTGATTCCACAGCACTTTATCAATAATCTCTGACAACACTTTAAGCTAGAATCCTTAGTTGCTACATCAATTTCTGGATTTATAGATTAATGATGTATACCTAATTTGATTATTGAAAAAGAAAACTTATAAATGCCTCATGAGCTTAGTTCAGCTGTCTTAAATTACTCCATCAGAACCCCAAGAAAATGTAAACAAACACTGTATATCCTCAACATGATTAAAACAATAATTCTCCTTGCATCCATAGCTCTGTCTATGAATTTGAGTGGTTACATTTCCCCAGGTGCATTCCTCAGCTTTGTACCAAAACAGAAGCAGGGTGACTGCTTTGTTCGTGTTTCATTTACAGATTCTAGCTTTAACTTACATACCCCCCCCACCTCCTTTCTCATCCAGGCTGCAGTGGATGAGGTCATGCAAAAAGTCCACAAGCTGGAAGGGAAGCAGGACGGCCTCGTCCCCATGTTCATCAATACCAACAGCGGCCAGTTCACCCATCTGGGGGTCTTCACCCTGGGCGCACGAGCAGATAGCTACTACGAATACCTCCTTAAACAGTGGATACAGGGAGGCCAGAAGGAGACAGAGTGAGTTGGAGTGGGTTTTCTAAACACTTTTCCTGTCTACTTTTCTCGAGGCTGTCATGAGGTTGAGGCTGACACTAATTCACAGAGTCAGGTCTAGCCACTCGATTCCTACCCATCTTGTCTAGGCTCCCTGCTAAGTACTGGAGGCAGGCAGCAGAGTTGTCGCTGTTCTAGCTTGCTGTCATGTTTGACAGTCCTAAGCTTGATCTCCTCAGCTCCCTTGATGTAACTGACACGACTTAAACAGCCTGTCTCTCTGTTACCTGCAATTCTGTGTGGATGTGGCTGAATGGCTGTATCAGGCTGTGCACAAGACTATTCATGACTGTCTGGTAATATTTACTTAACTTAATGCACAACTAGGTCTTCAGAGCTACTTTATAAAACATTTATCCTCAGTTGGAACAGCTCTCACAGATCCAGCGCAGCTTGAGGACTTTGATGCTTGAGGACAGATTTGGTTCTTGTGCTATTTTTAAAGTACTTGTTTGAAATTGTATTTTGATTTAATTGGCTCAGTGCTCTATCAGTTGGTGTTGACACTAGATTCTATGGGACACTTATCAAACAATAATAGTAAAAGTACCATTCAGCTGATGTTTCTCAGTATTTGTACAGTTATTAGCCATATTCCTTTGTCAAGCCAGTAGTGTTTTTATACAGAGCAGTACACATGGTGGAGGTACTGTTCTCCAGTGTTTGGCTGTAACGCTGTGTCTGTACGTGTGTGTTTGGCTGTAACGCTGTGTCTGTACGTGTGTGTTTGGCTGTAATGCTGTGTCTGTACGTGTGTGTTTGGCTGTAATGCTGTGTCTGTACGTGTGTTTTGGCTGTAATGCTGTGTCTGTACGTGTGTTTTGGCTGTAATGCTGTGTCTGTACGTGTGTTTGGCTGTAATGCTGTGTCTGTACGTGTGTTTTGGCTGTAATGCTGTGTCTGTACGTGTGTTTTGGCTGTAATGCTGTGTCTGTACGTGTGTTTTGGCTGTAATGCTGTGTCTGTACGTGTGTTTGGCTGTAACGCTGTGTCTGTACGTGTGTGTTTGGCTGTAACGCTGTGTCTGTACGTGTGTGTTTGGCTGTAATGCTGTGTCTGTACGTGTGTGTTTGGCTGTAATGCTGTGTCTGTACGTGTGTTTTGGCTGTAATGCTGTGTCTGTACGTGTGTTTTGGCTGTAATGCTGTGTCTGTACGTGTGTTTGGCTGTAATGCTGTGTCTGTACGTGTGTTTTGGCTGTAATGCTGTGTCTGTACGTGTGTTTTGGCTGTAATGCTGTGTCTGTACGTGTGTTTTGGCTGTAATGCTGTGTCTGTACGTGTGTTTGGCTGTAATGCTGTGTCTGTACGTGTGTTCTCCAGTGTTTGGATGTAATGCTGTGTCTGTATGTGTGTTTGGCTGTAATGTTGTGTCTGTACGTGTGTTCTCCAGTGCTTGGCTGTAAAGCTGTGACTGTGTTCTTCAGATTGCTGGACGATTACCTGCAGGCCCTAGAGGGAGTGAAGAAGAACCTGCTTAAGAAGTCTTCTCCTAACAGCCTGACCTTCGTAGGGGAGCTGTCCCATGGTCAGTTCAGCCCCAAAATGGTTAGTATACGAACTATGCACACCAGATGAGTGTGGGTGAAAGAGCTGATGTTTTCTCTAAATCAAAGGAAGCTCAAGATTTTCTTTGAGGGAGGTTTGCACCCTGTTTAAGGTTGGGCATTTGAAGCCCAGTTTCACCCAATACTTAAATGTTTCCAATATCTCATGTATTGCTTTGATGAGTCAGACAAGGGTGTCAACCCCTGACCAGCTGTAGTTCCAGTCTTTTCCATTAAAAGATTGTGCTCTCTATTCTGCAACATGGACATTCTATTGCTCCAATGACTCCCCAACCCTCTGTCTGTCAGGACCACCTGGTGTGTTTCCTCCCTGGGACCCTGGCTCTAGGGGCCCACCACGGCCTGCCAGCCGAACACATGGAGCTGGCCAAGCAGCTGATGGAGACCTGCTACCAGATGTATGCCCAGATGGAGACTGGCTTGAGCCCTGAGATAGTCCACTTCAACATGCACGAGGGAAGCATCAGAGATGTAGACGTCAAAGTGGGTATACAGGGGTGTGCACTTCCCCTGCAGAGATATTATTAAACAATACACTACTGAAGTATAGTTGGGTTTTTGACCCTTTATTTTACTGTTGTGACGTTTTTCATGGATATGGTCAATTTCCTATGTGATTGTTTCTCGTGTGTGTATCTGTCCTCTCCTCAGCTTGCAGACAGACACAACCTCCTTCGCCCTGAGACGGTGGAGAGCTTGTTTTATCTGTACAGGTTCACTAAGGACAGGAAGTACAGAGACTGGGGCTGGGAGATCCTCCAGAACTTCAACAAGTACACCAAGGTGAGAGAACACAGTCACTACCCAGCCTAGGCTACTGTTGGTAAATTAACCAGCCTGCTCTCACATCTGTTTGACGTGACAAGGACCATAGGAGTTGGCAAGACAGCACAAACTGATCTGAAACCAGGCTACTGAGAAATGCATTGTTAATGAGATATTCAGTACGTGGTTATTGAGTATTTCCCCAGAGATTACAGATCCTTCTCTTATAGCGTGTGTTGTGTTGCTCTGTCTCCCTTCAGGTTTCTACTGGTGGCTACACATCCATCAACAATGTTCGGGACCCAGAGTACCCCAGCCCCCGGGACAAGATGGAGAGTTTCTTCCTGGGGGAGACTCTCAAGTACTTCTACCTGCTGTTCTCAGATGACCCGGAGCTGGTCAGTCTGGACAAGTATGTGTTCAACACAGAGGCCCACCCCCTGCCCATCTGGCCTGCTGAGTGAGCGATACACCAGCCAAGTCAACGGGATACATACACTACCGTTCAGAAGTCTGGGGTCACTTAGAAATGTCCTTGTTTTTTTAAGAAAAAGCTCCTTTTTTTGTCCATTAAATTAACATCAAATTGATCAGAAATACAGTATAGCCATTGTTCATGTTGTAAATGACTATTGTAGCTGGAAACGGCTGATTTTGTTTTTATGGAATATCTACATAGGAGTACAGAGGCCCATTACCTGCAACCATCACTCCTGTTTTCCAATGGCACGTTGTGTTGGCTAATCCAAGTTTATAATTTAAAGGGCTAATTGAGCATTAGAAAACCCTTTTGCAATTATATTAGCACAGCTGAAAACTGTTCTGATTTTAAAAAAGCAATACAACTGGCCTTTAGACTAGTTGAGTATCTGGAGCATCAGCATTTGTGGGTTTGATTACAGGCTCAAACTGGCCAGAAACTGCCTAGAAGGCCTGCATCCCAGAGTCGCCTCTTCACTGTTGGCGTTGAGACTGGTGTTTTGCGGGTACTATTTAATGAAACTGCAATTGAGGACTTGTGAGGCATCTATTTCTCAAACTAGACACTCACATGTACTTGTCCTCTTGCTCAGTTGTGCACCGGGGCCTCCCACTCCTCTTTCTATTCTGGTTAGAGCCAGTTTGCGCTGTTCTGTGAAGGTAGTAGTACACCGTGTTGTGCGAGATCTTTAGTTTCTTGGCAGTTTCTCGCGTGGAATAGCCTTCATTTCTCAGAACAAGAATGGACTGATGAGTTTCAGAAGAAAGTTTTGTTTCTGGCCATTTTGAGCCTGTAATCGAACCATGAATGCTCAACTAGTCTAAAGAAGGTCAGGTTTATTGCTTCTTTAATAAGCAAAACATTTTTATAGCTGTTCTAACATAATTGCAAAAGAGTTTTCTAATGATCAATTAGCCTTTTAAAATTTGAAACTTGGCACGTTGTTAGCTAATCCATTGGAACACAAGGGTGATGGTGTTGCTGATAATGGGCCTCTGTACACCTATGTAGATATTTCATAAAATATCAGCCATTTCCAGTTACAATAGTAATTTACAACATTAACAATGTCTACACTGTTTTTCTGATCAATTTGATGTTATTTTAATGGACAAAAAATGTGCTGTTATTTTAAAAAAACAAGGACATTTCTAAGTGACCCCAGACTTCTGAACGGTAGTGTAGATACAGAAATACATCACAGCTCAGGGCTTGGCTAACACCAAGATTTCTCATTTTGATATCTGACTCAAGTTTGGGTTGGTTTACCCTCTCCCAACTCCACAACTCTGGAAAAATGGCAATTTTTTAAAAAGCCGGATTTTAATTTGTTCGTTAAATGATTGTAATAGCCATGGTGGAATGACAGCAGGGTGAGATTGAGGCACGACAGCCTTGATATTTATTTAAAATGTTCTCTGTTCTCACTACATTGCTGGTGCGGAGTCTGTTTGTCCTCTGATAATGAGTTGTTTACTCTGAAGGAAGAGTGGAAATCATGAGCCAGCCAACCTGTGTAGTTGGCTCATTGTGGTTATTTCGTCCACCAACACTAGAGAATGAGATCAGTGTGACTGAACTCCAAGCTGTCTTGGTCAGAGGCAGCAGAAGCCCGAGAGGAAGTGGAGGTGACACAATACTGGGCTTTACAGGAAATGACATAGCATTGGGATGAAACTTCCTGTGTCCCTGGATCATGTCACTCTCCAGTTTCTCAATCACATTCTTAAGAAATGATTTATATAAAAAATTATTTAAGGTAAAATCATGTCAGGCATAGAACAATCTAGTTTACTTGCATACTGTGCACCTTTTTGTGTATGGGGACAACAAGCACTTATTGTTGAATTTCCTTGTTTGACTGACTCCGCTGCTATTATCTTTAAACAATGTCAGTTTTCCTATTTTTCCTTATCATTTGTCATCATTCCTGTTGTGTGGTGTCAAATTAGGGCAAGCCAGTGTGAACACTTGGGTAGTTTAGTTATACTAATGTATTTGTGAGATTAAGCTGAATTGAGTTCACATAATTTGAATTGATTTGTAGTGTGTAATACTATATCTGGATAGACTGAATTGTAAATGTGGTTTATGCCACAAACTGGAGTAGCAGTAGAACTGGTCCTGGTTTCCTAAAAGCATGTTACGGCTAAGTTCATCGTTAAAACCAAAGGATCCTAAGGATGAACTTAGCCTTAAGATGCTTTTGGGAAACGGGGCCCTGGGCTGTAGATCCTATACTTCACCATCATTCCTGTAAATAGCTATATTGAATGTTATGATGTACACTTTCACTCAGATGATTCTATTTGTAGTGGTATTTTAAGTTCGTATTGAGACCAAACTCAACATCCTAAGTGTGAAATGTAGTTTTCTTCCCTATTTCAATGTTCAACTCTCCCCTCCTTTAGTGTTGTTTCACTTGTGCCTTCAACGTTGCTCTGGACAACATTATGAAGCTATTTGGACATATTCATAAATTGTTTTGTTATTGCAATGTACATAGTTGATGTGAATAGTTGTGCAAAGATGTGTATTTGTTACATAATCAGTGTGATTTTGAAATAAGGAGTGTCATTTTCCAACCATTTGCTGGGTATACTTCCATAACTCTCAAACTGTGCATAGACTTACAGTATATATCATGAAACTAAGGGCTCTGCTTCCGATCCCTTTTTCACGTCTCTGATCGATTAATATACTGCTGCTCATTTCTGATTCCTTTTTTAAAAATCCTTCAGATGGATCCTAAACTTTTCTACACCAAAGATATCCTAGTTATTAAAATAACTGGAATCTGGAATTATCTACATTCATCATTCTGTTAAGAATGACAAAATAAGCCATTTCCCTATTTTATAACAATGTAAATGAAATGCTAGTGGAAGATTTTGATACAGCATCTGAAGTCAGCTGCTGCCTGCTCTGCTAACCAAGGTCAGAGAGATTCATGGTTAAGGGCTGGATTCAATCCGTATCGCGGAAGATCCGTTTTATAGCACGATAGAAATTTAAAGGCAATGTTCCCGCATTCGCGTAATCGCTGCATGCCGGCTTAATCGCAAATGACCTTTACATTTTAGCACGAATCTGCCACGATATGGATTAAATCCAGCTGCTCTGACTCACTCGGCCCACAAGCTGTGGAGAACTATTTTATTTCAAACCACTAATACCATATGAAATAAGCCTACCCAACTGGGACCTCAAGGGAAAATAAGGCCTAGATTCAATCAGATTGTGTTAACCGGCGATAGCCAACATCACCATAACTGATGTTTTGGCATGTCAGAGGTGTCAAATTGGTGAGTAGCTGCCTTGATCATTGTCACAAAGCCACACCCGTCCTACTCCTGTTAGAAATTCAGACCGAGAAAGTGTAGGCTATAAAGAAACACTGAAATTGAAAATCATTTAACAAAATGAGGATTTCTAGCAGCCTAATGGAGGTGTAGATTACATCTCACATTCCAGTGTTTCAACTTGTAAACACGGCTATATGGGCTTTCACTTAATGCGACGTCCGATTTAAGTATAATGCCAGGAGCCGCTTGTGGATATGACAGCTCTAGTGCAGTTCCACTTCTGACACCACCTATGCTGATGTCGGCTAAAGCGGATCTGATATAATCAATTATTTTTATTGCAATCAATGTCAAATTGGTGAGAATCTGCATTTCAATGAAACTATGCGCCTGTGTCATTTGCAATACTGTGTATGTTGGGACACCCTGTGTTATGACCCTGCAACATCAGTGACTCAGCTGGAAAGAAGTACACCCATGTTGACTGAACTGGTTTTCAACTTGGGAATGAACATGCTAAAACCAAGAGCTGGGGGCTAATGGGACCAGTGTTTGGTTCTGGGTCTATAAAACTGTCTAAATCATGAACTTACAAAATGTGCCACAATGTCACTTGGTTTACAATAAAACTATGGACCTGCTTTAAATTTGTATAAATGTCAAGATTAAAATACTTTATTGAACAACCTTTTACAACTGTCACTGTCGATCATTAAAATCCATGTCGAAGGCATTTCATCTCTCCTTCTCCATTTTCACCCACTGGGCGATGGTGTCTGACTCCATCTTACGGGCCTTTATAACTGATGCTGGATCAGCATCATTGGCCTCTCTGGGGAAATAACATTAGCATTGAAATGCAGCCATTCCCATGTGGTGATACTGTATAAGAGACTAATATAGCACACTGAATTCACAGTAGTTGAGTGGAAGAAAGTCAAGTGAAATTTCTAATCATAAGTTCTCTCACCTCAGGTCCAAATGGTGAGCCCCCTCTGAGATGTTGATTGCAATCAACGATGAGCTCAAGGACTTTCTCACCTACAGAACAAAAATCTTACAAGTGAGACACTGAATATATCACTGGCTATGTTTAGACAGGCAGCCAATTCTGATATTTGATTGGTCAAAAGACCAACTAGTGGCAAAAATATCAGAATTGGGCTGCCTGTGTAAACACAGCCACTGATGAATAGCATTTCAATTGTGAGGGTTTAGAAAAGTAGCACTCATATACATTTGATTCAGATCTTACCCCTCCATTTGCCCATGGGTCCAGATCTCCATTGGAGAAAATGATGTTGCTGGCCGTGGAGAGGGCTGATCGAGACAACCAGAAACATAAAGAACAAAACATCACTGAGGAACTATGGAAATATCAAGCAGACAAGGGTGGCCCTGTATGGCTACATTGGTAGAGCATAGAGCTTGTAATGCCAGGATTGTATGGTTTGATTCCCGCTGGGGCCACTCATACAAGAAATGTATGCACGCATAACTAAGTCACTTTGGACAAAAGCATCTGCTAAATGGTAATAAGGGTTCAAGAAGCAAGCCCTGTGTACTGTATGGGAATTTCAGATGAGCAGAGCAGCACTAACAAAATCAATTATTTAAGATGTACGTAGTTAGCATCTGTAGCTGTGGTGATTAGGGGGGAAGCTCTTACCATCACCCCAAAACTGGGTTTTGAGCCAGCCAGGTCGGGGGATCACCCCCCAGCGCTTGGAGCAGTATTGTTCCCTGTGTTTCTCAGTGAAGGGTATAGGAGGGAACATGTCACTCACATTGTTGCTCTCATAGCACATCTCAATCTCTGTGCAGGCCTGAAAGAGAAGACATCAGTCTTTGTGAGATTTTTTTTTAAACATTTCCATAATTATTCAATTTTCAGTAGCTCTGCTTAGTTTTCCAACTTGATGAGCAAAGAACAAATGGTAATAGCTTGGTGATGTATACTGTACCTGATAGTCCCAGGCCAGGCTATTGAAGCCCAGTCCACAGCCAGTTGGGTCAGCACATTCCACATACAGGGTGTAGAGGTCAAAGCAGGTCAGATCTCCTGTAGAGTTGTACACTATTCCTGTAGGAGATTTGGCATTACATCAACAACATATTACAACATGCCAGTTGCTGGTAGACCTAACAGTGCATCTTCATATGGAAATGTGAGCACCTGCTATACAGAGCATCAATTATAAAGGGATTTCTGGGTTGATTGGGTATATGGTTTATAGTGATTCTGCCTGAGGAGCAGCTGGGGGATGTGTAGGAGCACCCTCTAGTGGAAACTGATATGAAATGCCTCAATGATACAAAAGTCAACTGGCAGAACCCCAGGACTCATGGAGAACTCACTGGGCAGCACTCTCGCCTACTTACCTGCAGTGTCTTTTAGGGCATGCAGCAAATCAGCTCCACCCAACATGGTGTCACAGGCCACCTACAAGCACATAGAGTTCTGGGTTGAACCACATAGTAGAGCTGAAATCCCAATTTTTTTTTCCCGTTATTTTACCAGGTAAGTTGACTGAGAACACATTCTCATTTGCAGCAACGACCTCGGGAATAGTTACAGGGGATAGGAGGGCGATGAATGAGCCAATTGTAAACTGGGGATTATTAGGTGACCATGATGGTTTGAGGGCCAGATTTGGGACTTTAGCCAGGACACCGGGGTTAACACCCCTACTCTTACGATAAGTGCCATGGGATCTTTAATGACCTCAGAGAGTCAGGACACCCGTTTAACGTCCCCTCCGAAAGACGGCACCCTACACAATGAGTTGTTATCTGTGACCAACAGTACCTTGACTGGGTTGGCAGGCATGCTACCCATGAAGTGGGTGCTGTAGGGGTAGTCCAGCATGGCCATGAGGGTGAAGGCATTACGTAAGAGCCCATTCAGCTGGTGGATGTCCTTATACGAGGATGGAGTCTTGCACAGGGAGAACGCTGACTGGATACGGCCATAGTCTGATGTCGGACAAACATGCAAAGGAGACGACGAGCATTACTGTAATGATGGAAAATCACAGTGCTTTTACAGTGACATACAACCCTATACGTATCAGTGATGACATTAATACTTTGTAAAGGCACATTCAAATGATGAACCCATTTCTACAGGGGCTTTTCAAATTGTATTTGTTACATGTGCCAAATACAACAGGTGTAGTCCTTACAGTAAAATGCTTACTTACAAGCGCTTAACCAACAATGCAGTTAAGAAAAATCCGTGTTAAGTAAAACATAAGAAATAAATAAAAGTAACAAATAATTTCAAGAGCAGCAGTAAAATAACAATAGCAAGGCTATATATACCGGTTAGTTGAAGTAATTGAGGTAATATGTACATTTAGGTAGAGTTAAAGTGACTATGCATAGATAATAAACAAAGAATAGCAGCGGCATAAAAAACGGGGGGGTGGGGATGCAAATAGTCTGGGTAGCCATTTGATTAGCTGTTCAGGACTCTTATGGCTTGGGGGTAGAAGCTGTTGAGAAGCCTTTTGGACCTAGACTCGGCGCTTCGGTGCATGTGTAAAGGATGTCTCGCAGCTTGCTTAGCTAATATCGCTTCCTCCTGATTCGGCACATACCAAGGCTCGAACCGAGGACCTCTGCCTCGCAAACACACGTGACCCCCCATCTAAAGCATATTAAGTCGTGCCACAGAAAATCTAGCTGTTCAGCAGCGCAAGTAGAGACACTTCAGGCTGAGGAGTGAGTTTCACAGATCCCCATTTGCTACACATGCAGACTTTACCTTCCATTTGAGCCAGGTCTTGCAGCCTCTGGAACGCCCCTCTTACAGCATCCCTACACTCTGGGGCATAGTTCTCAAAATCCTACACACACATAAAAAAAAAACATTGGGTAATGTTAACAGAGAAATGTAAAAATCAAGAATGTAGAAAATGCAGAAAACCTAGAACTTTGGTCACTACAATCAAGGGACAAAACAGACCAGCTAATGTGAGACGATCTACTGTAAATCTGAACTTACGGATGTGACATCCTGGAAAAACTGTTTTGATTCCCCCATCCCTGCAGTAGACAGGATGGGAGCGCTGGCAGCCAGAGCCCCTGCTACAATGTTTGGGTACCTCAGTCTCATGTAGACTGACAACATTCCTCCATAACTGAAGGAGAGAGAAGACAACCTTTGTATGAGAGACTGGACTCTTTATCTCTACTGAAGTTGATGATGTCATTGTCTCATTGACATTCTGTCTGATACTTTGGAAGAACAGAATTGGGAATTAATTGGATATGTAAAGAAAATATTATGCCTTCATTGTGGGAAAAGACATTTGCAACCGCAATTCTTTTTTTATCTAAAAGCATAGAGTTTGCTTTGTAACATTTTTCATTAAACAAATTGGAACTTGCATTTAGCTACAAATAATAAAAATGACAGATTTCAGATCACTGAAACTAATACTGAAATCATTCAATAGACATTTGGTTTCCAATTGCCTGTAATAAAGCTCTTACCTTCCACCAAAGACAATGACTGGACATGCGGAGGCTCCTAGCTGCTGTTTCAGTTCTGTGATCATGATAGCATAGTCTGCTAGGGCCTGTTCTACCGTCAGTAACCCAACCTCTGGGATGTTGAACGAGTCCTGGCCAAATGGGAGTGATTTGCCATAGTATCTCTGTGGAGAGAAAAGTGGAACATGAATCAAACATTCAAGGTAACTGTATGCATCATGTTATAGCTAACAGCTCTACTTGAGTGTTTGACTGCCCTGTTCAAGGACATTCTGTAGTCTGGTATCAAAACAATCATAACAGAGAACTGATCTGAGCCTAGTGCCTGTGTAACGGATGTGAAATGGCTAGCTAGTTAGCTGTGGTGCGCGCTAATAGCGTTTCAATCGGTTACGTCACTAGCTTTGAGACCTTAAAGTAGTGGTTCCCCTTGCTCTGCAAGGGCCGCGGCTTTTGTGGAGCGATGGGTAACGATGCTTCATGGGTGACTGTTGTTGATGTGTGCAGAGGGTCCCTGGTTCGCGCCCGGGTCGGGGCGAGGGGACGGTCTAAAGTTATACTGTTACACCTGTATCCATAAAGCGTCTCAAAGTAGGAGTGCTGTTCTAGGATCTGGCCATACAATATTATCCTAGATCAGCAATCCTACTCTGAGACGCTTTGTGGATACGAGGCCAGCCTATTTCTGTGATACGGTTGAGTAACTTCCCCAGTTCTGTCATGATCACAAGTTTCAACATGAACATGTGACACATTATGGCCTCTTCTTACATGCTCAGCAAATATGACCAGGGCTCTTTGCTGTGCTGCCAGCTCTGTGATGAATCCAGAGTTCAGGGCAAACTCCCAGATGTCTCCCTCGTTTCCCGTGTAGAAGAAGATGGGCCCAGAACCTCTCTTCCAGTACTCATCTAGAAGGACACAGAGCATGGCAACAGTCAAAAGTGAGCATGCAAGTTGGACTGAATAAGAGAGACCAGCACAAATTGTGCAAAATAGCAATAACAATGGATGTTCACCTGTGATTAGGTACCGTTGCTCATAGGTTCCATTGCCCATAATGTTGAAGTTGAAGTGGTCCATTATTTGGGGAAAGTATTTCTCTTTAAACTGGGGTTTTGGGTCAGTGCTGTACCCATGATTCTTGACATAAAAATGTAAAAGCATGAAATGTTCAGAGGAACAAACCTGATATGCCTATAATGTAACATCTGAGATCATAAACATGCTAGAGTGAATGAAATAGCAGCAGTCTCTCTAGTCTTAGCCATTATGAACAGTCTTAGCCATAACTATGAACACGTGTACTACGAATATAATTTGGTAACTATGAACATCGTTTAAGAAATGCAATGGGTGCTCTTGCATAAGTGAGCTAGCTAGACATACTACCAGCCATGCTCCAGACATTAGTAAACCCCAGTAACAGTGAACACTGAACGTCTGGGTAAAACAGTTACCTGAAAACGGCTGTGTGTAAGCCCCTGCGTCTCAGAGTAGAGGGAGAGCAAGACAACAACGCAAATAAAAAAACAATTTGCCATATTGAAAAGGCTGTTGGTGAAAGCCTCTGTCAATAACTGTTTCGAAATAATTGTCTAAATCACATGACATAGCTTCCTAACAGCTGATTTTGTTTATTGACCTCTGAACCCAAGCATCGTTTTGCCCGTGTGCATAGTGGAAGTTGTAGTTCTTTGACTCAGCTGTGAAGTTCTAAAAGACACTAGAGGGGAAAATCTACTAAATATTGCTGTTAAAGGTATCGCATTACAGAATCTACAGCATCAGCCTCTCATGGGGAATAAAATACAAGAAAATACAATATAACTGTTGACCTATTTGTCCAGATAGGTAGATATATAAATTAGATGTGAATGTTGGTGGTAAAAAGTCAAATCTTTTAAGACAGTGTAAATGTCTGTCATAATGCATACAACTGTAATTCATTAGATATTAATATTGAGTATGAAAACTCTACTAATAACATTCAATATCAATTTAGAGGCATGTCTTGATTGTTTCTCTCTCGCTCGCTCGCTCTCTCTCTCTCACACACACACACACACACATGTACTCTTACTCTCTCTCTCTCTCTCTCACACACACACACAAACACACACACATGTACTCTTACTCTCTCTCTCTCTCTCTCTCTCTCTCTCACACACACACACACAAACACACACACATGTACTCTTACTCTCTCTCTCTCTCTCTCTCTCTCTCACACACACACACACACACAAACACACACACATGTACTCTTACTCTCTCTCTCACTCTCTCTCTCTCACACACACACACAAACACACACACATGTACTCTTACTCTCGCTCTCTCTCTCTCTCACACACACACACACAAACACACACACATGTACTCTTACTCTCGCTCTCTCTCTCTCTCTCTCTCTCTCTCTCTCTCTCTCTCTCTCTCTCTCTCTCACACACACACACAAACACACACACATGTACTCTTACTCTCGCTCTCTCTCTCTCTCACACACACACAAACACACACACATGTACTCTTACTCTCGCTCTCTCTCACACACACACAAACACACACACATGTACTCTTACTCTCGCTCTCTCTCTCTCTCTCTCACACACACACACAAACACACACACATGTACTCTTACTCTCTCTCTCTCTCTCTCTCTCACACACACACAAACACACACACATGTACTCTTACTCTCTCTCTCTCTCACACACACACAAACGCACACACATGTACTCTTACTCTCGCTCTCTCTCTCTCACACACACACACACACAAACACACACACATGTACTCTTACTCTCTCTCTCTCTCTCTCTCTCTCTCTCTCTCTCTCACACACACACACAAACACACACACATGTACTCTTACTCTCTCTCTCTCTCTCTCACACACACACACACAAACACACACACATGTACTCTTACTCTCGCTCTCTCTCACACACACACACAAACACACACACATGTACTCTTACTCTCTCTCTCTCTCTCACACACACACAAACACACACACATGTACTCTTACTCTCGCGCTCTCTCTCTCTCTCACACACAAACACACACACATGTACTCTTACTCTCTCTCTCTCTCTCACACACACACACAAACACACACACATGTACTCTTACTCTGTCTCTCTCTCTCACACACACACAAACACACACACATGTACTCTTACTCTCTCTCGCTCTCTCTCACACACACAAACACACACACATGTACTCTTACTCTCTCTCTCACACACAAACACACGCACATGTACTCTTACTCTCGCTCACTTTTTGTTTCTCTGTATCAGATCACCTGAGTTTGATTGTGCTTGTATGGTTGCTGAGTCCATATTGTTCAACTACAACAGACTGGATTTTGTAGACCAAACTGATATCTTGAAATGAAGAACTGTAAGACTTGGTATACTTTACAAGATGGGGCTACTAACTCCAGTCAATTGATATTCAGACAGCAAAGACCACGGAAGACAAGTTGAAATCAAGACACGCATTGGTATCTTTTATTATATGAAGATTTTATTTTTTTTACAGATTGACAGTCAGGTAGTGGAAGAAAAATACATTTTATGCAAATTGAAACTTTGCAGGAAGGTAACATTTTATTGCAGATACTACAGCCTTGGGTTTGAATGAAACAAATTGAGAACTTATACCATTCACAGCATCTCACAAAGCATCAGGCGAGGACACACTATAGAAACAGGACACCCCACAGTCTTCCTTTTTACATAGAGTAAAAAAAATCATCCAACATTCATCCAAATAATCATCTGTGGATTATTCTGTATCACAGAAACAGTCAATAAATAATAATTGTATAACTCCTCAATATTTCTGTTATTATTTATCTGTAAGGGCTTAAAACATCTCTTATATTTATGTTGTTTGTATACACCTTTCAGATCTCTTCCTCAGTGATACAGAGTCAAATACGTGTTCTGTATGTCTTTTTTTATTACTGTGGATCATTGTGAAACCTCTTATCCAAATGGAATTCTTAAGACTTAAGATTTCTGAAACAAAATCCTGCTTACAAAGGAAATACATATTCATATTTACATTGAAACAAAACAAGCCAAAGGCTCAAACAATTGGAGGGAGAGGGAAAGTTAATTTCCAAATAATCATTTAGAATAACATCTTGACCATTTCTTGACCGACTAAGGGACACAGGACATATAGACTCAAGCCTGTTCTACTGTATTAACTGTCAATCTCCAAGCTGGCGTTATACTGTGCATTACCTTACCATTCCCCCAACACATATAAACGCAGCGCCACACAGACACATACAGACAATCCAATCAAGAGGCTTATGCTGCATTGATCCAAGAACTACTTATAACTCAAGCACTTTATTTAGCAGATTCTTGCTTTTGGTCAGAAGACCTGTTTGAAATGTGAACATGGAAACTGCGTCCAGAAATAAGATCATTTATTCATACAGCATCCCTGACCACAGCTGAGAAAAATATGAATTATTTTTATGATGGTTTGCTCTGTCAGCAAATAAATGCAATGTTCTTGAATATTTAACAAAACTCAAAACACAAATTGAAATAACACTGGATTTAAGATTTAAAAAATATAAACAAGAGTTTGATTAAAAATCTGGCGAAAATGAAAAGGCAAAATTTCTAAACAAATAAATACCCAGTGTACATCTGAATAACTCAGTATACTGCAGACAAAAGCACTACATATAAAAAATAAACAAAGCTACAGTATCCCTACAAGTTTCACCTCTGCTCTGACTATGGTCTGACACCTTGGTTCACACATTAATGTAAGCAGGCGGAAGAAAAGGTATAAATAAGACATTAATAAATAATACGAGAAGGAATAAAACATAGGTAATTCTTACTGTTAGTATAAAAGCATATAAAAGAGCTTTGGGTCAAATCAGTCCATAGCTCTGTCTTTTTGTTTTGTTTTCTCAAGAGTGCCTTTTCATACAAAAATATCTATCAGTCCATTTGGCAAAGCAATGCAAACTCTCTACTTGAACTGATCGGGGATATGTCCGATCTGAGACTGCATGCTGCTGGTTGGTGGACTTGAGATGCCCTCCGACCAGTCAGACATGTTAGAATGCGGGGATGAGCTGGACCATTGGTCGGGAGACCCGGGGGAGGGGGTCAGAAAGGGGTGGTCGGGGACCTGTAGCTGGTGGTTGGGGGTGTTGTCCATGGGTCCGGAGTAGCTGTGCTGGGAGGGAGGGGTGAGGTACTGGGTGCTGGGCAGGTTCTGGCTCATGATCTGGGTCTCCTGGGGCAGGATGGTGTGGATGGGTATGGAGCCCTGGTTCCCTGTGCCCTGCTGGATCTCTGAGCCACTCAGCTCGGTGCTGATGAAGTTCTGGTTGCTGGCATGGCCACTGCTGCCAGTGCTAGAGTTCTGGTGCTGCAGCTGGATGCTCTGTTGCTGCTGTTGGAGCTGCTGTTGTAGGTTCTGTTGGTGCTGCATCTGCATCTGCTGTTGGACCTGCTGCATGGGGTGGGGCTGCGAGGCCAGCCGGGTGTTCTGCAGGCCCTGGTAGCTCAACATCTGGGACAGGCTGGTGGCGGGAAGCCCGGTGTGGAGAGAGGTCATCATGCCGTGCTGCCCGCTTCCCTGGTGCAGACCGCCCTGCCCCCCGACAGGACCAACCCTCATGGGGTTGAACTGTCCGGGCTGGCCCATGCTGGCGTGAATCCTGGAGAGCCAATCACACTGGCCGTTCATGCCCCCAGAGCAGTTGGAGCCTGACAACGGAAGGTGGGTGAGACGGGGCGGAAGCGGGTCAAACTGCATGCGCGCTAGCTCCTGCTTGTTGGGCATACCCATGTGGTTGACCCCCATATGGGGGTCGGACATCCCCTGGAGGTGGTTGAGTGACATGGACGGGGACTGCTGGAAGGGGGACGTCATCATGGAAGGGGACGCCACGTCAGAGATATACCCGTGTGGAGACTCCAGGGAGTCCACGGGGGACAGAACAGCTGAGCTGTCCAACAGACTTCCTCCCTTTCCATCCTGGGAGGTTTTCTTCTTGTTCTTCATGTCCTTGCCGTCCTTGCAGCCGATGCCCTTGGCGCTGTGCTTGCGGGCCTTCTTGCTCTGGACCGAGGGCTTCATGCTGCCCAAGTAGCTGTTGGGGGAGCAGAGAGGGGGGGACAGAGTGGTGCCCATGGAGCCTCCATGGCCATGGCTGTGCATGGGCGGGCTGCGGACCAGGTTGTACTCGTCCATGAGACGGACAATGTCATGGTGCATCCTCTCTTGCGCTATGTCTCGGGGCAGCCGGTCCATGTGATCAGTTATCTCGCGGTTAGCAAAGTGCTCCAGCAGGACCTTGGCCGTCTCGTAGCTTCCTTCCCTTGCAGCAAGGAACAGAGGGGTCTCCTCCTGAGGCAGACACACAGACAAACAGAGAGAAATGTGTTTACAGTGGACCACAGATAGACAGCTCTGTCTTGCAAAAGAGATTTTATCTCAGTGACAATAACCTGTATAAATAAAGCTTAAATGTTGAAGGAATGTAACTTACAGAAATATTGTATTATATTGTGTTCCATCAGGCAGCAAAGATTCCTTACCTTGTTGTTCTGCATGTCCTTGTTGGCTCCATTCTTAAGTAGTACGGTAGCTGCTTCAATGTTGTTCACTGCTGCTGCCCAGTGCAGAGCAGATTTGCCTGGTGAGAGCGAGGCAGGCAGAAAAACACGTTCAGTACACAACCCATGCCTGTCTAAAATGAAAACATTTTGTAAAAGCACATGGACTTTATCTTATCTTCTGCCCATTTCCAATGACAAATTCCTTGTTTGATTTAATTTGTGGATTGAATGTGCTTCACCTCTAGCTCTGATTGAAAGAATACGATGAGGCGATGAAGCCCATAGAGATTCAGCATTGAGATATGAGCCCTACCAAAGTCATCGATAGCGTTGACGTCAGCATGGCAGTTGATGAGCTCCTCCACCATGCCCTCCACTGCCAGGCGGGCTGCCAGGATCAGAGGGGTGGTGCCGTCGTGCATGCGGGCATCCAGGTCTGTGGCACGATTCCTGATCAAAATCTACAGAAAGATACAATGAGTTGGTTAACCTTGTATGACAGGATTACCCAACTTGAGGCCCGCTGTGGTTTTATTTGGACCAACAGGTTATCTGAGCAACAAAAAAAAGTCTGTAAAAACACCAGGAAATCAGTGATTTTAATTTTGGAAATCTGTTTCCAAGTATTCCCATGCATAATAGAGATAAACATGATCGTATACAAATGCAACGAAATCTTGAAATTATTATATTCTACATGTTTTATTCAAATAATGTATCTGTTTGGGCTTCTTGCGGTCAATTTGCAATCCACAAATGATTAGTAATTATGTTCCGGCCCCCCGACCATCTGCTCCAAAAATCTAGTTGATGATCCCTGTCGTATGAGATTATCTTTAGAGATACTAAGGAAGCAAGGGCACATTACCAATCCAATACAGTAGATCTCTTTGCTACACAAGAACAAAAATGTATCTGCATTTGACCCCCTACCTGGAAGACGCCCTGCGCATCAGCGGCCACGGCAGCGTGTAACGGGGTCTTGCCCATGTTGTCCTGGATGTTGGCATCTGCACTGGCCTCCAGAAGACGCTTGGCAGCATCAGAGCGGGCGTAGCGGGCAGCGAGATGAAGGGCGGTCTCCCCTGTGCGGTCTGTCTGACTGTGGAGGTTAGCACCCTGGTAAATGAAATCACTGATCACGTTGGCAGAGGCGTCTTCCTCCTCCTCGCTGTTTCCTGTTTCCAGACCTCCACCGCTACAGGAGGCGATCATCAGGGGGGTGAAGCCATCTGGATGGAGAGGAGGGAGGGAGGGAGAGACCATACTTTATTACCAGGGGAGTTGACCACACCTCAGCATTGACAGTCCAGTGCACTAGCGCAGGGTCAGCATAAGACTAAACAAAGCAACAAACAAATCTAATGAGAATTTGATGCTTTTGTCTGGGTGAATCATCACAGCTCTCTTTTCGATAACGGATTCTGATCAAGCTAGGCATTGGGGAGCTGCAGGAAGACACAGAGCTTTGGTAAACCTAGGCAGATGGAAAACTGAGCATTATCATCTCTGAGAGGAGGCTCAGACAGTCGACTTGGATGGGTTTCTCCTCTTCAAAAGAATAGCAAGCCCCCAGATCTCACAGATTTGGTTGATTCAGGCTCATTGATTGGTGAAGGAGAGAAACAGTCTGTGTGTTGTGCTCTACTGTTGAAGAGTGCCTTACTCTTCAGGGGGTTTGGCTCTCAATAAAAGTGTGTTCTTTATTTTTGTTCTGTTATTGGTTTTATTAATAAAGCATATGACAAGAAAGACCTATTAATGGTCCAATGATGGATGTAAGCATTAATCTGGAAGGGAGTTTTCCCCTGGGTTCAGGGCTTCTAGCTGCATGCTTTGATCTGGATCCCCTTACCCTGAGGACACAAGGCTTTAGCTGCTCCCACACACATGCTCTCTCTGTCTCGCCCCCTTGCTATTGCTCACTCAGATAAGGTGTAAATCAAACAATTAATATTTGACGAGGCAGAAAAATACCTTCAAACATGATGTTAAGACAGTTTTGTTTAACTTCTTTACAAAGCAATATTTTAGGTAATACAATGAAATAGGAATAACTATGTTAATTACTTAATTTAATGAGTAATTAAAAGTATGAGTTATGCTAATATGTGAATCATTATAAAATAATTGTTTATCTTTTTATCTAAATGTACCCTGCCACTTCCAATGACTCATAATTATGTACACCTCTCATCTTTCTAACTCTACACCAGTATTGACAACTGAAATGTGCCGTTCAAAAATATTTAGTCTTGACCTGTGCACTGCAGCTGGGGCAGAATTAACCAATTCCACATAACCATTTTGCAAGTCCTACACACCAGGCAACTGATTAAATGGTACAATATTCTACAAGTTAAATGGTCAAACATTATGTATTCACCACAAATATTGTCATGTAATTTCATGACATTTAATAATACATGTCAGAAGGGAAATAGGAGATGGGTATGAAGTTCACGGTTAAAATCTGTCCTAAATTCCCTAACAATGAACCGAGTGGTTGTGTACACACCTGGTCCCCGTACGTTGACGTCCATGCAGTCATTCTCGATCTCGCCCTGAGGGGGTGTGGGGGCGATGGAGGGGATACGGAGATCAGCTGCGTCCAGGTGCTGCTGGGTCCACTGGCGGTGGTCTGTCTGGCCATCCAGATCCAGTATCGCCTGCTCCTCAAACTGCCGGAACCAGATCAGGGGCAGATGGACAGTCAATTAGCTCAAACCGCAACCAAAGCATTTCAGCTCAAAGCTATTTGCAACCTAACGTTTAACTAACCAACTTTTACTTACTAAAATGCTGACATTCAGGACAATAAAACCAAAAACCACCACAAAGGAGACTATATTTTCTATATCTAAACATTGGTGGATATTAAATTAAAGCTAATTAAATAGCCTATGTAAATGCACAAATATTTAAACAAAAACTTGAATCTAGTGATATTTGAAGACTATTATAATGATGATAAAGAGAAAATCTCTGACTGAAGATCTTTTCTTATTATTTCTCTATAGGTATTTCTTTATAAATCCATGTTCTACTCTTATTCCCGCCTTTCTCTCCAAATGCCAGTATGTGATGTAGTTAGACTTCTTACCCTAAAGCGCTTGGTGTCCGAAGGCTCCTCTTCTCCCCATTCATTCTGGTTGTCGTCCATCAGTGATATGTCCGAGAGGTTTTTCAGTGGCCTGTGATCCGAGGGAAATCCCATTGAAAATCCTGATACAGCAAAAGCGAGCTAGCTAACTATCCCAGCTGAGCACTCTTCCTCAGTGGTAGTTCACCAACACCGAAATAAAAGCATTGATTGACCCCCCCCCAACCCCTATCGCTCCGATAAGTCAATTAATGCGCACGTTACCTATACCTGATGTATTATTATCATTAATGATCCAAACAAACCCCGTCCCCCCTCTTTCTCATCGCCAGCTACATCTCTCAGTCCCATAAACTCTCTTCACCGTTCCACACCCTGCTATGACCAAACCCACGACAAGCAAACTAAGACCCATGGCGGGAAAACAATGTGGTGGCGCATGGAAACCTGGGACACTTACTTCAATCCCACTGAATCCTCCCCCACCGGCTCCCTCCTCTTCTTCTTGTTGGGCTCACTGATCTTGAAGCCCTCCGGGAACCACAACTGGCCGTGCTCGCGACGACGCTTCCGTGAGGCGACCATCCCCACACCCACGAAAGCCAGGAGGGCCAGCCCGGCCAGGACCGCGTAGATGGGGTAAAGCTCAGACGGAGGCTGGGGGTCAACCTCACCTGGAGGGGGAAAGGACAACATGGTAAGGCGGACAGCGGCGCAGCCTGAGAACCCAGCCAGGCAGGCAGGCGCTGGATTGGTCTGAGGAGGACTGATAGTCCAGCTCCTCTAGTCTAGTAAAACCCCCTCCTGGAGCCTAGTATTCCACGGCCAGAGCTACAACAGGAATGATGAGCGCCGTTTGTAAAACAAGGTTGTTCCTTTTCTGTAATAATCACAATTGCTAACCACTTTTCATCAAATAGAGCTAGAGATAAAAAAAATGAAAATCCACCACCACCTCCTCTCCCCTCTCAGCCCAGGGTACCAGGAGACAACTCTACCATTTCTTCTTTAAGGGGAAAAAAGGGAGGGATTAATGAACTTCAAATTACTGCACGCGCTTTAAGCTGTAAAGACTAAGGATTTATTAGGATTTTCAAGATAACAAAGACTCCCAACTTCTAGCACACTCCCGATCAATTTTTCTTCTCTTTTTTTTTTACTAACGATTTTGAAATGATAAACTCTCCCAACCCAAACCCTTAGAGATGCATAAAGTCCTGGTATTACATTCAGCAAGCTGAAGGTTGCAGCAGACTTACACTGTAGGATGAAGTGTGTGTGTGTGTGTGCGTGTGCGTGTGTGTGTGTGTTAGAATGGTATGTGGATTGGGTAGGGGGCTGGATGAGTTGATTTACGGCAATTAACCATTTTGGAGCCTGAAGCCATTGGATTTACACACAGACTACTGCATTGATTGTTTAGTCCATGTGATTCACTAGTACATTTGTTCCATTGTTGAATGAAATACACACTCAAAGAACACCATATCACCCTTTTGTGGTGTTGGAGGGTTAAGACCTAGGGGATGAATACCATCAGTGTGTGTGTGTGTGTGTGTGTGTGTGTGTGTGTGTGTGTGTGTGTGTGTGTGTGTGTGTGTGTGTGTGTGTGTGTGTGTGTGTGTGTGTGTGTGTGTGTGTGTGTGTGTGTGTGTGTGTGTGTGTGTGTGTGTGTGTGTGTGTAGGGCTGAGGTATGATTATAGAAGCATTAGGGATGCAAACCTTGGGTGTTGCAGCAGTACCCTGTTAGTGACTGTTAACATGGAAGAAGATAGAAACTCACTGTGAACAGCCTCTATGATGTAGGGAATATTGAGGTTTCCACTGGAGGCCAGGGCCCCCAGGAAGGCTGCTACATCAGTGGCACTCTGGAAGCACTCTGTGGACTGCTGAAAGCACTGGCGGTTGTCAATCTCCAGGTACACGATGGAGCTGTGGAGGACAGAGTCATATTATACACATTAGACCTGATCTAAAGCCCAGAGAGAAAGTAGAAGAGCACAATGGTTTCTGTTCTCACAAAACTACCAGAAGTTCTTAGAAAGCCAGACACTGATATATTTGTTATATAATCATCTATTGTGATGGAAAACTAAAGATATGGAAGGCCAGTTTACTTTCCACAACAAATACTTAGTCCTAGCTTGACTTTCACATTTTTGATTCATGACAATATGAGGTTTGCATGAACATTCAGCTGAAATCCAGATTCCAAATGAGGATTGTTTCCAGAACATTTTTCTAATCCTTACCCTTTGATCAGCATGGGGTCCAGCTCCCTGCGTCTGCGTCTGTTTCCACTGGCTATAGTATACAGGCTATTCCTCATGGAGCTGAGCATGGTGCCAGGGATCTCTGTCCAACCCACTGAGCGCTTTATGTTGTGTTTGTTCAGCTCCTGCTCACTGCCGTAGTACGGGTAGATCATCATCTCTCCCTTGGAGTCCTGCCGGAACACCACGTTGGTGTGGAGAACGCGGCTCAGCTCCCGCAGGAAGCCAAGCGAGTTGTTCCGGAGCTGGTCGGGCATGATGTGGACCACGATGACCAGGCGGCCCACCGCCAGCTTCTCTGGCATGTTGTTAGCACAGTCCAGACCATCCCACTCACACTCAGCGTTGTTGCAGCCCTGGTCACAGTGGCCGTCCGCATAGTGGTCTTTACAGTACTGGTCGTACAGAGGGCTGGAGAGACAAGAGATTAGAGTATCATTCAGTATGACTTTTAATGGGATGTATAATGATGAAAGAAAAGCTTGTATCTCTACTCAGCCTTTATTCTTCCTCTATTCTCTACAGCATTAGCTGAATCAGGTCTGGAGCTGAACCCTGCATAGCCAGTAGCTCTCCATGTGGACTGGCCTCCCCTTAGCTAGTATTCAGTGTTTAGACCCTGATGACACTCACTTGCACTGGCCCTCCAGGTTCTGACAGTCAAAGCCATCGTAGAGACAGCCGGCGTTGTTGCACTGCTCGTCACACTTCCCGTCATTGAAGTAACGCCAGCACTGCAGGGACGACGTGCAGTTCTTCCACGGGTCGTTGAAGTTGAGCGAGCAGTCGCCCCCGTCCCAGCCACACGCGTGGTTGTTACACAAGGTATCACAGAACTTGTTCCCCTTTCTTTCCTCACACTGGGGGATCTCACAGCTCACCTCCACCTCTGGCGGGGGCGTGATGTCACGGCCAAACCCACCCAGGAAGCTGTAGTCCAGGATGTGACATAGCAGGCCGTTGAAGTTGGTGGGGCATACGCAGTGGTAGTATGGAGCCTCTGAGCTGTACTCACAGGTTCCCCCGTTGTAGCAGGGGTTGGTGTTACAGGGGCTGTCTGTAGGGTATTCACACCCTGGCCCCGTGAACGAGGAGGGACAGAGACACTTGGGGCTCTTGTGTCCGGAGATGCAGGTGCCACCATTACGGCAGTGGAGACTCCCACATGAGTGGGCATCGTACTCACAGGTAGAGCCAGTGTAGCCCTGTAGAGGGGAAGGAGAGCAAATGTGTCAATCTAGTACTACTAGTACTACGATTACAGTACATTTAATGAATGACAACACAGTGTAATACATCTGCTCAATGTCTTTATATACAGTATGCGTCTTGTATGCAGTATAATATGCCAGCAGCCTTAGTTGTGTGTGAACTTACAGGTGGACACTTGCAGATGAAGCCGTGAGGAGTGTTGCTGGCTACGGCACATGTCCCTCCGTTACGACAGGGTTTGCTCTTACAGCCGTCAAACACTGTGTCACAACGCTGGCCTGTAGGGTCACAGAGAGATATAGTTACATCAAGGACTGAATCCCCTTATCAATAAGCCAATCACAGGTTAACATTTAATGCCATACAGAGTAAATACTTCCAGTTGAAGTCGGAAGTTTACATACAATTAGGTTGGAGTTATTAAAACTCGTTTTTCAACCACTCAAACTATACTTTTGGCAAGTCGGTTAAGACATCTACTTTGTGCATGACACAAGTAATTTTTCCAACAATTGTTTACAGACAGATTATTTCACTTATAATATCACAATTCCAGTGGGTCAGAAGTTTACATACACTAAGTTGACTGTGCCTTCAAACAGTTTGGAAAATTCCAGAAAATTATGTCATGGCTTTAGAAGCTTCCGATTTGAGTCAATCATTTGAGTCAATTGGAGGTGTACCCGTGGATGTATTTTAAGGCCTAACTTCAAACTCAGTGCCTCTTTGCTTGACATCATGGGAAAATCAAAAGAAATCAGCGAAGACCTCAGAAAAAAACATTGTAGACCACAAGTCTGGATCATCCTTGGGAGCAATTTCCAAACGCCTGAAGGTACCACGTTCATCTGTACAAACAATAGTACGCAAGTATAAACACCATGGGACCAATCAGCCATCATACCGCTCAGGAAGGAGACGAGTTCTGTCTCCTAGAAATGAACGTACTTTGGTGTGAAAAGTGCAAATCAATCCCAGAACAACAGCAAAGGACCTTGTGAAGATGCTGTAGGAAACAGGTACAAAAGTATCTATATCCACAGTAAAACGAGTCCTATGTCAACATAACCTAAAAGGCCGCTCAGCAAGGAAGAAGCCACTGCTCCAAAACCGCCATAAAAAAGCCAGACTACGGTTTGCAACTACACATGGGGACAAAGATGGTACTTTTTGTAGAAATGTCCTGTGGTCTGATGAAACAAAAATAGAACTGTTTGGCCATAATGACCATCGTTATGTTTGGAGGAAAAAGGGGGATGCTTGCAAGCCGAAGAACACCATCCCAACCGTGAAGCACGGGGGTGGCAGCATCATGTTGCGGGGGTGCTTTGCTGCAGGAGGGACTGGTGCACTTCACAAAATAGACGGCATCATGAGGGAGGAAATTTATTGGATATATTGAAGCAACATGTCAAGACATCAGTCAGGACGTTAAAGCTTAGTCGTAAATGGTTCTTCCAAATGGACAATGACCCCAAGCATACTTCCAAAGTTGTGGCAAAATGGCTTAAGGACAACAAAGTCAAGCTATTTGTCAAACGTATGTTTCTATTTTTTGTTTGGTCAGGGTGTGATGTGGGTGGGCATTCTATGTATGTATGTCTATATTTTTTATTTCTATTGTGTTTGGCCTGGTATGGTTCCCAATCAGAGGCAGCTGTCAATCGTTGTCTCTGATTGAGAACCATACTTAGGTAGCCTGTTTTCCCACTTTGAGTTGTGGGTGGTTATTTTCTGTTTAGTGTTTGTTGCACCTTTCAGAACTGTTTGTTGGTCGTTTTGTTGTTTTTGTTCACGTGCTCATCTTTATTAAAAGTATTATGGATACGTACCACGCTGCACTTTGATCCTCCTCTCCTTCTCCCGACGACAATCGTTAGACTATTGGAGTGGCCATCACAAAGCCCTGACCTCAATACTGTAGGACATTTGTGGGCAGAACTGAAAAAGCGTGTGCGAGCAAGGAGGCCTACAAACCTGACTCAGTTACACCAGTGTCAGGACGAATGGGCCAAAATTCACCCAACTTATTGTGGGAAGCTTGTGGAAGGCTACCCGAAACATTTGACCCAAGTTAAACAATTTAAAGGCAATGCTACCAAATACTAATTGAGTGTATGTAAACTTCTGACCCACTGGGAATGTGATGAAAGAAATAAAAGCTGAAATAAATCAGCTGTCAGAGCAGCTTACCGATCACTGCACCTGTACACAGCTCATCGGTAAATAGCCCACCCAACTACCTCATCCCCATATTGTTTTTATTTTTGGTCTTTTGCACCCCAGTATCTCTACTTGCACATCATCATCTGCGCATCTATCACTCCAGTGTTAATGCTTAATTGTAATTATTTCGCCACTATGGCCTATTGATTGCCTTACCTCCCTAATCTACATTTGTACACACTGTATATAGATTTTTATTTTTATATTGTGTTATTGACTTACGTTTGTTTATCCCATGTGTAACTCTGTGTTGTTGTTTTTGTCGCACTCCTTTGCTTTATCTTGGCCAGGTCGCAATTGTAAATGAGAACTTGTTCTCAACTAGCCTACCTGGTTAAATAAAGGTGAAATAAAATAAATATATAATAAATAAATATACTATTATTCTGACATTTCATATTCTTAAAATAAAGTGGTGATCCTAACTGACCTAAGACAGTGTATTTTTACTAGGATTAAATGTCAGGAATTGTGAAAAACTGAGTTTAAATGTATTTGGCTAAGGTGTATGTAAACATCCGACCTCAACTGTATCTTCTGGGGCTATATACTATAGGAAAACAGTGAAGAGGTGGTATATATATTTTTTTACTGTTGGGATTTCTCCTGCAAGGACAATGATTTGTCTCGAAAAAGACAGAAAAATGTCCGACTTAATTAACTCAGTTTGTCCTTACTTTCCCATATAAACCCCATGAAACAACTGGAATTGACATGAAACTAAACCCAACCCCACTCCCCAGTCACTCCCCAGTCACTCTCCAGTCAGAGCCAACATGTCTGATTGTTGTATATATGTTACCTGTATATCCGGTACGGCAATCACAGCGGTAGTTGTTGGTGAGCTGGACGCAGTTGTGTGTCCCGCGGGGGTCACATGGGTTGGACAGGCACTCGTTGACGTCCCCCTCACAGCGCTCCCCTACGTAGCCGGCGGGACAGATACAGTGGTAACCTCCCACCCTGTCCACACACTTCCCCTTGTTGAAGCACTTGGGCTCGTTGGTGACGGGGTCTGTGAAGGGGTTGCAGTCGTCTATGTTGATCTCACAGTGAACGCCTGCAAGGTAGAGGACGGGCGGGAGAGAGCAGAGGAACAGTCAGCCTCTTCTAAAACACTCAGCTGGGACACCACCACATGGGATCAAGAAGGATGGATGTACTACCTGCACTTGTTCAATACATCTTTTCATTTACCGTTTCAAAATGTTTCTCGTTTGCTTCTCTAAAACCTTTTTGGCTACATTCATTTCACCAGTACTTTAGCTGACCAACAAGACACACTCCCTTCATGTGAAATACGAGAAATCAATCCCGTATTTCACGGGGACCAGAGTTTCGGACATGTGCTGGACACTGTTAAGCCCTAATTAATGAAGTGTGGTGGATTGAGAGCGAGAGCGAGTGAGAGAGAGAGGGCGGGCGGAGAGGAAGAGTGGAGACCGGGGGGAGAGAGGAATAGAGAGAGAGTGGGAGGATGGAGAGGAGCACAGAAAGAGGGATAGAGAGAGAGTGGGAGGATGGAGAGGAGCACAGAAAGAGGGATAGAGAGAGAGTGGGAGGATGGAGAGGAGCACAGAAAGAGGGATAGAGAGAGAGTGGGAGGATGGAGAGGAGCACAGAAAGAGGGATAGAGAGAGAGTGGGAGGATGGAGAGGAGCACAGAAAGAGGGATAGAGTGAGAGTGGGAGGATGGAGAGGAGCACAGAAAGAGGGATAGAGAGAGAGTGGGAGGATGGAGAGGAGCACAGAAAGAGGGATAGAGAGAGAGTGGGAGGATGGAGAGGAGCACAGAAAGAGGGATAGAGAGAAAGAGGGGGGTGGTGTGGAAGAGTGTGTGGAGGTGGGTGGCGGGTCCCTGACCTTGGGTTCCCCTGGGACAGGAGCATTTGTAGGTATTGATCAGGTCAATGCAGGTGCCTCCGTTCTGGCACGGCTGGGAGAAACACTCATTGATCTCATTGGAGCAGTTGGTGCCGACGTATCCCGGCACACACTAGGAGAGGAGAGGGAAAAGATAAATCAATGAGTGACATGAAACAAGGCTGTTTCTGTTTACCTGGTTGTTTTGCCAGTTTTCTGCACAGGACAGCAAATTCTCTTTCATCAGAGATCTACATAAATGTCAGTTTGTGAGTCTGTTAATAAACAACCTTTTGTCATCAGTTTGGATACAGAGTTTGATATGACTCTTTTTATAGAAAGAACACCCACACACTCATTTATTTTCTGATTTAAATCATTCAATGGAAAGTGAGCCTGACTGACTGACAATGTTTCTGCAAGACCAAGACCAGGAAACACACACTTTTTTGGCCACATGAATCGCTGTTCGGCCTAGGTATCATTTCTACATTAGGCTACATTTGTTATGCATTTCACCCAGCACCTGTGAAAACTTGGATTAAATTACATTTGATGTAACTTAATTAGGACAATTCGTACCAATTGGATGTAATGTGCATTAGTGACAGTGCTGTGTTCCTAGTGAGCAGCCTACCTTGCAGGAGTACCCTCCTAGGAAGTCAGTGCAGGTGGATCCGCTCTGACAGGGGTTGGGGATGCACTCATCCACCTGCTCTTCACAGTAGCTGCCTGTGTAGCCTGCCTGGCAGTGGCAGTAGTGAGTGTTCCCCGCATCCAGACACTGGCCTGAGTTACGACACAGAGCAATTACCTCCACACCTGGAGGGCAGAGAGATGGGGAGGGGAAGAGAGATGGTGAGGGCAGAGAGATGGGGAGGGGAAGAGAGATGGGGAGGGCAGAGAGATGGGGAGGGCAGAGAGATGGGGAGGGGAAGAGAGATGGGGAGGGCAGAGAGATGAGATGGGGAGGGCAGAGAGATGGGGAGGGGAAGAGAGATGGGGAGGGGAAGAGAGATGGGGAGTGCAGAGAGATGGGGAGGGTAAGAGAGATGGGGAGGGCAGAGAGATGGGGAGGGCAGAGAGATGGGGAGGGCAGAGAGATGGGGAGGGGAAGAGAGATGGGGAGGGGAAGAGAGATGGGGAGGGCAGAGAGATGAGATGGGGAGGGCAGAGAGATGGGGAGGGGAAGAGAGATGGGGAGGGGAAGAGAGATGGGGAGGGCAGAGAGATGGGGAGGGTAAGAGAGATGGGGAGGGCAGAGAGATGGGGAGGGCAGAGAGATGGGGAGGGGAAGAGAGATGGGGAGGGGAAGAGAGATGGGGAGGGCAGAGAGATGGGGAGGGCAGAGAGATGGGGAGGGCAGAGAGATGGGGAGGGGAAGAGAGATGAGGAGGGCAGAGAGATGGGGAGGGCAGAGAGATGGGGAGGGCAGAGAGATGGGGAGGGGAAGAGAGATGGGGAGGGGAAGAGAGATGGGGAGGGCAGAGAGATGGGGAGGGCAGAGAGATGGGGAGGGCAGAGAGATGGGGAGGGGAAGAGAGATGGGGAGGGGAAGAGAGATGGGGAGGGCAGAGAGATGGGGAGGGCAGAGAGATGGGGAGGGGAAGAGAGATGGGGAGGGGAAGAGAGATAGGGAGGGCAGAGAGATGGGGAGGGCAGAGAGATGGGGAGGGGAAGAGAGAGGAGATCAGTATGTAGTCTGTGTTTTGTTAGTGGTGTGAAATTAATAGCATAGTGATGATTGAGGCTAACACAAACACACACACACACAAACACACCTCATACATGCAGAAGGACAGACACACAAACACCCTCCTTCACACCCCCAGTATTACCTCTCTGTTTGGCTGCCACCTCGCAGGAGACGCTTGGCACATCACAGTAGAGCCCTGTCCAGCCAGTCTGGCACTCACAGCTGTAAGTAGTGCCAGTCTGCCAACAGGTGCCCCCGTTCTGACAGGGGGACGAGTCACACCAGCGTACCAGATTCTGAGGAGACACACACACCATAGACAGTTAGTCACTAGCTGACAGGGGGAAATGTTTCTGTAAGTAAGCATGTACACTGTTGTTTCACAGATACAAACATTACCCATTGGGCACAGATGTCAATTCAACGTCTATTTCACGTGTGTTCATCTGAAATGACGTGGAAACAACGTTGATTCAACCAGTGTGTGCCCAGTGGGTAACTAGCTTATAGCTTCAGTTATTTATACCACCTTTATTTAGTCAAGTACATGATCCATAAAAGCACATTTTACTTGACAATAACAACCTGGTATATAGCCTACAGCTAGTCTACTGTAAAGTCAGCGTGACTGGGCCTATACTGTACCTGGCAGTTGAGTCCAGTGTAGCCCTGGAGACAGATGCACTTGTAGGTGCCGTAGCTGTCCTGGCAGGTGCCTCCGTTCAGGCAGGGCCTGGAGTCACACTCATTGATGTCGTGTTGGCAGTAGCTGCCAGTGAAGCCAGGTGGGCACAGGCAGGTGTAGGTGTTGATGCCGTCCACACACGTCCCACCGTTGAAACAAGAGCTGTTAAACAAAACATCCACAAAGCAATACCAGACATGTCATTCAAAAACCAAATTCAATTAACTTTAAAACATGGTAAGTCGAATTAGTAAAATGAATTGAGAGTGAATATCCTGGGCTATAATGGGATATTTGAGTCATTCAACTTTCTGTCACAGGGGGCAGAAGTGGACAAGAGAAAGTAGTTTGGAGATGCATTCGTGGTTTGTGACAGAGATGCAACAGGCCATGTGAGGTAGAGAAATCCAAACTAAATAGGAATTCAAGCTCCCTTTACCTCTCAGTGCAGTCAGGTGTGTTGTTCTCACAGTGTATCCCACTGAAGCCAGGTGGACAGGTGCAGGTGTAGCTGTTGACACAGTCGGTACAGTTGGCTCCATTCTTACATGGGTTACTGTCACACTCGTTGATGTCCTCCTCACACTTAGTGCCACGGAAACCAGGCAGGCAGGTGCACGCAAAGTTGTCCACCTCGTCCCGACAGAAACCTCCATTGCTGCAGGGGTCTATGGGGGAAGAGAGCGGGGAGAGAGGTTAGCTTATAACTTAGCAGACTGGCTACAACTCAATAGTCTTGACTAGCTTCCTTTCCTTATGTTTTACTGGCATGAAAGAACATGACGGGATTTATAGAGACGTGGTGGCCTTTCACCTCTCAGTCATGAAATAAAAGAGACGGGGGCCACTTTAGAGTATTGAGACACGGCCACTGTCTCATATTAACCTGTTTTTATGATGAAGTCATGAAGATGATAGGAGACTTACTGGGCTTACAGTCGTCAATGTTGGTCTCACAGTTGCGGCCAGCATAGCCGGCCTTGCAGCTACAGTGGTAGTTGCCTTTGGTGTTCTCACAGGTGGCCCCATTGAGACAGGGGTTCTTCACACACTCGTTAATGTCCACTTCACAGGTCTGTCCTAGAGAGGGTAGAGGAAAGGAGAGAGTGGAGAGGTTTACTACACAGCACTGAGATCATTTGCCCATTTTCATAATTTTAATTTGATAACATACAGATAACCTAATACAGATAACGTACATATACTGCCTTCAGAATGTATTCATACCCTTTGACTTATTGCATTTTGTTGTGTTACAGACGGAATTCAAAATTGATTAAATCGATTTTCTTTCACCCATCTACACACAATACCCCGTAATGACAAAGTGAAAACATGTTTTTTTTTTTAATTGTTGCAAATTTATAAAAAATGAAATATTGAAATATCTAATCTACATAAGAATTCACACCCCTTAGTCAACACTTTGTAGAAGCACCTTTGGCGGCGATTACAGCTCTGAATCTTTTTGGGATTGTACAGTATTTGCCCATTATTCTTTTTTAAATTCTTCAAGCTCTGTCAAGTTGATTGTTGATCATTGTTAGGCACCCATTTCATTTCTTGACATAGATCTTCAAGCAGATTTAAGTCAAAACTGTGACTAGGCCACTCAGGAACATTCAATGTCATCTTGGTAAGCAACTCCAGTGTATATTTGGCCTTGTGTTTGAGGTTATTGTCCTGCTGAAATGTGAATTTGTCTCCCAGTGTCTGTTGGAAAACAGACTGAACCAGGTTTTCCTCTAGGATTTTGCCTGTGCTTATAGCTGTATTCCGTTTTTTTTTTATCCTAAAAAACTCCCTAGTCCTTGCCGATGAAAAGCATTCCCATAACATGATGCAGCCACCACCATGTTTGAACATATGAAGAATGGTACTCAGTGATGTGTTGTGTTGGATTTGCACCCAAACATAAAGCTTTGTGTTTAATTTCTTAAACACAAATTTCTTTGCCATATTTTTAGCAGTTTTACTTTAGTGCCTTACTGCAAACAGGATGCATGTTTTGGAATATTTTTATTCTGTACAAGCTTCCTTCTTTTCACTTTGTCATTTAGGTTAGTATTGTGGAGTAACTACAATGTTGTTGATCCATCCACAGGTTTCTCTTATCACAGCCATTAAACTCTGTAAGTGTTTTAAAGTCACCATTGGTGTTTTAAAGTCACCATCCCTGAGCAGTTTCCTTTTGAAAAACCTCTCTGGTCTTTGTGGTAGAATCTGTGCTCGAAATTCACTACTCGATTGAAGGACCTTACAGATTTTGTATGTTGTGTGAGGTACAGAGATGGGGTAGTCATTAAAAAATCCTGTTAACCACTAGTATTGAACACTTATTGACTCAAGACATTTCAGCCAAAAAAAATAATTGTAATTACAAAGATTTTCTACAAACAAAATTCCACTTTGACATTATGGGGTATTGTGTGTAGATCAGTGACATAAAATCTCAATTTAATAAATGTTTTATTCAGGCTGTAACACAACAAAATGTGGAAAGGGTAAAGGGCTGGGGAAACTTTCTGAAGGCACTGTACATGCATAGGAATTCCATATAATCTACTGTAAAGATGTTGCTCGCTCACCTTGCCAGCCCTCTGGACACACACAGGAGAAGCTCTCGTAGTCTTCAGTCTCCTGACACTCACCTCCGTTCTTGCAGGGCTTGGGTTTGCAGGGTGCTAGCAGGGTCTCACAGTTCTCACCTATCACACACACACACACCACACACATTTTTAGATAATGGACATGAACAGTGTTCAATATTATTGTTCTCATATTATTATCGTGTCTAATATTATTGTTTTCGGAACCAGAGTATCATAACTGGAAGTAGTGGGTGTCTGGACACTGGATAGATCGCCCATAGATAATGCTTTTATTGGACATTTAAACACACACTTCCTTCAGGAGGCTTCTTGCCCACAGTGAAAAGGTCTGTGAGTGTTAGAGAGCAGATTTGTTTGGGCCTACGGAGACATTTGCCTATCTGTCTGTTTCCACGACACCCAGCACGGACAGGAAGCAGGCTGGAGTTTCCTGCTATTGTCAAGGCATTTGCTGTTCTGTGAGACAGGAAGTCTGCAAACAGGAAATGTGTCAAGCAGCTGGGCCGTTCAGTTCCCACCCCTCCGTCACACAATCAGAGCCACTATTATTCCAGCTCTCGACGCAGGGTGGAATTTTCCAAAAAGAAGACTCAGGGAATAAATAAAAAGGTTGCCCAAAGGCAGTCAGTCCATCATTATCTGTTTTATCAAATAATACGAGGGAGAAATGGATGTGAGGACTTCTTACAAATATTTCCCTGTACTGTTATCAGGGACACAACGTCAACACAACAGACGCTGGAGTTTTAGCCAAGAGGAAGTCTTGCTGCTGGACATTCATTGACAGCTTGGTCTTCCGGAGCATGTTTTTCCTGAACGTCCAGTGCCTTAGAGAAGCTAGAACTTTGAGCACCACAGCAAGGAAATACCAAAACATTACGCTTAGATAGACCATCAGACATATATTTCACAATAGCCAAATATGTTCATACCGGTATATGGCAGTAGGCAGTTGCACTTGTACGCAGAGACATCATCGATGCAGGTCCCTTGGTTCAGGCAGGGATTGGAGGCACATTCGTTAATGTTGGTCTGACAGCTTGGACCTGGGATCAAAAGGTCAAGAAGTTATCAAGCACATGAGTTTGAGTTAAGAGTCAGGGTCAAATAGATCAAAACAATATAAAATGTATTGATGGTGGGAGTGCAATCTCGAGGACCATACACACGTACACACTTACTCACCAGTGAAGCCGATTCTGCAGGAACAGACATATCCGCTCGTCATATCCTTGCAGGTGCCTCCGTTCATGCAGGGGTTGGACTCACACTCGTTGTTGTTGATGTCACAGTTCTTGCCACTCCAGCCATTGTCACACAGACAGTTGTAACTAAGGAAAAGGTGGGAAAGCTCAATATCAGAGTAACAGACACTAAATTCCACTTTGAGTCCTCAAATCCACACCTTTTATGAATACTTAGGGATTTACTGTGGATATATTCATACCATATATGTAAGGAAGATTTCTAGATGTACACAAAACACAACTTAGTGATTTCCTTGGCATTGAAACAGATGAGAAAAACAGACTCACCCATTGACTTTGTCCTGACAGTGGCCATGGATACACGGGTTGCTAAGGCACTCATTGACCTGAGAGAAGCAGGTGGTGTCATGGTAACCCTCTGGACACAGACAGGTGAAGCTGTTGATGCCATCGACACAGGTGCCACCGTTGTGACATGGGTTGAGGGCACATTCGTCAAGGTTGATGTTGCACATGGTCCCTGTGAATCAGAACCCATGAAGATGTTTACTTCTCTGACCTCTCATACAGTAGTGTCTCAACTTTATAGCACAAGGAACATTTACAGTTTACAAACTGATTCAATTGGTGTTAGAAAATGATACAGGTAACTGCCAAGGTAAAGGAATAAACAAGATAATGTGTCTTAATGGGTCATTGGGGCACCACGAGCCAGAACAGCTTCAATGCACCTTGGCATAGATTCTACAAGTCTGGAACTTTATAGGGGGGATGCGACACCATTCTTCCACCATAAATTCCATAATTTGGTGTTTTGTTGATGGTGATGGAAACGCTGTCTTAGGTCGCTCCAGAATTTCCTATAAGTGTTCAATTGGGTTAAGATCCGGTGACTGAGACACCATATGCATTACATCGTTTTTATACTCATAAAATCATTCAGTGACCTCTCGTGCCCTGTAGACAGGGGCATTGTCATCCTATGGGGTAAAAGCCTGCCCAGGATTTTCATACATGACCCTAAGCATGATGGGATGTTAACTGCTTAATTAACTCACGAATAGGGTTGCACATTTTGGGGAATATTCTGAGGTGGAAACTTTCCATGAGAATTAACGGGAATATATGGGAATTAACGGAAATACATGCAAATTAATATTAATACCATTTAAATGTAGATGCTTTTTGAATTGGATATATTTACCATATTATATGGAGACAGAAACAAAAACATTTTACCTTATCATAAGTAGACATAATTGCAAATGATTAAATCCTTCCAATATAATTTTTTTTAAACAATTTAGTTACGAATTGAACTTAAATTAAATTAGTTGACTCTTCACATGGGATGACTTCAATGAACAACAAAAGAAAGGGAATATTGAATGATCCCCAATGATCCATCGCATCTCCCATCGCATTTTCAACATACATCTGTAAAATGATAGTCTAGAAACTAAAGCTTTGGTTGTCTTCCTCTCAGGTTTCCATGTCTTCTCCCTGGACCTCCTCAATGTTCACCTCTTGAACATCAGACTCTGAGGCCTCATCTTCACTGTCACTTTCCAACCTTCTTGAGGATGGCTCTTTGTCAGACTAAAAAAGCCTCAAATTTGCCCGGATGCAACCAATTTTTCAACCCTTGTATTGGTCAGCCTGTTGTGTGCTTGGTGTGTGTGTCTTCAAACAAGGACCAGTTGCGCTCTGAGGCGGTTGATGTTGGTGGGATTTGGAGGATGATGGAGGCAACAGGGGAAAGAGCCTCAGATCCACAAAGTCCCTTCCACCAAGTGGCTGATGAGATATGTTGGCACGACTGCCATATTGCATCTCCATCCCAAAGCCCTTGCTGGAAGTGTACTTTACCAGACAGCCAAGAACCTTTCCCTCATCCAGGCCAAGTTGGCGAGACACGGTAGTGATGACACCATAGGCCTTGTTGATCTCTGCACCAGACAGGATGCTCTTGCCAGCATACTTGGGGTCCAACATGTACGCTGCGGCGTGTATGGGGTTCAGGCAGAAGTCTTCAAGCTTGTTGATGTATTTCAGAACTGCAGTTTCCTCTGCTTGGAGCAACAGTGAAGTGGGCAGGGCAGTATGGATTTCTTCTCTCGCAAGCAGAGCCTGAACACAGACAGGATGGCATTGTCTCCATCAATACGTGCAATGGCTAGTGCTATAGGTTTCAGGAGTTTCAGGCTGCTTACCACTCTCTCCCAAAATACATTATCCAGGAGGATCCTCTTGATGGGGCTGTCCATATCGGCAGACTGTGATATGGACATTTCTTGGAGACTCCTTCCCCTCCAGGAGACTGTCAAACATGATGACAACACCACCCCAGCGGGTGTTGCTGGGCAGCTTTAATGTGGTGCTCTTATTCTTCTCACTTGCTTGGTGAGGTAGATTGCTGCTGTAACTTGATGACCCTTCACAAACCATTTCCTTGGCTCTCTTGTAAGAGTGTACCCATCTTTTTCAGTGCCATGATGTCCTTGAGGAGCAGATTCAATGCATGAGCAGCATAGCCAATGGGTGTGATGTGAGGGTAGGACTGCTCCACTTTTGACCAAGCAGCATTCATGTTCGCAGCATTGTCTGTACCAGTGCAAATACCTTCTGTGGTCCAAGGTCATTGATGACTGCCTTCAGCTCATCTGCAATGTAGAGAACGGTGTGTCTGTTGTCCCTTGTGTCTGTGCTCTTGTAGAATACTGGTTGAGGGGTGGAGATGATGTAGTTAATTATTCCTTGCCCACGAACATTCGACCACACATCAGAGATGATTGCAATACAGTCTGCTTTCTCTATGATTTGCTTGACCTTCACTTGAACTCTGTTGAACTCTGCATCCAGCAAATGAGTAGATAAAGTATGTCTGGTTGAGGGTGTATGCTGGGTGAAGAACATTTAGAAATCTCTTCCAATACATATTTCCTGTGAGCATCAGAGGTGAACCAGTTGCATACACAGCTCGAGCAAGACATTCATCAGCATTTCTCTGACTATGTTCCTCCATTGAGTCAAAAAACACTTCTGATTACAGGAGGACCATGAACTGTTGCTATCGATAAGGTGTCTGATTCATCATTTTCACATCGAATAGAAGTAGAGGGACTTTTGTCAGAGGTTGCTTGTTGTGAGCGCTGGGGAACTTTATGCACTTGGCCAGATGATTCTGCATCTTTGTTGCATTCTTCACATATGATTTGGCACAGTATTTGCAAATGTACACCGCTTTTCCTTCTACATTAGCTGCAGTAAAATGTCTCCACACATCAGATAGTGCCCGTGGCATTTTCCTGTAAAGATTAGAATTTTTTTATTTTTTTTTAAATACAATTCCATGTACAGATAAATAGTTAAGCAGTTAGATTAAACAACTCCTTTGTAAGATAAATGTTTTAAAATGAAACATGTTTGGAAACAGGTGAATTAACACTCAAGCAAGCTAAAATCCACATGGTAGCAAAAACTAACTAGCAGTTAAGTTAGAAATTATTTAAACACACTTTGCTGTAGGCTGCTATTTCCTAGTTTACAAAAATTAATGTATGTCATAAAATATATTCACCCCACCCAGTATTGTAATCAAAACTTACCAGAAAGCATGTAGTCCTTGGCTCAGACAGTGTAGTAGTGTGGGCTCAATAGCATCTCATTAGTGTGCAAGATCTTGAGAATCAGCTGTACATGTGATGGAAGAATGCACTGTGCATGTGATGGAAAAATGCACTGTGCATGTAGAGGTTTGCAATTCCATTGAATTGGGGATAGTGTAACCAAAATATGCCACAAGACCTAGAATTGCCTTATGTGTATCCCGCAAAAAAGATTCACTGTTATAAGCTAACTTTTTGATTATTTTAAGCAAAATTCCCCAAATTCCCGGGCTTAACTTCCCATGGAAAATTCCTGGAAATTTCCCGGAAAGTTTCTGACCCTTTGCAACCCTTCTCAGGAACCACACCTGTGTGGAAGCACAAGCTTTTAATATACTTTGTATCCCTCATTTACTCAAGAGTTTCCATTATTTTGCCAGTTACCTGTACAAATTAATAACAGTTTATGGTTAGAAGTTATGAAACTTTGAACATAATATCATGTCGTAATCTTTGGAGTTGGTCAAAATCCATGAAGATATCATTTAGAAGTAAAACACAAAGCCCAACCCGTGCTACACCAGACAACGGACCATACAATGGGCTCTATATCCCCACAGTAAATGTATCCACCTAGACAAACATGGGCTTTTTAAGTCCGGTTTTGTTGGCCACTTGAAATGCCGCCGCCATTCAGTGGGTGCCACGCAAAACATGAAGAGAGGCCATTTAGCCCTAAAGCATGGACCAGCTTCCCCCCTTTTAAAATATCAACTTTCAGGAATCTTTCTGGGGATCTTTCCTCCAGTGAAATCCCCGGTGAGTGTTGGTCCTTTCAGAGCCTGGTGAGAGAGACCAGCTTGTGTCTAGGCAACAAGTTGGGGGGGGGGGGGGGTCTGGAAAGTGACACTGCCACAGAAGGTCTCAAAAGGAGTGCATTCGCTTACCATCTGTCATCTCTCTCCCTCTTCCACCCCTCCACCCTTCCCTCTATGCTCTTGTTTGTCCTGCCTTCACCTGAGAGGTCTGAATAGGAGAGGTAGGAGTACCCCCTTCAAATCTCAACCTGGGTAGCCACAGTCAGACAAACTGGTCCCCTACAGTATCTACTTACCGCTGTAGCCGGGCTCGCAGGCACACTCGTAGCCATTGATCTTGTCGAGGCATGTCCCGTAGTCACATGGCTTGCTCTTGCAGTCGTCCAGGTTGACTTCACAGTTTATACCTAGAAGCAAAGAAATTATCATCAAAGTTTCTATAGTAACATTTTCACAGATTAAAGTAAATCTGGGTGTCGAGGACAGTTTCGAGCTTAGAGAAGTATTTTAGTGTGTGTGTGTGTGTGTGTGTGCGTGTGTGGTGTGTGTGTGTGTGTGTGTGTGTGTGTGTGTGTGTGTGTGTGTGTGTGTGTGTGTGTGTGTGTGTGTGTGTGTGTGTGTGTGTGTGTGTGTGTGTGTGTGTGTCTGTGTGTGCATGCATGCATGCGTGCGCCTGACCTGCGGTGCCCATGGGGCAGGTGCAGATGTAGGAGTTCTCGCGGTCCTGGCAGATGCCTCCGTTCCGACAGGGCTGACTCAGACACTCGTTAATGTTGGTCTCACACAGCCGGCCCGTGTAACCAAGGCGGCAGTAGCAGGTGAAGGAGGCCAGGCCATCCTTACAAGTACCATAGTGACAGGGGTCCGAGAAACACTCATTGATGTCAGTCTCACAGTGTTGCCCCGTGTAACCTGGTAGAAAGACATGGAGTTGGTCACTAGTCTAATTTCTCTCCATTCTATTCAGGAGCCAGAAAACATTCAATCATTTTTAGTTTCTTTTGAAATCTATGTTTGTTGTTTTATTGTTGTTTTTATGAGTAAAAAGACGAAACCCGCACACTGCTCCTGCTAGCATCACTGCTCTTTATTAAGCTTACATATCAGCCCCAAGGCCTTCATCAGAGCTTTTGTGAGTGTTTTGAATTTGCACCATTGCTCCACTCACATCTGTTCAATATATTGAACAGGATTGGAGTCGAGGGAAAATAAACGTGTGTTACTAAATATAACAACTTTCTGTTTTTATACCTTCAGTGCATTCACAGGTGTACTTATTGGGGCCATCCGTGCACTTGGCGCCATTCTTGCAAGGCGTGCTGGAGCACTCATCAATATCTATCTGGCAAAGGTTCCCAGCAAAGCCTGGAAAAACAAGAAGATGTAGGGAGTGAGTGAGTGGTTCATTAGAGTGATCTTACCAAGCCCAAACTATGCCCACTCTATCCCTGGAAGCCTACCTACATTATGATGAGAGCCCTCAATGACAGAGATGGCTGCATATGAATCAAAAGGCCTGCCGTACTACAGCTTACTGTGTTCTTTCCTTCTACTCCTTTTCACCACTGCTCCCAAAAAGGGGGGGGGGGTGGCTTCCAAGGCCTCATGACCAGGGGTGAAAGACAAAGGGGGGACTGTCTGCTCAATGTAATGCAAAGCTGAGCCAGTTGCCTCTTTTGTCCCCCAAAACTTTTCCATCACAATGTGCATTCTCCCGTCCTGGTCTCGCCCCTTTCCCCGCCTGCTTCTCCCAACAGGGCTAGCTTGACCTCTGAACTCAGCTATTCAAATCCCTCATCATTGAAAATCAACCAGCAGGCTCCCTTATTTTCTCTCGTCATTCTGATCTCTGTTTGTATTTCTTCTTCCACCTTCTGTCGCAGGAACGGACAGTGTTCAGTAGTCACACATTTGAATTCTAAGTGGTAAAAAGAAGGATTCTATCTGATAAATAACACACAGGTGGTCTAAGCCAAACAGCCAGCCAGAAACCAGTTGTCACTAATCCAAATAGGAAGTGGCTACATGGCTATCTGTTAGCTCTGCTCCATTCACAACACAGGGTCCTTTCAATTTTCACTGTCCATCCATGCTAACGCTAAAGTTACCTCACACACACCTCCCAGAGCCAAAGAGGGGATTTAGCCCGGGCTTCTGGAATCACACATTTCAAAAGGGATGAGTGGGGTTTCCATGGAGATGATGTGTACAGAAATGAAAGGAGAGAGGACCCTACCCCGGCCTGGGCTTACACAGGAACACATTTACATCACAAGCAGGCAATGGGGACCCCAAAATCCCCCGCCTCTACCCCATAACCCCTCTAGAGCATAACCGTCTGTGGGTCTCAGTCCCCTCCCGTACCCCAACACCCCCTCCCACTTTCACTACTGTCTCATTCAGGCCTCTCCCCTACCCCTTACCCCATCCCCAACCCCATCCCATAGATATGGGGGCTTTTCAGCAGCTAAACTCTTGTGTTCTCTGCTGTACCGCTCTACTGTTAACTGCACTTTCAACACACGGAGCCTCCTGCCTTTCTCTCTGAGCTATTTTTGATCAGAACCAACTGAGAACTGCACTATTTTCCATCAGAATTACTTCCGCCTCAATAGCCCTGCTGAAAGAATCAAAACAAAAACACATTTTAGAGGCTAAGAAACCTTGTTGAGTGTCGGCCCGCCTCCCGTTCTTCTATCAGAGCACTCCTCTGCTAACAGAACCCTCAATGCCTCTCGTCACATACTGTAGTCCAACCCTAATGGAATCCCTGTAGAAATACCTCTTCAAATCATCTAGATTCTACATGCAACACATCACTACACACAAAACCCAAACCTCACCACAACAGCTTCTACAACTACACAGAAATTAAATACATGAAAACACAAACCTATTTCAGCTGCTACTCTTAGTTAGACGTTATCTCCTTAATTCTCTCTCAAATTCCGTTATTGTGACTAGCTACATCAAAACCAAGTTTAAGTGCACACTCATCAGAGTAAAAACTTGTTCTAAGTGAAAACTTTGTCAAGCCCTTCCTTATGGATTTTCCTCCTCGTCGAGCGCTGGCCTGCTAAAGCCTGCCTGAGGGCAGGGATTAGAGTATACCTCCCGCACCCATCCAGTCCAGGGGGGTGATCGACCCCCCCCAGACTGCCGCAGCGTCCCGGGGCTCACCTGTGGGGCACTGGCAGTGGAAGGTGTTGATCTTGTCGATACATTTCCCATTGTTCAGGCAGGGGTCGTAGGCGCACTCGTCAGTATTGATCTGGCAGAACAGTCCCTCGTAGCCTGCAGCCAATTAGCAAGGGAAACAAGACACAGGACCAGTTAGTTAACTATGAGGTTTGTACAGTAACATTGACAGTGCCTGACTTCAAAGATATGGGTTTAGATTGCAGCCATCCTTTGATTAAAACAGTGTCTTTACCTGGCATACAGATGCAGTGGAAACCTCCTATCTGGTCGAGGCAGGTGGCTTCGTTCTGGCAGGGGTTGGAGAGGCACTCGTTGACGTCGTGTTCACAGCGAGCGCCAGAGAAGCCAGGCTGACACTTACACTGGAACGAACCCATGGTGTTCAGACACTTCCCTCCATGCTCACAGGGGTTGCCTCCTAGACACGCAAAGAGACATGGAGTGAATCTTAACAAACATGTTACAGGGTGTGCTCCTTCACAATGCTGTGTAGGGGTTGTTACCTGTCTGCTGTGTAGGGGTTGTTAACTGTCTGCTGTGTAGGGGTTGTTACCTGTCTGCTGTGTCGGGGTTGTTACCTGTCTGCTGTGTAGTGGTTGTTACCTGTCTGCTGTGTAGTGGTTGTTACCTGTCTGCTGTGTAGTGGTTGTTACCTGTCTGATGTGTTGGGGTTGTTACCTGTCTGCTGTGTCAGGGTTGTTAACTGTCTGCTGTGTAGGGGTTGTTACCTGTCTGCTGTGTTGGGGTTGTTACCTGTCTGCTGTGTCGGGGTTGTTACCTGTCTGCTGTGTAGGGGTTGTTACCTGTCTGCTGTGTAGGGGTTGTTACCTGTCTGCTGTGTTGGGGTTGTTACCTGTCTGCTGTGTAGTGGTTGCTACCTGTCTGCTGTGTAGTGGTTGTTACCTGTCTGCTGTGTAGTGGTTGTTAACTGTCTGCTGTGTAGGGGTTGTTAACTGTCTGCTGTGTAGGGGTTGTTACCTGTCTGCTGTGTTGGGGTTGTTACCTGTCTGCTGTGTAGTGGTTGCTACCTGTCTGCTGTGTAGTGGTTGTTACCTGTCTGCTGTGTAGTGGTTGTTAACTGTCTGCTGTGTAGGGGTTGTTAACTGTCTGCTGTGTAGGGGTTGTTACCTGTCTGCTGTGTTGGGGTTGTTACCTGTCTGCTGTGTAGTGGTTGTTACCTGTCTGCTGTGTAGTGGTTGTTAACTGTCTGCTGTGTAGGGGTTGATACCTGTCTGCTGTGTAGGGGTTGTTACCTGTCTGCTGTGTAGTGGTTGTTACCTGTCTGCTGTGTAGGGGTTGTTACCTGTCTGCTGTGTAGTGGTTGTTAACTGTCTGCTGTGTAGTGGTTGTTAACTGTCTGCTGTGTTGGGGTTGTTACCTGTCTGCTGTGTAGGGGTTGTTACCTGTCTGCTGTGTAGTGGTTGTTAACTGTCTGCTGTGTAGTGGTTGTTAACTGTCTGCTGTGTAGTGGTTGTTAACTGTCTGCTGTGTAGTGGTTGCTACCTGTCTGCTGTGTCGGGGTTGTTACCTGTCTGCTGTGTAGTGGTTGTTAACTGTCTGCTGTGTTGGGGTTGTTACCTGTCTGCTGTGTCGGGGTTGTTACCTGTCTGCTGTGTAGTGGTTGTTACCTGTCTGCTGTGTAGGGGTTGTTACCTGTCTGCTGTGTTGGGGGTTTTACCTGTCTGCTGTGTAGTGGTTGTTACCTGTCTGCTGTGTAGTGATTGTCACCTGTCTGCTGTGCAGTGGTTGTTAACTGTCTGCTGTGAAGTGATTGTCACCTGTCTACTGTGTAGGGGTTGTTACCTGTCTGCTGTGTCGGGGTTGTTACCTGTCTGCTGTGTAGGGGTTGTTACCTGTCTGCTATGTAGGGGTTGTTACCTGTCTGCTGTGTAGGGGTTGTTACCTGTCTGCTGTGTAGTGGTTGTTACCTGTCTGCTGTGTAGGGGTTGTTACCTGTCTGCTGTGTAGGGGTTGTTACCTGTCTGCTGTGTAGGGGTTGTTACCTGTCTGCTGTGTAGGGGTTGTTACCTGTCTGCTGTGTAATGGTTGTTACCTGTCTGCTGTGTAGGGGTTGTTAACTGTCTGCTCTGTAGGGGTTGTTACCTGTCTGCTGTGTAGGGGTTGCTACCTGTCTGCTGTGTAGGGGTTAATACCTGTCTACCTCTCTGCTGTGTAGGGGTTTCAACCTGTCTGCCTCTCTGCTGTGTAGGGGTTGCTAACTGTCTACCTCTCTGCTGTGTAGGGGTTGCTACCTGTCTACCTCTCTGCCGTGTAGTGGTTGCTACCTGTCTACCTCTCTGCTGTGTAGGGGTTGCTAACTGTCTACCTCTCTGCTGTGTAGGGGTTGCTACCTGTCTACCTCTCTGCTGTGTAGGGGTTGCAACCTCTCTGCTGTGTAGGGGTTGCAACCTGTCTACCTCTCTGCTGTGTAGGGGTTGCTAACTGTCTACCTCTGCTGTGTAGGGGTTGCTAACTGTCTACCTCTCTGCTGTGAAGGGGTTGCTACATGTCTACCTCTCTGCTGTGAAGGGGTTGCTACATGTCTACCTCTCTGCTGTGAAGGGGTTGTTACCTGTCTACCTCTCTGCTGTGTAGTGGTTTCTACCTGTCTGCCTCTCTGCTGTGTAGGGGTTGCTACCTGTCTACCTCTTTGCTGTGTAGGGGTTGCTACCTGTCTACCTCTCTGCTGTGTAGGGGTTGCTAACTGTCTACCTCTCTGCTGTGTAGGGGTTGCTAACTGTCTACCTCTCTGCTGTGTAGGGGTTGCTAACTGTCTACCTCTCTGCTGTGTAGGGGTTGCTACCTGTCTACCTCTCTGCTGTGTAGTGGTTGCTAACTGTCTACCTCTCTGCTGTGTAGGGGTTGCTAACTGTCTACCTCTGCTGTGTAGGGGTTGCTAACTGTCTACCTCTCTGCTGTGAAGGGGTTGCTACATGTCTACCTCTCTGCTGTGAAGGGGTTGCTACATGTCTACCTCTCTGCTGTGTAGGGGTTGCTAACTGTCTACCTCTCTGCTGTTTAGGGGTTGCTACCTGTCTGCTGTGTAGTGGTTGCTAACTGTCTACCTCTGCTGTGAAGGGGTTGCTACATGTCTACCTCTCTGCTGTGTAGGGGTTGCTACATGTCTACCTCTCTGCTGTGTAGGGGTTGCTAACGGTCTACCTCTCTGCTGTGTAGGGGTTGCTAACTGTCTACCTCTCTGCTGTGTAGGAGTTGCTACCTGTCTGCCTCTCTGCTGTGTAGGAGTTGCTACCTGTCTACCTCTCTGCTGTGTAGGGGTTGCTAACTGTCTACCTCTCTGCTGTGTAGGGGTTGCTACCTGTCTACCTCTCTGCCGTGTAGTGGTTGCTACCTGTCTACCTCTCTGCTGTGTAGGGGTTGCTAACTGTCTACCTCTCTGCTGTGTAGGGGTTGCTACCTGTCTACCTCTCTGCTGTGTAGGGGTTGCAACCTCTCTGCTGTGTAGGGGTTGCTACCTGTCTACCTCTCTGCTGTGTAGGGGTTGCTACCTGTCTACCTCTCTGCTGTGTAGGGGTTGCTAACTGTCTACCTCTGCTGTGTAGGGGTTGCTAACTGTCTACCTCTCTGCTGTGAAGGGGTTGCTACATGTCTACCTCTCTGCTGTGAAGGGGTTGCTACATGTCTACCTCTCTGCTGTGAAGGGGTTGTTACCTGTCTACCTCTCTGCTGTGTAGGGGTTGCTAACTGTCTACCTCTCTGCTGTGTAGGGGTTGCTAACTGTCTACCTCTCTGCTGTGTAGGGGTTGCTAACTGTCTACCTCTCTGCTGTGTAGGGGTTGCTACCTGTCTACCTCTCTGCTGTGTAGTGGTTGCTAACTGTCTACCTCTCTGCTGTGTAGGGGTTGCTAACTGTCTACCTCTCTGCTGTGTAGGGGTTGCTAACTGTCTACCTCTCTGCTGTGTAGGGGTTGCTAACTGTCTACCTCTCTGCTGTGTAGGGGTTGCTACCTGTCTACCTCTCTGCTGTGTAGGGGTTGCTACCTGTCTACCTCTCTGCTGTGTAGGGGTTGCTAACTGTCTACCTCTCTGCTGTGTAGGGGTTGCTAACTGTCTACCTCTCTGCTGTGTAGGGGTTGCTACCTGTCTACCTCTCTGCTGTGTAGGGGTTGCTAACTGTCTACCTCTCTGCTGTGTAGGGGTTGCTACCTGTCTGCTGTGTAGTGGTTGCTAACTGTCTACCTCTGCTGTGAAGGGGTTGCTACATGTCTACCTCTCTGCTGTGTAGGGGTTGCTACATGTCTACCTCTCTGCTGTGTAGGGGTTGCTAACTGTCTACCTCTCTGCTGTGTAGGGGTTGCTAACTGTCTACCTCTCTGCTGTGTAGGAGTTGCTACCTGTCTGCCTCTCTGCTGTGTAGGAGTTGCTACCTGTCTACCTCTCTGCTGTGTAGGGGTTGCTACCTGTCTACCTCTCTGCTGTGTAGGGGTTGCTAACTGTCTACCTCTCTGCTGTGTAGGGGTTGCTAACTGTCTACCTCTCTGCTGTGTAGGGGTTGCTACCTGTCTACCCCTCTGCTGTGTAGGGGTTGCTACCTGTCGACCTCTCTGCCGTGTAGGGGTTGCTAACTGTCTACCTCTCTGCTGTGTAGGGGTTGCTACCTGTCTACCTCTCTGCTGTGTAGGGGTTGCTACCTGTCTGCTGTGTAGTGGTTGTTACCTGTCGACCTCTCTGCTGTGTAGGGGTTACTAACTGTCTACCTCTCTGCTGTGTAGGGGTTGCTACCTGTCTACCTCTCTGCTGTGTAGGGGTTGCTACCTGTCTACCTCTCTGCTGTGTAGTGGTTGCTAACTGTCTACCTCTCTGCTGTGTAGGGGTTGCTACCTGTCTGCCTCTCTGCTGTGTAGGGGTTGCTACCTGTCTACCTCTCTGCTGTGTAGGGGTTGCTACCTCTCTACCTCTCTGCTGTGTAGTGGTTGCTAACTGTCTACCTCTCTGCGCTGTAGGGGTTGCTACCTGTCTACATCTCTGCTGTGTAGGGGTTGCTACCTGTCTACCTCTCTGCTGTGTAGGGGTTGCTACCTGTCTACCCCTCTGCTGTGTAGGGGTTGCTACCTGTCGACCTCTCTGCCGTGTAGGGGTTGCTAACTGTCTACCTCTCTGCTGTGTAGGGGTTGCTACCTGTCTACCTCTCTGCTGTGTAGGGGTTGCTACCTGTCTGCTGTGTAGTGGTTGTTACCTGTCGACCTCTCTGCTGTGTAGGGGTTACTAACTGTCTACCTCTCTGCTGTGTAGGGGTTGCTACCTGTCTACCTCTCTGCTGTGTAGGGGTTGCTACCTGTCTACCTCTCTGCTGTGTAGTGGTTGCTAACTGTCTACCTCTCTGCTCTGTAGGGGTTGCTACCTGTCTGCCTCTCTGCTGTGTAGGGGTTGCTACCTGTCTACCTCTCTGCTGTGTAGTGGTTGCTGTCTACCTCTCTGCTCTGTAGGGGTTGCTACCTGTCTGCCTCTCTGCTGTGTAGGGGTTGCTACCTCTCTACCTCTCTGCTGTGTAGTGGTTGCTAACTGTCTACCTCTCTGCGCTGTAGGGGTTGCTACCTGTCTACATCTCTGCTGTGTAGGGGTTGCTACCTGTCTAACTCTCTGCTCTGTAGGGGTTGCTACCTGTCTACCTCTCTGCTCTGTAGGGGTTGCTACCTGTCTGCCTCTCTGCTGTGTAGGGGTTGCTAACTGTCTACCTCTCTGCTCTGTAGGGGTTGCTACCTGTCTACATCTCTGCTGTGTAGGGGTTGCTACCTGTCTACCTCTCTGCTGTGTAGTGGTTGCTAACTGTCTTCCTCTCTGCTCTGTAGGGGTTGCTACCTGTCTGCCTCTCTGCTGTGTAGGGGTTGCTAACTGTCTACCTCTCTGCTCTGTAGGGGTTGCTACCTGTCTACCTCTCTGCTGTGTAGGGGTTGCTACCTGTCTACCTCTCTGCTCTGTAGGGGTTGCTACCTGTCTACCTCTCTGCTGTGTAGTGGTTGCTAACTGTCTTCCTCTCTGCTCTGTAGGGGTTGCTACCTGTCTGCCTCTCTGCTCTGTAGGGGTTGCTAACTGTCTACCTCTCTGCTGTGTAGGGGTTAATACCTGTCTACCTCTCTGCTGTGTAGGGGTTGCTTCCTGTCTACCTCTCTGCTGTGTAGGGGTTGCTACCTGTCTACCTCTCCGCCGTGTAGGGGTTGCTACCTGTCTACCTCTCTGCTGTGTAGTGGTTTCTACCTGTCTGCCTCTCTGCTGTGTAGTGGTTTCTACCTGTCTGCCTCTCTGCTGTGTAGGGGTTGCTACCTGTCTACCTCTCTGCTCTGTAGGGGTAGCTACCTGTCTGCCTCTCTGCTGTGTAGGAGTTGCTACCTGTCTGCCTCTCTGCTGTGTAGGAGTTGCTACCTGTCTGCCTCTCTGCTGTGTAGGAGTTGCTACCTGTCTACCTCTCTGCTGTGTAGGGGTTGCTAACTGTCTGCCTCTCTGCTGTGTAGGAGTTGCTACCTGTCTGCCTCTCTGCTGTGTAGGAGTTGCTACCTGTCTGCCTCTCTGCTGTGTAGGAGTTGCTACATGTCTACCTCTCTGCTGTGAAGGGGTAGCTACCTGTCTGCCTCTCTGCTGTGTAGGAGTTGCTACCTGTCTACCTCTCTGCTGTGTAGGGGTTGCTACCTGTCTACCTCTCTGCTGTGTAGGGGTTGCTACCTGTCTACCTCTCTGCTGTGTAGGGGTAGCTACCTGTCTGCCTCTCTGCTGTGTAGGAGTTGCTACCTGTCTACCTCTCAGCTGTGTAGGGGTTGCTACCTGTCTGCCTCTCTGCTGTGTAGGGGTTGCTACCTGTCTACCTCTCTGCTGTGTAGGGGTTGCTACCTGTCTGCCTCTCTGCTGTGTAGGGGTTGCTACCTGTCTACCTCTCTGCTGTGTAGGGGTTGCTACCTGTCTGCCTCTCAGCTGTGTAGGGGTTGCTACCTGTCTGCCTCTCTGCTGTGTAGTGGTTGCTACCTGTCTACCTCTCTGCTGTGTAGGGGTTGCTACCTGTCTGCCTCTCTGCTGTGTAGGGGTTGCTACCTGTCTGCCTCTCAGCTGTGTAGGGGTTGCTACCTGTCTGCCTCTCTGCTGTGTAGTGGTTGCTACCTGTCTACCTCTCTGCTGTGTAGGGGTTGCTACCTGTCTACCTCTCAGCCGTGTAGGGGTAGCTACCTGTCTACCTCTCTGCTGTGTAGGGGTTGCTACCTGTATACCTCTCTGTTGTGTAGGGGTTGCTACCTGTCTGCCTCTCTGCTGTGTAGGGGTTGCTAACTGTCTGCCTCTCAGCTGTGTAGGGGTTGCTACCTGTCTGCCTCTCGTCTGTGTAGGGGTTGCTACCTGTCTACCTCTCTGCTGTGTAGGGGTTGCTACCTGTCTGCCTCTCTGCTCATGGCCCTCCTGCTACTCGGACCCTATCTCGCTGATTTCTACCGGCCTCCCCTCCAATCCTGTCAGCCCTGGCCCATGACTGGGTTTCTGATCTCTGAGGTCGAGGAAATCACATTTCTAGTTCTTGACTAACCAAATATAATGAAGCCCATGAAGAATAAAGCCTTGTCCTATATTGATCTAATGTGTGTTTATGAAAGCATCCCTCAGTGGTCTGAGCCTACTTACCTAGTGAGCACTCGTCAACATCCTGGTCACAAGCGGAGCCAATGTAGCCAAGGGGACAGGTGCAGATGGCCTTGCCATTGACGGGGTTGGTGTCACAGTTAGAGCCTTTCTGACAGGGGTTACTGATACAGGCGTCATCCAGGTGACACAGCAGACCTGGCACAGCACAAGAAAAACAGGAGACCTTGATAGGCGTTACAGTTATTTACTTCGTCAAAGTTATTTATTTAGTTATTGCTTTTCAACCTTGTAATAACTAGCTATAGTAAATACAGTGAGAGTATGTGTGCTGCTGGCACTATAAAAGGAAAGGCTACCAATTTACTATCACTGTTGTAAATACACAGATTCAGCATAAAATGGTGGGAGATAGACAAGTATAAAAAGCTCAGGGTCAGAACAATTCAAAAACAAGGAGAAATGCAGAAGACCAAAGTGCTTTGGCTGACCTGTGCGACCATGGGAACACTCGCAGAAGAAGGACGCCACACGGTCATGGCAGATGGCACCCTGATAGCAGGCGGCATTGGCACAGTCGTCAATATTCTCTCCACAGTCATCACCCGTCCACCCGTTGACACACACACACTGGTAGGCACCGTAGATGTTGTGGCACGTTCCACCGTTCTGGCACGCATTGGGCATCAGTTGGCACTCGTCAACGTCCTCTGTACAGAACTGGCCTATAGGGGAGAACATGGAGGAAATGCACTTGTCAACAGGGCACCGTGCACCCAAATGGGTCAACGAGAGCCAACGAGAGCCAACGAGAGCCAACGATGAATAATAATGAAAAGAAAGGGGACTTCCACTGTAGAGTTCAGAGTAGGGTCAAAGTTATCCCATAAAGACTGATGCAGGGTGATACAGTATATATTTGTATTCACCTCATGACCTAGGTTAGGATTGGTGGGTTAGTAATCTGATCCTAGATCTGTATTAATGAGCAACTTCTACCAGGAGTGTAGAGAAGAGTGGGTGGGCGAGGGGTACTGTATGGTTACCTGTGAATTCTGGTTTGCATTGGCAGTTATAGGTGTTAACTCCGTCCACACAGGTTCCTCCATTGTGACACTCGTGTCCTGGACAGTCGTCAATGTTAGTGTCACAGTTCTGACCCGAGAAACCTGGAGAGGACAGGACATCAGGTTAAATACACACATATTACACACTGTTGTTTTTCATCTCAACAGAAGGGATCATGTTAGATTTTCATGAATAAAGAGGGAATATCAAGGAAACCTATTGGATATCTAAATATTTTTGTCTCTTTGGATCATTCTCTTTGCTTTTCCTAGTTAAAGAATGCCTGGTTGGTGTCTTTCAAAACAAGGGAAGTGAAACTCTTTTACAGTTAATGCGGTCAACGGCCTCCTTCTTCAGAGGGTAATGAATGGCAGCGGTGGCAACCCTCCATGAGTATGTGGCAGTCAGAAAAACAGCCAGCCACACCACAGCTACCCTTCCTGCCCTGGCATTACACAACACACCACCACACTATTGTTTGTCACCCTGACTGCAGAAGAAAAAGACAGGGACATTTAATAGGCAATACTGCCAATTTTGTGCGAGTAGAATCTGAGCATCATTGGATTGTTGACAATGAGAGTACTTGTCTTGATTCATAATATAAATGATTTTTCTTTGGTACTGAAGTTACTGTGAGAACCATCCAAAATAGTGTGCAAGGCACAAAGACAGTGGTATGGCGCTTGCTAGGAGCTCAGTGGAGGTCTGTCTATCCCAGCCTGGCTTTAGAGCAGGGCGGAAGTGGTGACGTGATGGGTGGGGAGCAGGGAGAGGGGAGAGAAGATGACAAGTCCTGGTAACCCTGCCTATAGGACTAGCAGGCTCAATTTTGCTTTGAGAATGTTGTCTCTCCGCCATTTCCTCACAATAAGGCCCAATGCTTTCCTGCTCACACACACACACGCACACAGCACTGTGGAGCCACTACAAACAGCTCTCACACACACAGCACTATGGAGCCACTACAAACAGCTCTCACACACACACATGCACACGCACACAGCACTGTGGAGCCACTACAAACAGCTCTCACACACACACATGCAAACGCACACAGCACTGTGGAGCCACTACAAACAGCTCTCACACACACACATGCACACGCACACAGCACTGTGGAGCCACTACAAACAGCTCTCACACACACAGCACTATGGAGCCACTGCACAGTTTCCACCTCCTGCACTCACATCATGACCAGCCACTAGACAACAGAGAATAGTACTGCTAGTTTAATTCACAGTGGTTTTGGATGTTTGATTGAGTCAAGATGGCTTGAAGTGGGTAGACTGGCGGAGAAAACACTTAGCTGCCCCTAAGTGGAAACGGATGCACAAGTTGAAAGTTCGTACAGGATCAAATCCTAACTTTATATAATCTCACATAACTAAAACTTTTTCATAGTTGAATGGACTGATTGTAAATGGTTCGGGATACAAGCGCCTGCTAAATGACTAAAAAGTAATGTAAATGTAGGCTTCTGCTCATAGTGGATCAGACGGGACCACATTAAACAGAGCAGTACCTGGCACACAGGAGCATTCGTATGTGGTGTCTCCCTTCTGGACGCAGGTGGCCCCGTTGTGGCAGGGGGAGGGGTTGCAGGGTAGGTAGCGGATATCACAGTGCTTGCCTGTGTACTCCTGGGGACACTGGCAGCGGTAGGTGCCCACCTCGTTCACACACACCCCTCCGTTCTGGCAGGGCGAGGGGTTCTGGGCACATTCATTGACATCCTGCTTGCAGGTCTGACCGTAGAAGAAGGGGGTGCAGGAACAGATGTAGTGGGACTCGAAGGGGGTGCAATGCCCGCCGTTGGCACAGGGGTTAGAGGCACAGGGGTCTGCCTCCTGGCACTGCTTACCTGGAGGAGACAGACACTCATCTTGTAAATAAAGGATGAGACATTTAATAAATTCACGATTTTAACTTTATTTACATTAGGGCTCTCACAATAAAATATTATCACGATACTTAGGTGCCGATACAATATGTATTGCGATTCTCACAATTTTATATGTATTGCGATTCTCACAATTTTATATGTATTGTGATTCGATACTGTGGTTTTATTGTGATTTGATGTTCCAAACATATTGCTCACCATATGTCTGCTGCAGACAGACAAGAGCTGTGAGAAAACTAGTTTCGATCAGTCATGGAAATAAAAATGCTGAAAACAAATTTGCTCCCTATTTCAAAAGAAGATGGAGAACAAGCTACAAAGGACAAATACTGGAGTTTTGGTGCAGGTACAGCCAACTAGCACAACAATTATTTTGCGATATTGTCAAAACGATTCGATTTATCGTCAAAAATAATATCACGAGATGTAACTGCATCGATTTTTCGCTCATCACTAATTTAATGGCCAAAGGTTTTGAGAATGACACAATGTTAATTTTCACAAAGTTTGCTGCTTCAGTGTCATTAGATATTTTTGTCAGATAAGGCTTTTATTGACAATTACATGAAGTTGATGCAAAGAGTCAATATTTGCAGTGTTGACCCTTCTTTTTCAAGACCTCTGCAATCAGCCCTGGCATGCTGTCAATTAACTTCTGGGCCACATCCTGACTGATGGCAGCACATTCTTGCATAATCAATGCTTGGAGTTTGTCTGAATTTGTAGGTTTTTGTTTGTCCACCCGTCTCTTGAGGATTGACCACAAGTTCTCATTGGGATTAAGGTCTGGGGAGTTTCCTGGCCATGGACCCAAAAGATCGATGTTTTGTTCCCCGAGACACTTAGTTATCACTTTTGCCTTATGGCAAGGGGCTCCATCATGCTGGAAAAGGCATTGTTCGTCACCAAACTGTTCTTGGATGGTTGGGAGAAGTTGCTCTCGGAGGATGTGTTGGTACCATTCTTTATTCTTGGCTTTAGGCAAAATTGTGAGTGAGCCCACTCCCTTGGCTGAGAAGCAACCCCACACATGAATGGTCTCAGGATGCTTTACTGTTGGCATGACACAGGACTGATGGTAGCGCTCACCTTGTCTTCTCCGGGCAAGCTTTTTTCCGAATGCCCCAAACAATCGGAAAGGGGATTCATCAGAGAAAATGACTTTACCCCAGTCCTCAGCAGTCCAATCCCTGTACCTTTTTGCAGAATATCAGTCTGTCCCTGATGTTTTTCCTGGAGAGAAGTTGCTTCTTTGCTGCCCTTCTTGACACCAGGCCATCATCCAAAAGTCTTTGCCTCACTGTGCGTGCAGATGCACACACACCTGCCTGCTGCCATTCCTGAGCAAGCTCTGTACTGGTGGTGCCCCGATCCCGCAGCTGAATCAACTTTAGGAGACGGTCCTGGCGCTTGCTGGACTTTCTTGGGCGCCCTGAAGCCTTCTACACAACAATTGAACTGCTCTCCTTGAAGCTCTTGATGATCCGATAAATGGTTGATTTAGGTGCAATCTTACTGGCAGCAATATCCTTGCCTGTGAAGCTCTTTTTGTGCAAAGCAATGATGACGGCACATGTTTCCTTGCAGGTAGCCATGATTGACAGAGGAAGAACAATGATTCCAAGCACCACCCTCCTTTTGAAGCTTCCAGTCTGTTATTCGAACTCAATCAGCATGACAGAGTGATCTCCAGCCTTGTCCTCGTCAACACTCACACCTGTGTTAATGAGAGAATCACTGACATGATGTCAGCTGGTCCTTTTGTGGCAGGGCTGAAAAGCAGTGGAAATGTTTTTGGGGGATTCAGTTCATTTGCATGGCAAAGAGGGACTTTGCAATTAATTGCAATTCATCTGATCACTCTCCATAATATTCCTGAGTATATGCAAATTGCCATCATGTAAACTGAGGCAGCAGACTTTGTGAAAATAACTATTTGTGTCATTCTCAACTTTTGGCCACGACTGTACATACATAGCTGCTTGTATTTTAAGGAAAATAATGCCCTACGGTTAGTTGTAACCATGGTCAGTTTACATTTTTCAATGAACAGAAGACCAGTGAGTAATGCTATTTGTCACTACTAGAGTATGCAGCTTTTCCTTCCGGTATTCTGACAACAGTGTGAGTAGTAAATATGACAGTGTTCACCTGACCAGCCAGGGGGACATCTACACTTGTACTCTCTGAGGTTGACCAGATCGCAGGTGCCACCATTCCGGCAGGGAGAGCTGAGACAAGCGTTGTCGATTGGCGTCAAACACAGGCGGTCCGTGAAGCCCGGTTGGCAGAAACACGTGGAGTCCACTGAGTTCCCACGGGGTACAGTGTGACACGAGCCGCCATTTTTACATGGAGAGGAGATGCAAGGGTCCCGGTGCTGACACTTGCTCCCTACGAATCCATCCCGACACCTGCAGAGAGAGCGAGAGAGAGAGAGAGAGAGAGAGAGAGAGAGAGAGAGAGAGAGAGAGAACAAGAACAGTTGGAGAGAAAGAGAGAGGGCAAGAACAGTTGGAGAGAAAGAGAGCGAAAGAAGATTCATGAAGGAGGTGTGAGTGAGAGGAAATTAAAAGAAGACCGAATGAAGGACCAGAAAAAGTGAGTGTGAGAGAGAGCAGGGATGAGCCAGATAGAAAGGAGAGCAAGGATGAGCCAGATAGAAAGGAGAGCAGGGATGAGCCAGATAGAAAGGAGAGCAGGGATGAGCCAGATAGAAAGGAGAGCAGGGATGAGCCAGATAGAAAGGAGAGCAGGGATGAGCCAGACAGAAAGGAGAGCAGGGATGAGCCAGATAGAAAGGAGAGCAGGGATGAGCCAGATAGAAAGGAGAGCAGGACGGAGGGAAGAAGGAACAGAAAGGAGAAGGTTTAACAGCTCAATGCACACTCTCAACTTGGAGGCAATTAAGGGTTTAGGGAAAGTTGTATTCAACAGGTGAGGACTTACAACAACAAAACACTTTCTTTTTTTTCAAGTCAACACGAGTCAAGCATGTGTGGCTATTGCAATGCCACCTGTCTTCTTCTGTTAGATAGGTATAAGATGTGGGAAAGCAGGAAGGGTGGAAGCAAATACCTAGTTGGCTTCCACTTGACTGCTTTCACCTGTTTTCAGAGGTCAGTGCAAACAAGGACGGGAAGCCACTTTAGGCAGTTGAGATTTTCCTACTGTGTCCTCATCAATATAAATCTCCAGCAGCCTGGGAAACAGCCTCAGCCTGATACTAACTAAGTAAGTAAGTAACGAACTAACTAGTCCCTGCTCACTGTGAAAGACACCCAGAGGGCTCAGACAGGAGGATGTTTTCTCTCTTTCTGTCCTGACCACTGTTTCAACAACACGGCAACATAGCCATGAGAACTATGCAGAAAAACCGCACATTTGCCTTTTCACTGTCGTCCTCTCAGACAATGTGTTAGGCCATAAACCACAGCAACTCCAGGACATGGGGGCAGGGGGTGGGACTGCAAACGGTTCCCAGAGAGGAGGGGGAGAGAGAGAGAGAGAGGCAGAGAGAGAGAAAGAGGGAAAGAGGGAGAGGAGAGAGAGGAGGAGGCGCTGGAGGGAGAGAGAGAGAGAGACAGAGCGAGAAAGAGGGAGAAAGGGAGAGTGAGTGGGACAGCGGCTGTCAGGTCAGTGGGGATGGATTCACACATTTACTATTACAATGAGAGGGCTTGGAGAGTCCCCAGAAGCTACGCAAAGTACACTCCCAACCAAGGGCCACACAGCGTGCACACAGAGCATGCACACACACACATGCACGTGCGCACTGCACATACACACCCACACAATCACACAGGTGGCCAGAGAGGTTAGTGGGGTCAGTGAGGTGATCAGGGAGGTTACCAACTGTTCCACAGATCAGTCATGTCAGAGTCAGATGAAAGAGACAACCCACCACCTTCAGTTTGGAACCTCACTGCTTCAACATGCTCCTATTTGTCTTCCAGAGGGTTTCTGTACTGTTTCCCACAGGGCTGAAGGGTGGGGGTTGGTCATTATGGATAGACTAACTCCATTCATCAATAGTACACAATAACATTGAGCTGGACTCTGACAATAATGGTAATCCAGTCTCATTTTTTGACATAAAAAGTTGTCCACCATGGCGCCTATCAACAGCTCTTAGCAAGAAATATGCTCCACTCCACTCCTTTTTTCAGTGCCCTAAGGACAAGACAGTGTCTATACCAGTCTTTAAACTCAGAGGTAACATCATGGATACTTAAAAGCAGTGTGACCCCACCTCAACTCTCTCTCTCTCTGAGACAAGGGACACAGAGAGAGCACTGTAAACTCTATCATGAACCACACAGACACTTTTGATATCAGTCATTCTCCTAGCGAAGCTTTCACTAATTCCTTGTCAATTCCCCCAAGGCAAAACATGAAAACAATTCCCAAACAAGAGTCCTTCCTATTGGAGGTTGTTGCGTTTTTGTTTTATAGTTGCAACTAGGATTGCATTTATTTAAATATATAATACCTGTTGATTACAGCTACTGTGTGTCATTGATTACATAGTGTTACGGCTCAGCAACATTTTAATATCGTTAAAAGTTCTCACTCCAAAATACCATGATAGAATTGTCTATTACTATTAGCCATGGGGGGCTGGCTAAATCACATCCCCAGACATTCCCAGGGGGCCGTTGGATGTGTGAGCGAGAAGACTGGGGGCCTGGGGCCAAGCAGAGGCCCCCTGTGGGGACAGACATGTGTTTAGACAGGGTTCCTCTCTCACAGGATTAGGGTGACCAGGGAAAGAAAACATCACATGCTAGGCTGGCCGCTAGCTACACAAACATTAAGGGTCCGATGGCATGTCACTCTATGCTAGGCTGAGCAACCTTTCCAGTCACTGGGATAAACCATGGAATCACCCTCTTTGGTTACAATGAGCATGTTTGTTAGGAAGTTTTTTTCTACAGAGATAGAAAAGGCCATCTACCAAAGTCCCATCACTGCCATATACTATCTTAGGACTATTCTAAATCACTCATCTAAACATGGTCCTGTTTATTTTGCTGTGGAGAGAACAATTCATCCTCAGTTCATCCTTATTCTCTATAGGTTCTGTTCTGCTTTCATTTTTCAGATAATTCAAATCATTTGCTCTCTTTTTTAATTATGACAGAGATGTATAAGAATGCAGAAGCATTCCGCCAGGCAGCAATGCAGTTCTGAAATAGTGGGAGTCTATATGGCAACCCGGGTCTCCCATAGAGGGGGACAGCGCAGACACAGTGGGTGCCTGGTTCTAGGGTCGTGAGGCTGGGCATGCGTTGCTCTCTGGGCCATCGTTCCCAAAAGGCTGCAGCCAGGGAGCAGGTGTGCATGTTAATGAGGAGACGGCAGCTGCTGCCTAACCACCACTCACTCACCCTCCCTCCCTCTCCCTCCCTGTTTCTGCGCCCTCTGTGCCCATCTTCTTCCCGCCGTACCTCCATCCCCCGTCCCCAGGAGAATAGCTAGAGCCTGGGCTGCGGGTGTCTGAATGCCCCCCTACTCCCCAGCCCTGGAGGGGGATAGGAGGCCCCATTGTTTCTCCTCCCCATTCAGACCTGACCATAGGCAGGCCAGGTTGGGCCAGGAGCCTCCAAGTTGAGAGTGTGCATTGAGCTGTTAAACCTTCCCCTTTCTGTTCCTTCTTCCCTCCGTCCTGCTCTCCTTTCTATCTGGCTCATCCCTGCTCTCCTTTCTATCTGGCTCATCCCTGCTCTCCTTTCTATCTGGCTCACCCCTGCTCTCCTTTCTATCTGGCTCATCCCTGCTCTCCTTTCTATCTGGCTCATCCCTGCTCTCCTTTCTATCTGGCTCATCCCTGCTCTCCTTTCTATCTGGCTCATCCCTGCTCTCCTTTCTATCTGGCTCATCCCTGCTCTCTCTCACACTCACTTTTTCTGTTCCTTCATTCGGTCTTCTTTTAATTTCCTCTCACTCACACCTCCTTCATGAATCTTCTTTCGCTCTCTTTCTCTCCAACTGTTCTTGCCCTCTATCTTTCTCTCCAACTGTTCTTGCCCTCTCTCTTTCTCTCCAACTGTTCTTGTTCTTGCTCTCTCTCTCTCTCTCTCTCTCTCTCTCTCTATCTCTCTCTCTCTCTCTCTCTTTTCATGGCATCCATAGGGTTGTCTGGTTTTGTAAGCCACCATATTAGGATTTATGAGTCTCTCTCAACTGGGTCTTTGCTCCAAAGTCCTCAAATTCTGAGTCTGTTTGTTGCTTTTCAATGGTCAACCATGTTGGGGGGGAGGGGGGGGGGGGGGGGGGGGGGGGGCGACAAGTGAAAGGGGATCCTAAAAGTGGAATTTTAAAAACAAACCCCAAACACACTTGAAAGATGCAGAGAGACACAAACAAAAGCTGTCTGAAAGAAAGGAAATTGGAACTGGTTTTGGAGGGGGGACTGAGGAGGTTGCTGGTTTGGAAGGAATGTTGGTGTTTACTATAAAAAAGCTTTCCCCGTCTCCTGAACCTCTTGACTGCAGTCCTCAATGGAGGCTTCTGGCAACCTCACTTTACAGGGCTCCACAAAACCTCACACCAGGTTTGAAACGGGGCCCAGACCTGCGCGTCCACACAAACATAGCAACGTCTCTCACACATGCACTCCTACACACACACACACATACACAAAGGCCTAGAGAGCTGCCGTTTCTTACAACACAGCCCCCTGTCTCACACAGGGGCTTCAAAGACAAATACATAAAGCACCCTCCCCCCTGCCTCGGTCCACGTGGCCCCGCTGCTCAATCACACTGTAGCATTGCCATTTGCACAGTCAACCTCAACGCGCGCTATCCAAGAATGCTAAAAGTTCTCTCTTTATCTTGGCGAGAAGTCGACAAATACGCTGTCAGCACAAAATACGTTTTACAGGACACACACGGCTAACCGTCTTAATGCCTCACACACACTATAAAAGGGCAAAACAAAAGACACTCAACTAACTCTTTTATGGAGTCTTTAGTTTGCACCACTCAGAACAAACAGTGAAAGGCAGCTGCTGCTGCTGCTACAACAGACTCCTGGCTGCGTCATCTAGAGCTCGCTAATCTCAACAGCAGGTAAACTTTCTGCTCCAAAGTTAAATAAAGAAGAGCTGAAAAGAGGAGAGGAGTCAGAAGCTGTTTAAATATCAGGTGTGCGGCAGGCCGGAGTGGGGTTGCATAACAGGAGAACAGGAGGATCTCTATTCAGGCTGATGCTGTTGTTGTTATCCTTTCACTGTTGTGCCTCCCTCCCTCTCTGCTCCAGTAGCCTCAATTGTCCTGCTGGGATTTATTTTCTTCCTGGCCACCAGTAGCCCGTGGCAACAGATCTCTCCCTCTGTGCGCGTGTGTGTGTCATTGATGCAGTGTGCATCAGGCGGCTTAGGATCAGCCCAGGTCGGCAGCAGATGTTGTCATGACTCCTGACCTCGGGAGCAGACACCACTCTGGGGGTTTCCCCACTGTTGGGCCAATCTGCCATCTGTCACTCTCTGAAGTCGCTATGCACAGAAAGGCACTGCGGCTTTGAAGACAGACGGGCACGCAGGCGTACATATGCACACACAAGCGTATAAACACACACACACACACACAGAGGCGTACAGGCTCCAGTCTCCCACTTGCCTGCTGTTGTCGCCTACCTCTGGACCTATCAGGGCTGTGCTTTGTTTCAATAGATCCTATGACAGCCATGAAGCCCCTCTATGTTACCCATTCTACAGTATCGTACTGTAGTTTATCTAGAGGGGAAAACAGACCAAGCAGACAAACGGGAGTTAGCAGAGTGGCTGTCCTATCGCATCTGAACCCCAAACATCGGCCGTCACTCTCTATTCATTTCCTAACAATTCTACATGTTGAATGCTTGAATCGCCAACTTGGTCGACCCCCAACAGGTGATGTACTGCGCAGGGCGGATGTTTTGGTTGGTCTGTCGGTGGCGTAAGAGAAAAGGAACACTTAAACTGTTCTAATTTCATTTCATAACAACACCACATATTACTTGAACCTCTTCTTCTTCAGATTTCAACACAGTGTATTAAGTGACAAACTGTTTCTGGCACTAAACTGCCTTCAGCCTGGAGTCAAACTGTGCCAGGAACATTCTATTCCCCTGTATCACTTCTCTCCACTCTCTTTTCCAGGCAGTTTGGTGTCTGTGCCTCTGCTAAAGTATCCTTTCAGTCGCTTTCAAACTAGGGATTTCATGGCTAATTAGGGGTAAGACAGTACTTCTTCTCATAGATTATGCATGTATGAAATACACATTGATACATCCAGTCCAAAGTGGGAGGTTTAAAAAAGTTTTTAAAACTTTAAAGGTCCTCATCACTCCATCCAGAAGAAAGGCATTAGCTTGTGTTTTATGTTCTCTTTGTGGAAAGTATCCTGTGTGAGTATGTGTGTGAAAGATCATAGAACACCTGCCACTGTAAGGCACAAGTCTTCTGTTTAGAGTTGAATGGCAAAACCACAAGTAATCATGGGTATTATGGAGCGTGCTGCCTTGTGGATAATGTAAGTCCCTTTCAGTTGTTCTGTTATGATCCACAGACAGGTGGTCGGGTTCAAATACACCAATTGAGGAAATGTTCCTCTAAAATGTTCTGTCCTGCCCTGCTACACATGCACAACTGAGTGGCTGTCACTCATATTAGCCGGTGATCAAAGTTGATGTGATTTTTCTTGGCATGTGTCACCCGTCCGGTACAAATATCTCTAATCCTGCGTTGAAGTTCCCCAACATCAAGTCACTACAATCAGTCAGAACAGAACAGAATAGAACAGTTAGAGGGTCAGCTCAGCCTCTTTCTCTCCACTGAGGTATGTGCTAAAGGGAAGCTGACACCGCCCCCGGCGGCTTATGAAAGGACAGGGTAAAACCATTAGAATTAAATCACTTTTTCACAGCACCCCTTTTGATTTGAACGAAACCTTCCATACATACAGTATTTGCCCAGTGTAGAAGTGGTCAGAAAGTGACTTTTTGGACCTGAATGCCAAAACGTTCAAGAGATAAAAGGTGCTCAAAGTTGACCCATTTTGCATACCCCACCATACCATGAGATATCCATGTCTTCATCACTGGAAAAGATCAACGGTTGAGATTGATACTTAAAAGCTTACAAACAGGGTTTTCAAACTATTTTATCATTTCTGGTGGGAAAAAATCTTTCCAGTGATTGTATGGTGGGGTATGCAAAATAGGACAACTTTGAGCACCTTAATCTCCTGAATGTTTTGGCATTCAGGTCCAAAAAGTCACTTTATGACCACTTCTTCCATGGGAAAAAACATCTATGGAAAGTGTTGTTTAAATAAAAAGGGATGCTGTCAAAAAGTGATTCAAAATGGATTTACCCCACAGGGCCCTGTGTGATGATATGATCACATGCAATACAGCACCTTTTCTTTCCCCAGTCCTTTCCTGTTTTCTGAATGAAAGGATGGGTGGTGGGGGGGGGACTAAGAGTCAGGGACTCATCTGCCCCGAAACAAACAGAGGATGTATTGAAGCATCCCTGGCCAGAGACAAGGGCCGCTTTCATTCATGATGATACTGTAGTCAGTCACCACCACACCACACATGCCAGGGAATTAATTGGCCTGCTTCTTATTTAACTTCAGTCAGGGAGAGTTTTAACACACACGTAGCTAGGCAATCTAGCTAGCTATTCTGAAGGGAATTCAATAAAGCCTGGACAGAAACTTGAGAGATTGATTATCTGAGGTTATATCAGTTCCAGGTCTTTGAATACAGTGCCTGCAGAATATAATCTGTCATAGAAGCCTCTGCCTCAGGCGCTAACTGGAGTATTTCTGTCTGTCTGAAGGAAGGGTTACTGGCTGTTACTGAAGAATACTTATTTCACCAGCCAGGCTCATAGACAGGCAGCGCTCCAATTACTGAAGCCTCAATTTAGATGACATCCTCACAAGCTGGAGACGCTGCTGTGACATATTGGAGTGGCCGGAGGGAGACAGGCTGTTACTGCAGATTACTTATCTCATCAGGCAAAGTAGTGCACTACATAGGAAATAGGGTCCATGGGTCCTGGTCAAAAGTAGTGCACTACATAGGGATTAGGGTCCCATTTTGGACACACATAGAGTGATTAGGTATATCTACAGTACAGGACAGGTTGGTGAGTGACATATTGCCCAATATGCCCCAGCCCAGTTTCATCCATACCACATCACCTCCAAATCTTCCCTCTCCAGTGAGGGACTAAGCCCTCCTTTGAAGTACAAGAGATCACGTGACTCACTGTATCAATGGCCTGTCAAAAAAACGAAGTCGTTTTGAGCAGTCTCTTCTGTTTGCCTGCCGACTGACTGAGGTATGTGAACTCTGGGCATGGAAGCCCTCTCCAGACCATCGATCGCTCATCTCTCTGTCTGAGGCTCGGAGGCTAAACCCCTTGATTCTAGCCATCCCAGATAAGGTTTCATATTTTCTAGGTATTTTACAAATGTTCCATCCCGAGAATAAATCACTTTTCTCCCGGGTAACACGGAATTTCTCGCCCAAACCAGAAGTGTCATTCTAACGCATAAGTATTTCTGGATTTGATTAGAGCTTTGATCAACATGAAAATTCAGACCTGATGAGCCATACATTAAAGACATTTTATGAGACAAACCTAAAAAAGCCCAAATGATTGTGTTGTTATCCAATACATAGCCTCTGATATAAAGACTAGCACCACAGATGCACAACAGAAACACTTAAAAGCCCAAAGATGTAGCTATGCTCTCCTGGGTAAATAAATGAAACAAGCTCCAGTAAGCTAATATTTTTGAGAGTGGACTGTATTAACTTACTGTATTATACTGTAGCATATGGAATGGAATTACGCACCGATAAATCCATAAAGAATTTCAATAAGCATTTTTCTATGGCTGGCCACCCCTACCCTGGTCAACAGCCCTGCCCCCCCTACAGCAACTTGCCCAAGCCTCCCCCTTTTTCCGTCAAATCCAGATAGCTGATGTTCAGAAAGAGCTGCAAAATCTGGACCCCTACAAGTCAGCAGGGATAGACAATCTGGACCCTCTCTTCCTAAAATTATCAGCCGAAATTGTTGCAACCCCTATTACTAGCCTGTTCAACCTCTCTTTCGTATCGTCTGAGATTCCCATAGATTGGGAAGCTGCCGCGGTCATCCCCCTCTTCAAAGGGGGAAACACTCTAGATCCAAACTGCTACAAACCTATATCTATCCTACCCTGCCTTTCTAAGGTCTTCGAAAGCCAAGTTAACAAACAGATCACCGACCATTTTGAATCCCACCGTACTTTCTACGCTATGCAATCTGGTTTCAGAGCTGGTCATGGGTGCACCTCAGCCACGCTCAAGGTCCTAAACAATATCGATAAGAGACAATACCGTGCAGCCGTATTCATAAACCTGGCCAAGGCTTTCGACTCTGTCAATCACCACATTCTTATCGGCAGACTCAACAGCCTTGGTTTCTCAAATGACTGCCTCGCCTGGTTCACCAACTACTTCTCAGACAGAGTTCAGTGTGTCAAATCGGAGGACCTGTTGTCCAGACCTCTGGCAGTCTCTATGAGGGTGCAATAGGGTTCAATTCTCGGGCCAACTCTTTTCTCTGTACACATCAATGATGCTGCTGGTGAGTCTCTGATCCACCTCTACGCAGACGACACCATTCTGTATACTTCTGGCCTTTCGTTGGACACTGTGTTAACTAACCTCCAGATGAGCTTCAATGTCATACAACTCTCTTTCCATGGCCTCCAACTGCTCGTAAATGCAAGTAAAACTAAATGCATGCTCTTCAACCAATCGTTATCAACACCTGCCCGCCTGTCCAGCATCACTACTCTGGACGGTTCTGACTTAGAATATGTGGACATCTACAAATACCTATGTGTCTGGTTAGACTGTAAACTCTCCTTCCAGTCTCATATTAAGCATCTCCAATCCAAAATTAAATCTAGAATCAGCTTCCTATTTCGCAACAAAGCATCCTTCACTCATGCTGCCAAACATACCCTAGTAAAACTGACTATCCTACCGATCCTTGACTTCGGCGATGTCATTTACAAAATAGCCTCCAACACTCTACTTAGCAAATTGGATGCAGTCTACCACAGTGCCATCCATTTTGTCACCAAAGCCCCATATACTACCCACCACTGCGACTTGTATGCTCTCGTTGGCTGGCCCTCGCTACATATTCGTCGCCAAACCCACTGGCTCCAGGTCATCTATATACCCCACCTTATCTCAGCTCACTGGTCACCATAGCAGCACCCACCTGCAGCACGCGCTCCGGCAGGTATATTTCACTGGTCACCCCCAAAGCCAATTCCTGCTTTGGCCGCCTTTCCTTCCAGTTCTCTGCTGCCAATGACTGGAACAAATTGCAAAAATCCCTGAAGCTGGAGACTCATATCTCCCTCACTAACTTTAAGCACCAGCTGTCAGAGCAGCTCACAGATCACTGCACCTGTACATAACCCATCTTGTAAATAGCCCATCCAACTACCTCATCCCCACTCTGTATTTATTTAGTTTTGCTCCTTTGCACCCCAGTATCTCTACTTGCACATTCATCTTCTGCACATCTATCACTCCAGTATTTAACTGCTAAATTGTAATTACTTCGCCACTATGGCCTATTTATTGCATTACCTCCCTTATCTTACCTCTTTTGCACACACTGTATATTAACTTTTTTTCTATTGTGTTATTGACTGTATGTTTGTTTATTACATGTGTAACTCTGTGTTGCTGTTTGTGTTGCATTGCTTTGCTTTATCTTGGTCAGGTCGCAGTTGTAAATGAGAACTTGTTCTCAACTAGCCTACCTGGTTAAATACAGGTGAAATTGAAAAAAATTATTACATGAAGGCCTGATTCACAAAATCTCCTCTGAACAGTTGATGTTGAAATGTGTCTGTTACTTGAACTCAGTGAAACATTTATTTGTGCTGTAATTTCTGAAGCTGGCAACTCTCATGAACTTATCCTCTGCAGCAGAGGTAACTCTGGGTATTCCTTTCCTGTGGCGGTCCTCATGAGAGCCAGTTTCATTATAGCGCTTGATGGTTTTTGCGACTGCACTTGAAGAAACTTTCAAAGTTCTTGAAATGTTCCTCATTGACTGACCTTCAAATCAAATGTATTTATATAGCCCTTCTTACATCAGCTGATATCTCAAAGTGCTGTACAGAACCCCAGCCTAAAACCCCAAACAGCAAGCAATGCAGGTGTAGAAGCACGGTGGCTAGGAAAAACTCCCTCGAAAGGCCAAAACCTAGGAAGAAACCTAGAGAGGAACCAGGCTATTAGGGGTGGCCAGTCCTCTTCTGGCTGTGCCGGCTGGAGACTATAACAGAACATGGCCAAGATGTTCAAATGTTCATAAATGACCAGCATGGTCAAATAGTAATAATCACATTAGTTGTCGCGGGTGCCAGAAGTCAGAACCTCAGGAGTAAATGTCAGTTGGCTTTTCATAGCCGATAATTGAGAGTATCTCTACCGCTAATGCTGTCTCTAGAGAGTTGAAAACAGCAGGTCTGGGACAGGTAGCGCGTCCGGTGAACAGGTCATATCTTAAAGTAATGATGGACGGTCATTTCTCTTTGCTTTTTTGTGCTGTTCTTGCCATAATATGGACTTGGTCTTTTATCAAATAGGCTATCTTCTGTATACCACCCCTACCTTGTCACAACACAACTGATTGGCTCAAATGCATAAAGAAGGAAAGAAATTCCACAAATTAACTTTTAACAAGGCACACCTGTCAATTGAAATGCATTCCAGGTGACTACCTCATGAAGCTGGTTCAGAGAATGCCAAGAGTGTGCAAAGCTGTCATCAAGGCAATGGGTGGCTACTTTGAACAATCTCACATTTGTTTATCACTTTCTTAGTTACCACATGATTCCATATGTGTTATTTCATAGTTTTGATGTCTTCACTATTATTCTACAGTGTAGAAAATAGTAAATATAAAGAAAAACCCTTGAATCAGTAGGTGTGTCCAAACGTTTGACCTTTACTGTATATATATCTTGAACATGATTATCTATTTTGTATGCAATTTGAAGGGAATTGATGGAGAGAGATAAAGACCGCGAGAGAGTGCTCACATGCACACTGATTTAAAGCAACGATTCGAGTGATAGGCTGTTTTAAAACTCTGCAGCTGCAATAAATACAAATAAAAACATCTTTACAATTAAAAATTGAGGTGACCCCCCAAAAACCAGATGGATATGTGTAAATTAGATGAGCATTCAGTTCATATATTACTGTAGCATAGGCTATGCTGCAGCAATGTAGGCCTACCTGTCATGAGAAAAAGTTACCATGATGAGATGATACATGCATTGTAAGCTGCGCTCCATACTGAGAAGCGCTGTCTGTCCCCACCCTGAGCGTTGATGATTGATCATACAGAGAGCAGAGAGAAGGCCGTAGAGAATCAGATTTAGACATCGCATATCATTTAGCAGTTTCATTTCACGTCATAATGTTCATAGAAATAACTTATTCGAATTGACTGGTTTCTCGCCGTTAAATCCCACAGCCTTGCCAGGATCGTGGATCATATCTCTCTCTCCTGGCTCTGCTTGGCCCTACACTGCACTGCTTTCTGTTACTGTCATGTCCTCCTGCTAGATGAAAGGCCTCCTTCAAGGCCTCAGAGATAAACTACCCTGGCCTGCCCTGATCCCGGTGGCTCTCATTCGCCAGTCCAGATATGAGGTTGGGCAGCGGTACTCATGGAATGTAAAGTAGGCATCCCTGCAGTACTGTATAAAACTGAAGGATTGGATGGCACTTGACCTGGGAATCCCACTTGTCTTGACCTCAGAGTGACATGGTTTTATTTGAGGTTAAGGAACATTGTAATCCTGTTAGGAATGGAAACATGGCAGTGGAAAGACACTTTCTGTCTGCTCAGGAAGGAGTTTCATGGAGACCATCATAGAATGTAGCTCATATCATTCAGTGGGTTAGACAGGCTGTAACACAGACAGACACCACCACACCTCACCACACCCAACTCTCTCTCTGTGAGCATCTCATTAAACCTCCAACATAAGGCCTTTGGTATACAGTAAAGCAGGGCGATATGGGGAAAAAATCCATATTGTCATAAATTGCTTGAATTGATGCGATAACGATAAATAGAACAATACGTTTATAACATTAATGTGCACCACAGTCTTTTACAATTAACCTTTAAACTACTACAACTAGTTTGATGGTTGTAGCTACCAACTGTCCCATTAGTCCATCCAGGCATTCACTTATACTGTATTATTTTCCCACAACGCTCACAACATTTGTCAACAATTCAGTAGGACCTGCCACACAATTCTTCCATTTTGAAAAGACACTGGTGAGAAATGCATGTTGAAGATTCAATTGTTATGGAAAGAAACTAGCGCTGTTAACATTAGGCCACAGTATTAGTATTAGATCAATCTGATAGGGTGCACTTGGCTTTCTCCGTCAAATGTTCCCGTTTCAGGCACTTTTTCACATCACTGCACTGTTTAAAGTTTGTCACAACCCTGTTTAAAGGCCCAGTGCAGTCAAAATTAAGTTTCCTGTGTTTTATATCATATTGTACAACAACTGAAATGAACATTGTAAAAGTGTGAAAACATTGGATCAGTGTTATTTCCTGATAGTTGCTGGTTGAAAATACAATCTACACAGGACCTTCTAATGAGTAGGTTTGCATGGGCGGGAGTTTCGGCTTTCCATGGTGACATCGCCATGTGTTAAATTGGTTAATAGACCAATAAGAAAGAGAGTTTCAAGCCTCTCTGCCAATAACAGCTAGTTTTCAGTTTTCTCCCTCCCCACTCAGACCACTCCCAGACAGTCCTTGCAAAATTGGTGGACAAAAAAATGTTGGGCTAAAAAGCTATTTGTGCCCATTTTAATGGAAATCTTTTACAGCAAGGCACTTGATTGTTTCCTAGAAATTATTTGATATTGATATAAAAATGGCTGCATTGGGCCTTTAAAATTTGTCCAAACATACTGTATATCCATAAACAAACAGCATTTCCAGCAATGAACACTAGAGAAGACACAACCTCTGCCTGCACATTTCAGACACATTGTGGGATTGTCAACTCTTGTTACTACGTAATAATAATTAAAAAAATAAGCATAGTATACAAAATTAGGCCTAGTAAAAAACTCCATCCCTCTCAAAAAAACATGGTGCTCCATCACAATCTCCATGTTTAACTAAAAGAGTCTGAGGACAGTGAGATGCACAATGATGGCTATGTGGCCCAACAAGAGGGTTCTGCCAGACAGAATTAAGATGTGGCCAAGAGCCAAAATGGCTGCCTGGGCATGCAGGAGCCAAGTGCCGATCCGGCCGGCCTGATTGAGCTGCCGCACCAGCCCAGCTTTACCACACTCCACTGCAGCTCAGTAAGACGACACTGGCACTCCAATGGCACGCCACGCTGGAAACAGAGCCAATGTTCAGGTAGCCTTAATGGAACAGGGGGTAAGAGGGTTCAGCGGACAATAGAGGTTCTATGTGTCGGTGATGTAGAAGAGCTACTCAACACTTTGTATAGAACTGCTCATTTCACTTTCAAAAACAGTGAATAACAACAACAACATAAAAACAACCTGTGAAATGCATTACAACTTGTTTACTAACTTCCAGTTTCCTTAGCAACCCCCCTTATGTATCGGCTCCCAATTATGAAACCATCCAGTCTAATTATACTCTACTGCCATCTGTCCTTTGAAATCTCTCAGAAAGAGAGAGAGAAAGCCCATTCAACATCAACAGGGGGACAAAACCCTTCAGCAGGGGGAAGGACGGGGGGAGTAGGGGGTAGGACGGGGGGAGTAGGGGGTAGGACGGGGGGAGTAGGGGGTAGGACGGGGGGAGTAGGGGGTAGGACGGGGGGAGTAGGGGGTAGGACGAGGGGAGTAGGGGGTAGGACGGGGGGAGTAGGGGGTAGGACGGGGGAGTAGGGGGTAGGACGGGGGAGTAGGGGGTAGGACGGGGGAGTAGGGGGTAGGACGGGGGGAGTAGGGGGTAGGACGAGGGGAGTAGGGGGTAGGACGGGGGAGTAGGGGGTAGGACGGGGGAGTAGGGGGTAGGACGGGGGAGTAGGGGGTAGGACGGGGGAGTAGGGGGTAGGACGGGGGGAGTAGGGGGTAGGACGGGGGAGTAGGGGGTAGGACGGGGGAGTAGGGGGTAGGACGGGGGGAGTAGGGGGTAGGACGGGGGAGTAGGGGGTAGGACGGGGGGAGTAGGGGGTAGGACGAGGGGAGTAGGGGGTAAGACGAGGGGAGTAGGGGGTAGGACGGGGGGAGTAGGGGGTAGGACGAGGGGAGTAGGGGGTAGGACGGGGGGAGTAGGGGGTAGGACGGGGGAGTAGGGGGTAGGACGGGGGAGTAGGGGGTAGGACGGGGGGAGTAGGGGGTAGGACGAGGGGAGTAGGGGGTAGGACGGGGGGAGTAGGGGGTAGAACGAGGGGAGTAGGGGGTAGGACGGGGGAGTAGGGGGTAGGACGGGGGGAGTAGGGGGTAGGACGGGGGGGGTAGGGAGTAGGACGGGGGGAGAGGCAGTAGGTCAGGGGGGAGTAGGGGGTAGGACAGGGGGAGAGGCAGTAGGTTAGGGGGGAGTAGGGGGTAGGACGGGGGGAGAGGCAGTAGGTCAGGGGGGAGTAGGGAGTAGGACAGAGGCCGCAGCCAGATTAGTCACACAGAATTAATCTGACTGGAGAACAATGGCCGCCGAGCTTCTGGCAAAGCCCAGCTGTCGCTCCGTGAAAGAAAAGAGAAACAAGATTTAGGGCCCAGAGTGGGTGTCTCGAACATAGACTTCTGCTGGAGAGAGGGAGCCTGCATGCAGTAGCAGTGGACAAAACTGGGCAGGCCACAAGACACACAGACACAGCAACCCCCAGTGCAGTCCTCATCAATAAGCCTGGGTTGTGTTTGCCTTCCAACAATAGGCATGTGCTGCTATCTGAGAGAACTGAAAATGCAGTGTGCGGCATATGGCGGGCCTCATCTCAACACGATTTAACAACTTATCCCAAAAAGTTATGTCATTCACTAAATGATCTCTGGAATGTATAATATGTGTTTATACAGGCTGCAGGTGTTTCCCTCTAGTCAAATAATGGGATTTGAAACTTACTTGCACTCTCCATTTCCATCAGCTGTGGCCTCACACCTCCCCAGTTTCAAACACAACTCGGTGGACATAGAGCATCTTAAACCTGCAAACAGAACGTGTCAACACAACAACAACAGCACAATCCAAGTATAAATACTCATGTCTTCTTTCTATTTTCACATACAGTCATCACATTAACAAAATAACACCCAAGTGCTTTGTTAACTAAGCCATGAGTAATAAATTACAGAACTATCCCTCATGACGATGATTGTTATGGCTTAGGTGTGACTACAGCCATCTTGAAGTGCAGTTTGTGGTGAATGGGACTTGACACCACACTGGTAGGTGCATTCTTCGTTCCCTTTTCAGCTGTCCCATCGAATGTACTATATTTGGGGAGTAACATAGCGCTGCAAAAACGGTTCTGTGTAACTCGACTCAAAACTGCCCCAATGGCCGAGGCTTGAGTTTTCATATTCCTGTGAAAAGTTATAGACTGAACAGTGAACTTTCAGGCAAACGCGTCACGCACAGCGAACCGTCTGTTGCAGCGTCTGCCTGGCAAAAGGTTGGTCTGGCGCGAGCTGCGTCTGCGAGCCGAGAGTGCCACAGCTGTCTAGCGAGAGGCGCACGCACAATGAATACATCCACATGAAACGTATGGAGGAAATGGAAACAATATCCATGTGCAAATAAAACCTACATAGAAAGTATACGTTGGAATGAGAATTAGTTATAACAGAGCAGTTATACGTAAATCTTAATTGGTTATCAGTGCGTTGTGGGGGCTCAAATCACTGCAAATTAAGAAACTTTCTCACAATTGTGGGAGTCATGCATGAGACTGCAACCAATATCAATATGTCAGATGTTGACAATGTGATGCCTGGCTATCTGTGAATACAAAATAAACTTATTAAGATAGAAACAAAACGGAAGCTGAAGAAAAAAGAAGCACAACTAAAGAGGCACTTTTGCCAAGTAATTCCCATATGTCAAGCCATCCTCAAAGAGACAAGCTGCCTTTCAAAAAACCCTTGGAGAACGAATGCAACAAGTGTAACGTTCTGAGATAGTTCAAAAAAATCAGGTTTGCGACTTCTTCCTATTTGTTCCTATCAGCATTTACTTTGCAATAATACGAGCGTATGTGACTGAATTCATGGAAAACATCTCCGTAATAGGCTAAATGTATCATTTATTTTTTTCATGAATATTTACCCACTGTGTATCAAACCAAACATGGTTGAATATTATTATTGCGCTTACCTCGTGTTAGAACAATCAGCGACAACAGGAAAGTTAGTTTCACAAAGAAAGGATGCATTCCTTTTTTTCTGATTTAAAATTGATAAATAATTCCACCTGGAGTTATCATAGATCCTATTTTATTTTCCTCTTCGACAATTAAAAAAACGTCGAATTCATAATTTCATAGATCCAAAAAAGTAACCGTTTGCGGCTCGTCTCTGTGAACTCCGTAGTGTACATGCAATGTTGTCACTCCAGTTTCCAAGTTGTAAATGATTTTAGGGACTCAATTTTCAATTCCTCTATTCCCAATTCCACATCTAGGGGCGTTATCCTTCCGCGCCACAAAAGCCTTGTTCACATTGGCAGTTTGAAGTGACTCAATATTTGTTTGTTTTTTTAGAATCTGCTGTTTTTCCTACAATCTGAACAGCCAAAAAGTACATGGAATCAGATATGTAACAGACACATATATTATTTGAAATCATATAAGATGCTGTATCTGTGCTTGATTAAGCGTGCCTATTGCAATGGAACCAATAGAAAAGTCCAAAAAGTGCGCACCTTCGTAGGTCGTTTGAAGTCAGATACAAATTTGATTCCTGGCCATTGGACTTTTGTCTGAATGGTCAAATCTAATTTATTTGCTCTCAAGTGGTTCTTAGACTGTTATTTGGCACATTTTGTTGCTAGCTAGCTACTCTGTTGACAGTTTGTTGAGCTCTAGTGGTGAAGTCCTGTGTGGCTTAGTTGGTAGAGTGTGGCACTTGCAGTGCCAGGGTTGTGGGTTTGATTCCAATGGGAGACCAGTTTGAACAAATACTAAAATGTATGCACTCACTACTGTTGATTGTTTACAAACAAATTAGTGAATGTGCTAAATAGCTAGCCAAGAAGGATGGTTTTTGAAAGTTGGATAATCTTATCCTTTGAGACTTTAAAGTGTTTTCACAGTATGGCTTTGAGCATTCGAAGCAACTGGGATGTCCATGGCAGGCATTGTTGTCACCTTAGCTTGCTGCATAGCTTCTGAGTGGTCAAGTACTTTTTGTGTGCCCTGGGTGAGCGGAGTTTGCTCATTTTAGACCATTCCATTGATCCTTAAGTGAAATCTACACCCACCCGGGGCACCGGGCCATGCAAAACAAACTCCTCGAGGGATTATAGCCTGTAAGCAAATGGCCGCTGTCTGAACACACACATCCGGTTTGGTCATTTGTAACTTGCTGTTTGAACAGTCAGTATTCCAAAACGGATTTGAAAAGCAACTGATTTGAGCATTAAGGCCTGCAGTGTGAACAGGTAATAGGCCTACTTCAACCATGACAACTATTCATTGTATCCAGAAAACTTTCTGAGGAGCAGTAGGAAAATACACGCACCCTATGTAAAGCCGTCAAAATAGCACATTTACAAACATTTTCTCCCTGACGTTTCTTGTTAAATGGTAGGCTATTGCAATCACTGACAAAAGAACACACATTAAAGCCACAGTATGTAGAATTCCCAGTAAGCCTAGGCTAATTTCTATTAATGTAATCCTAAATATAACAGAAGGAATCCTCAATTAAACCAGGTGAATTAAACCAATTAACCCCTAGTTTGGAAGAATATGTATTTTGTTTTATCTACTGTATGTCTTATGTCATAACCAAATGATGTAAGGGATAATCAAGGAGGGGCTATGCGTTCACAGGAAAATAATGTACGACGTGGAAGGTTGGAACTATCCTTCCACAGAGTTGCATTATTTTCCAAAGAAGGCATAGAGCCCTGAGTTGATTATCCCGTTTATACCATGGCTATAAATTAACATATTTGCCGCTAGAAATGTATTTATTTGTCAGTAGAAATGTGAAAACATCCACTGAAATAGCTAGCACGTTTACTAGCTAGCTGGATAACTACAGTAGTTGCCTAACTGGTGCCTTACTGCTTTTATAAATTGGTTACCAGGGCCTCCCGAGTGAGGCAGAGGTCTAAGGCACTGCATCGCAATGCTAGAGTCATCACTACAGACCTGGGCTGTATCACAACCGGCTGTGATCTAGAGGCGCACAATTGGCCCAGCGTCGTCCGGGTTAGAGGAGGGTTTGGCCAGGGGGGCTTTACTTGGCTCATCATGCGCTTGTGGTGGGCTGGGTGCCTGCAGGCTGACCTCGGTCGTCAGTTGAAGGGCGTTTATTCCAACACATTGGTGCGGCTGGCTTCCGAGTTAAGCGGGCGGGTGTTAAGAAGCGTAGTTTGGCGGGTTTCTGAGGACACATGACTTGACCTTTGCCTCCTGAGCCCGTTGGGGAGTTGCAGTGATGAGACAAGATCGGAAAAGGGGTCAAATGCAAAAATAACAATGTACCAATGTAATTAGAAGAGTAAAAATAAATGTTTTGTCATACCCGTGGTATACGGGCCAATCAGCTTGTCACGTTCTGACCATAGTTCTTTTGTGTTTTCTTTGTTTTAGTGTTGGTCAGGACGTGAGCTGAGTGGGCATTCTATGTTGTGTGTCTAGTTTTCCTGTTTCTATGTTTTGGCCTGATATGGTTCTCAATCAGAGGCAGGTGTTAGTCATTGTCTCTAATTGGGAACCATATTTAGGTAGCCTGTTTTGTGTTGGGATTTTGTGGGTGGTTGTCTTCTGTCTTTGTGTCTATGCACCAGATAGGACTGTTTCAGTTTTTTCACATTTATTGTTTTGTATTTTGTAGTGTTCGCGTTTATCGTCTTTAATTAAACATGATGAACATTAACCACGCTGTGCTTTGGTCCGATCCCTGCTACACCTCCTCTTCAGACGAAGAGGAGGAAATCTGCCGTTACACAGCCAATCAGCATTCAGGGCTCGACCCAGTTTATAAAACCAAATAAAGAATCTATTCCTATATTGTTTATGTTTTTGTTGGTGGCCCACTCTTTGATTGTATGCACATCTTACAAATACAAATGTAGGCTTTAAAGAGCTCTTTAAGCAGCCCAAGTGAAGATGTACTGTAAATTCACACAACACACAACGTTCTGTCTTGCAAACACTTGTGGGGAAATGTTCTAATCTACTCATCCCCATATGTTATATGCATTCCGATTCCTTTGAACAGCTTCTAATGTAGAGCATCACAACCTTCTCTCAGGATGTAGGCCTATGCATGATTCAAATCTGTCATTTTTCCATCTACGTAACATTGCAAAAATCAGACATTTTCTGTCCAAAAATGATGCAGAAAAATTAATCCATGCATTTGTTACTTCTAGGTTAGACTACTGCAATGCTCTACTGTCCGGCTACCCGGATAAAGCACTAAATAAACTTCAGTTAGTGCTAAATACGGCTGCTAGAATCCTGACTAGAACCAAGAAATTTGATCATATTACTCCAGTGCTAGCTTCCCTACACTGGCTTCCTGTTAAGGCAAGGGCTGATTTCAAGGTTTTACTGTTAATCTATAAAGCGTTACATGGGATGGCTCCTACCTATCTTTCCAAGTTGGTCCTGCCGTACATACCTACACGTACGCTACGGTCACAAGACGCAGGCCTCCTAATTGTCCCTAGAATTTCTAAGCAAACAGCTGGAGGCAGGGCTTTCTCCTATAGATCTCCATTTTTATGGAACGGTCTGCCTACCCATGTGAGAGACGCAGACTCGGTCTCAACCTTTAAGTCTTTACTGAAGACTTATCTCTTCAGTAGGTCATATGATTGAGTGTAGTCTGGCCCAGGAGTGTGAAGGTGAACGGAAAGGCTCTGGAGCAACGAACCGCCCTTGCTGTCTCTGCCTGGCCGGTTCCCCTCTCTCCACTGGGATTCTCTGCCCCTAACCCTATTACAGGGGCTGAGTCACTGGCTTACTGGTGCTCTTTCATGCCGTCCCTAGGAGGGGTGCGTCACTTGAGTGGGTTGAGTTACTGACGTGATCTTCCTGTCTGGGTTGGCACACCCCCCCCCCCCCCCCCCCCCTTGGTTTGTGCTGTGGTGGAGATCTTTGTGGGCTATACTCGGCCTTGTCTCAGGATTGTAAGTTGGTGGTTGAAGATATCCCTCTAGTGGTGCGGGGGCTGTGCTTTGGCAAAGTGGGTGGGGTTATATCCTTCCTGTTTGGCCCTGTCCGGGGGTATCATCGGAATGGGCCACAGTGTCTCCTGACCGCTCCTGTCTCAGCCTCCAGTATTTATGCTGCAGTAGTTTATGTGTCGGGGGGCTAGGGTCAGTTGGTTATATCTGGAGTACTTCTCTTGTCTTATCTGGTGTCCTGTGTGAATTTAAGTATGCTCTCTCTAATTCTCTCCTTCTCTCTTTCTTTCTCTCTCTCGGAGAACCTGAGCCCTAGGACCATACGTCAGGACTACCGGGCATGATGACTCCTTGCTGTCCCCAGTCCACCTGGCCTCCCTGCTGTTCCAGTTTCAACTGTTCTGCCTGCGGTTATGGAACCCCTACCTGTCCCAGACCTGCTGCTTTCAACTCTTAATGATCGGCTATGAAAAGCCAAATGACATTTATTCCTGATTATTATTTGACCATGCTTGTCATTTATGAACATTTTGAAAATCTTGGCTCTCTCTAATTCTCTCCTTCTCTCTTTCTTTCTCTCTCTCGGAGGACCTGAGCCCTAGGACCATACATCAGGACTACCGGGCATGATGACTCCTTGCTGTCCCCAGTCCACCTGGCCTTGCTGCTATTCAAGTTTCAACTGTTCTGCCTGCGGTTATGGAACCCCTACCTGTCCCAGACCTGCTGTTTTCAACTCTTAATGATCGGCTATGAAAAGCCAACTGACATTTATTTCTGATTATTATTTGACCATGCTTGTCATTTATGAACATTTTGAAAATCTTGGCTCTCTCTAATTCTCTCCTTCTCTCTTTCTTTCTCTCTCTCGGAGGACCTGAGCCCTAGGACCATACGTCAGGACTACCGGGCATGATGACTCCTTGCTGTCCCCAGTCCACCTGGCCTTGCTGCTATTCCAGTTTCAACTGTTCTGCCTGCGGTTATGGAACCCCTACCTGTCCCAGACCTGCTGTTTTCAAATCTTAATGATCGGCTATGAAAAGCCAACTGATATTTATTCCTGATTATTATTTGACCATGCTTGTCACTTATGAACATTTTGAACATCTTGGCCATGTTCTGTTATAATCTCCACCCGGCACAGCTAGAAGAGGACTGGCCACCCCTTATAGCCTGGTTCCTCTCTAGGTTTCTTCCTAGGTTTTGGCCTTTCTAGGGAGTTTTTCCTAGCCACCATGCTTCTACACCTGCATTGCTTGCTGTTTGGGGTTTTAGGCTGGGTTTCTGTACAGCACTTCGAGATATTAGCTGATGTACGAAGGGCTATATAAAATAAAATAAACTTGATCTAGCATGAACCATGATAACAGATCTAATCCTCCATAGTAAATAAGATAAGTAAATGCTGACAGTAGGCCTGGAACTTAGATAAGTACTTTCTGGTTGTGCTGAACCAGCAAAAACAGAGCAGGTCAGATTCAGAAATTGGTTCATTTTCCTGATCATTTTACAACTGCTAATTATCAAATAAAATTGTATTGGTCACATGCATATGGTTAGCAGATGTTATTGCAAGTGTAGCGAAATGCTTGTGCTTCTAGTTCCGACAGTGCAGCAATATCTAATAAGTAATCTAACAACTCCACAACAACTACCCAATACACACAAATCTAAGTAAAGGGATGGAATAAGAATATGTACATATAAATATATGGACGAGCAATGACCGAGCAGAATAGTCAAGATGCAATAGATGGTATAAAATACAGTATATACATAAGGGATGAGTAATGTAATATATGTAAACATCATTATTAAAGTGGCATTAATAAAATGACTAGTGATCCATTTGTTAGAGTGGCAAATGATTTCAAGTCTGTATGTAGGCAGCAGCCTCTCTGTGTTCGTGATGGCTGTTTAACAGTCTGATGGCCTTGAGATAGAAGCTATTTTTCAGTCTCTCAGTCCCAGCTTTGATGCACCTGTACTGACCTCGCCTTCTGGAAGATAGCGGGGTGAACAGGCAGTGGATCAGGTTTTGGTTGTCCTTATTGATCAAGTATACCCTTCGTGAGAATGTTTTAGTAGTTTATGATGACATTTAACATTGTTTCTCAGGCTGGTACTGTCACGACTTCCGCCGAAGTCGGTCCCTCTCCTTGTTCGGGCGGCATTCGGCGGTCGACGTCACATGTCTTCTAGCCATCGCCAATCCACCTTTCATTTTCCATTTGTTTTGTCTTGTCTTCCCACACACCTGGTTTCAATTCCATCATTACATGTTGTGTATTTAACCCTCTGTTCCCCCCATGTCCTTGTCCGAATTGTTTATTTGTAGTGCTTGTGCACGTTATGCTGGTGTGTAACGGGTTTTGTTTACCCATTGATTTATTGTTCTGTTTACGGTGGTTTTGTTTATTAAACTGCGCCGTTGTAAATCCGTTTTTTGCTCTCCTGCGCCTGACTTCTCTGCTGCCAGTACGCACCCCCTACAGGTACGTGTATCCTAAGGTTTCAGGGCACACAATCAGATCGTCAGTGCAAATGTCAACTCCCACTCACAAATACCATTAATTAATTTCAAAATTGTGCAATAATTAATTTGGCACTGGTGCAAACATTTTCCAAGTATCACTAATCAGAGGGGTTGGGTTAAATGCAGAAGACACATTTCATTTGAATGCATTCAGTTGTACAACTGACTAGGTATACCCCTTTTCCTAATCGTAAACAAAGCAGAAGGGAACAGTTTTGCAACCGGTGGTTTCTATGCCTGCAGGGCAGGGACAATTTTTTTCAGTGGTGAATCCATTTCTGTGTGACATTTAAAGGAGCTGCGTACATGCCAACCGGACCTCCAGGTAGAACAAAAGCCTGGAGTGTGGGAAGAGGGAGACTGAAGCAAACTTTGTGTCCCTGGGTCCTGAGAATGGAGAGAAGGGTTAGAGGAGTAGATCATGGAGAGAATGGCAAAGGAGTGAAAGGATGGGGGAGAAGATGATGAAGAGAAGTTTAAAGTGGTTGAGGAAGTAGTGATGTCCCACTCCAGTCTCCCTTTCACCTAATTTATCACCTGATTTACTTAACAAAAGGCACATCGCAATAGGTGGTCCAGGTATCCTCATGACATGACACAAGTGGGAGGGGGTGGGCCTTTCCTCTGTTATTCTTTATTGCTCCCTTATTGTTCCCAACTTCTTGAATGCATACTCCATGAAGTTTGCACATGTCTAAAAAAATAATTTGTCTAAAAAAAACTTTAAGTGTGTTTACATTACAGTATTTATATGTGGGATATTGTTTTTCAACAGTAATTATTTTTTTAAATAGCTGGAGTTTGACCAAAAAAAGTTTTTCTAACTTTTTCAGAAAAACATAGACAAAAGTAATGTAAATTATATAATCAGCTATTGTTTTATGCCCAATGTAATAAGAGGAACATTTGTATTGTGTCACATCCCAAGGTTGAGTGTAAGCAGGATTTGTGTTGCCTTCCTTCTCATTGTGTTGATCTGGGCCATTTCAATGCCCCCCATCCCGGTAGCCATTATTGAAGACCATACATATGCAGGATATTCATTTGAGCCAGTTTGCAACAGCAGGTAAATAATCCTGCAGCAAAAGGAAATGTGAATTACTATGGGGTTGATAAAATGATTGGTTCAAGTCTGACATTTTAAAGTGGAAATTACAAACTTTAGAAGCCTTTTTAAATGTCAAATACACTACAAGTTTGCATTTCTTGCTGTGCAGGAACATTCTCAGTAACAAAAGAGCAATGAAATGAAGATGCTACATCTGTAATGACACTTAGCAAATTATTTTATCCAAAGCAATTTACAGTTAATTGAGTGAACACATTTAAGTATATGTTACCCCTACGGGGATTGAAACCACAACCTTGGCATTGCTAATGCCCCTCTCTTACCAAGGCACACATGACCAGCCTCACTTTATCAGCTCATGCCACTGAAAACAGACAGGGTAGAATTTCACTATTAGATCACTCCCTGGAAAATAATTGTGTTGTCTACCTGTTAGTACCTGTCCTGGTAAAATGGTCTCTGTTAGCACTCCAAGGTGAGTTTATCACAGTTGGGAGGGGCTCTAGTTTCAGTTTGTTTTAGGTTGTGTATCAGTAGTGCTGAGGTACTGCCTGAGCTATCACTGCATGCCCAAACATTGACATGGCAGAGTCACAGATCAGAGCTTCTTACTGGCCACTTGTCTAAACACACTTATTACAATGCTACTTACTTATTACAATGCTACTCACTTATTACAATGCTACCCACTTATTACAATGCTACTCACTTATTACAATGCTACTCACTTATTACAATGGAAATATTAGACTGCTACAATATACAGTGGTACAGTAGGTGTATCAGAGAAACCAGATAATTATTTTAATTCCTCCCAAAAGCTGTCCTTCAAGTCTCTCTCTCTCTCTTATTAGTTGTTACTTAGACGAGTGTGTCTTTTCCTTAAACCAAGGCTCCATTCATCCCAATTCAACACTCCTAAACTAGTTGAATATGATCCATATCTCTAAATCTACTGTGTGTTGAGATGAAGTGTACAGCTAACCCAATCCACACCAGAGCATACAGCACTCTGAGCTAAAGAGAAACACAGAGTAATTGTTTGTACCATGCCATGTGAAAACCAGAACCATCCCTCATCCTCCCTCCACATGCTAGTAGGACTGAGGGGGAGGGAGATGGCTTCAGCGGACATGTTGGGACGTGTCTATTCACCACAGCTTCATAAAGAACTCAATGTTTGCCTCTTTTATGCATACATCTACGTACTGTATTACCATGCTGTACCAATTTGTGGTGTTTTGTCATCAGAAGATATAATTTCAGCACTGAAGTGGCACCTCACCGCCATATCATGTTTGAATTAATTTTAAGTTGATAACATCTTAGCTCAATGTCTCAGTTCAAGGCAGTCCAAACAAATGTTAAAATGTGTAAATTCCTTCAACAACATGTTGCTTAGGTTTGTAAATCAACAGGAACACACCGACTGGGCATAAACTCCTCTCCAACACACTTCCAGTAAGGGTTTAATTGTTGACTCATGGCACTCCACTGGATTATATAGCAGTTTGCTGAAGTGTGAACAAAAAGAGTAATTAACAAAATTTGCTGAAGTGTGAACAAAGAATTTGCTTTCTCTTCTGCTTCTCTCCTTCATCCACCTTCGCCCATCACGTACACATACAGGTGTGAGTATTCAATTAACACTCTTTGTTGAAACATGTTTCCCTTTGAAAGTAAAACAACCCTGAAAAGCAACGGATCTATCTAATCCTTTGAACGATCACCTGATCAGTTTCCTCTTGTGACCATATGCCCTGATATCCACACTAGTCCTGTTGTGTCAATTACTCCCACCTCTACGTCCCTGAGCTGCCCTGCCACACCAAGAGGAAACACTTAAGTCTGTGGGGGCAGGAAGGCCAGGAGACCCTGTTGCCTCGGTAATACCACACAAAGTGAAACACCCCCCACCCCAAACCTCAGCCCTACCAACCGTTTGTCCTGCTTCTTGTCTGCGGGCACTGATGGTTAGGTTAGCCTGGTAATTACCATGTTGAGTGCACATAAACCTCCTGTAAGAGGCTCTGGGATCTTCTAATCACTTTAATACATGACTGTTATGTCACCTCCAGGCCACTGAGCTTTTTTAAACATCCAATCGGAGAAAAGTAGAAAGTCTAGTTGATCATCTTGTTTATAATAAAACAGGGAGTTACAGGCCAGGGACAGCTGAATCAGTGTAAGGGAGATAATCATTATGATTTATATCGCATTCATTTATTTGGGAGCTATATCACCACATGTACAAAAGTGGACCCCAGTCTTGTCAAGGCAATCAGTCTTGACAAAAGTGTTCTGCTCCAATGCGGCCAATGGGTGCGTTCGAATGGATCAATTTTGTCTAGTCGATGGTCACCGCAAATGTTCCCTCAATCTTTTTAAATCACTGCAAATTTCAGGTCTGTGAGCGCAAACTTGAACATTGTGAAAATTCTGTGCCACTTTCGGTGCGTGTTTACTGTGAACACTGAGGCTGTACCCGCTTTAAGTTAGATTGAACAGTGGTCAAGTAGGCTCTGTGGCTTTTTGATCATCATGTAGGCCTAACAGAGTGGTCTACCATTAAAAACAATGTATAAAATGCATCCAATAACATTTTTACATGGAAATAGCTGTTCTATCGTCCAGCCTACAGTAGCAGTCAATGTGTGGTGTTCAATGTATGCCTACATTCCTTGAGACTTTTGAAAAAAACATGCAGAGATTGACATGAACCTGTTTATCCACTTGTCCTTCAGACAAGGAGGTGACTGAAAATATTGTTGTGTTGTTCGATGTACTTTACAAAATAAAATGCATAATTATTCCCATACCACTATTACAGAGAATCAGACGAATTATGCTAAAACTCTAGAAAGTTGAGTGAAGTTCAATCTCGTGCAAATATGCCCTCATTGATATTTCTTCTGCGCAGCTATCCCGGGGGAGCTTCACTCCCCTGCATGTGCGCAGTTTAGAGGGAACATTGTGGTTATCGCCTTTCAAAGTGTGTTGCATTACGGGGATAAAAAGTCCCCTTTATTTGTCACATGCACCGATTCTAATTGCTATGATTACTTGAATTTAGTAGAAAACAAAAGAATAGAAAAACCCTGGTTGTTAATATTATTGCACCCATTGACTTCAAGTGAAGAGGTGGTGCCATCTAAATCGATGGCCTGTTGTCCGGACCTCTGGCAGTCTCTATGGGGGTGCCACAGGGTTCAATTCTCGGGCCGACTCTCTTCTCTGGATACATCAATTATGTCGCTCTCGCTGCTGGTGATTCTTTGATCAACCTCTATGCAGACGACACCATTCTGTATACCTCTGGCCCTTCGTTGGACACTGTGTTAACTAACCTCCAGGTGAGCTTCAATGCCATACAACTCTCCTTCCGTGGCCTCCAACTGCTCTTAAATGCAAGTAAAACTAAATGCATGCTCTTCAACCGATCGCTGCCCGCACCTGCCCGCCCGTCCAGCATCACTACTCTGGACGGTTCTGACTTACAATATGTGGACAACTACAAATACCTATGTGTCTGGTTAGACTGTAAACTCTCCTTCCAGACTCACATTAAACATCTCCAATCCAAAATTAAATCTAGAATCGGCTACCTATTTCGCAACAAAGCATCCTTCACTCATGCTGCCAAACATACCCTCGTAAAACTGACCATCCTACCGATCCTCGACTTTGGCGATGTCATTTACAAAATGGCCTCCAACACTCTACTTAGCAAATTGGATGCAGTCTATCACAGTGCCATCCGTTTTGTCACCAAAGCCCCATATACTACCCATCACTGCAACCTGTTTACTCTCGTTCGCTGACCCTCGCTTCATACTCGTCGCCAAACCCACTGGCTCCAGGTCATCTACAAGTCTCTGCTAGGTAAAGCCCCGCCTTATCTCAGCTCACTGGTCACCATAGCAGCACCCACCCGTAGCACACGCTCCAGCAAGTATATCTCACTGGTCACCCCAAAGTCAATTCTTCCTTTGGTCGCCTCTCCTTCCAGTTCTCTGCTGCCAATGACTGGAACAAACTGTAAAAATCTCTGAAGCTGGAGACTCTTACCTCCCTCACTAGCTTTAAGCACCAGCTGTCAGAGCAGCTCACAGATCACTGCACCTGTACATAGCCCATCTGTAAATAGCCCATCCAATCTACCTCATCCCCATACTGTATTTATTTATTTATTTATCTTGCTCCTTTGCACCACAGTATCTCAACTTGCACATTCATCCTCTGCACATCCTAACATTCCAGTGTTTAATTGCTATATTGTAATTACTTTGCCACCATGGCCTATTTATTGCTTTACCTCTCTTATCCTACCTCATTTGCACATGCTGTATATAGATTTTACTACTGTATTATTGATTGTATGTTTGTTTATTCCATGTGTAACTCTGTGTTGTTGTATGTGTCGAACTGCTTTGCTTTATCTTGGCCAGGTCGCAGTTGCAAATGAGAACTTGTTCTCAACTAGCCTACCTGGTAAAATAAAGGTGAAATTTAAAAATGTAAAAACAGTGAAATGCTTACTTACAAGCCCTTAACCAACAACGCAGGTTTAATAAAAACACGTGTTAAGTAAAACATTTAATTAAAGAGCAGCAGTAAAATAACAATAACGAGGCTTTATACCGTACAGGGGGTACCAGTACAGAGTCAATGTGCGGGGGTACCGGATAGTTAAGGTAATTGAGGTAATATGTACATGTAGGTAGAGTTAAAGTGACTATGCATAGATAATAAACAGAGAATAGCAGCAGCGTAAGAGAGTGTGGGGGGGGGGGGGGTCAATGCAAATGGTCTGGGTAGCCATTTGATTAGCTGTTCAGGAGTCTTATGTCTTGTGGGTAGAAGCTGTTGAGAAGATTTTTGGAACTAGAATTGGCACTCCAGTACCGCTTGCTGTGCGGTAGCAGAGAGAACAGTCTATGACTAGGGTGGCTGGAGTCTTTGACAATTTTTAGGGCCTTTCTCTGACACCGTCTGGTGTAGAGGTCCTGGATGGCAGGAAGCTTGGCCCCAGTGATGTACTGGGCCGTATGCACTACCCTCTGTAGTGCCTTGCAGTCGGAGGCCGAGCAGTTGCCATACCAGGCAGTGATGCAACCAGTCAGGATGCTCTCAATGGTGCAGTTGTAGAACTTTTTGAGGATCTGAGGACCCATGCTAAATCTTTTCAGTCTCCTGAGGGGGAATAGGTTTGTCGTGTACTCTTCCTTGCTGTCTTGGTGTGTTTGGACCATGATAGTTTGTTGGTGTTGTGGACACCAAGGAACTTGAAGCTCTCAAGCTGCTCCACTACAGCCCCATCGATGAGAATGGGGGCGTGCTCTGTCCTCCTTTTCCTGTTGTCCACAATCATCTCCTTTGTCTTGATCACATTGAGGGAGAGGTTGTTGTCCTGGCACCACACGGCCGGGTCTCTGACCTCCTCCCTATAGGCTGTCTCGTTGTTGTCGGTGGTCAGGCCTACCACTGTTGTGTCATCAGCAAACTTGATGATGGTGTTGGAGTCGTGTTTGGCCATGCAGTCATGAGTGACTGCATGGAATTTCCTGTTGAATTTCCTGTTGAATTTGCAGACGTGTCTGCTGTGCGTTTTGTTGCTGTGCGTTTTGTGGCCAACTTTACTTTGCTAGCTGTCAACTTTACGTTTTGTTTTTGTTTTTGTTTTTAATTACCGTTTATATTTTTAGTTTTTCCATCGCAACTTTTTTTTCCCTCATTCAACTTTTTCACTCCGGACGCTTTATCTGGACATGGTTCGTCAGCACCTTCAACAGCCGAAGCTAAGTAGTAACATTAACATGATGTCTTCTAATTGCAGTCGCTGTACTCATAATATACAGGAGAACGATGAAAACTACTTGATCATAGGACAAATACACAATTGTATTGCAGTCTCATTATTTCCTGAGCGTATCAACCACAGATGAATGTATTCTACTCCTCTAGTATTGTTCTTATACATGGCTGCAGGAGATGGTTTACAAACTGTATTGATGGTTTTCAAGTTATACTGTCAAATGGCGGGAAATGCTGGCCTGGGTCCTTGGTTAGGTTGTGTGGGAAGGGGGTGACATGTCTGGAAAATAAGAAGTGTGATATGGGGTACGTTGCTACCAACCATTGATATTAGTCAAGCATTTTGAATTGTCTGTTGATTAGCCAGTTCAACAATGACAGTATTTCTAAACAACTTATATATACCCAACACAGTCCTGATCGACTGCCACCCACCAACACTCACAATACTGAAAGGGACTGAACAAGACACTTAAAGTGTGGACTAAAATTTCCAACACCTAATCACAACTAATTAGGTTAATAGCTGGGTAACATGTAATTGGATGCATAAACACACATTTGTCACTTTTATGTTGGCCAATGCAGCTGCTTCCCAGTATTGTGCCCTGGGCACTCCAGCTACTGTAGGGAGACACAATGTACGGACAGGCCCACCGTGGGTCAACAGTAGTAGCTTACCCCAGTGCTGTGGAACCATGGGAGGTCCAGACCCCTCTCTAGCTGCTCTGATTCTGTTTTTGGCTGCGTAATCACAAACAGGAAGCCAGTGGGAGCCAGCTGCATAGGACCACTTCCTTCTTTTGTTTACTGGGGGATTGTATCAACCTCTGTGGCTCCTGGATGCTGTCATGTCGCACCATGCCTGCTGACCCATATTATACCCCTGCTTTTCTTTGTCCATCGCCACACTCTGTCTCTCTCCCTAAGCTCTTTGAAGACTCCTCACCCTTCTCATTGAACTCATGGCCCTAGCACTTCTCCACTTCAAAGCGAATTAATTCATATTTTCAGTTGCTCATATGCCTGACAGGTTATGAAATATACGCTTGGTTGAGGTTGAGGTTTAAGTTGGTATATGGCTGTTTCATCATGAACAATATGAACATTAGAATGTCTTGTCCAAGATAGTCACTACTCAGTGAGAAAGATGATTTGTCTTTCATCATAGGAATGTTCTGTAGAGTAGGCCTCTATAGCACTAATAAGTAGAAGAGTGCCACTCCCCCTGACCATGGTTCCCAGGCAGTGAGAACACCATTCCCTTTGTTACCTCAACAGTCAATAAACACTGGCACTTTATTCTCACACTTCTCACCTCAGGATAGCAGCATTTTACCTCACAGTGTTCTTTCTACTGTAAGTTACAGCATCAAACCATAGCAATATGCCAAGTAATTTTTAAAAATAATAAAGTTAAACCGTATTGCTTACTGTCTCTTTAGAAAATCAGAGATGATATAATATGCATTTAAATACACATATTTCAGATTCAGGTTTAATTAACATTCACTGTGCCTGCTGAAGGAGTGTTCTCAAGGTTTTGACTTTCCCTGTGTTGGTGGGATCCACTCTTTCCGAGTCTCTGAAACCCCTCCCTTGAGCCTGAGCTGACATATATACCATATTTCGTGGAGTAAATGTTAGCTTCCCAACATCCCATTAAAGCCACTGTGTGAGGTGCAGCCAGAAAGAAGTAGTGAGTTTAGTGAGTTTGGGAACAATGTGGCCTTTCATCACGAGGGCTGCTTCTCCCCAGTCTATCTTTCCCTCTCTCTTTTCCTTTCACCCTCTCTCCCTTTAATTCTCTCTCTAGTTCTATCTCTTTCTCTCTGTAGTTCTAAAAAAGTCTATCTCTCTCTCCTCTGTCTTCCTCTGCGGTAGGTCTACAGTATCATGCAGGCATTCTATGTCCCACACCCGTTGCTTGGGCCATGAGTGAAGAGGTCCTGTGATTTTTCAATTCCCAGGGTGGTTCTCCCAGAATGTAATTTTTTTTACTACTTAACTTCCCATTAAATGTATTAATAGATTGAGTACACATCCATCTCAGATTATGTCTAGTTCTCAACACTATACTCTGCACTGTTGACACTGGAGGAACTTTCTCTGAAACATAACTCATCTCCCTGAAGATTACCCAAGGATCTCCCACAAGATTATTCAAATTGGAAAATGAGTGCACCATTTTTACATTATGGCCCCTGTGGAATTGTTCACCAGCCAATGAGCAAAGAAAACTGGTGATCCAGGATAGGCACAACAAAAGGCGTGGTATGTGTCTGCCCATGCAGCTCAGTATTCTGTGTCATGATGAGGTAATTTACCAAACTATCAACATTCTGACCTATTGCATCACCTCTTCCAGAGTGGGCCAATCTGAATTCCTGTTAATGGCTTACTAATCAAACAATTATCCTATCATTACCTCAGGGTAAAATCTTGCATATATTTTCAACATCAACTTCTGCATTTACATACTACAGTAGATGATGAGAGATCCTGAATTTGATATTCCTTCACATCACCACCAGTCTGAGAGAGAGGGACCTGCGTTGCTCCCAAATAGGGTAGGCTGATGTAATCACGATAAGAGAGACTTGAGAGGCTAAGGATCACTGAGCAGCATGACAGACTGGCTCCATGCCCTCTGGAATTATGGGTAAATATCTGAGGCCCAGTCATGGGAATGAAATACATGTCAAGTCTCAGAGCGCTGTTAGTGACACTGGCTCCAACACAGCAAGGTCACCAATGTGCCTCAGTGTGAGTGAGGGACTTTCCTTCTTTCCCTCTTTCTTTCTTTCATTCTTTCCTTCTTCCTTTTCTTTCTCTCTCAATGTCTTTCTTGTGAATGTAAATATCTACAGCAAAATAATCTACTTAAGACTGATGCACTCTGGTTGTTGTTGCAACATGTTACTCTAAGTGTGTTTTTACAAGAATAGTTGTGTATGCCTCAATAGAGCAAGTGAGAGACAGTGTGTGTGTAGCAATCTAATGATTGTTTGGGGAGAGGGAAGGTAGGGTGAGGAAGCTTAGTACTCAAATCAAATCAAATGTTATTTGTCACAAGCGCCACATACAACAAGTGTTGACCTTACAGTGAAATGCTTACTTACAAGCCCTAAACCAACTCCCATATGAGTGGTGTGTAATGTCGGTATGTGAGAACTATGGTAGCATGTGACACCCAGGTTTAGAAAGAGACTGGGAGATGTACATAACTTCCTGTCTTCCTGCAACACCACAAGAGACTAACAATCTCACCTTAGTCAGGGCAGATGAGATGATTGATAACCTCTCTAAAAACCTGGACACAAAATGATATGCCTGTTTCATAACAATAGTCCTCCTGAAAGACAAAGGCCCAGAAGAGGTGCATGGTAGGAAATCTGCCTCATCCCCTCCTGGACCACATTTCCCAGCAGAATGTCACGTCCCAGTACAGTATACAGGAAGTTAGTGTTTTGATTTCCATAGCCCGGTTCTTTCACTTCTTGAGCTAAAAGTGCCTGTTATCATGCGGTCCTATTCTGTAGCTCACATAGAGGGACGGACTGGATCAACAATATTCATGGGTGACTTCATGAATGTTTGTCTTACTGTCCAATCTCTCTCTCTTTCTCTCTCTCTCTCAACAAGATTTTCCATGAAATAATATGGTACCATCACCTTAAAGTCACCTTAAACATTCTTCTCTCACTAACTTCAGCTCCGTTCCATGTGTTTTCCCTCTTATTTGTCCTGAGTGATGAAAATGTGAAAACCAAAACAGTTATTTAAGGCAAGCTGCAGCTTTAGCCCATGCTGTTCACAGGGTGCTCAGATGTCCACCCCCTACTCTCTCCAAACAATGCCAAAATTAAGAGTCAACACATTTCAGACCTGCTTTGTTTGTGTCTGGCAGAGAGTGTTGTTATCAAAGTCCTATTCATGATATAAATACTTTTACACAGTGGGAAACACACAGAGCAACTGGGCGGAACTAATACTGCAACGACACCTGTGAGAAAGAAGTAGAGAAACAGAAGGTTGATTGCACCTTGGGCATTATACCATGATTACACTCAAATGGGACTATTGTAAAATATAATCAACAGTCTAATAGTGCACATAGGGTAAATTAAGTTTAAGTGCAGTGCAGTTCTTCAGTCTTAATTCCAAAACTTTATTTTGACTTGCTTTGGATATGTGCATGCTCCGATTTATTGCATGCATTCGCGACAATCTCATGTCAATCAATCAATCAATAAAATGTATTTATAAAGCCCTTTTTTACATCAGCCAATGTCACAAAGTGCTATACAGAAACCCAGCCTCAAACCCCAAACAGCAAGCAATGCAGATAAGCTTTGCATAAGGAGTTGACTAAGCAGTTCACTATGTTCCATATGAATCCAAAATCAAAAATGTATTCACATTTTCCAAAGCTTTAAATAAAATAATGTTGATTGATGTGTGATGAAAATGTTTGTCTGATATATGACTAAGATCTCAGATGTGGCTCCCTGCTGTATGGGGTTTTTCTCATGTCTTCCTTAAAACTCAATCATGGCATGTTGCCATTTTAAGCTAATCCCATCTCTGGTCTCGCTCTCGCACTCTCTCTCTCTGCTGTCTTGTTTAGTCTTTGTAGCGGCTGACTGTCTCCCTGTAGAGCGGTGATTGTGGTGCACCGTGGCCCAAAAGACGTGCATCTAGTGCGCATCTAAGGACATATGCCTTTGTTTAGCTAACATCAGCAGTGCTCTGAGGAGGCTCCCCCTTCTGATATGTGGTTGTGTTGACCTGTACTGTACTGTGGGTATTTAACTCATACAATATATAGTAGGCTCCCCTGGGGTGAAGATTATCGTCACAGTAATCCCGGGGAGGAAGGACTACCCTTGCATATGTCCAAGATGCTGCTTGATATCATGCCATCTCTGTCCACTGTCCACTATAGTCTTTTATGTATCTGTTATTTACGGCCAACAGAATATTTCATTTGGTACTGCTGTTTTATTCAGTCATTATGAACCCTTTTAAAGCCCTTTTGTTTATGGTCCTTAAACAATGATCATTGTTTCATACTGTTTTGGTTTGTTAGTCCCACCTGAACTGACTTATTCTAGCTTGACATACCTCTGGTCAGAACATGGCATGTTCACACACACACACACACACACACACACACACACACACACACACACACACACACACACACACACACGGTGCCTCCTCCCTGTTGGGTTCCGTTCACAGCAGTTTCCCATCAGGCCAGAGGTGGAAACCACTTGTCCCAGTGCAAAAGGAAATGGCCTCAGATTCCCAGGCCAGGCGTGGGGCGGAGAATCAGTGTCGCCACAGAATGATGTTACACTCACTGTAGTACACTTTGATGCAGTAAAGAGATATTTGCAAGACCTGTCAGCTTTGGTTCCTAGGGCGGAAATGGGCTATAATGGGTAGAGTGATGACAAGTCTTTCCTAAAGCACTATGTGCTAATTTGGATCTTGATTAAATGATAATAAACAATGAATACTGTACCTCATGATCTCTGACTGTACTCTATGTAGTGCAAGCTGAGCAGAAAAGAGATTCAAGTCTCTCCCCACTGGGCTCAGATGTCAGTTCAACATCCATTTTTGATATACATTTGGTTGAGTTATCAAGAACGTGAATTCAACATGAAATAACAAAGAATTACACCCTGTCATTGGATTTAGGTTAAAAATTGTGTGAAAAAAATGGTAAATTCCCTTACGTCGATGACTTTTTGCAAATCCAATCAGTTGATCCATCACATTGATATCAGTTTTTTTGTTTTTTGACCAGTGTGTCACTTATGAATTAAAAGTCCATTGATTATTTGAATCAAAAACCTTGATGTTTTGGCCATGTATGTTTTACACCGAATGCTTCACTTTTTGCTTTCATTATTTATTTTTATTGCATATTGACACAATGTCAGTTGAAACACTGTTCTTGAACCTCACTGTACCTAAAGCTCCCACACTACAGTGTGAATGATCAGTGTGTCACGTTCGTTATAAGGAGGCGCAGCATGGTATGCGTACATTCTTATTTATTAAAAGAATGAACACTGAACAAACTAACAAAATAACAAAACGAAACGTGAAGCTATACAAACGAGTGCTGACAGGCAACTACACATAGACAAGATCCCACCAACACCAAAGGGAAATGGATACCTAAATATGATCCCCAATCAGAGACAACAATAAACAGCTGCCTCTAATTGGGAACCATATCAGGCCACCATAGACATACAAATCACCAAGACCTACAAAAACCCTAGACATACAAAAAACCCTAGACAATACAAAAACTAGCGTACCCACCCTAGTCACGCCCTGACCTTACCAAAATATAAAGAAAACAGAGATATCTAAGGTCAGGGCGTGACAGTACCCCCGGACTGTGGACCGTCGGAGGAGGTTCCGGACTGTGTACCGTTGTTGGAGGTTCCGGACTGTGGACCACCGTTGGAGGTTCCGGACTGTGGACCACCGTTGGAGGTTCCGGACTGTGGCCCGTCGATGGAGGTTCCGGACTGTGGCCCGTCGTTGGAGGTTCCGGACTGTGAAACGTTGCCGGAAGCTCTGGACTGGGAACTGTCGCCGGAAGCTCTGGACTGGGAACTGTCGCCGGAAGCTCTGGACTGGGAACTGTCGCCGGAAGCTCTGGACTGGGAACTGTCGCCGGAAGCTCTGGACTGTGGAGGCGCACTGGAGGCCTGATGCGTGGGACCGGTACTGGTGGTACCGGGCTGATGACACGCACCTCAGGGCGAGTGCGGGGAGGAGGCACAGGACGTACTGGACTGTGGAGGCGCACTGGAAGTCTGATGCGTGGTGCCCGGCACTGGTGGTACCGGGCTGGGGAAACGCACCTCAGGGCGAGTGCGAGGAACAGGAACAGGACGTACTGGACTGTGGAGGCGCACTGGAGGTCTGATGTGTGGGACCACCGGGCTGATGACACGCACCTCAGGGTGAGTGCGGAGTGGAGGCACAGGATGTACTGGACTGTGGATGCGCACTGGAGACCTGATGGGTGGGACCGGTACAGGTGGCACCGGGCTGATGACACGCACCTCAGGGCGAGTGCGGGGAAGAGGTACAGGACGTACTGGACTCTGGAGGAGCACTGGAGATCTGGAGCGTAGAGCTGGCACAATGCGTCCTTGCTGGAGGCTCACTTGAGCCCGGCAAGTGCGTGGTGCTAGCACAGGACGCACTGGGCTGTGCAGACGCACTGGAGACACAGTACGCAGAGCCGGCGCAGGATATCCTGGTCCAAGGAGGTGTACTGGAGACCAGGAGCGCTGAGCCGGCACCATCCGTCCTGGCTGGATGCCTATTCTAGCCCGGCAAATGCGAGGAGCTGGAATAGAGCGCACTGGGCTATGAATGCGAACTGGAGACACCGTGCGCATCATTGCGTAACACGGTGTCTGACCAGTCACACGCTCCCCACGGTAAGCACGAGGAGTTGGCTCAGGTCTCCAACCTGACTCAGCCAATCTCCCCGTGTGCCCCCCCAAAAAACATTTATGGGGCTGCCTCTCGTGCTTGTCTCGTTGGTACAACTCCTCGTAATATCGCCGTTCCGCTTTCGCTGCCTCTATCTCCTCCTTAGGAAGGCGATACTCCCCAGCCTGCGTCCAGGGTCCTGCTCCATCCAAAATCTGCTGCTTGGTCAATTTTTGGTGGGATCTTCTGTCACGTTCGTTATAAGGATCGGACCAAGGCGCAGAGTGGTATGCGTACATTCTTATTTATTAAAAGAATGAACACCGAACAAACTAACAAAATAACAAAACGAAACGTGAAGCTATACAAATGAGTGCTGACAGGCAACTACACATAGACAAGATCCCACCAACACCAAAGGGAAATGCTAAATGACTTAAATGTAAATGGCTACCTAAATATGATCCCCAATCAGAGACAACGATAAACAGCTGCCTCTGATTGGGAACCATATCAGTCCACCATAGACATACAAATCACCTAGACCTACAAAAACCCTAGACATACAAAAAAACCTAGACAATACAAAAACTAGCGTACCCACCCTAGTCACGCCCTGACCTAACCAAAATATAAAGAAAACAGAGATATCTAAGGTCAGGGCGTGACACAGTGTTGGTGATAGTGTGTAGATACACCTTTATGTTTCCCTGAGATCTGGGTTTTCTCCTCTCACCCAGGACAGGTAACTGCTGACTTTACCTTTCTTTCTATCTCTGAGAGGATCAGACGGACTCCCATTTCTCTCACCTGACACCTGCCATCCTGTGTCATCTCAGCAAACGGTTTTCTCCTTAATGCCCCATCACAAAGAGAAAGGGCTGGAGGGCACTAGGACTTTGTTTACTATCTAACAACCTGATATCTTTTCTTCTCTCTCTATCGGCACAGTTCCACTGGTTCAGCAAAACGACCACATTCCACATGCAGTCAGAAGCCTGGGAATAAGTTCTAGTGGTTAAAATAATATTTACAATTTTGTCTTCCCACAAACACAATTGTTTACTGTCACCTCGTACAAATAGTTTTCTACTATTTTATGAGGCTCTGGCAAAATGTGTGTTTTGGTTTTTATTGCTGCGTGTGCGATGTTGCAGTAGACCAGATTGAAGCCTTCACACTGTTTTGGTATACTTTCATTTGACAGGTATAATAGAAGTAGATAGTGAACACGAAAGTTATATTTTAGGTGAAGGAAAATAAATCATGCTTTTGTCAAAATCTCACCGATCCCATGCAGCTGGGATCATTTTGTATGAACATGTTTATCCTTTAAACTATAAACACTGAACTAGGATAAACTTTGCATGAAATACATTTAAGAAAAAAAGTGGCAGTTATTCTTTGAATATTTACTCAACAAATCCATGTTGGGAGTTGAGTAAGTCTGCGATTTGAAAGTTTCCTACAGTTGCTTGACTGTTCAGCAGTAAAGATAGGCATATACACTCTTCGATTTAGAAGATAGTTCAAATCTAGCTGGACTTTCTTTACATTGACAGGACAGAACGACAGCAGCGAGTAAACTCAAGAGGGTGGTGTGTGTCTCTTTGTTAACAACAGCTGGCGCGCAATCTCAAATATTAAAGATTTCTTGAGGTTCTGCTTGCCTGAATTAGATTACCTCATGATGAGGGGGGGAGCAGAACATAATTACAAATAATTTGTAGACTGCAAATTAACCGCAAGAAGCCCAAAGAGATATGTTTGACTAAAACGTAATTTCAAACCTTGCTTACATTTGTATACTGTAACGTCTCTCGTCAGAAGGCATGGACCAAAACGCAGCGTGGTAAGTGTTCATGATTCTTTATTACTCAAAAACACTCGAACAAAATAACAAAGTGAAAGAAAAAAAAAACAGTTCTGTCAGGTGCAGACACTAAACAGAAAATAACTACCCACAAACACAGGTGGGAAAAAAGCTGCCTAAGTATGAGCCCAATCAGAGACAATGATAGACAGCTGCCTCTGATTGGGAACCACACTCGGCCAAAAACAAAGAAATAGACTACATAGAATGCCCACCCTAATCAGGGCGTGACATATGCGATCATGTGTCTCTCTATTATGTGTGGGAATACTTAGGAACATATTTCTTAAATTAAAATGCCTTGGAGCTGATTTCCTAGCGTTTTTACAGTGTTTTAAAATACTTTTAATCGAAAATAAAGAATTGTCAGTTTTATAACAGAAAATGTACAATTATTTGTGTAAAACTAACAGTAAAATACGACTCAGATTCATCCTAAGGCTTAAAAACAGAAGTCCAAACTCTTGCGGTACGGTAGCTCAATGTAAGACAGTTGTGTTGTAAGAAACGGAAGGGACAAAAAAACACTGCTCAATCAAAATTGTCTAACCTATAGCAGAGATCTTTTGGCACACCCACTCCTTTCCACATCTGCCACGCTGACCCTTAACACAGAGGCCCCTCAGGGGTACGTGCCTGTACTCCCTGTTCACCCACGACTGCGTGGCCAGGCACAACTCCAACACCATCATGAAGTTTGCAGATGACACGATGGTGGTAGACGACGAAACAGCTTATAGGGAGGAGGTCAGAGACCTGGCAGTGTGGTGCCAGGACAACAACCTCTCTCTCTCTCTCTCAATGTCAGCAAGACAAAGAAGCTGATTGTGGACTACAGGAAACAAAGGCCCGAGCACGCCCCCATTCACATCGACTGGGCTATAGTGGAGCGGCTCGAGACCTTCAAGTTCCTCAGTGTCCACATCACTAAGGACCTATCATGGTCCAAACACACCAACATAGTCGGGAAGAGGAAACGACAACGCCTCTTCCCCCTCTGGAGGCTGAAAATATTTGGTATGGGTTCTCAGATCCTCAAAAAGTTCTACTGCTGCACCATCGAGAGCATCTTGACTGGCTGCATCACTACCTGGTATGGCAACTGCTCGGTCTCCGACCGTAAGGCTCTACAGAGGGTAGTGCGTACAGCCCAGTACATCACTGGTGCTGAGCTACCTTCAATCCAGGACCTCTACACCAGACGATGTCAAAGGAAAGCCCTAAAAATTGTCAAAGACTCCTGCCGCCCAAGTCATAGTCATAGACTGTTCTCTCTGCTACCGCACAGCAAGCGGTACTGGAGCACCAAGTCTGGGACCAAAAGGCTCCTGAACAACTTCTACCCCAAGCCATAAGACCTCTGAACACTTAATCAAATGGCTACCCGGACTATTTGCATTGATCCTTTTTTTTGCACTGACTCTTACACTGGCTCTATGCACACTCATTGGACTCACACATCTCGTTATTGTATTACTATCTCAAATGTGTCTTACTTTTTAACTCTGCATTGTTGGGAAAGGCTCGTAAGTTAACATTTCACGGTAAAGTCTACACCTCTTGAATTTGGCACGTGACAAATCAAATTTGATCTGATAGAAGATTCTTATTTCATGAGCATGTGATCAGACCAGGAAAAACTCAGGGCCCTGTTAATAAGTGGGGCTTTCCTCTTCAATACTCCTCCTATCCTTCCCTCCTCTATTGCAGCTCCTTATCATCTCAGTGTCAGGCGGTGTTCATTTCGTCAATGAAAATAAAGACAAATATTTACACCTACTGTATTTTTAGTGGCAATTGAAGATACGATAACTGACTAAGTGGACTCAGAAAAAAACTATAACTAAACAAACATGTTTTTTTCGGGTTGACGAAAAAAATGAGACAAGACTAAATTGTCTCTGTGACTAAAATCTTACTAGTAAGTGGACTGGACAAGCATTTTTGGAGATTGAGAGCTTTCAGTGTTATTTGTTTGGTCCAATCAAAAGTATGCATGACATTAGCAGAATTGTAAGGCTTTCTCAATGCAATGTTGCAATGCGGTGGAAAAATAAATACCATGCCCAGGTCAATCACGGGTCACCTCTCTGCCCGGCAACCGTTCTCCAATCTGGTGGCACAAATCATTGATGCAAATAAAGCACACACCATGGCTACTCTCCCAATGGTACACACTCATGGTTGAAAAAAGGGGTGATGTTTAGAGCCACTTTACTTGTCCTGTTGATTCAAACAAGGCCGAATGCAGGGTTGGGTAGGTTACTTTTTTAATGTAATATGTTACAGTTACTAGTTACCTGTCTAAAATTGTAATCAGTAACGTAACTTTTGGATTACCTAAACTCAGTAACGTAATCTGATTACTTTTAGTTACTTTTGGATTACTTCAACCGTAAAACACATAAGAAGAAAAAAAAGATGACCAATTTAACAACATTTATTGCAGGATGTTTGAGCCACTAAGCAGAGGCACAACACAAAAAGTGTGACAAAAATGTATTTAAGCCCTGTATACCTGCCTCTAACATGTGTCCTTCATTCTGATTTTGTCCATTTACACTTATAAGATCTGATCACAAGCAGACCACAATGCGTCTTTTAATCATGTACACCTGTCTAAAAATGTGGGCACAAACACAATGTGCAGGACAAAGGATACATGTTAAAACCAGGTATAAGTAAGGGCTTAAGTAACACAGCAACGTGGATGATGCTAAATGCTTATCCCTTAGGACACCAGTACAAAAAAGTATGAACATGTATGCACTCACTACTCGCTCTGGACTTATGCTTATGCTTATGCTAAGTGACTAAAATGAGAAATGGTAATATGAAGTTTTTTTATTTTTACAACATGCACAGAGTAATCACGCATTTAGTCCACCAAGTAGTTTTTTAAGTTTAAGCAAAAACAGTGCAGCTAGGTGCTATAAACCCACACATCAGACAAGGCATGCCTTTTCTGAAGCTAGCTTACTCAGATGATTGAAGACAGAAATTGCTGTTGTATCGCAGCAAGAGGACATGCTCTAGATGACCATCAGACATCCTGTTTCACTGAGGGGTGAACAGGTTTCCACCATAGCTGAAAAGGCGCTCAACTGGGGCACTGGAGGGCAGAGTAGTGTTGTACTTCAGAAACAAGTTCAGGACTATGGGGAACGATTTCAAGGAGTCCAAAGACTTGTCTTTGTCTTCAAGGAACTTCCTCACCTCATCCTCTGCAGTGCCACTGGCCCTTGTTGTTGCATCTCCGAACACAAAAAAATGTGTCTTCTGACTCATCAGACTCATTCTATGCTCCCTCATCAACCTCTTCGGAGTGTGTGTTCTCCATAGAAACTGCATCTCCTCTCTCTTTCCAGGGTTGAGAGGCATTTTCTCTGAGAGCTTAGACTTCGAACTTAGACTTGAAGCTTAGGATTGTTGGGATAAGAAAGCCAAGAAAACACTTCTCTCTCTGAAGAAGATCATTAGAGAATGTGAGTGGCTGTAGGACTGTACTGTACTCCTTGAGAAAATCAATCTCACGAGGATGTAGTTTGCTGCTCACACCCAGGTCTTCACAGATTTGCCCCAGCAGGTCACCTGTGAGGGCTACGAGTTTGGAGATGGCACGGTACTCTGAGCTCCATCTTGTCACACATGGCACAGTTACTTTCATGCTTGCAATAACCTCTATTGCCTCTGATGCTAATGTGGACCGGTGTGCTTTGTTCCAAATGCTGGAACATTTTGACATTTCACTTCTGTACAATCTTTGTGATGGACCTTGGGATGCAGCTTTGTCTACCTCATTGGTGGCGATGAGGTTGAGGGTGTGTGCCACACAACATTGGTGTGGAGGGAGAAAGAAGTTATTGCTCAACCTCCTCAAGAATCGCACCCACATCATCAAACCTCACTCCATCATCCATCTCATCTTGCTCCTCTTCATTGCCACCAAACTCCCAAAATGCCTTTACAAAGTTGCTTCCATTGTCTGTTACTGTGGCCCTCATTTGTGCTGAATTTAAATGTCTGCATATATTTCACTTAACTTGACAGCAATCACATCGTATGTATAACGTCCTCTCAGTCTCGCACAAGCCAAAGAATCTGACTTCCTCTCCAAGGTGTCCTCCTTGATCCAGTGTCATGTCATGCCGAAGAAGCTTCTGTTATGGGCAGACCTGATGTCTGCTGTGGTGCAGACTGACTTTGCGCCCTGGAGTTTGGTGGAGAGAGCTTCTTTCATGGACTTAAATTCCTATTCAATTCGTTGCATCAAAGTCTTTCTACACATGACCTTTCTCCCACCACTGATTCCTTCTACTAGCTTGCAGAATGAAGGTACCTCCAATAGTGAAATGGGTTGCATATCGTCTATGATGAAGTCAAATAGCAGGTGATTAACCCGGCTTTGTGAGGTGTGTGGGCCTCCTGGTTGTAGTTTTGCTTGTTTCAATGGTGTACAAGATGTCCTATTTTGGCCATCTGTAGATGGCTGTGCATCACTGCACTCCTCCATGTCATTTGGCTGCCTTGTCCTGCTCAGGGTCTTCCAGTTATTGTTATACAGTGGGGGAAAAAAGTATTTAGTCAGCCACCAATTGTGCAAGTTCTCCTACTTCAAAAGATGAGAGAGGCCTGTAATTTTCATCATAGGTACACTTCAACTATGACAGACAAAATGAGAAAAAAAATCCAGAAAATCACATTGTAGGATTTTTAATTTATTTATTTGCAAATTATGGTGGAAAATAAGTATTTGGTCATCTACAAACAAGCAAGATTTCTGGCTCTCGCAGACCTGTAACTTCTTCTTTAAGAGGCTCCTCTGTACTCTACTCGTTACCTGTATTAATGGCACCTGTTTCAACTTGTTATCAGAATAAAAGACACCCGTCCACAACCTCAAACAGTCACACTCCAAGCTCCACTATGGCCAAGACCAAAGAGCTGTCAAAGGACACCAGAAACAAAATTGTAGACCTGCACCAGGCTGGGAAGACTGAATCTGCAATAGGTAAGCAGCTTGGTTTGAAGAAATCAACTGTGGGAGCAATTATTAGGAAATGGAAGACATACAATACCACTGATAATCTCCCTCGATCTGGGGCTCCACGCAAGATCTCACCCCGTGGGGTCAAAATGATCACAATAACGGTGAGCAAAAATCCCAGAACCACACGGGGGGACCTAGTGAATGACCTGCAGAGAGCTGGGACCAAAGTAACAAAGCCTACCATCAGTAACACACTACGCTGCCAGGGACTCAAATCCTGCAATGCCAGATGTGTCCCCCTGCTTAAGCCAGTACATGTCCAGGCCCGTCTGAAGTTTGCTAGAGAGCATTTGGATGATCCAGAAGAAGATTGGGAGAATGTCATATGGTCAGATGAAACCAAAATAGAACTTTTTGGTAAAAAATCCTACAATGTGATTTTCTGGAGAAAAAAATCTAATTTTGTCTGTCATAGTTGAAGTGTACCTATGATGAAAAGTACAGGCCTCTCTCATCTTTTTAAGTGGAAGAACTTGCACAATTGGTGGCTGACTAAATACTTTTTTGCCCCACTGTACATCCTCTGAAAAAACAAAAAGTAATTACTTAACTATGACACTAAAGTATAAGTAAAACAACAGTGGAGTGAGCACCTTGGCAATTAAGGTCACAGTTATGAAAACCTAAGACACTAAAGAGGCCTTTCTACTGACTCTGAAAAACACCAAAAGAATGATGCCCAGGATTCCTGCTCACCTGCGTGAACGTGCCTTAGGCATGCTGCAATGAGGCATGAGGACTGCAGATGTGGCCAGGGCAATAAATTGCTATGTCCGTACTGTGAGACGCCTAAGACAGCGCTACAGGGAGACAGGACGGACAGCTGATCATCCTCACAGTGGCAGACCACGTGTAACAACACCTGCATAGGATTGGTACATCCGAACATCACACCTGCGGGACAGGTACAGGATGGCAACAACAACTGCCCGAGTTACACCAGGAACGCACAATCCCTCCATCAGTGCTCAGACTGTCCGCAATAGGCTGAGAGAGGCTGGACTGAGGGCTTGTAGGCCTGTTGTAAGGCAGGTCCTCACCAGACATCACCGGCAACAACATCGCCTGTGGGCACCGTCGCTGGACCAGACAGGACTGGCAAAAAGTGCTTTCACTGACGAGTCGCGGTTCTGTCTCACCAGGGGTGATGGTCGGATTCGCATTTATTCTCGAAGGAATGAGCGTTACACCGAGGCCTGTACTCTGGAGCGGGATCGATTTGGAGGTGGAGGGTCCGTCATGGTCTGGGGCGGTGTGCCACAGCATCATCAGACTGAGCTTGTTGTCATTGCAGGCAATCTCAGCCCTGTACAGGGAAGACATGTGGTACCCTTCCTGCAGGCTCACCCTGACATGACCCTCCAGCATGATAATGCCACCAGCCGTACTGCTCGTTCTGTGCGTAATTTCCTGCAAGACAGGAATGTCAGGGTTCTGCCATGGCCAGAGAAGAGCCCGGATCTCAATACCATTGAGCACGTCTGGGACCTGTTGGATCGGAGGGTGAGGGCTAGGGCCATTCCCCCCAGAAATGTCCGGGAACTTGCAGGTGCCTTGGTGGAAGAGTGGGGTAACATCTCACAGCAAGAACTGGCAAATCTGGTGCAGCATGAGGACGAGATGCACTGCAGTACTTAATGCAGCTGGTGGCCACACTAGATACTGACTGTTGCTTTTGATATTGCCCCCCCCCCCCCCCCCCTCTTTGTTCAGGGACACATTACTCAATTTCTGTTAGTCACGTCTGTGGAACTTGTTCAGTTTATGTCTCAGTTGTTGAATCTTGTTATGTTCTGTCATGACGTTGGCCTGGGGGTAAGTTTATGACAGTCATAAATACCTTTTTCCCCCCTCCCCCATTCCTCTTCCCTACTGATGTGACATAAGAAAACCCCTTGGTTAACATAGAGATTCTGGGAACATCAGAAGTTGGGGGGAAATGAACTATATTCTGGTAATCCGACCAACTGAACATATACGGTGGTACTTAAGGTATATTATGTCAGTTCGGTTGCCCTCTGACACATTCTCATCAATGATAGAATGACATAAACTCTACTGTGGAAAGTCTTAACATCAGAGGTATCTGATTCACATGGAATTGTTGTTTAATTCAAATGTTTGAATATGAAATTATTTGTGAAGAGATGAAACGTAATTTTAGCTTCCAAATGAGAGATTTGGGTTTTCATAAGTTTGGGCCTCTGCTCAACCAGTGGCCCGCCCCTGTGAAGAGACATGGGTAATAAACTTTTCAGACACACCCCTCTCCCTCCACTATATAAAGCCATTGACAAAAATATAACCTTCTGTTCCGAGGAGATGAGGGTGACGATCCCATGTCAGAATGTTTCAGATAATAACTACAGAACTAAGCCAACATCAGCATGAACTTTGGTTGTGAATGGTATGAACTTTGAACTCGTATTCACTACAGAAGTGATACCTCCTAGCCGTTGAGTTAGCAACAGCTGCTACAAACGCAGGTTAGGAAGGACAGTCAGAGTATCCCGTCTACTACACAACGACGTTACTACGACAGTGACCACCAGAGACATTCTTCAAAGGACAGAGGACTCGGTTTGGCAACCCGGTCTTCCATCTACCACCAACATACTGAAGCGCAGCTCAGAGTAAATATTTATTGCATTTTCCAAATGGGCGGTAATTTAGAATGCATAAGATACTGTATTTACGATAGCACAGCTTCGCCTCTGTTCCAGTCTCCCGCTCTTTCACTAAAATCCCGCCCCTTTCCTTTGTGGAACAAGCTGTCATATCTGTTCCGCCCGCTAGGGACGTTTTCCTTTATGACGGCAATTTGTAATCAAGTTATGATTTAATTGTGTATGTGTGATTCTGTGTGATTAGTTAAGTATTTAGTAAATAAATAATTAAACCCAATTTTGTATTGCTGATTCAACTTGTTAGCAAGGATTCTTGCAGATAACCAAGAATTTACAACTTTCAGAATATGAGACTGAAGTAAGATGACGATTAATATTGACGGCTATGGATGTAAAATATTACTAAATCTTTAAGAGTTTATTCGGAAGATAACAGCTCTATAAATATTATTTTGTGGTGTCCCTCTCTAGTTAATTACATTTACATGATTAGTTCAATCAGGTGATATTAATTACGGAGAAATTATTTTATGGAATAGCATGTCATAGCAATTAATCTGGCATAGCCAAAGACACGACAGTTCATACAAATATTTACATATGTTAAGTTTGCTGAAAATAAACGCAGTTGACAGTGACAGGACGTTTCTTTTTTTGCTGAGTTTAGTTAGCTTGCTGCAACCTATCAGACCATTACTTATGACAGAACTTTGATTACAATATAGCTACATTAAGTCAAGGGGAAGGGCTACAGACCATTTAGTCGCATTTTGCAATCCTTTGACTTGGCTGTGCATGCAAACATTTCTGGAATGGGTTTTATAGTAAACACGCAATTGTAAACACGCAAAAAAAGATATTAACTTTTAATGTGCCATGAACACAACCAATCATGATGTTATCATCAAATTGTCAAACAAATCACCTCAAAAAATAGGTTACCTTACTTCGCACCTTCATGAAAAATCATTCCAGCATCGGAACAGTGCACTGTGCACCCGCCAACTTTCATTCGATTTGCGAGTGGTTGAAACTGTCTCACCGGAGAAAGCATCAGAGCGAGCGAAACAGCACCCCTCTGTCTTACTACATGTAGCCCATGTATCTCATTCTGTCTGGCCGTAACTCTTTTTGTCCAGACAGCAACAGACAGCAACATTCGGAAAGTATTCAGACCCCTTCACTTTTTTCACATTTTATTATATAACAGCCTTATTCTAAAATGTATCAAATCGTTTTTTCCCTTCATCAATCTACACAAAATGCTCCTTAATGACAAAGCAAAAAATATATATTTTTATTTTTGTTGCCAAAAATGAAATATCACGTTTACAAAAGTATTCAGACCCTTTACCCAGTACTTTTTTCTAAGCACCTTTGGCAGCGATTACAGCATCAAGTGTTCTTTGGTATGATGCTACAATCTTGGCACACATGTTTTTGGGGAGTTTCTCCCACTCTACTCTGCAGATCCTCTCAAGCTTTGGGCTCAGCAATGTAAGGCACTGCTTTTCAGTGCTAGAGGCATCACTACAGACACCCTGGTTCGATTCCAGGCTTTATCATAACCGGACGTGATTGGGAGTCCCATAGGGAGGCCTGGGTTAGGCCGGTGTAGGCCGTCATTGTAAATAAGAATAAGTTCTTAACTGACTTGCCTAGTTAAATAAAGGTTACAAGCTCTGTCAGGTTGGATGGGGAGCGTCGCTGCACAGCTATTTTCAGGTCTTTCGATCGGGTTCAAGTCTGGGTTTTAGCTGGGCCACTTAAGGACATTCAGAGATTTGTCCCCAAGCCACTCCTGCATTGCCTTGGCTGTGTGCTTAGGGTCGTTGTCCTGTTGGAAGGTGAACCTTCGCCCCAGTCTGAAATACTGAGCGCTCTGGAGCAGGTTTTCATCTAGGATCTCTCTGTACTTTCCTCTGTTCACCTTTCCCTCGATCCTGACTAGTCCCCTAGTCCCTGCCTCTGAAAAACATCCCAAGGTATGATGCTGCCACTACCATGCTTCACCGTAGGGATGGTGTCAGGTTTCCTCCAGACGTGACACTTGGCATTCAGGCCGAAGACTTCAATCTTGGTTCCATCAGACCAGAATCTTGTTTCTCATGGTCTGAGAGTCCTTTAGGTGACTTTTGGCAAATTCCAATCGAGCTGTCATATGCCTTTTACTGAGGAGTGGCTTCTGTCTGCCCACTCTACCATAAAGGCCTGATGAGTAGAGTGCTGCAGAGATGGTTGTCCTTCTGGAAGGTTCTCCCATCTCCACAGGGGAACTCTGGAGCTCTGTCAGAGTGACCATCGGGTTCTTGGTCACCTCCCTGACCAAGGCCCTTCTCTCCCGATTGCTCAGTTTGGCCGGATGGCCAGCTTTAGGAAGAGTCTTAGTGGTTACAAACCTGTTCCATTTAAGAATGATGAGGCCACTGTGTTCTTGGGGACCTTCAATGCTTCAAAAAATGTTTGGTACCCTTCCCCAGATCTGTGCCTCGACATAATCCTGTCTCAGAGCTCTACAGATAGTTTGTTCGACCTCATGGCTTGGTTTTTGCTCTGACATGCACTGTCAACTGTGAGACCTTATATAGACAGGTGTGTGCCTTTCCAAAATCATGTCCAATCAATTTAATTTACCACAGGTGGACTACAATCGAGTTGTAGAAACATCTCAAGGATGATCAATGGAAACAGAATTCACCTGAGCTCAATTTCGAGTCTCATAGCAAAGGGTCCGAAAAACGAATATCGTTTTTTAAATTTGCAAAATTTCAAAAAATCTGTTTTTACTTTGTTATTATTGGGTATTGCATGTAAATTGATGAAGGGGAAAAATGATTGAATTAATTTTAGAATAAGGCTGTAACGCAACAGAATGTGGAAAAAGTCAAGGAATCTGAATACTTTCCAAATGCACATCTTAAATTTTGATGGGGTGTTTAATCTGCGATTTCCAGACTATCCTCAGTTTAGACTGTAAAAAGAATCATCCCGCACTGTTGTACTTACAACAATAATCTAGTGAGCACTATTGGAGCTCCACCTAAGCAAGGCATTTCATTGGTTTAACATGTAGCGAGGCGTCACTGATTTTTATATCGGGTCTCCACCCTTATTTAGATATTTTTCTGCCATGAACTTCCCCAGGCACCCATATTAGGGAAGCCTGGTTGTCGACAAAGCTAGCTTAGTAGAAAGCAAGTTAGACTGTAGTGGATAAAAACTATGCATTTCTTTAGTAAAAACACAGGTGCTCCTAAAAATACTGCTTCCGGGTGATGCAGAGGACATGTACTGTATTTCTTGAATAGCCTACCATCTCAGTAGTCTATTATTTTATTTTTATTTATTTAACCTTTATTTAACTAGGCAAGTCAGTTAAGAACAAATTCTTATTTACAATGACGGAACCAAAAGACAAAAGGCCTCCTGCGGGGTCGGGGGTTTAAAAATATAGGACAAATCACATATTACAACAAGAGAGACAACACAACACTACATACAGAGAGACCTAAGACAACAACATAGCATGGCAGCAACATATGACAACACAGCATGGTAGCAACACAACATGACAACAACATGGTAGCAACACAACATGGCAGCAGCACAACATGGTAGCAGCACAAAACAGGGTACAAACACTATTGGGCACAGACAACAGCACAAAGAGAAAGAAGGTAGAGACAACAATACATCACGCAAAGCAGCCATAACTGTCAGTAAGAGTGTCCGTGATTTGGTCTTTGAATGAAGAGATTGAGATAAAACTGTCCAGTTTGTGTTTGTTGCAGCTCATTCCAGTCGCTAGCTGCAGCAAACTGAAAAGACGAGCAACCCAGGGATGTGTGTGCTTTGGGGACCTTTAACAGAATGTGACTGGCAGAATGGATGTTGTATGTGGAGGATGAGGGCTGCAGTAGATATCTCAGATAGGGGGAAGTGAGGCCTAAGAGGGATTTATGAATAAGCATCAACCAGTGGGTCTTGCGTCGGGTATACAGAGATGACCAGTTTACAGAAGAGTATAGAGAACAGTGATGTATCTTATAAGGAGCATTGGTGGCAAATCTGATGGCCGAATGGTAAAGAACATCTAGCCGCTCGAGAGCACCCTTCCCTGCCAATCTATAAATTGCATCTCCGTATTCTAGCATGGGTAGGATGGTCATCTGAATCAGGGTTAGTTTGGCAGCTGGGGTGAAAGAGGAGCGATTACGATAGAGGAAACCAAGTCTAGATTTAACTTTAGCCTGCAGCTTTGGTATGTGCTGAGAGAAGGACAGTGTACCGTCTAGCCATACTTCCAAGTACTTGTATGAGGTGACTATCTCAAGCTCTTAACCCTCAGAGGTAGTAATAATACCTTTGGGAAGAGGGGCATTCTTTGTTTTGGAGATGTTCAGAACAAGGTTAAGGACAGAGAAAGCTTGTTGCACACTAAGAAAGCTTTGTTGTAGAGCATTTAACACACATTCCGGGGAGGGGCCAGCTGAGTATAAGGCTGTATCATTTGCATATAAATGCATATTACACAGTCTAAAGCACTGTGAATGACTTTATAAGGTGATAAAAATATATATTGCGTGACGCCGCAGAAACAATTGGTGCAACCAAATCATCGGCTGGGGCCACCAACTGAAAAAGTTAGCGGCACCTGTGCCACTAGGAGAAAGTGTAAGTCTAGAGCCCTGTCAAGGGGTGTGATTTTTTAAATCTGCTGCAGAGTAATGTGTTCTTCTGCCAGTTTTGCTGTTGGGAAGAGAATAATGCGGTAGGATGTTATGCCGAAAAATATGTTGGTAGGAATGTTGGTAGGACAAGGCTGTATGTTTGTGCACATGGAAGTCAGTGATTTATGTTGACAAAAGGTTAATGAGGCAATACAAATGTGATGTGACTAAAATGAAAGGGCGTTTAGTTCACTAAAATGGCCCACTGTTTTCGTGATTTTGACAATAACTAGACAAAATCGTTATTCAAATGACATATGTGGCTAAGACTTAATGATATTTTTGTCAAAATGGCAAACCCCCAAAATAATACTGGTGTCAGGGAGCCATACTGCTAGGGCCCCATGTGTCTGTCCCCCAGGCACCCTCCCAGTGTCCCCAGACAGCCACCAGTGCTCCTGTACTGGGCCTGCCATCCGTTTTGACATGTGCTGGGCAAGTGCTCCCGACAGTGAGCTCCCAACGCTGGAAAGAGTTCACCCGTGTGTCTCCATATGTGGTCCCTGGGAAACAAAGACCCCTTTGTACTTGTGGACTCACGGACTACGTGCCACACCGCAATGCAACAACACGGTCAGCTCCTCCAAAGCCAACCTCCAGCCTTGCCGGCCACCAAGGCTTGTGTGTGTGTGTGTGTGTGTGTGTGTGTGTGTGTGTGTGTGTGTGTGTGTGTGTGTGTGTGTGTGTGTGTGTGTGTGTGTGTGTGTGTGTGTGTGTGTGTGTGTGTGTGTGTGTGTGTGTGTGTGTGTGTGTGTGTGTGTGTGTATCCATTCATTCATTGCCACCACATTCAGCTCCTCTCCTAATTTGTGATTTGTGTTTTGAATGGATGGAGGAGTCAGGGTGGCAGAAAGAGGCAGCGACAGGCCAGGGAGATGGTCCCTCATTAGGGACTGAATGGCTGCCAATCTCCCAGCTGCCTCTGCTCAACTGGAGGATTGCAAAAGAGAGACTCACGCACTCCTCCTTCTGGTCTCCCTGTTTTTAGATATACTTTATCAATTAGCCTCCATGGTTATGTGTGTGTGTGTGTGGTTGCCAGAAAACAAGGAAAAATCTGACAAGTGGGGACATTTCGCCGGTCCCTAGAAGGAAAAAGGCTATTATGGGCTTTGGGTTACAATTAGGGTTAGGAGTTAGGAGTTAGGGGTTAAGGTTAGGGTTAGGGTAGCCTCTGCAGAGTCCCCAACAACCAGATGTTTGTGCTTTCAGCAGAAATGGAAAGAAAGCCTGTGACACGACTTCCGCTTTTCGACGTTAACAATACGACACGTCGTCACAGAGTTTCTAAACCCAGGGGCACAACATTGCAAGACTTCCGGGAACGCTCGCGAAACAGACCAAGCAGACCAGGCTGGTGTTTGGGGTTTGAGAAGTCACTGAGAGAAGTGAAAAATTCTTCCTTTGTTGTTAATTTTCTCGAAATCTAAAGGCACAACCTAGATTTGAGCCAATGTCTTAAGTACTGTAGTTGAACATGTTATTACTCCAACCTCGTGAAAGCGACAAACTGATACGTTTAAATTTAGGGAAAACAACTTTATATCGAAGGAGTGCCTTTTGATTTGACGGCCTGCACATGTGTAGTTTGGTACGAGACGACAATTAGACCCGATGATGTGTTTCTTCACATGAGCATAGCCAGCCAACATCGCCGTGACATTGCCTACAAGTGTGATCGGGGATTTCTATTGGAGTAGCAGTTTCTGCCTATCTTCATACTGTGCTTTCTTTGACTCCATTTGAACTCCTCTTCCACATTTACTGGATTGGTTGAACAGGATCTAGTTTCAGGAGCTTCTTTTACACCTGCTACATTAGGTTAGGGCTAGGGTTAGTTAAGGGTTAGGGTTAGGGTTAGGTTCAGGGTTAGGGTTAGGGCTAGGGTTAGTTAAGGGCTAGGGTTAGGGTTAGGTTCAGGGTTAGGGCTAGGGTTAGTTAAGGGCTAGGGTTAGTTGGGGTTAGGGCTAGGGTTAGTTAAGGGCTAGGGTTAGTTAAGGTTTAGGGCTAGGGTTAGTTAAGGTTTAGGGTTAGGGTTAGGGCTAGGGTTAGTTAAGGTTCAGGGTTAGGTTCAGGGTTAGGGTTAAGGCTAGGGTTAGTTAAGGTTTAGGGTTAGTTAAGGTTTAGGGTTAGGGCTAGGGCTAGGGTTAGTTAAGGTTTAGGGTTAGGTTCAGGGTTAGGGTTAGGGCTAGGGTTAGTTAAGGTTTAGGGTTAGGCTTAGGTTCAGGGTTAGGGTTAGGGCTAGGGTTAGTTAAGGTTCAGGGTTAGGGTTAGGTTTAGGGTTATGGTTAGGGCTAGGGTTAGTTAAGGTTTAGGGTTAGGGTTAGGTTCAGGGTTAGGGCTAGGGTTAGTTAAGGTTTAGGGTTAGGTTCAGGGTTAGGGTTAGGGCTAGGGTTAGTTAAGGTTTAGGGTTAGGGTTAGGTTCAGGGTTAGGGCTAGGGTTAGCTAAGGTTTAGGGTTAGTTAAGGTTCAGGGTTAGGTTCAGGGTTAGGGTTAGGGCTAGGGTTAGTTAAGGTTTAGGGTTAGGGTTAGGTTCAGGGTTAGGGCTAGGGTTAGTTAAGGTTTAGGGTTAGGTTCAGGGTTAGGGTTAGGGCTAGGGTTAGTTAAGGTTCAGGGTTAGGGTTAGGGCTAGGGTTAGTTAAGGGCTAGGGTTAGTTAGGGTTAGGGTTAGGGTTAGGGTTAGGGTTAGGGTTAGGGTTAGTTAAGGTTTAGGGTTAGGGTTAGGTTCACGGTTAGGGTTAGTTAAGGGCTCGGGTTAGTTAAGGTTTAGGGTTAGGTTCAGGGTTAGGGTTAGGGCTAGGGTTAGTTAAGGTTTAGGGTTAGGGTTAGGTTCAGGGTTAGGGTTAGGGCTAGGGTTAGTTAAGGTTTAGGGTTAGGGTTAGGTTCAGCGTTAGGGTTAGGGCTAGGGTTAGTTAAGGGCTAGGGTTAGTTAAGGTTTAGGGTTAGGGTTAGGTTCAGGGTTAAGGTTAGGGCTAGGGCTAGTTAAGGGCTAGGGTTAGTTAAGGGTTTGGGTTAGGTTTAGAAGTTAGTGGGAAATGATTTTGAATGGGAATCAATTGTTTGGTCCCCACAAGGATAGCAAAGCAAAAGTGTGTGTGTGTGTGTGCGCGGATATGCGTGACAATAGCAGGTCACTCAGCCTTGCTCACCTGTTCCTCATGCGTGAGAGGGTAACAACTGGTTACTGACTCCCCGGCCTTACTCCCTCCCAACTGCCCCCCTCTGTCTGTCAAAGCCTCCACCCTGGGGATATGTGGTGTAGTTTATGTCACCACACTCTGTGTAACACACCTTCATTTGTCACAGAGCTTATCAAAGAGCCTGCTATTAAAGTCTAGTGTGCAGAAATTAGCTGTACAATAATGCATGATAATTCATTAAATCCTACAATAAAGCAATTAGAAAAATGACCCCATGGGAAAACAGCAAAACCATTCTTACTGAATCTGTCAATCCAATACGTAACATTCTCCTCAAGTGAATCACACTCATTTCTTTATTTTCACACATGGAAAGTGCTCTCTCAGTCCCTATCAGTTGAGTTGTGGATCTCGTGAGGCATTTTTGTCCTTGAATAGTGGAGCTTCTGGACACATTCCCAGTGTGCTGTGAGTTCTTCCTCAATGAATACATTGTTCTCTGTGTGATAAGGTGTAATTGCCCTTATAAAAAAATTACATTGATATGAGAAATCAGAAGAAAACATGTGTTTTTGGAACACTTCACGTGATCACATGATTTCACGTGTAGTTTCATGTTATTACATGTTGTCACATTAAATTCACATAATTCACATGTGATCACATGAAAACATGTTTTTGGAACACTTTACAAGTGATCACGTGAAATTCATGCGGTTTTTCCATAAGGGTGTCTCTGGGCCACGAAAGTGCTACGGAAAGATTAACGTTGTCCGCTGATAGAGTTTGCCTTCCAAGGGGAAGTCGAAACTGATGTCATTCCACATTCATTACTTACACATCTCTGAAATTAGCAACATAGTGCCATCTGCACTACGTCTTTTGTTATCAGTTAATCTGACTCTCTCATCATTGATTTAATTTACTTATTTCAGCAATTTGAGGGTTTTCTGTGTAGTTTTCTAATGCTGGTGAAGCTTATTATTCAGTTGTTTTTACATTTCACTCCTAAATCACTATGATAAATATAATAGGTTTTCTTGAGTGTATTTTTAACAAAGCTGATATTTACTTAGATCTCCAAACTGTAGGAATACAAGTGAAATCAGTTATAGACAGAGGCATGGTGGCGTAGCAGGAAGGTCGGAATCCCGAGAACCAAAAGTTTGAGTGGTCAAATCCCAGGTGAGGAGATGTTGAAAAATAATTACTGTATAAATAAACATACACAATGTAATCACGTACAGTGCACTCGGAAAGTATTCATACCGCTTGACCTTTTCCACATTTTGTTACGTTACAGCCTTATTCTAAAATTGATTCAATAGTTTTTCCCCCTCATCAATCTACACACAATACCCCGTAATGACAAAGCAAAAAACTTTTTTAGACATTTATCAACAAACAAAAAACTGAAATATCACATTTACATAAGTATTCAGACCCTTTACTCAGTACTTTGTTGAAGCACCTTTGGCAGCGATTACAGCTCAAGTCTTCTTGGGTATGACGCTACAAGCTTGGCACAGCTGTATTTGGGGAGTTTCTCCCATTCTTCTCTGCAGATCCTCTCAAGCTCTGTCAGGTTGGATGGGGAGCATCACCGCACAGCTATTTTCAGGTCTCTCTAGAGATGTTTGATCGGGTTCAAGTCCAGGTTCTGGCTGAGCCACTCAAGGACATTCAGAGACTTGTCCCGAAGCCACTCCAACATAATCTTGGCTGTGTGCTTAGGGTTGTTGTCCTGTTGGAAGGTGAACCTTTGCCCCATTCTGAGGTCCTGAGTGCTCTGGAGCAGGTTTTCATCAAGGATCTCTCTGTGGGGCCTCCCGGGTGGCGCAGTGGTCTAGGGCACTGCATCGCAGTGCTAACTGCGCCACCAGAGTCTCTGGGTTCGCGCCCAGGCTCTGTCGCAGCCGGCCGCGACCGGGAGGTCCGTGGGGCGACGCACAATTGGCATAGCGTCGTCCGGGGTAGGGAGGGTTTGGCCGGTAGGGATATCCTTGTCTCATCGCGCTCCAGCGACTCCTGTGGCGGGCCGGGCGCAGTGCGCGCCAACCAAGGGGGCCAGGTACACGGTGTTTCCTCCGACACATTGGTGCGGCTGGCTTCCGGGTTGGAGGCGCGCTGTGTTAAGAAGCAGTACGGCTGGTTGGGTTGTGCTTCGGAGGACGCATGGCTTTCGACCTTCGTCTCTCCCGAGCCCGTACGGGAGTTGTAGCGATGAGACAAGGTAGTAATTACTAGCGATTGGATACCCGAAAATTGGGGAGAAAATGGGATAAAAAAAATAAATAAAAAAAATAAAAAATAAAAAAAAGGATCTCTGTACTTTGCTCCGTTCATCTTCCCCTCAATCCTGACTAGTCTCCCAGTCCCTGCCACTAAAATAAATCCCCACAGCATGATGCTGCCACCACTATGCTTCACTGTAGGGATGGTGCCAGGTTTCCTCCAGACGTGACGCTTGGCATTCAGGCCAAAGAGTTCAATCTTGGTTCCATCAGACCAGAATCTTGTTTCTCATGGTCTGAGAGTCCTTTAGGTGCCTTTTGGCAAACTCCAAGTGGGCTGTCGTGTGCCTTTTACTGAGTCTTCCGTCTGGCCACTCTACCATAAAGGCCTGATTGACGGAGTGGTGCAGAGATGGTAGTCCTTCTGGAAGGTTCTCTCATCTCCACAGAGGAACTCTGGAGCTCTGTCAGACAGACTATCGGGTTCTTGGTCACCTCTCTGACCAAGGCCCTTATCTCCTGATTGCGCAGTTTGGCCGGGCGGCAAGGACGGAGGAGGAATGGTTCCAAACTTCTGAGTCTGGGTCTGGGTCTGAGTCTGGGTGGTTCCAAACTTCTTCTATTTAAGAATGATGGAGGCCACTGTGTTCTTGGGGACCTTCAATGCTGCTGAAATACTTTGGTACCCTTCCCCAGATCTGTGCCTCGACACATTCCTGTCTCGGGGAGCTCTATGATCAATTCGTTCAACCTCATGGCTGGGTTTTTGCTCTGACATGCACTGTCAACTGTGGGACCTTATATAGACAGGTGTGTACCTTTCCAAATCATGTCCAATCATTTTAATTTACCAAAAGGTGGACTCCAATCAAGTAGTTTTTTATACATTTCTAAAAAACAGTTTTCACTGTGTCATTATGGGGTATTATGTGTAAATTGATGAGGAAAACATTAATTGAATCAATTTTAGAATAAGGCTGTAACGTAGCAAAATGTGGAAACAAGGAAAGGGTCTGAAAACGTTCCGAATGCACTGTATGTCAAAGTGTGGACATCCTAACGACACATTTTTGCTTGCAGGGCATCACCTGTGAAATTTCATTTGAAAAATATCCACATATGAAACCTAATGTGAAATATAAATCACATGTAAAGTGTTCTAAAACCACATGGTTTAATATATGATTTCACATATGCAAGATTATGTGATCACGTGAAACTTCATGTGAAATATCATGATGTGAAGTTTTACAAAACCATATGGTTTCACATGATTTGCAAAACATGCACATGAAAAAGATCATGTGATTTTCCACATGTGAAATCATTTGGCTTTTCCTTAAGGGATAGATTTTGGTAGAGACACAAGCTACATGGACATACTTCAGAGGTGGCTTTCGCTTGTTCATGCATCCCTCAAAAACAAAGCCTGCCTTTTTTAAATTGACCCCAATGGGTCTTCAGCAGCTCAGTCAGACCAAAATCAAACTGATTTAGCCTACACATTTATTTAAATGAAATGATCCTGACCTTGAACATTTTTGTTTCATAATCTTGACCCATAAACATGCCTTTTTTCGTCATGTCATATTTTTTCTAATAACTGTTATTTTACCTTTTTGTTTTAATTTCTATGTAATTCTTCTGTGGAAAAAACAGGTGCAAATTTTGAAATTAGATCTAACTCTTAGAAAATCAGACCTGTAGTATTTCAACTTCGTTGGCTGTGGGGCTGTAGGTGATGGAACCAACAGCATGTAATGCAACACAGTAAATAAGACAGAAACAGGACTATGAAAGGGGAGTAGTGGAATATGGAGTGTCTGGATGATGGCTGTGAAAGTGTGAAGGACGGCCTGCCATGCTGCTGTGGGCTTTGGGAGCAGTGGGCCGGCCGGTGTGGCTCGTCTCTGGCTGCAGACAGCTGCAGCTCACACATAGAGATCTGTGCCAGTCACACCTCTACTGCATTTGTGTGGTAGATAGAATAGCCAACAGCTGCACCAGAAGCTGAACTGCTTTATTGAAGTTATGTGTGACAGCCAATGATACAGTAATGATGTGTGTGTGTGTGTGTGTGTGTGTGTGTGTGTGTGTGTGTGTGTGTGTGTGTGTGTGTGTGTGTGTGTGTGTGTGTGTGTGTGTGTGTGTGTGTGTGTGTGTGTGTGTGTGTGTGTGTGTGTGTGTGTGTGTGTGTGTTTGGTGCGTGTGTCTGTTTGTGTAGTCTGTGTGCATGTGCGGTGCGTGTGTGTGTAGTCCGTGTGTGTGTGGTGCGTGTATGTGTGCGCAACCTTGAATGAAACAAATCAGAATGTGGACGTAACAATGTCACACTGAATACATTTTCCTCACAACCTATTGAGACAGAATGGCTTCTTATACAGCAAGAGAGAGATAGAGAAAATAAAGAGTCTAGTGTTAGAATCAAGGTTTCTCATGTTGTCTGTGTATGTTACTGTAAGTAGCATAGCTGTGTTATATACTGTAAGCATGAGGTCTACTTTAAGTAGCATCCCACTGGGCACAGACGTCAGTTCAACATCTAGTTTTGATTTACATTTCATTGAGTTGTCAACTAACAGTGAATTCAACAACAAATGTCACCATGTCATTGGATTTTAGGTTAAAAGTTGGTTGAAATAAAGACAAAATGCCCTTACGTTGATGAATTTTTGCAAATCCAATCAGTTTTCCATGTTGATTCAATTTCATCACATTGAATTTGTTGGATGAAATGATGTGGAAACAACGTTGATTCAACCACTTTTCGCCCAGTGGGATGGCTGTGTTATAGGATTCCCCAGTACTTGATCACTAGGGGAATGAATGAGTCAGTGGGAAGAAGCAGTCTGTCCCACCTGGTGTTCTGCTGCGATCAATAGAGATGAAAGGGCTCTCCGACTTGACAATTATCACCTACGACCACTGGGGACTATCAGGAGAAATTACCCATATGCTCCTCTCAGCCTCTCACAGAGCTGCTATCAGGCCTCTGGTACTCCCCCATGACATAATTTTCCAATGACATCCTCACAAAGTGAGGTGAGAAAAGAGGAGGAGGGTGAGATGGACCACAGAGAGAAAGAGAGAGAGGGATGACGGAGAGAGAGAGGGTGAAAATAGAGAACGGGAGAGACAGCGGAAGTGAGTGCTGTGAGAACAAATTATTAAGTCAATGAGGGAGGGACGGAGGGAGAGAAACCAGGGTTCCAGCTACTAGACCAGGGACAGGAATGGGGAATGGGGTGGGGGAGGCAGCAAGGTTCCCATGCCCCGGGGGCCCCAGGGGAGTAGCGGTGGCAGATGTGACGTCTGGGGCCCAGCTCAGGTCTCTTGCACTGGGGATGACAGTGTGCAGTCTGGGCTGAGACCAGAGGCTCTCATCCATCACCCTCAGACGACCAAGGGCCTTTCTGTATAAATAGATAGAAAGAAGACCCAGAACAGCCTCTTATTGGACTCCACTTAGGGCTAGCCTTGGGCCTCCTCCAATCACAGTTGGGCATCTTGTCTCTGCTATGTAAAAAAATAAATAATAATTATTACCAAGAGCCCATCACAAATCCCAGGTCAAGAAGTCATCTAGTTTGTTGATGTTTCATCTTATTTTGGGTAGCTTAAGAAAAATAACGAAATATCTCAATCTTACCTAAAGTGTCCGCATGCTTCCCAGCTATAACAGTTCGGAAGAGTTTGTGCATATACATTATACATGTATTGAGGACACCTCTTCAAATTCATGGATTCAGCTATTTCAACCACACCCGTTGCTGACAGGTGTGTAAATCGCAGCCATGCAATCTCCATAGACAAACATTGGAAGTAGAATGGTCTTACTAAAGAGCTCAGTGACATTCAACGTGGCACCGTCATAGGATGCCACCTTTCCAACAAGTCAGTTCTTCAAATTTCTCCCCTGCTAGAGCTAGAGCTGCTTCGGTCAACTTAGTTAAAGTTAAGCCGCTTAGTTAAAGTGAAAGGAAATCTTAACGCTACAGCATACAATAACGTTCTAGACTATTCTGTCCTTCCAACTTTGTGGCAACAGTTTGGGGAAGGACCTTTTCTGTTTCATCATGACAATGCCCCCGTGGACAAAGCGAGGTGCATACAGAAATGGTTTGTCGAGATCGGTATGGAAGAACTTGACTGGCCTGCACAGAGCCCTGACCTCAACTCCATCGAACACCTTTAAGATGAATTGGAACGCAAACTGCAAGCCAGACCTAATCGCCCAACATCAGAACCCGTCCTCACTAATGCTCTTGTGGCTGAATGGAAGCAAGTCCCCTCAGCAATGTTCCAACATCTTGTGGAAAGTCTTCCCAGGACAGTGGATGCTGTTATAGCAGCAAAGGGGGACCGACTCCATATTAATGCCCATGAATTTGGAATGAGATGTTCGATGAGCAGGTGTCCACATACTTTTGGTCATGTAGTGTATTTTGTGACGTTTTTATTTGTCTTTTTGTTCAGCTGTTCAGTCACACACATTTTTTTCTGGAGGCAAGCCAAAGTTCGAAGCCGAAGTCTACGCCCATCCGTTAGTGATTGGTCAACAGCAGGGATTCTTCAATAAAGACTGCTGTCATTCAACAAGAGACAACTCGTTTTCATGCAAATCTTTTCATTGAGAAATACTGCACCAAACATCTTAGGTAGATGTCAAAAAAACGTCAAAATGAATCACAGATTCCTTGAGTTATCTTAGATTAATACTGACTATTTTAACCGAAGGTCTTTTAAGGGAGTATGCAAGCACACTCGTTTGTTTCGGCTAGCCGAGTTCGACAAGGCGCCAGCCGAACTGAAGCATGCTGACGCCTTAAAACCAGCTCAATGGTCAGTAAGAAGCCAGGAGTCAGAGCTGAGGGATGGAAGGAGGGACAGCGATAGGAGGAAGGAGCCTCCCAGAGACGTTTTCCAGGAGGCTGTCAGCGTGAGACAGCTGTGAGGAGAGGCCTTTATCTCCTAATGCACTGTATTACAGAGTCCTTGGAAAAAGCCTTGTCTCTGTGAGGGTGGATGAAAAAGATTCGGATCGGATCCCGACTTTAAATAGATTAGGACTGCAAGCAGTCACACATCTGTAGCCGCCATTATCCCCCTTTGAAGCCCCATGAGTGGCTGTCGACACCCATCAAACATGGTGAGGGGTGCAGCCGTGCCGGCTGCCGCTGTGCCAGGGGAATCATGGGGGTTTGTCTTTAAGGTCTCTTCTCAAGCTCCTGATGATTTTAAATAAACATCTGTAAGCCCTGATAAGTACAACGCTTGGTTTATTCCTTGGGAATGACAAAAAAGGAGGTGAGGAAAACATAACAAATGAAGCAAGGACTTCCTGAATGAATCCGAGTAAACAACCGTGGGTTATTCAAAGACGATAGGATCAGGAATAGCACCACAGGAAATGACCTCAGAGGCCTAGAATAATGTCTGGAGAATTCAGTTGAATTACATCAGAAAATCTATTTTATGTGGTTTATGTTATCAGTAGAAATCTAGATATGTCTACAAGGTTCAGAGTTGATCCAGATTGTGTGATCTGACCAGGATTGCTGACCAGACAGAATTCTGGATCTTAGGGTCAGGTCACAGCCTATTGCTATAATGTGTATTATTAACTTCACCATCTGCCCCATTGACTCTGAACTTTATTAACTGAATCATGTTTTGACCCACCTGTAAGGATGAATGTGAAAATGAAAGAGTGAGGTCTTACCTATTGGCCCTCTTCCTAGAGTAGACTGTGCTTCATTCACACTACTGGGATCCAGGTGAATATGTATCTCTGAGGGAGGACAACAAACCTGTTGGGAATCTGAGATTAATCAGACTGAATAAGTATTTATTTTTCCACTCCACTGGTCTTCTCAATGAGCTGTGAAGTAGTCAGATACAGTAAATGAGGAAGATGATTGCATTATTAACAATTTGACACTTATAGCGGCACATATTTACTTGGCTGTAAAGAGCCAGAGCCACATTAACAACCCAACATTAACCTATGAAGTCAATCTACACTACTGTTGTTTTTTAAACAAAACCAATCCCACAGGAGACATTTTAGAAGTTAGATGATTCTGGGTGTGTGTTGTTAATGTGTCTATTGTGTTTCCAGAAAGCGCTCTTTCCTTTCTATTTAAAGGCAAGACATTAAACCCTGTACTGTTCAGTAGAACTTCCATCTCTATTGATCCTTGGGGAGGACACATCCCTAAAGCACCTGTGACGAGAGCGAGAGAGAGACCTCCCTCCAACTAATCAACTGTCCACATAACACAATACAGATAACAATAACTCTGAAACACAACACAGGGACACAAGTCAAAACATTAACAAACCATCTATCTCCCAGTGGACCAACTAACCTGATAACATTATTGATACCTTTTATTATTTCTTATTGTTGCTGCATTGTCGAGAAGGAGCCTGCAAGTAAGCATTTCGTTTGACGGTGGATACCATGGGTATCCTGTACATACAACTAATAAACTTGAAACTTGTTAGGTTGGGTGTGGTAATGTACTCTTCACACCCACTCCCACACAAAGCTGTGCAAGTGCGAGGCACAGCTGGAGTACAGGGCACTGACTGAGACAAAGGGCATCTTTCCACCACTGTTTGTCTTCCTCTAAATCCACCTAGGCTAGAGGATAGGATTTTCCCCTCACACACTGACACTGACACGTAACTCTGCTGGCAGACTAGCCTGAACAGAGGAGCTATACAGGCAGCGTTTGAAAACCCTGATCTGGACTATTGTTGTGAAGCATCAATGTTTTGTTTGCTTCATGTTTTTTGTTTCATACTGTATGTTTGCTTTGTAAGGGTGATATCTGGCTACTAGAGTCTGTCAATTGACTTCACACACGTCATGCTGCCCACTGGTCAATAGTGTAGGGAAAGGCATCCTCAGTAATAGCACCACTGCCCCCTACTGGGGAGAATAGAACATATTAGGACTGCCTCAAGCAGGTAAACAACAGTACATGTGTAGACTGAAGCAGATAGACTGAATAACTGTAAAAGTGGACCAAGGAGCATATTAGCTCTGGTAGCAGTGCATATGCTGAATGTAACAGGGGAAGATCACAGCACAACATTCTTATTGGTTCATTATTCATGTGACAAAGTCAGTTTCCATCCTCAACTAACAAGTTGAACATTATTTTCTTAATCTGGGTTCTCAGTTATTGTAGAATGGAGGCACTGGGGGTTTCATTTTTAAGGTTGCTGGCTACAATTAGGAATCAATACCTGATACACTAAAAAACATTTGTTTTTCTCTTTTTCTATGTAACTCAGAAATAAAACAGTGGCTTGTCCAATAGGCTTGTTTGCTTTTAGTGCTCCGGCCTACAAAGTATAAACATCTCTCTCACATTTACTATAAAAACATCATTACCTTTCAATTGTTTTCACACATTAGTTGGCTGAGATTCTTTCCACAGTGAGTGTTGTGCCCTGTGAAGCGGGCTGGCAAGCACATAGTGAATCCTTTTCTCTGAGTAGGCTACACACTCACTCTGCCTGCCTGCAGCTGTGTCAACAACACAGTGAGTTGGGTGACTCCCTGACTGCAGACAGATAACTCATATCTATCTACAAATACAGTCTCAGAGAAACATTATGATAACAAACATAGTTGTACTACATTTGTATAACATATACCTTTTCATAAATCCTAACATTAATTACCTGATTTGATTTAATTATCCCTTCATTCCTGGTCATCCCAGCTGGTCATCTTCTCTTTGCTCTAGTGATCAAAGAGAAGAGACGTTTAATTATGAAACGGTGTGCTCCACTAAAACCTCGCCTGTAAGTCACCATATGGAATTCATCTCTTCAGCTCTTATTAAAGCGTCTGGCCACAGCCGAGCAGGGGTCAAAGGTGGCTGGAGGTCGGCAGGGTCCCATCACTGTGACCGCAGTCGGAGCCTATTGAACAAACAAACGTCTGAGGTCATCACATCAATGGGCTTCAAGGCCGTACTTTAAAATGTAGGTTTGTGTGGGACTATTTTGGCCAAGCTAGCTACGTTAAAGTTGACCACATTCTAATCTCAACATTTACTTTTTGTTGTAAATGGTAATATGAAATGACAAGATGGCCATTCTATTATCCATAAGTGCATGTTCATATATAAAGGTACCCATTCTCTTTTTTCCACTAACATACTTTAAATGTGTTCTAAACCATATGATTTTAACAGGCTTCCCTGCTGTATGAGTGCTTTGGGCTACTGGTGCGTAATATTTACTTTTTTTCAAGTTGCTAAGCACCATGGGAGTCATGGGTCAAAGGTTAGCTCAATAATAGTTGAGCTTCTTAATCTAAGGTGCCAAAAGGGTCCACTTTAACTCCCTATACTTCCCTACTTCTCTTACCTCCACTCTAAACATACTTCACCTTAGGGAGTAAAATTATTTGTGTGTTTGCCTGTGTGCATGAAATTAATAACCATTACAGCTGATCATGAACTCACCTTCAGTTTGAATTAAAGCATGTTAATTTGATTGCTATAATTTATTCAAGCTTTGCAAATCCAATATATCCTAGCTGATGATGATTGCATAAGGACCGCTTGGTCAGGCCATAAGTCTGGGGTAAAAAACTGAGCCCTGTGATTGGACCAGTGGGAGGACACAATAGACCCAGCGGTATCACACTACTACCACATCCCCTCTCCATTTACCACTTCCTGCCTGGGAATCAGGGCTTGCATCCCTCACAGAATTCCACCGTTTGTTTCTTTCCCAAGACTTCCAACTGCAACAAACAAAGGGAGGTAGGAGAGAGAGGACAAACACAAAGGGAAATATTCTGCAACAGACTAGAGCACACGTTCCAATAGCAAGGTCATTCCCACTACTGGGGCTGAGGACAGTGGGGAGATGCAATGGACAGAAGGGCGAGAGCAGTAGAGGAAGGTATGGTTATTGGTGTTGGTGTTGGTGTTTCTAGAATACTCTCAAAGTCATGCTATTAAAGCTATTCAATATAACAGTGCTATAAAGGAAAAATCCAAATGTATATAATAAAAATATTAACTATATTCTTGTATGAACACACATCTGTTTGTTTTGCTTATGTCAAAAGAAAGCCTCGCACATGCACTGTGTAATCTGTAGATCTGAACTGTAACATCTCTCTCTTTCTCTTTCCCCTCTCTTTCTAATAACAGACAGTGCAGGCACAGGCACCTGAAAGGCAGCAGCAGTGTTTGTGTGTGTGCATGCGTGCTGTCGTCACGGCTGCTTGTGGCAGTTCGGTGGGCCTAGTGTCCTAGACTCTAATCTGCTGGAGATGCTATCATGTGTGATTAGTGTACAGGGTGTTTACTGGCACATGCTCTCTCGGATTGCAGTTAAGCTGCTACCACAGTTACACAGTTACACACACAAACATACACACACACACACACACACACAATATACCCCTAAGGAGAGAGGCCTGCACCTGCTCCTCTTTTTTCCCAGTGTAAACAGAGCAGGGGTAAAGCTAGAGGGAGGAGGGGAATGGGAGGATGGAGAATGGGATGAAGCATTAATAAAGGCATGTTCAAGTTGAGGTTCCCTCTGATTCCATTATCTTAGTACTAAATGCTAAATAGGTAGGATTTGAGGTTGGAGTATTTACCAAGCAAAGTTTAGGTATTGGTGAGTGTGGGTGTTGGTGGGTTTAGGTGTTGGGGTGTTGGTTTGTTTTGGTGTTGGTGTTGGTGTTGGTGAGTGTGGGTGTTAGTATCTTTGGGTGTTGGTGTGCTTGGGTGTTGGTGAGTTTGGGTGTTTAGATGTTTGGGTGTTGATGAGTTGGGATGTTAGTATCTTTGGGTGCTAGTGAGTTGGGGTGTTAGTGTGCTTGGGTGTTGGTGTGCTTGGGTGTTGGTGTTGGTGAGTTGGGGTGTTGGTAGGTTTGGGTGTTAGTAGTATCTTTGGGTGTTGGTGTGCTTGGGTGTTGGTGTTGGTGAGTTGGGGTGTTGGTAGGTTTGGGTGTTAGTATCTTTGGGTGTTGGTGTGCTTGGGTGTTGGTGTGCTTAGATGTTTGGGTGTTGATGAGTTGGGGTGTTGGTAGGTTTGGGTGTTAGTATCTTTGGGTGTTGGTAAGTTTAGGTGTTGGTGAGTTTGGGTGTTGGTGAGCTTGGGTGTTGTTGAGTTTGGATGTTGGTAGGTTTGGGTGTTGGTGGGTTTAGGTGTTGATGAGTTTGGGTGTTGGTGAGTGTAGGTGTTGGTGTTGGTGTTGGTGAGTGTAGGTGTTTGGGTGTTGGTGAGTTTGGGTGTTGGTAAGTTTGGGTGTTGATGAGTTTAGGTGTTGAGCAATGTTTATGCCCTGGGGACCTGTAGACCTGGAACATTCCTAACTCAAATTGAGAATGGGAGCATAGATATGAAGCAAACAGGGGATCCGAGTGGATTACACACAGCATGTTTGAGCAAAAACCTCCTCTCTAGGGAGATATGCCACAGTGATTGAGTGTAGGGATCTCTAACCCGTTCTTCCACAAGAACATTCACTTCCCTAAAGACGACAACACATAGTACACATTGCATGACATTTCTTTCTCCAATAAACTTCCAATAAGCAATGATGTTGTTTTTCCCCATGTTTTGACCCTCTGTTTGGTGATATAAATGACAAACTTCCTTGCACACTCGATATGTATGCACAGACATGGCTCAACACTCGTAAAAAAGCACAATCAGCAAAACTATTGCTTAATGAAAATACGATGGTTTCTGGATATGGATACAAACAAAATGAACAGGCTGGGCTGTACTTTGAATAACGGTTGTCTTTTTTTTGTCCTGTTTGGTAAGGCAGTGTTTGCTGACGCAGAGATATAAATGAGGCATGCAGAGTTCTCACTGTTTTGAAAATGAATACCTTAGAAGTGATGAAGAGACATCTCCAGTAACTGACACTCATATCTATGCGAAGGGGACACTGGGTATTTCAAAACTACTGGCACATATTTGTTGCGACATCGCTACCTGTATGGCAACTGTCCCTTTGGGTTTATCAAAACGTAAATACATTTCCATTCAAACAGTGCTCATACAGTGCTCATATATTTTACAAAAATATTTTACAATTCATAGTTGACTACAAAAATATTGCCAGTGCTGGTCCATTGTCAAGATAATTATGAATTACACCTTTTCAGTCTTTTAAAGACAGTTTTTTCAACTTATGTGCAGTGATTTTCAGGTCTCTAGGAATAGATTATTAGAAGGAGAGGAAATGTAGACTCTGCCAAAAAATAAGGAAAGAAGGGCTCTTGATGCTGATATTCCCCCTCAGGTCAAAGGACAATGAACGACAAATGCCTTTGATCTCCATTCATACACACACAGAAAATATCAATGTCTCCCTCTGACCCAACCTAATCACGTCTGTGCTGCATTACTGTTGTGCTATGGGGTTTTAGCAACTCTGGACCTTAATGAGGTTTATGTGTTATGTTTTGTCCCCCCTCCTCCTACTCAGCTGTACAACACACTGAGTAAGAGGGAGAGTTATTTATGATGGCTGGGCTTTAGCTACATCAAACCTTCTGCACTCCTACACCAAGCTAATTATCCTCTCCCCACACATGAATCATTGCACTGCACCACCTAAAGAAAGAAAGAGATTAATTTCTCTCTCTTTGAGCGCATAATTCAACATTAACCTCCTTCATTAGTGTAAATTGGAGTGTGTGTGTTGGTTGGCAGGAATGAATGCCCTTGATGTCGATAATCCGGTTTTCACACAGGGTTTGGCTGCTGTTTTCATCCACTGGGCTTAACAATATTGTTCTAATGTTGTAGTACAATAGTTTTTGTCTGACCATGTGACCTGAGCTGACTTTTTCCGGTCAGGGAGGGAATAATGTAGGTAGTAAAGATCATCAATACACACACTTCCGTTAGTGTAACAGTATAACTTTACGTCGTCCCCTCGCCCCGACACGGGCGCGAACCAGGGACCCTCTGCACACATCAACAACGGTCGCCCACGAAGCATCGTTACCCATCGCTCCACAAAAGCCCCGGCCCTTGCAAAGCAAGGGGCAACACTACTTAAGTCTCAGAGCAAGTGACGTAACTGATTGAAATGCTACTAGCGCGCACCCGCTAACTAGCTAGCCATTTCACATCCGTTACATTAGGACAACTGACACCTCTTTTCCCTGAAACTTGAACTGGTCACAAGGTAAATATCAATCAACAACATCCCCTCTGGACATCGTAAGATGCTCGATTCACAAGGGTATACCTTGCAAAGGTAATTCCAAAGCTATGTGGTTAGACAGGTTCGATTTCAGAGGTTTGATTGATTTCAGTGGTTCTGTCAATATGTGTAGTCTACATAATGTCACATTACAGGTGTCATATTGGGTTTCTTTTGGAAAAGCCTATATGTCTGACTACTAATATCACACTGTCCAAGGTCATACAGTAAGTATTACATGACTCAGAAGAGTGTCTCTTTACTTCTGACCAAAGCACAGCGTCTCAACACTCCAACTCCATTATAACATTTCATTTCTTATCTCTCATAAAACAATACGTCTGGGTCCCAGTCCCACACTGGTCCGGAGTTATTAAGCATATGTCTCATTTTCCATTTCAGTTCACTGATACTATAAGAAGTGCACACAAAAGCACTATTTTCACTTCTATTCTAAAAGTCTAATGAAGGGATCAAATATAACTGACACTCAGAGAAGACAAAGAGAGCGTGGCCCTCTGTGCATGATGGGGAGAACAATGCAAGGGGAATGTGCCGTGGCTGCAGAGGTAGGAACACTGAATGCAGATTGGCCTGTAATGAGGGATTAAGGTGGTATTATGGGCCTTTATTAAGATGTTTCTGATCCTCATTAGACAATCTCATATCAGCACATTGATTCCCGCTCGCTCGCTCTACACTCTCTCCCTCTCTCTCTCGCTACTGCACTGCTGTACAGCATGTACAATATAGAAGTTAAATGAAAAACTTTGTCCTTTTCTTGTGGAATGTAGTGTGTGGCAGCTAGTGTGAGTGTGTTTGTGTGTGTGTGTGTTTGTGTGTGTGAGACCACTGATGCATTACTGCGCTGCTCTGTTATTGTTTTCATAATGAGAAATGGGCAAAAAGGAAATGTACAGTCTGGAAAAGATAGAAGAAGACATCAAGTGACCGAAGTCAATATTTAGACTGCATGGCAACTTTGAATAGGAGTCAATCAAATATTGCTGATGTTAGCATCAACAGCATTTGGTTGACTCCTATTCAAAGTTGCCAAATAATATATTCCAATATTTATAGAAGTCAGCACATGTTTACAACATGACACTACATACACAATGTTTAAAATTACAATCAGTAATTTTACAACTTTCTCTGAACCATGGTTCCTGACAAAAATATGACTCCAAAATCTATGAAAAATCTACACTATGATTCAAAGAATGGATCCACAGTTCCAATGTTATATGAGGGAAGGTGGATCAGCTGTCTCTTGGTGAGAGGAGATCTGCATCTGCAGGTATACTAGAACAGAAGATTAAGACAATGGAAAAGCCATTCCGTGAGCAGGCCCTGATAACTTTTCCATTGTTAAACTTGATAGGTATCCCTTGAGCTTTCAGATCCTTTTCATTCCCACGCCTGACCACCCTGTACTCCTGTTGCAACATGCAGCTGCCAGTTTCACAAAGGCTCTCTCTCTATGTGGCAGCTCTATAAAATGTGTCTGGAGCAATGGGAGAGAGAGGCAGGTCTGAACATAGTCCTGTTTGGGATTCAGAGTGGAGATGTTTGGGTCCACAGCAACAGGCTATGTGTAGGTGGTATTCTCAGACATGGCTGAACTTTGCAAAGGGGTAAATCCATTTGAATTCAATCCCTTTTTGACAGCACCTCTTTTGATTAGAACAAATCCTTCCATACATATTTGCCCACTGTAGAAGTGCTCAGAATGTAATATTTGGACCTGTATGCCAAAATGTTCAAGAGATAAAAGGTGCTCAAAGTTGTCCTATTTTACATACCCCACCATAACATGAGATATCCATGTCTTCATCACTGGAAAAGATCAACGGTTGAGATTGATATAATTTAATCGTTTTCAAACAGGGTTGTCAAACTATTCTATAATTTCTGGGAGAAAACATATATACACTGAACAAAAATATAAAATGCAACAATTTCAAAGATTTTACTGAGTTACAGTTCATATAAGGAAATCAGTCAATTGAAATACAATCATTAGGCCCTAATCTATGGATTTCACATAACTGGGAATACAGATATGTGTCTGTTGGTCACAGATAGCTTTAAAAAAAAAAGTAGGGGCGTGGATCAGAAAACCAGTCAGTATCTGGTGTGACCACTACTTTCCTCATGTAGTGTGACACATCTACTTCACATAGAGTTGATCAGGCTGTTGATTGTGGCCTGTGGAATGTTGTCCCATTACTCTTCAATGGCTGTGTGAAGTTGCTGGATATTGGCGGGAACTGGAAAACGCTGTCGTACACGTCGATCCAGAGCATCCCAAACTTGCTCAATGGGCGACATGTCTGGTGAGTGTGCAGGCCATGGAAGAACAGGGACATTTTCAGCTTCCAGGAATTGTGTACAGATCATTGCGACATGAGGCTGTGCATTATCATGCTGAAACATTAGGTGATGGCAGCGGATGAATGGCACGACACAACGGTATCTCTGTGCATTCAAATTGCCATCGATAAAATGCAATTGTGTTTGTTGTCCGTAGCTTATGCCTGCCCATACCCTAACCCCACCGCCACCATGGGGCACTCTGTTCATCTCATTCCCTGAGATGTTGTCTGACAGTTTGTGCAGAAGTTCTTCAGTTGTGCAAACCCACAGTTTCATCAGCTGTCCGGATGACTCAGGCAGATGAATTAGCCGGATGTGGAGGTCCTGGGCTGGCATGGTTACACATGGTCGGCAGCTGTGAGGCCGGTTGGACGAACTGCTAAAACAACGTTGGAGGCACCTTGTCAGGTGGATGGATTATCAGGTACCATATATATATATGTATTTATTTATTTGTACATATTTTTTTTTACCTTTAACGTCAATAATCAAGAAATGTGTAAACTCCGATTTTTTCATTTTCACATATGTTGCAGCTTAGACCCTACTTACATCATCAAAGGTTTTTGTGTTATGCCCACCCTCAGTTGAGACAACATTCTCTTGAATACAGGGTGGAATAAAATAGAGATGTAACGATTGTCTATTTCGTCCTCCTCATCGGACGAGGAGAGGCGAGAAGGATCGGACCAATATGCAGAGTGGTTCGTGCTCATGATGATTTATTAAAACCGAAACTGAACACTGAAATACAAAACAATAAACAAAGTGCAGAAAACCGAAACACTACCGTGTGGTGAAAACACTAACACGGCAACAAACACCCACAAAACACACGTGAAACCCAGGCTGCCTAAGTATGATTCTCAATCAGGGACAACGATTGACAGCTGCCTCTGATTGAGAATCATACCAGGTCGAACACAAAATCCCAACATAGAAAATCACACATAGACAACCCACCCAACTCACGTCCTGACCAACTAAATAAATACAAAACAAGGGAAAACAGGTCAGGAACGTGACAAGAGATGTCAACTTTCAAATGGTACGACAAAGATGGTTAGAGGTCCACACATCAGAGAATATTGACTTGAATGGGAATATCTGTTGTTTCAAGTTATACTGTCAATCCTCCATAGGAAACATATTGAAATCATAGAAATATAGATAATATAAATGACCATTTAAGTTGAAATTCGATGATGGGTGGACTGACGGTCAACTTTGTGTTAGTTATTACAATTGAACATTTCAATAAAATTTCCATTTCAATGGTGCACCAGCTAAATTGTAGTGGTCTGAAGTGATATAAATATAATTCTTAGAATGGACTTATGATTGAAATGACACCCACCCTGTATTCAAGACCATGTTCTCTCTCAAATGATGGCGGCACAACACAAAACCTGAGATGATATGAAATAGGGTCGAAGCTACAACATTTACGAATATGAAAAAATCTACCCATTTTTAGGTAATTGACGTTAAAGATTTAGTTTGAAAACACTGTTTGTAGGCTATTAAATTATATCAAACTCAAACGTTCATCTTTTCCAGTGATGAAGACATGGATGTCTCATGGTATGGTTAAGGGTATACAAAATGGATCAACTTTGAGCACCATTATCTCCTGAATGTTTTGCCATTCAGGTCCAAAAAGTGACTTTCTGACCACTTCTTCCATGGGCAAACATGTATGGAAAGTTTTGTTTTAAACAAATGGGATGCTTTCAAAAAGTTATTGAATTCAAATGGATTTACCAAAGGATCATTCTCAATAGCAGAGATGAGGAAGCCTGGTCCCCCAGATCATTAGTGTCTACTGTACATAACTAGCTCTGGTATAGACGCTTCAGAGTTTATAATCATTTAGTGACATCATAGGGAAGCTTTTTCAAATCAAATCAAATTGTATTGGTCACATACACATGGTTAGCAGATGTTGTTGCGAGTGTAGCGAAATGCTTATGCTTCTAGATCTGACAGTGCAACAGCACCTAACAGGTAATATCTAACAACTCCACAACAAAACCTAATACACACAATCTAGTAAAGGAATGGGATGAGAATATATAAGTATACAACATATGGATGAGCAGTGACAGAGTGACTAAGATGCAATAGGTAGTAAAGAATAGATAGTGAAGGATACAGTATATACATATGAGATGAGTAATGCGAGATATGTAAACATTATTAAAGTGGCATGATTAAAGTGACTAGTGTTCCATTTATTAAAGTGGCCAATGATATCAAGTCTGTAGGTAGGCAGCCGCCTCTCTGTTCTAGTGGTGGCTGTTAAACAGTCTGATGGCCTTGAGATAGAATCTGTTTTTCAGTCTCTCTGTTCCAGCTCTGATGCACCTGTACTGACCTCGCCTTCTGGATGGAAGCGGGGTGAACAGGTAGTGGCTCGGGTGGTTATTGTCCTTGATGATCTTTTTGGCCTTCCTGTGACATCGGGTGTTGTAGGTGTCCTAGAGGGCAGGTAGTTTGCCCCCGGTGATGTGTTGTGCAGACCGCACCACCCTCTGGAGAGCCCTGCGGTTGTGGGCGGTGCAGTTGCCTGTAAAAGATAGTGAGGGTTTTAGGTGACAAGCAACATTTTTTCAGCCTCCTGAGGTTGAAGAGGTGCTGTTGTGCCTTCTTCACCACACTGTCTGTGTGCGTGGACCATTTAACTTTGTCAGTGATATGTACACAGAGGAACTTAAAACTTTCCACCTTCACTGCTGTCCCGTCGATATGGATAGGGGGGTGCTCCCTTTGCTGTTTCCTGAAGTCCATTATCATCTCTTTAGTTTTGCTGACATTGAGTGAGAGGTTATTTTCCTGACACCACACTCCGAGGGCCTTCACCTCCTCCCTGTAGGCTGTCTCGTTGTTGTTGGTAATCAAGCCTACCACTGTAGTGTCGTCTGCAAACTTGATGATTGAGTTGGAGGCATGCTTGGCCACGCAGTCATGGGTGAACAGGGAGTACAGGAGAGGGCTGAGAACGCACCCTTGTGGGGCCCAAGTGTTGAGGATCAGCGAAGAGGAGATGTTGTTTCCTACCTTCGCCACCTGTTGGCGGCCCGTCAGGAAGTCCAGGACCCAGTTGCACAGGGCGGGGTCGAGACCTAGGGTCTCAAGCTCAATGATGAGATTAGAGGGTACTATGGTGTTGAATGCTAAGCTGTAGTCAAAGAACAGCATTTTTAATCTTAAAGCGATGAAAGAACAATAGAATAATTTAATAAGATTTATATGGAAAGAACAGTGTTTACTGTGCACAGATGTCCTAGATTATGGAACCCACTATTGTCAAGATTCTCAGAATCTCTCTAACTTAGCCATCTCGCTTTCTGCTGTGAGAGGGAACCATGAAATGCAACGATACCAAATAGGAGCAGAGTTGCATGAAACTTCCATCTGCTCTTTGCCAGGGTGTGACTCACTGTCAGAGAGTTTGCCCACCCACAGATAAAGCACTGTAATTCACTGGAGAACACTTCTGTGCTGCAGCATTATTGAATGAGAGCCAGTAAACATCTTAAACATGAGTGAACACAGGAACATAACAGTTATCAAACTCCTCGTTGACCTATGGTGAGGCATCACATTGTAGATGTAAAAGCCAATAATTGAGTTGAATCAGATGTATTTCATATTTTATTGTGAATCAAACAGGCACACTTGATGCACTTACATAGCCCTATAATGACACCTTCTGGTTAAAAGTGTGTGTGTGTGTGTGTGTGTGTGTGTGTGTGTGTGTGTGTGTGTGTGTGTGTGTGTGTGTGTGTGTGTGTGTGTGACAAACAGACAGACAAGTACTGTTTTGTATGTGGCTGTGAGTCAGAACAGTTTCAGTATATTACACTCAAACAAATTACAATGTTTTTTTATGGTGGAATAAAGGCCTCGGGATTCTAAACAAAAATCACTCCTGCATTCAGAATGTTCAAACTAAAACATGTTGAGCTTATCACAAGCTCTCAAAATCCAAGGCTTATACTCACTCTAACCCACTATAGTAGCTCCACACCTTGAAACCACTCCAAAATAGCTCACTAAACTAAAGGGTTTGCCTATGTTAATAGCCTTATTATTACCATAACTACCACTACTGCATTTGTAGTAGGGGGCGCTACAAGTACAATGCAAGCAGCATGTGTTTTCTCGATAACAAAACTGCTGTCAAGCGTTACTAAGGAAGTGGAAAGTTTGCTTAGCGTTCGGAGCTAACCAGCTAAGCTAAAGATAGCTAGCTAGCTACCTCAATAACGATGTATTCTCACAACCCTGCAATGGACGAAACTTGATTTTGCTTTCCCCCAGGTATCTAACGATAATCATTTGATAAAATGAAGCGTCATGTCTAATGCATTTGTCTTTCCCAGACTGCCAGGTTCCTAGCTAACTAGCGTTCTGCTGTCATAGATTAGCTAGCACACAGCTAACATTAGTTACGTTTCTCAAGCTAGATTGGACGCATAGTAAGCATTAGCTAGCTATCTCTGCTAGCAGAACCCATAACTAGGAGCATAACATGTTAACGATGACGTAGCTATCTAGTTAGCTAGCCTTAAAAGTGATCAGCTAACGTTAGCTTAGCTAGCTAGTAAATGTAGCACCCAGTTAACGTTAGCTAGCTGCCAACAGAGCTGCCACTTTCAGGCAGTAATTTAGCTAGCTAGCTACCTACCGATAATGAGTCAACCATATGTGCAGTTTACTAGCTAACGTTAGCTAACTAGTTAGTTAATCAAATTAATCGTGCCTAATGATGTAATACCTATCTTAACGTTATACCTTGTGTGAGATCAGTAACAGGGCAACATATGGAGCTAATGTGAAGTATGAGTTAAGGAATAGAATTGAGCAATCAAAGATAATTATACATATTATCAATCAATTCTCAATAATAGTAGCTAAAGTAATTGTTTTCTAGATTATCTCCTTCTAAGCAAATGGAGTCCCCATGCACCTAGAAGGTGCAGCCTGCTATGAGGATGACTGAGAATGGGGAGGACAGCAGCCCCTCTCAGCCCGTTGGTGGAGTGTTACCTGGTGGAGTTCCTGGTGGGAAGGATCCAGGAGGAGTAAGTGGTGACAATAGGCCGGTGAACCCCACTACAGAGGACAACAAAACCACAAAGCTCCTCAACAACACCATGAAATTCCCTCAGGATGTACAAGACCAAAGCAGCAAGACCAGTCCCTACCAGCCCCGACCACCCCTGCTGCCAAAGCCCCCTGCACTGTCAAAGGGAGGGAACAGTGATTCGGTGGAGGAGAAGGTGAGAAGCATGAGACTGAAGAACAGCCAGGAGAGTCTGACCGACCCAGCTGAGACCGGTTCCTCCACAGAATCTCTTAAGGAGGACTCAACAGTTACAGGTGTGTTCACCTTGAGCGGTGCTGCCACCTTGAGGAACGGACAGGGCTCTGTCGTTGGACCTCAATCGGCTCCATCAGGGTCCCCCGTCTTCAGAGCCAGGGGCAAGAGCCTTTCAGAGTACGAGCGGGGGCCCCACGACCACCACAGTGACCCTGCAGAGCAGCGGGTGAGGTCCTCCAAGGTACGCCTCTCTCCCTTACAGCCCTCGGGTCCATTTCCTGCTCTGGATCAGAGCTTGGCTTCCGCATCCTTAAGGACGGCTAATCGGATTGACAGGGATTGCGTGGATTATGGCATTGTGCCGGGGAGAGCTGGGCCGGAGAAGCTGCAACTGCACAGGAACCTGAGCGACAGCCGGCTTCTGGATAACATGGTGTCGGACAACATCTCTGTCAACTCCATGAAGTCCACCTTCAGCGTGTTGAACCCCATCAGACCCAGGGATGTCAGGAACAGGTATTTCCACAATACTCTCATTCAGGATATCCTCTCCAGATTACTGACCAGATACCTACTGCAGGAGCCTTCTCTACCTGTATTGGATCATTGACTCATACTGGTATCAGAGTGCTATTAGAAGTCTTCATGGCTTTGATGCTAGATTAGATTAACATTCTGTATCTAAATACAGTGTATATAGTATCCTTTGAATGTTTGATGCACCTCTAAAATGAAGATAGCCAGGCTTCGGTGATATTCCATTGCATTGATAACGTAATGCACTTCCTGTGATGTGGCACATGACATCCCATGATAAGAATTGATGTGGGCCTTGAGTTAAATATGCCTGTATTCTGCATGAAATACAGACCGGCATTTGAGCTATTGTAACCTACTGTGAACAGTCTCACAGTCACCATCAGCTTTGAATCGTAACCAAGAAGACTATGCTGCAGGCTAAGGCTAATTATTACCATGGCACATCTGCAGTTAGAGCATTAGCATTGATGTGTGATCTCGCAACACTGGTGTCAGCTATACTTTAATGAAGGCCTCAGAGGCTTATGCTATGTAAGTGCTCATTCAGATAGAGGAAAGTGTCAAGTGAATCAGCATAGCTTTTGCCACCATTCAGGGAGCAAAGATGGGTCTCAGTACGCTACACACATCATGCCTCAGCAAGGAGCTGTTAAAGGAATCGGGGGATTTATCTGAAATGTTTCAGTGCGATATCAGCTATGGAAGAAGCCTAGCCTATGTTTTGAAATGTGATTCAGCGCCAATAATATGCAGCCTTCTTTAAATTGTGTGTGTGTGCATGGTACTGACATTTTATAATGCAGTTTACCAGACATTTTAAATGGGTTTGGTTCAAAGTAGCCAATAATATTTCCAATCAGGAAAAAACTGTATCTATACCTCCCGTTATTAGCCTAAGTGTTCATTTCATCATTGTGTTCCAGGAGTTTTCTGGAGGGCAGTGTGCTGGGTAGTGGTGCCCTGCTGGGGGCTGAGGAGCTGGACCGCTACTTCCCAGAGAGGAGAGTTGGCATCTACATAGCCACATGGAACATGCAGGGAGAAAAGGTGGGGCCGCTCCTACTGTTTAGCCATTAGGCCTAGAGCATGAACGTATGTTTCTACACATTCTACACTCACTCTTTGATAACGTGTGTCCTGGTATTCTGTTATGAAGGAAAATGACCGCTTCCATATGCTTTTCAGGGACTTCCAAACAACCTAGACGATCTGTTGCTCCCGACGGACTCTGAATTTGCTCAAGACTTTTACATCATCGGAGTCCAGGAGGGATGTCCAGACCGGTATGAGATGACTCTGTATGAGTGCAAAAAAAATTATATCAATGAAGTCTTCAGTACTCTATGCTGATGTGTGTCTGTGTCACAGGAGGGAATGGGAGATCCGTCTTCAGGAGACTCTGGGGCCGTACTACGTCATGCTCTACGCAGCCTCCCACGGGGTTCTCTACCTCACTGTGTTTGTCAGGAGGGACCTCATTTGGTTCTGCTCAGGTCTGTCCCAAATGGCTCACGACATTTTCAGAGGAAAATAAATCAGTCCTTTACCATCAACAAATCTCAGAATGTTGTCCCTTATTGAAATGTTGTAAGAGAGGCAATGTTATAAGGTGATCTCTGGCTACCTACTGAATATTTTGTGTACAGTACATTATGTGATTTGGTCCCTCTCTGTACCCTGTAATTATCGGATCTCCTAACAGAAGTGGAGCATGCCACGGTCACAACACGCATCATGTCTCAGATCAAAACCAAAGGAGCTGTGGGGATCGGCTTCACCTTCTTTGGCACTTCCTTCCTCTTCATCACCTCCCATTTTACCTGTGAGTGACACGTCTGTTGTTCAGGAAGTGATGTCAATACATGACGTGAATGTAAACAGGAAGTGGAAAGCCTTTGGATACAGTCTCGCTCCTAACTAGGGGTGTATTCATTATGCCAATGTTTAGTCTGTTGCTAAACGTTTTGCAACAGAACCCGTTTACTCCAAATGGAAAATGTTTTGCAACTAAAACAAGTTTTTATTGGACAAATTCTGGTAGGTCCCTCCCAGTTTCATTCTGTTTGCTCTGTTTACTTCTGTTTGGTTTTTAAAATATAAACGGTTTCCATTGCAAGACGTAATGAATACACCCTAGGTCATTTAATGTCCTTGTTTTCTAGCTGGAGATTCCAAAGTGTACGAGAGGATTCTGGACTACAACAAAATCATTGAAGCACTTGCTCTTCCTAATGGTCTTCCAGACACCAACCCTTACCGCTCCACATCCTGTAAGTACTCCTCAAGACAATGGTTGTTCATTGCAGTATTGCTGTTACATCTAGAAGAGCATGCTTATTGTGTGATGAGAAATGATGGTATTTCCTTCATGTAAGTGAATAAAAACACCAGTGTAAATGTACTTATCATTTCTGTTTCATATCTTTCAGCGGATGTGACAACACGGTTTGATGAGGTTTTCTGGTTTGGGGACTTTAACTTCCGTCTGAGTAAAGATCGTGTGGGGGTAGAGGCCATTCTAAACCAGAACCCGGGTGTGGACATGGGCCCTCTGCTCCACCATGACCAACTCTCCAAGGAAATGAAGGATGGTATGTCTACATGGAACAAAACAATATTAACACGAATAACCAGACAGGTTTAGGCAAATATTACATGTATTAGATTGTGAATGATATCTCAAAATGTATTGTTACCACGCTCACTGTGACAGATATTTCAAAATATAATACAAATGTATTATGCTCTGTTCTAGGTTCCATCTTTAAAGGCTTCCAGGAAGCACCAATTCAGTTCTTCCCTACCTACAAATATGATGTCGGCTGTGACATGTACGACACCACCTCCAAGCAGAGAACTCCCTCATACACAGTATGTGTCAGCATCAGTCATATCCTGTGCCATTCGTTCAAGCAAGCCTCTTTTTTTTTTATGATGGTTTGTTTTAAACACACAAACTAACATTTATATTTTACTGTTCCTCTGTGTGCTATAGGACAGAATACTGTTCAGGAACAGGCAGGTGGATGACATCAAAGTGATAAAGTACACCAGCTGTTCAACGATAAAGACGTCAGACCACCGGCCTGTCATCGCCATGTTCCAGGTCAAACTGCGTCCCGGGAGAGACAAGTAAGTCCCACCCCTTCCTCTCAGCTGTTCCAGCAGCAAGCTTTTTTACACCTCATGTACACTGTAGTACAATTAGTAGTAGTAATAGGTGTCCAAAAGTGCAGTCAATGAAAATCTGAGTTTATCTAGAACAGTTTGTTAATCCTGACTTTTATTTGTTGTTCTCTGTCTGGTGTGTTTCCCAGTATTCCTCTGGGAGCAGGCCAGTTTGACAGGAGTCTGTACCTGGAGGGCATCAGGAGGAGGATCACCAGAGAGCTGAAGAAGAGAGAAGCCATGAAGAACCAGGGCAGCAGCACCATCTGCTCAATCTCCTGAACCTGGACCGGACTTGACTGGACCGGTCCTCCCTCCAGAATCACTCTGACACAGTTGTGAGGGACAAACGGGAACCAGTCTTTTGTTGCCACTTCCAGCCCAGTCTGTGTGTGGGTCATGGAAGTCACAGAAACTGATCTGTGAGCACCCCCTACTGAGAGCTGTTGGAACTGTCCCTCATGGTTTATGGGGGGCTGAGGTTGTAGCTGTGGGGCTGTTCTTGAGGGCAGGGACCTTGAATTAATGACAGATACCAGCCTGCAGACTCAGCAGTTAACTGGTCTATTTATACAGCCCTTCCACAAACAAGACTGAGCTGAGGAACGTGCCATTGAAGATGACCTTTTAGTTAGTCAGTCACATCTCCATCTGTGCGCTGGCTGGCTGAAGCGAATGCTTTATGTAAACTGTACTTTAAATTTTTTTTTCTAATTGTTTTATTTAACAAGCCAGGTTGATATGGGCTATGTAATGTCACCTTTTTTTTACTTGGTGTAACAGTATTCAAAGGCCTTGTAAATGCATTTTCATCAAACAGTTCTTACAGATGTTTAATAGTATACATCACTTTCGGTTGATATACCAAAGCTCAATTCACTCCAAAACTTTTGTGTTTTTCGTGGATTTACTCAAAGAAAAAACGAACCAATGTGATTTCACAGAAATGGACTTGTTATTCGTATCAACTTTATAGGAAATGTCAGTGCTTTTGGTGTTGCTTTGATGCAAATGCATTCCCTGCAAGTACGGTACTTATTGAAATAACTTAATACATGGTCTTTTCTGGCATTGTATAATACCAGATGTATGAATAATATCTTTCAAATATTTAACTTATTTACATATTGTATAATATCTCGCATAATAGATACAGAATCATATTTTGCAATGGTGATGTTGATCATGTTGGAGGGGTTTGTTTGACTGTACTCTGGTTCATTGCCTTAATGTCATCTGTCTTGACTAAATGAAATACACTGTCATGTAACTTATTCAAAAATTACTTTCCATACTTTATTGTGCTAACGAAGGGAAGATAATTCATTTTGTTCTTGCATGAAGATCAATGGTTCTGGTGTAATGGTGAATCATGAGTTGTCATTACGCGCTCATAGCAAGTGCCTGTGATCTTATTTGTGATTTCCTCAGGACTCCATATCTGTGCATCTTTTATAACACATGCTTTGTGATGTAACATCACATAAAAAAATGTTTGGTATATTTGTTATTGGTTTGTTTTATTTCAAAAATGTAGCCTTTGTCATCTGAAACAACACCTCCTCTTCGCTGATCCTCAACACTGGGGCCCCACAAGGGTGCATTCTCAGCCCCCTCCTGTACTCCCTGTTGACCCATGACTGCGTGGCCAAGCATGCCTCTAACTCAATCATCAAGTTTGCAGACGACACAACAGTAGTAGGCTTGATTACCAACAATGATGAGACAGCCTACAGGGAGGATGTGAGGGCTATGGGAGTGTGGTGCCTGGAAAATAGCCTCTCACTCAACGTCACCAAAACAAAGGAGATGATTGTGGACTTCAGGAAACAGCAGAGGGAGCACCCCCCTATCCAGATCGATGGAACCGCAGTGGAGAAGGTGGAAAGCTTCAAGTTTCTCGGCGTACACATCACTGACAAACTGAAATGGTCCACCCACATAGACAGTGTGGTGAAGCACTGCCAACAACGGCAAAGCTTTCCAGAGGGTGGTGCGGTCTGCCCAACACATTACCGGGGGCAAACTTCCTGCCCTCCTGGACACCTACAGCACCCGATGCCATAGGAAGGCCAAAAAGATCATCAGGGACATCAACCACCCGAGCCACTGCCTGTTCACCCCGCTATCATCCAGAATGCAAGGTCAGTACAGGTGCATCAAAGCTGGGACCGAGAGACTGAAAAACAGCTATCTCGAGGCCATCAGACTGTTAAACAGCCACCACTAGCACATCAGAGGTGGCTGCCTATAGACATAGATTAGGAATCACTGGCCACTTTTAGAAATGGATCACTAGCCACTTTAATAATGTTCCGTATCCAACATTACTCATCTCAAATGTATAAACTGCACTCCACACTATTCTACGGTATCATAGTCCCTTTTAAATTGTGTTTACATATTGCATCACCTATTTCACATGTATATACTGTATTGCATTCCATACTACACCACTGCATGTTAAACAGCCATCTCCAGCACATCAGGGGCGCCTGCCTATAGACATAGATTAGAAATCACTGGCCACTTTAAGGAAATTAAACACTAGCCACTTTAATAATGTCTCCGTATCTTGCATTACTCATCTCATATGTGTAAACTGTACTCTATACTATTTTACGGTATCTTAGTCACTAATTGTTTGTAAATATTGCATCACCCATCTCATATGTACAGTTGAAGTCGGAAGTTTAGATACACTTAAGTTGTAGTCATTAAAACTTGTTTTTCAACCACTCCACAAATTTCTTGTTAACGAACTATAGTTTTGGCATGTTGGTTAGGACATCTACTTTGTGCATGACACAAGTAATTTTTCCAACAATTGTTTACATATTATTTCACTTAAAATTCACTGTAGCACAATTCCAGTAGGTCAGAAGTTTACATACACTAAGTTGACTTTGTCTTTAAACAGCTTGGAAAATTCCAGAAAATGATGTCATGGCTTTAGAAGCTTCTGATAGGCTAATTGACATAATTTGAGTCAATTGGAGGTGTACCTTCAAACTCAGTGCCTCTTTGCTTGACATCATGGGAAAATCAAAAGAAATCAGCCAAGACCTCAGAAAAAACATTATTACTTGAGAGCAATTTCCAAACGCCTGAAAGTACCACGTTCATCTGTACAAACAATAGTACGCAAGTCTAAACACTATGGGACCACGCAGCCGTCATACCGCTCAGGAAGGAGACTCGTTCTGTCTCCTAGAGCTGAATGTACTTTAGTGCGAAAAGTGCAAATCAATCCCAGAACAACTGCAAATGACCTTGTGAAGATGCTGGAGGAAACAGGTACAAAAGTATCTATATCCACAGTAAAACGAGTCCTATATCGACATAACCCGAAAGGCCACTCAGCAAGGAAGAAGCCACTGATCCAAAATCGCCATAAAAAAGCCAGACTACGGTTTGCAACTGCACATGGGGACAAAGACCGCACTTTTTGGAGAAATGTCCTCTGATCTGATGAAACAAAAAGAGAACTGTTTGGCCATAATGACCATTGTTATGTTTGGAGGAAAAAGGGGGAGGCTTGCAAGCCGAAGAACACCATCCCAAACGTTAAGCACGGGGTGGCAGCATCATGTTGTGGGGGTGCTTTGCTGCAGGAGGGACAGCTGCACTTCACAAAAGAGATGGCATCATGAGGGAGGAAAATTGTGTGGTTATATTGAAGCAACATCTCAAGACATCAGTCAGGAAGTTAAAGCTTGGTCGCAAATGGTTCTTCCAAATGGACAATGACCCCAAGCATACTTCCAAAGTTGTGGCAAAATGGCTTATGGACAACAAAGTCAAGGTATTGTAGTGGCCATCAGAAAGCCCTGACCTCAATCCCATAGAAAATTTGTGGGCAGAACTGAAAAAGTGTGTGTGAGCAAGGAGGCCTACAAACCTGACTCAATTACAGCAGCTCTGTCAGGAGGAATGGGCCAAAATTCACCCAACTTATTGTAGGAAGCTTGTGGAAGGCTATCCATATATGTTTGAACCAAGTTAAACAATTTAAAGGCAATGCTACCAAATACTAATTGAGTGTATGTAAACTTCTGACCCACTGGGAATGTGATGAAATAAATAAAAGTTTAAATAAATTCTCTACTATTATTCTTACATTTCACATTCTTAAAATAAAGTGGTGATCCTAACTGACCTAAAACAGGGAATTTTTACTAGGATTAAATGTCAGGAATTGTGAAACTGAGTTTCAATGTATTTGGCTAAGGTGTATGTAAACTTCCGACTTCAACTGTATATACTGTACTAGAGGTCGACCGATTATGATTTTTCAACGCCGATACCGATTATTGGAGGACCAAAAAAAGCCGATACCGATTAATCGGACTTTAAAAAAAATATATTTTTTTTTTATTTATTCATTTGTAATTATGACATTTACAACAATACTGAATGAACACTTATTTTAACTTAATATAATACATCAATAAAATCTATTTAGTCTCAAATAAATAATGAAACATGTTCAATTTGGTTTAAATAATGCAAAAATATACTGTTGGAGAAGAAAGTAAAAGTGCAATATGTGCCATGTAAGAAAGCTAACGTTTAAGTTCCTTTCTCAGAACATGAGAACATATGAAAGCTGGTGGTTCCTTTTAACATGAGTCTTCAATATTCCCAGGTAAGAAGTTTTAGGTTGTAGTTATTATTGGAGTTATAGGACTATTTCTCTCTATACGATTTGTATTTCATATACCTTTGACTATTGGATGTTCTTATAGGCACTTTAGTATTGCCAGTGTAACAGTATAGCTTCCATCTCTCTCCTCTACCTGGGCTCGAACCAGGAACACATCGACAACAGCCACCCTCGAAGCAGCGTTAACCATGCAGAGCAAGGGGAACAACTACTCCAAGTCTCAGAGCGAGTGACGTTTGAAACGCTATTAGCGCGCACCCCGCTAACTAGCTAGCCATTTCACATCGGTTACACCAGCCTAATCTAGGGAGTTGATAGGCTTGAAGTCATAAACAGCTCAATGCTTGAAGCATTGCGAAGAGCTGCTGGCAAACGCACATAGTGCTGTTTGAATGAATGCTTACGAGCCTGCTGCTGCCCTACCACCGCTCAGTCAGACTGCTCTATCAAATCATAGACTTAATTATAACATAACACACAGAAATACGAGCCTTAGGTCATTAATATGGTCAAATCCAGAAACGATCATTTCGAAAATAAAGCGTTTATTCTTTCAGTGAAATACGGAACCGTTCCGTATTTTATCTAACGGGTGGCATCCATAAGTCTAAATATTCCTGTTACATTGCACAACCTTCCATGTTGTCATAATTACGTAACATTCTGGCAAATTAGTTCGCAATGAGCCAGGCGGCCCAAACTGTTGCATATACCCTGACTCTGCATGCAATGAACGCAAGAGGAGTGACACAATTTCCCTAGTTTAATATTTCCTGCTAACCTGGATTTCTTTGAACTAAATATGCAGGTTTAAAAAATATATACTTCTGTGTATTGATTTTAACAAAGGCATTGATGTTTATGGTTAGGTACATTCGTGCAACGATTGTGCTTTTTTCGCAAATGCGCTTTTGTTAAATCATCCCCCGTTTGGCGAAGTTGCAACGAGCTAGGCGGCCCAAACTGCTGCATATACCCCGACTCTGTTGCACAGAACGCAAGAGAAGTGACACAATTTCCCTAGTTAAAATAATTTCATGTTAGCAGGCAATATTAACTAAATATGTAGGTTTAAAAATATATACTTGTGTATTGATTTTAATAAAGGCGTTGATGTTTAGGTACACATTGGTGCAACGACAGTGCTTTTTTCGCGAATGCGCTTGTTAAATCACCCGTTTGGCGAAGTAGGCTATGATTCAATGATAAATTAACAGGCACCGCATCGATTATATGAAATCAGGACAAGCTAGATAAACTAGTAATATCATCAACCATGTGTAGTTGATTAGTGATTATGTTAAGATTGATTGTTTTTTTATAAGATACTCCTTGCTGCACTCTCATAACAGGTAGTCAGCCTGCCACGCAGTCTCCTCCTGGAGTGCAATGTAATCGGCCACAATGGGTGTCCAAAAATGCCGATTACCGATTGTTATGAAAACTTGAAATCGGCCATTCCGATTAATCGGTCGACCTCTATAGTGTACTCTATACTATGCCACTGTATCTTAGTCCAATGCCGCTCGGACATATGCATATATATGTTCTTAATCCATTCCTTACTTAGAATTACATGTATATGTTGTGAAACTGGTAGATATTACTTCACTGTCAGAGCTAGAAGCACAAGCATTTTACACCACCCGCAATAACATCTGCTAAACACGTGTATGTGACCAATAACATTTGATTTGAAGTGGACATTGAATATCCCTCAAAGACAGAGTATCAACTTCAGACCTTAAATCATTGGCAGTCCAAACATAAGACTTAAATATTTTATGGTAATATTAACATTTATTTACCGGAAACAAATTGGGCTGAATATAGATACACATATGTGTCTTCACATTCAATAGGTTCACTTTCTCTCCAGGACCCAGAGAAATCTTGGTTTGAAATAAAATAGTGGCAGTATCCTGATATGAAGTGTCTTGATGAAACATGAATAGTGAAAAAGCTGTGGATACATTATTACAATTTAGCAATATAGTTTTGCAACGGAGGAGAAACAAATGTTAAGATTTTCTGGCACCTGAGAGGATATCAGCACACACATACAGTACTACTTACATACAGCGGTCAAAACTGTGTTGGAATGGGTTGAATGAAAAAATGGAGCGCAAGCAGAACACTGAGAATACTAAAACTAACTACACAACACTATCTTATTTCAGTCTGGTTAAGTGGAAATCAATGTGTATCTATCTACAAGAAACAACAGTCGCATGATTGGTGACACCAATCCAAGCATTGCCCAATGTGATTTTATCATCGCATTATCTCCTGTGCGGTAGAGGTGACCAACTCAACTATGTGTGTGAGAAGGGACATTGACAGAAGTGCTAGCAGTTAGTCGGAAGAGTCTCTTATAGATTTAAGTCACCCTCTGCTGAAGATGACAAGGCCTTAGGTGAGACTTCAGCCTGTGAAATCTGATAAAAGTGTATGTAACATTGAAGGAAGTACCTGTATCAACTGTGAAAACAGCGTAGTAGGACATTTCAAGGCCTGTTTGCTATCCTAAATGCTAGAGAACAGAATCACGACCCTTATTAGATTAAGGTCATTTGTAGGTCACCCTGCAGATCAAGCAATGCAGCACTCGAGCCATATTCACCCACACTCATTCAAACATACTTGGAATTAAACCCAAAAGCATGCCAACCGTCCCAGCCAACGTGGGTCTGGTAAGACACTGAACAACAGGAAATGAAACTTCCTCTGGCAATAAAATGTAACTCTCCAAATACGCAGGGAGGGGTATTTCCTGACTGAATAAAATGTAGTTAAAACCACCACTCTCTCAGTACTTTTCTTTTGCAGTTGAGGTCCAAACATTAGTCCTCTCCCAGAGCTTAGCACAGCTCCATTGCCAGACCACTAGTGTAGGCCAGTGTCCGGTATATACAGTGATGCCTGGGTAAACAAACACGAGGGGGTCTATCGGAAGAGGCGGTACATGCGAGGCAGGTGTCCGTCCTTGCTGGACAGGGCAGCTTGGATGTGCTCATAGGAGGGCATCTCTGTCAGGTCTCCTAGCGCTGCTACTGCTGGCTTGCTGCACAGCATCTTTGTTGTGACCCGCTTGATGTCACTCGCTGTAACGTTACCTGGAAAGAGTGAAAAGTCAGCATACAGAAGTACTGATTTGTCACCACAGTTATGTTTAGCCTACTCCCTGAAGATTTTTTGTACAAATGTTTCATTCTGGGCTCGCTGATATCAATATCCGCTATTATGATCGAGGGCACTAGTACTCACTGATGAGGTCACACAGCTCGTGTGGCAGCTTCCTCTTCCCTGTGGCTAGAACCTGTCGGCCGACATCCTCAAAGATAACCGGCCGTGACTCCAGGTTCATCATCAGCATGGACTTGAGCTGCGTTTTCGCTCTCTCCAACTCCATCTGAGTATGGAAAGAGATGCAAAGTTTTGAAGTCCCAAGAAAGAGAGTTTAAAGTTCAGAAAGCTTTCTCGCTTTTGTGACATAATTTCCCCTCGCAGCCTTACCTCTCCTGCTGTCCCAGCCATCTGAATGAACTCTCTGGTTAAAATCTCCACCATTTCCCGAACCTTGATAAACGCAAGATGTTGTAATCAACAACTTTGGAATGGCAGCAGGACTTTCACAACTTCAGAGAACACGCATACAAAGTAAAATATTATTTTTTATTTTGAACAGTTCACCTGATGTTATTCTCTAAGCATATGTCAGCTTTGTATTAGCCCTTCATCTACAGTATAAAGTCCTGCCTTTGCATGGCTCTCCCAAATCCCCTCTCCCTACCTGTCTAGGGTCTGCGCTGGCATGGATACACAGCAGGCCAGTGTCCTCATAACTGTGATGGTATGAGGTGGCATTGTACATCCAATGATGCCTGTAGAAAAGAAAGAAAATCAATAAACAGAATCCACAAAATGCAATCTTAAGTACTTTAATTAGAATTGTGAATGTTGCATCATGCTTACCTGTTGAGCACATTCAGGTAAAGTCTAGTGAACATGCCTTTCCCAGGACCCCCGGCTGAGAAGGACCCACCTCCACCCATCATCATATTGAGGACGGCAAAGGGGATAAAGTCATCCTCCTGTAACACAAAACATGCATATATTATACATAGAACATCCAGCTACAGGATAGCATAGAGCCTGCAACAGATCCTCCACACCAACCAATCAAAGTGGGCACCCACCAGGAAGGAGCAGCTCTCCAGGCCAATCATGATATGTGTGAGCTCAGGGATGGGGGTGGGGCCAAGGCTCACATCTGACATGTCCTTATCCATCTGAGAGGATCAAAAACAAAGGTTTACATTCTGATTTAGTAAAGAAAATATTTTTAAAAGAAAGGAAAAAGCAAGCAAAGGGAAAAATACTTACCCTTACGATTCCACCAGTATACTGTGCCACAGACAAGTCGACATTGGTAGGAGTACAGGCACCCCATACTGGCTTTACATTTAGCAGATATTTCCTGGCACAGGCCACCAGTTGTTCATGTTCGATGCCCACTCCAGCTAGCACCATACGCTCTGGGCAGTAGTAGCTCTGCAGGTACATGTGTAGCAGTTTCTTGTCAATCTTCTCCACGCTCTCTACTGGGCAGAAGCGAGGCAACCCAACGGTGTTCCCCCGATATGCTGCCTTGTTCACAGAGTAAGTGTTGTGAAACATTATGTATCGCCATAGAAATGTGTCAACAAATGGCGCAATTTGATTATCTATGCACACTGCAGAGGTGGGGGGCCAAAGTCAATTAGAAACAGTGCAACAATAGATTTCATGCAGCTCAAGAGTTGTAATTTTCTGTCACTTAAAGAATGGATCAACCAGTCACATGACTCACTGCATGGATCATCTCTGTCAGTAAAGGTTCAGGGTCAGGCCTCATGCTCAGATCCTCCAGCTCAAAGCGCACTGCCATCCTAGTCATCTCAATCTCCTCATCTAGTAACCCAAAGCAGAGCAATCCTTGATGAAAATATACTCCCACAAAAACATTTACCAGTCTGTTACTTTGTAGACAATTCAATTAAGTCAACATTTTCTCTAGTCATTAAGGGAAGCATCATTAAACATGACAGATCTGTCACTCAGTGTTGACTCACCTAGTAGGCGTGGCTGCAATACAGCGTCAGAGAGCAGGCTGACTACCGTGTCCAGTCCCTTCACCTCGGCAGAGACTGCATACATGGTTGTGTCTCTGTGAATAGAACCTTTGGTGTCACACAAACTGATTGAATATCTTCATCCCCTTCCACAAAGCAGAACTGAGATAGTTTATACAGTACCTTCAGAAAGTATTCAGACCCCTTGACTTTTCCCAAATTTTGATACGCTACGCCCTTATTTTAAAATGTATTAAATATGAATTTCTTTATCAACAATGTACACACAATACCCCAGAATGACAAAGTGAAAACAGGTCTAGACATCTTTGCAAATTTATTACAAATAAAAAACAGAAATACCTTATTTAAATAAGTATTCAGACCCTTTGCTATGAGACTCAAAATTGAGCTCAGGTGCATCCTGTTTCCATTGACCATCCTTGAGATGCTTCTAAAACTTGAGTGGAGTCCACCTGTGGTAAATTCAATTGATTGGACATGATTTGGAAAGGCATACACCTGTCTATATAAGGTCCCACAGTTGACAGTGCATGTCAGAGCAAAAACCAAGCTATGAGGTCGAAGGAATTGTCCGTAGAGCTCTGAGAAAGGATTGTGCCAAGGCACAGATCTGGGGAAAGATACCAAAACAATTCTGCGGCATTGAAGGTCCCCAAGAACACAGTTGCCTCATTCCTAAATGGAAGAAGTTTGGAACCACCAAGACTGTTCCAAGAGCTGGCCGCCCAGCCAAACTGAGCAATCGGGGGAGAAGGGCCTTGGTCAGGGAGGTGACCAAGAACCCGATGGTCACTCTGACAGAGCTTCAGAGTTCATCTGTGGAGATGGGAGAACCTCCCAGAAGGACAACCATCTCTGCAGCACTCCACAAATCAGGCCTTTATGGTAGAGTGGCCAGGCACTCCTTAGTAAAAAGGCACACGACAGCCCACTTGGAGTTTGCCAAAAGGCACCTAAAGGACTCTTAGACCATGAGAAACAAGATTCTCTGGTCTGATGAAACCAAGATTGAACTCTTTGGCCTGAATGTCAGGCGTCACTGGAGGAAACCTGGCACCATCCCTACGGTGAAGCACGGTGGTGACAGCATCATGCTTTGGGGATGTTTTTCAGCGACAGGGACTGGGAGAATAGTCAGGATGGAGGCAAAGACGAACGGAGCAAAGTACAGAGATCCTTGATGAAAACCTGCTTCAGAGAGCTCAGGACCTCAGACTGGCACGAAGGTTCACCTTCCAACAGGACAACGACCCTAAGCACACAGACAAGACAACGCAGGTGTGGCTTCAGGACAAGTCTCTGAATATCTTTGAGTGGCCCAGCCAGAGACCGGACTTGAACCCGATCGAACATCTCTGGAGAGACCTGAAAATAGCTGCGCAGCAACGCTCCTCATCCAACCTGACAGAGATTGAGAGAATCTGATGAGAGGAATGGGAGAAACTCCCCAAATACAGGTGTGCCAAGCTCGTAGCATCATACCCAAGAAGACCTGAGGCTGTAATCGCTGCCAAAGGTGCCTCAAAGTACTGAGTAACAGGTCTGAATATTTATGTCAATGTGATATCAGTTTTATATTTTTAATACTTTTGCTATAAAAAAACGTTTTGCTTTGTCATGATGGGTATTGTGTGTAGATTGAGGGATTTTTTTGTTTATACATTTTTGAATAAGGCTGTAAGGTAACAAAATGTGGAGAAAGTAAAGGGGTCTAAATACTTTCCGAATGCACTGTACATGCCAACTACGTACTGTATCTACAACATCAAAAGGGATAAAGAGTACCATGACTCTACACTAGGGTTGCACATTTTGGGGAATATTCAGAGGCGGAAACTTTCCGTGGGAATTAACGGGAATATGTAAATTAATATTAATACAATTTAAATGTAGATGTTTTTTGCATTGGATATATTTACCATATCATATGGAGATAGAAACAAACATTTTACCTTATCATAAGTAGACAATTGCAAATGATTAAATCCTTCCAATATAAATAAAACGATTTAGTTACGAATTGAACATTAATTAAATGAGTTGACTCTTCACATGGGATGACTTCAATGAACAACAAAAGGGAATATTGAATGATCCATCGCATCCCCCAAAAATCTGCAAAATGATAGTCTAGAAACTAAAGCTTTGGTTGTCTTCCTCAGTCTCTATGTCTTCTCCCTGGACATCCTCAATGTCCACCTCCTTGAACATCAGACTCTGAGGCCTCATCTTCACTGTCACTTTCCAACCTTCTTGAGGATGGCTCTTTGTCAGACTAAAAAAGCCTCAAATTTGCCTGGATGCCACCAATTTTTCAACCCTTGTATTGGTCAGCCTGTTGTGTGCTTTGGTGTGTGTGTTCCCAAACAAGGACCAGTTGCGCTCTGAGGCAGCTGATGTTGGTGGGATTTGGAGGATGATGGAGGCAACAGGGGAAAGAACCACAGATCCAAAGTCCCTTCCATCAGGTGGCTGTTGAGATATGTTGGCACGACTGCCATATGGCAGCTCCATCCCAAAGCCCTTGCTTGGAAGTGTACTTCGCCAGACTGCCAAGAACCTTGCCCTCATCCAGGCCAAGGTGGCGAGACAGGGTAGTGATGACACCATAGGCCTTGTTGATCTCTGCACCAGACAGGATGCTCTTGCCAGCATACTTGGGGTCCAACATGTACGCTGCGGCGTATATTTGCTTCAGGCAGAAGTCTTCACGCTTTTTTATGTATTTCAGAACTGCAGTTTCCTCTGCGTGAAGCAACAGTGAAGTGGGCAGGGCAGTATAGATTTCTTCTCTTACATCTGCAAGCAGAGCCTGAACACAGACAGGATGGCATTGTCTCCATCAATACGTGCAATGGCTAGTGCTAAAGGTTTCAGGAGTTTCAGGCTGCTTACCACTCTCTCCCAAAATACATCATCCAGCAGGATCCTCTTGATGGGGCTGTCCATATCGGCAGACTGTGATATGGCCATTTCTTGGAGACTCCTTCCCCTCCAGGAGACTGTCAAACATGATGACAACACCACCCCAACGGGTGTTGCTGGGCAGCTTTAATGTGGTGCTCTTATTCTTCTCACTTTGCTTGGTGAGGTAGATTGCTGCTATAACTTGATGACCCTTCACATACCTAACCATTTCCTTGGCTCTCTTGTAGGGTGTATCCATTGTTTTCAGTGCCATGATGTCCTTGAGGAGCAGATTCAATGCATGAGCAGCATAGCCAATAGGTGTGATGTGAGGGTAGGACTCCACTTTAGACCAAGCAGCCTTCATGTACGCAGCATTGTCTGTCACCAGTGCAAATACCTTCTGTGGTCCAAGGTCATTGATGACTGTCTTCAGCTCATCAACAATGTAGAGACCGGTGTGTCTGTTGTCCTTGTGTCTGTGTTCTTGTAGAATACTGGTTGAGGGGTGGAGATGATGTAGTAAATTATTCCTTGCCTACGAACATTCGACCACACATCAGAGATGATTGCAATACATTCTGCTTTCTCTATGATTTGCTTGACCTTCACTTGAACTCTGCATCCAGCAAATTAGTAGATAAAGCATGTCTGGTTAAGGGTGTATGCTGGGCGAAGAACATTCAGAAATCTCTTCCAATACACATTGCATGTGAGCATCAGAGGTGAACCAGTTGCATACACAGCTCGAGCAAGACATTCATCAACATTTCTCAGACTACGTTCCTCCATTGAGTCAAAAAAAACTTCAGATTTCAGGATGACCATGAGCTGTTGCTATCGATAAGGTGTCTGATTCATCATTTTCACATTGAATAGAAGTAGAGGGACTTTTGTCAGAGGTTGCTTGTTGTGAGCGCTGAGGGAACTTTATGCACTTGGCCAGATGATTCTGCATCTTTGTTGCATTCTTCACATATGATTTGGCTCATTTACACAGCGTTTCCTTCTACATGAGCTGCAGTGAAATGTCTCCACACATCAGATGGGCATTTTCCTGTAAAGATTAGAAAAAATTAGGGAAAAAATATATATAATAATATTCCATGTACAGATAATTAGTTAAGCAGTTAGATTAAATAACTGCTTTGTAAGATAAATGTTTTAAAATGAAACATGTATGGAAACAGGTGAATTAACACTCAGTTAGCAGGCTCAAGCGAGCTAAAAACCCACATGGTAGCAAAAACTAACTAGCAGAAATGTTTAACAAGTTAGAAATGATTTAAACACACTTTGCTGTAGGCTACTATTTACTTGTTAACAAAAGAAATCAGGTATGTCATATATTCACCCAGTATTGTAATCAAAACTTACCAGAAAGCATGTAGTCCTTGGCTCAAACAGTGTAGTAGTGTGCGCTCAATAGGATCTCATTAGTGTGCAAGATCTTGAGAATCAGCTGTACATGTGATAGAAGAATGCACTGTGCATGCAGAGGGTTGCAAATCCATTGAATTGGGGAGTTTAACCAAAATATGCCACAAGACCTAGAATTGCCTTATGTGTATCCCACAAAAAAAAGTTCACTGTTATAAGCAAACTTTTTGATGATTTTAAACAAAATTCCCCAAATTCCCAGGCTTAACTTCCCATGGAAAATTTACCGGAAAGTTTCTGACCCTTAGCAATAGAGGTCGACCGATTATGATTTTTCAACGCCGATACCGATACCAATTATCAGAGGACCAAAAAAAGCCGATACCGATTAATCGGACGATTTTTTTTCATTTTAAATTTGTAATAATGACAATTACAACAATAGCGAATGAATCATCAATAAAATAAATTTAGCCTCAAATAAATAATGAAACATGTTAAATTTGGTTTAAATAATGCAAAAACAAAGTGTTGGAGAAGAAAGTAAAAGTGCAATATGTGCCATGTAAGAAAGCTAAAGTTTAAGTTCCTTTCTCAGAACATGAGAACATACACTGCTCAAAAAAATAAAGGGAACACTTAAACAACACAATGTAACTCCAAGTCAATCACACTTCTGTGAAATCAAACTGTCCACTTAGGAAGCAACACTGATTGACAATAAATTTCACATGCTGTTGTGCAAATGGAATAGACAAAAGGTGGAAATTATAGGCAATTAGCAAGACACCCCCCAAAACAGGAGTGATTCTGCAGGTGGTGACCACAGACCACTTCTCAGTTCCTATGCTTCCTGGCTGATGTTTTGGTCACTTTTGAATGCTGGCGGTGCTCTCACTCTAGTGGTAGCATGAGACGGAGTCTACAACCCACACAAGTGGCTCAGGTAGTGCAGTTCATCCAGGATGGCACATCAATGCGAACTGTGGCAAAAAGGTTTGCTGTGTCTGTCAGCGTAGTGTCCAGAGCATGCAGGCGCTACCAGGAGACAGGCCAGTACACCAGGAGACGTGGAGGAGGCCGTAGGAGGGCAACAACCCAGCAGCAGGACCGGTACCTCCGCCTTAGTGCAAGGAGGTGCACTGCCAGAGCCCTGCAAAATGACCTCCAGCAGGCCACAAATGTGCATGTGTCAGCATATGGTCTCACAAGGGGTCTGAGGATCTCATCTCGGTACCTAATGGCAGTCAGGCTACCTCTGGCGAGCACATGGAGGCCCCACAAAGAAATGCCACCCCACACCATGACTGACCCATCGCCAAACCGGTCATGTTGGAGGATGTTGCAGGCAGCAGAACGTTCTCCACGGCGTCTCCAGACTCTGTCACGTCTGTCACATGTGCTCATGTGCTCAGTGTGAACCTGCTTTCATCTGTGAAGAGCACAGGGCACCAGTGGCGAATTTGCCAATCTTGGTGTTCTCTGGCAAATGCCAAACGTCCTGCACGGTGTTGGGCTGTAAGCACAACCCCCACCTGTGGACGTCGGGCCCTCATACCACCCTCATGGAGTCTGTTTCTGACCGTTTGAGCAGACACATGCACATTTGTGGCCTGCTGGAGGTCATTTTGCAGGGCTCTGGCAGTGCACCTCCTTGCACTAAGGCGGAGGTACCGGTCCTGCTGCTAGGTACCGGTCCTGCTGCTGGGTTGTTGCCCTCCTACGGCCTCCTCCACGTCTCCTGATGTACTGGCCTGTCTCCTGGTAGCGCCTGCATGCTCTGGACCCTACGCTGACAGACACAGCAAACCTTTTTGCCACAGTTCGCATTGATGTGCCATCCTGGATGAACTGCACTACCTAAGCCACTTGTGTGGGTTGTAGAGTCCGGCTCATGCTACCACTAGTGTGAGAGCACCGCCAGCATTCAAAAGTGACCAAAACATCAGCCAGGAAGCATAGGAACTGAGAAGTGGTCTGTGGTCACCACCTGCAGAATCACTCCTGTTTTGGGGGGTGTCTTGCTAATTGCCTATAATTTCCACCTTTTGTCTATTCCATTTGCACAACAACATGTGAAATTTATTGTCAATCAGTGTTCCTTCCTAAGTGGACAGTTTGATTTCACAGAAGTGTGATTGACTTGGAGTTACATTGTGTTGTTTAAGTGTTCCCTTTATTTTTTTGAGCAGTGTATGAAAGCTGGTGGTTCCTTTTAACATGAGTCTTCAATATTCCCAGGTAAGAAGTTTTAGGTTGTAGTTATTATTGGAGTTATAGGACTATTTCTCTCTATACGATTTGTATTTCATATACCTTTGACTATTGGATGTTCTTATAGGCACTTTAGTATTGCCAGTGTAACAGTATAGCTTCCATCTCTCTCCTCGCCTCTACCTGGGCTCGAACCAGGAACACATCGACAACAGCCACCCTCGAAGCAGCGTTAACCATGCAGAGCAAGGGGAACAACTACTCCAAGTCTCAGAGCGAGTGACGTTTGAAACGCTATTAGCGCGCACCCCGCTAACTAGCTAGCCATTTCACATCGGTTACACCAGCCTAAATCTCGGGAGTTGATAGGCTTGAAGTCATAAACAGCTCAATGCTTGAAGCATTGCGAAGAGCTGCTGGCAAAACGCACAAAGTGCTGTTTGAATGAATGCTTACGAGCCTGCTGCTGCCTACCATCGCTCAGTCAGACTGCTCTATCAAATCATAGACTTAATTATAACATAATAACACACAGAAATACGAGCCTTAGGTCATTAATATGGTCGAATCCGGGAACTATTAACTAGAAAAAAAACGTTTATTCTTTCAGTGAAATACGGAACCGTTCCGTATTTTATCTAACGGGTGGCATCCATAAGTCTAAATATTCCTGTTACATTGCACAACCTTCAATGTTATGTCATAATTACGTAACATTCTGGCAAATTAGTTCGCAATGAGCCAGGCGGCCCAAACTGTTGCATATACCCTGACTCTGCATGCAATGAACGTAAGAGAAGTGACACAATTTCACCTGGTTAATATTGCCTGCTAACCTAGATTTCTTTTAGGTAAATATGCAGGTTTAAAAATATACTTCTGTGTATTGATTTTAAGAAAGGCATTGATGTTTATGGTTAGGTTCACGTTGGAGCAACGACAGTCCTTTTTCGCGAATGCGCACCGCATCGATTATATGCAACGCAGGACACGCTAGATAAACTAGTAATATCATCAACCATGTGTAGTTAACTAGTGATTATGATTGATTGATTGTTTTTTATAAGATAAGTTTAATGCTAGCTAGCAACTTACCTTGGCTTCCTACTGCATTCGCTTAACAGGCAGGCTCCTCGTGAGGCAGGTGGTTAGAGCGTTGGACTAGTTAACCGTAAGGTTGCAAGATTGAATCCCTGAGCTGACAAGGTAAAAATCTGTCGTTCTGCCACTGAACAAGGCAGTTAACCCACCGTTCCTAGGCCGTCATTGAACTTAAGAATGTGTTCTTAACTGACTTGCCTAGTTAAATAAAGGTGTAAAAAAAAAAAGAAGAAGAAAAAAAGGCAAAATCGTCATCCAAAATTACCGATTTCCGATTGTTATGAAAAGGTGAAATCGGCCCTAATTAATCGTCCATTCCGATTAATTGGTCGACCTCTACTTAGCAACTCTACTCCTTTCTATCAGTCAGAGAGAAAACATACTGTGCCTGGACATTTAAAGCCAAATTAATTATTCATACCTGGATGTTTGGCAGTCACAGATCCCTCCATGTTTTTCGAGTGTGAGAAGAATTTCATCTTTACTGCCATACTGGGCTGTGGACTGAAGATGCAGAAGGTGTTGTCATCGTTTGCCATGAACAAAAACATAGCAATCAATTTGCTTATGCTACAAAATGACAACATAATGAATGGAAAAACGGTGGAACATATTTTGTACAAGGTGTTTGTTGACTAGCAAGATGTCTCAAAACAGCTGAGACTTACAGAAAAGGCAAGTTTCTCCAAAAAGTGTGCAATTCCACTGGGGTATTTTGTCTCATGTCTAGAGCCTGAATTTACTAAAACTGGAAGGAGAGAGAAACCAAATTAATATTCAGTCATACTTTATTGATTATGCGGCAAGAGACGGTCTGAAATAGAATGATAAAGAAAGATCAGCTCTATTCAAAATCTGTAGCAACTTACTTCCAACTGTGCAGAACTGACCAAACTTGTTTTGAGATGCTACTTTAAGGCCATTTTCCAAAGTAGTGATTTTAGTCTCGCATTGTTCATGGCTGTCCACTGCCGCAAACACTGGTTTGGGGATCCCTGGTAACGGTGCAGAGAGTGAGATATTGGGATATCCACTGCCACTGCTGCACTTTCTATACGCTGCAATTCCAAACCTGTAAATGCAAAAATGTAGGTTAGTTTATGGATTGCTGCAAACAACAAGTCTTAACAGGTGAACTGAATTCTCACAAATGAGTACCAGATTCACCTACCCACATGATACAGCTAGCACCAGATGCTAACCACTGATGATGCCAGTGTGCTTGTCCAGAAATCCAAGTTGCCAGTGTCAGTGTACGCTAACGTTTGGGATGTTGAACATTCAGGCTACTGCTCAGACTATGGAGGCTTTAGTCTAGAGCAGGGTTTCCCAATATCTTTGGTTTGGTACTGTTGATTTAATCATACGCGCCTGTCCATCGCAGGATTTAGAACGCAGTTGATCATTTTCACACTCAATGGCAAGGAAAAAAAATCAAGGTGCTCTATTTATAATAGCAGCACCCACCCGTAGCACGCGCTCCAGCAGGTATATTTCACTGGTCACCCCCAAAGCCAATTCCTCCTTTGGCCGCCTTTCCTTCCAGTTCTCTGCTGCCAATGACAGGAACGAATTGCAAGAATCACTGAAGATGGAGACTCATATCTCCCTCACTAACTTTAAGCATCAGCTGTCAGAGCAGCTCAAAGATCATTGCACCTGTACATAGCCCATCCAACTACCTCATCCCCATAGTTATTTTTTTTGCTCCCTTGCACCCCAGTATCTCGACTTGCACACTCATCTTCTGCACATCTATCACTCCAGTGTTAATTGCTAAATTGTAATTACTTCGCCATTATGGCCTATTTATTGCCTTACCTCCCTAATCTTACCTCATTTGCACACACTGTATATAGATTTTTTCTATTGTGTTATTGGCTGTACGTTTGTTTATTCCATATGTAACTCTGTGTTGTTGTTTGTGTCGCACTGCTTTGCTTTATCTTGGCCAGGTCGCAGTTGTAAATAAGAACTTGTTCTCAACTGGCCTACCTGGTTAAATAAAGGTGAAACAAAATAAAAGTCGCTGGCCACAAAGACATTCACGGATTTGACAGTCATGCCATCACTCCCGCCGTAACTGGATCCTGGACTTCAACACATCTACCATGCTGACCCTCAATGCAGGGGCCACTCAGGGGTGCGTGCTTAGTCCCCTCCTGTACTCCCTGTTCACCCACGACTGCGTGGCTGAGTATGACTCCAACACCCTTATTAAGTTTGCTGACCACACAACAGTGGTAAGCCTGATCACCGAACACGATGAGACAGCCTATAGGGAGGAGGTGAGAGACCTGGCAGTGTTGTGCCAGGTCAACAACCAATTTGACAGAACTTGAAGAATTGTTTTAAGAATAATCCAGGTGTGAAAAGCTCTAAGAGAAACTTACACAGAAAGACTCACAGCTGTAATCACTGACAAAGGTGATTCTAACATGTATTGACTCAGGGGGTTGAATACTTATCTAATCAATATATATGTTTTATTTTTCATAAATTCTTTGCAAATGTTTGAATTTTTATTCCACTTTGACATTAAGAGTACTTTGTAAAATGTGAATACTTTCTGAAGGCACTGTATCTACCTTAAATACCTCGTACCCCTGCACATGGACTCGGTACTGGTACCTGTATAGCCAGGTTATCATTACTCATTGTGCAATTATGTGTTATACCTTTTCTAATGTTTCTCAATTTCTTTCTCTGCATTGTTGGGAATTGCCCGTAAGTAAGCATTTCACTGTTAGTTGTTGTTTACGAAGCATTTGACGAATAACATTTGATTTGATCAACTGAAAGCTAACCCGTCACTATGTAGAACCACCAGTGAGGTGATGATTTGTTTAAATTATACTGTCAAAAAAAATGTTGCTTTAACTTTTTCGTATTGGCCATCTACTGTATGCATTGTGGCACAAGGAGATGAAATGATAAATGTCTACTGAACTTTTTTATTTTGCATACGCTGTTATTCAGAACGACTTACAGGAGCAATTAAGGTTAACTGCCTTGGTCAAGGGCTTCGACAGATTTCTCACCCAGTCGGCTCGAGATTTGAACCAGCAAGTTAATTGGTCTTGTACACAGTTTTGCGGACGTTATAGCGGCTGCAGCGAAATGCTTATATTACTAGCTAGCGTCTAACAATGCAGTAAAATGTCAACAAATACAAAATCAAATCTAAATCATTTTCAACTTGTGCTTTAGGAATATATATTATAATTAACATTATTTTTCTATAGGATTCTACTAATCGCGAAAAAACTACTGAATGAGCCCAAAATGTGTTTTGATTGGCTTCTAAACAGCTTCTACCCCGCCCAAGCCATGAGACTAATGAACATCTAATTAAATGGCTACCCAGACTACGTTACTGTCAATAATGCTATTCGGTTTGAGACGACTATAGATACAAAAATATCTAGTTTTCCACAACATTGTTTTGTTTGACTTTGATTGTCCTTAGCTCCACGACGAGCAACGTTACTAGCTTGTTTGCATGCTAGCTAGCTAGGCTATACTTGGCCAGCTAGCTTACCACGAAAGGGTACATACATATTTCAGTAAAGTCAGTGCAATCACAGATGCAACTGTTTTAAGATGGACGTGAACATTACCTCTGAACACGGCCCCAAGTTCTGCACCTCGACATGTGCGTTGCCATATTGAATTATCTGAGACCACTAATTCACCCGGATGATGCTGCAAAACACTTCCTCTTTCGACTATTGCCTAGCAACGTCAAACCAATTTCCAACCATATAAACTTTTGAGGAGATGGGAAACTCCATTTGAATCGTATTAAGTACCATTGTGTACGTTGCCCATGCAACGTCAATGGGTCGCGCGGTTCATTCTGGGCAATTCTGGCACAAGGAGAGCTCTCCTTCAAGGAGGGAATGGGAGTCAATTTGGCGCTAGTTCTAAACCCCAACATTAGCATCAATTTCGTCAACAAGTACAACATTACAAATATTTTCCAATATGTGAGATCATTAACTTGCTCTCTGTAATATTGTATAGCTTTGGAATTGTGACATTACGTACTTTCGAGGAAAATACGCACGTTTGTCGACTAATGTGCCACGTTCAAAACAACTGGGAACTCGGAAATCTCCGACTTCCGAGCGTTCAAAACAACTGGCAGCATGACCGCGACTGGTCAACAGTCTGTTGGGTGTGGCGTTATAGACCCTTTTCCAGTAAACGACACACTGACGTAATGCAAAGATGCGCGAGACTCTTGGCGGCAGTAATAAATCATCTCCATCTCTGCCCATTCAACATAGTCTACATTTACTTTTTTATTACTTCTAAACAAAATCACATTTTTGGGGGGTTTCTCATATGCTTACAATGTTTTGAATCTTGCTTGAACAGTCACTATATTTGGTTGTGATCTTTGCAAAATAACAACTTTGGATGCAGCCGTTGTTAACTAGAATGCTAACGCTCATTGACATAGGCTGTAGCAAAAGCTAACCAAAGAGCCATTTTACTGGTTGAAGTTTAATGTTTTTTTTAAGTATAATGCAGTTCACTTGTGATGATGACACACGCATTATATTAAACAGGACATTCATAATCTAAAAGTAATGTGAAATTCACTCATATGCTAAATGTAAATAGAGGATTTTTTTGATGGCGTACTATAAGAACTCCCCTTTGTTCTGCCACCAACTTGCGAGCATCACACACATGCGGCAATGCTTGTAACCACAGAAAGGGGTCTAGTCTATACAGTCCTCCTTTTTGTCAATCGGATTCCCATCTCCTTTATCTAATATCTCTGGTCCAACCTTTGTCGTCGTCACTAGTTACCACACACACAAAGTCATAAACCCCGCCTATTTCTACAATTTCTCTTCTTAAATTCAGATTTTAAACCCAACTCTAAATTTAACCCTAACCTTAATCCCACTGCTAATCTTGTGTAAAAAAAGCATTATTTTTTTTCACTATATAGCCACATACTTTGTAACTAGTGACAACCAACTTTTGTCAGCTAATTGTGAACGTCAGCAGAGGAAGAGGTGAAGCGAGAGGGATAACTGGACCCAAAATCTGTCTTCTCCAGCAGGTGTCGTTTTTCGTTTTTTTCCCCGCTCACCAAGCCCGAAGTTTTATTTATTTTACTATGCAAGTTGTCCTTGATTCCCAACATTTTTTGATGACTTATTTGTTACCAGTGGCGTATTTGATCAAATAGAAGTTTCGTAATGTTTAGGTTAAGTAGGACACGTGACATTCCGGCAACTTTGAGAAACCCCATTCGGAGTTGTGCTGTCGTTTACTTTCATATCTGCCCTCTCATTGGCTAGAATGGTCCTGATCATTTCTCCTCGACTGCCTTCCATTTTTAAATAAATGTATTTTAATTGTTAGAGCAACCACATGGTTATCTGGTCAATACAATGGATAATCTGTGACCTCAGTCATTGCTTTGAAATGCAACCCCCCAAAACGCAAATGTATTGAGCCCTGGATGTGACATTAATAACTGAGATTTTTTTTTTTATGAACAAGCTCACAAATTATAAAACGTGCTCATGATTTATAAAACGAGCTCATGAATTATAAAACATGCTCACAAATTACTAAAACATGTGCATGAATTGATATAAAACACGCTCATGATTTATGAAACAAGCCCACAAATTGTAAAACGTCCCCAAATGTCTAGGGAGACAATATCAACCACCCATTCAGACCCCTTGACTTTTCCCACAATTTATTACAATATAGCCTCATATCCCATAATGACAAAGTGAAAACAGGTTTTTAAAACAGACACCTTATTTACATACGTTTTCAGACCCTTTGCTATGAGACTCGAAATTGAGCTCAGGTGCATCCTGTTGCCATTGACCATCCTTGAGATGTTTCTACAACTTGACTGGAGTCCACCTGTGGTAAATTCAATTGATTGGACATTATTTGGAAAGGCACAGACCTGTCTATATAAGGTCACATAATTGACCGTGCATGTTAGAGCAAAAACCAAGCCATGAGGTCAAAGGAATTGTCCGTAGAGCTCCAAGACAGGATTTTGTTGAGGCACAGATCTGGGGAAGGGTACCAAAAAATGTCTGCAGCATTGAGGGTCCCCCTCCTACGGCCTCCTCCACGTCTCCTGATGTACTGGCCTGTCTCCTGGTAGCGCCTCCATGCTCTGGACACTACGCTGACAGACACAGCAAACCTTTTTGCCACAGCTCGCATTGATGTGCCATCCTGGATGAACTGCACTACCTGAGCCACTTGTGTGGGTTGTAGACTCCGTCTCATGCTACCACTAGAGTGAGAGCACCGCCAGCATTCAAAAGTGACCAAAACATCAGCCAGGAAGCATAGGAACTGAGAAGTGGTCTGTGGTCACCACCTGCAGAATCACTCCTTTTTTGGGGGTGTCTTGCTAATTGCCTATAATTTCCACCTTTTGTCTATTCCATTTGCACAACAGCATGTGAAATTTATTGTCAATCAGTGTTGCTTCCTAAGTGGACAGTTTGATTTCACAGAAGTGTGATTGACTTGGAGTTACATTGTGTTGTTTAAGTGTTCCCTTTATTTTTTTGAGCAGTGTATATTGGTCACATATAGATGGTTAGCAGATGTTATTGCGAGTGTAACAAAATGCTTGTACTTCTAGTTCCAACAGTGCAGCAATATCTAACAAGTAAAATCTAACAATTCCACAACAAATACCTAATACACACAAATCTAAGTAAGGAATGAAATAAGAATATATAAATATATGGATGAGCAAATGTCAGAGTGGCATAGGCTAAGATACAGTACAATATAAGAGAATATAGTGCAATAGATATTATAGAATACAGTATATACATATGAGATGGCTAATGCAAAATATGTAAACATTACTAAAGTGGCATTAAAGTGACTGGTGTTCCATTTATTAAAGTGGCCAATGATTCAAGTCTGTATGCAGGCAGCAGCCTCTGTGCTAGTGATGGCTGTTTAACAGTCTGATGGCCTTAAGATATAAGCAGTTTTTCAGTCTTTCTATCCCAGCTTTGATGCACCTGTAATGACCTCGCCTTCTGGATGGTAGTGGGGTGAACAGGCAGTGGCTCGGGTGGGTATTGTCCTTGATGATCTTTTTGGCCCTCCTGTGACATCGGGTGCTGTAGGTGTCCTTGAGGGCAGGTAGTTTTCCCCCGGTGATGTGTTGTGCAGACTGCACTACCCTCTGGAGAGCCCTGCGGTTGTGGGCGGTGTAGTTGCCGTACCAGGTGGCGATAGAGCCAACAGGAACCTCTCAGTTGTGCATCTGTAAAAGTTTGTGAGGGTTTTAGGTGACAAGCCAAATTTCTTCAGCCTCCTGAGTTTGAAGAGGCGCTTATGCGCCTTCTTCACCACACTGTCTGTGTGGGTGGATCATTTCAGTTTGTCAGTGATATGTACGCCAAGGAACTTAACTTTCCACCTTCTCCACTGCTGTCCCGTCGATGTGGATGGAGGGTGCTCCCTCTGCTGTTTCCTGAATTCCAAGATCAACTCCTTTGTTTTGTTGACGTTGAGGTTATTTTCCTGACACCATACTCCGAGAGCCATCACCTGCACCCTGTAAGCTGTCTCGTTGTTGTTGGTAATCAAGCCTACTACTCTTTTGTTGTCTGCAAACATGATGATTGAGTTGGAGGCGTGCATGGCCACACAGTAACGGGTGAACAGGCAGTACAGGAGAGGGCTGAGCACGCACCCTTGTGGGGCCCCAGTGTTGAGGATCAGCGAAGTGGAGATGTGGTTTCTTACCTTTAGGACCCAATTGCACATGGCGGGGTTGAGTCCCAGGGTCTCAAGCTTAATGATGAGCTTGGAGGGTACTATGGTGTTGAATGCTGAGCTATATTCAATGAACAGCATTCTTACATAGGTATTCCTCTTGTCCAGATGGGATAGGGCAGTGTGCAGTGTGATGGCGATTGCATCGTCTGTGGACCTATTGGGGCGGTAAGCAAATTGTGGGTCTAGGGTGACAGGTAAGGTGGAGGTGATAGGATCTTTGTCTAGTCTCTCAAAGCACTTCATGATGACAGAAGTGAGTGCTATGGGACAAGAGTAATTTAGTTCAGTTACCTTTGCATTCTTGGGTACAGGAACAATGGTGGCCATCTTGAAGCATGTGGGGACAGCAGACTGGGATACGGAGAGATTGAATATGTCTGTAAACACACCAGCCAGCTGGTCTACGCATGCTCTGAGGACGCGGCTATGGATGCCGTCTGGGCCGGCAGCTTTGCTAGGGTTAACACGTTTAAATGTCTTACTCACGTCGGCCACGGAGAATGAAAGCCTACAGTCTTTGGTAGCGGGCCGCATCAGTGGCTCTGTATTAGCCTCGAAGCTGGCAAAGGTGTTAAGTTTGTCTCGAAGCAAGACGTTGGTGTCCGCGACGTGGCTGGTTTTCCTTTTGTAGTCCGTGATTGTCTGTAGACCCTGCCACATATGTCTCATGTCTGAGCCATTGAATCTATACTGATATTTTGCTTGTTTGATTGCCTTGCGGGGGGATTGAGTACTCTGTTTGTATTCTGTCATATTCCCAGTCGCCTTGCCATGGTTAAATGCGGGGGTACTCGCATTCAGTTTTGCGCAAATGCTGCCATCTATCCATGGTTTCTGGTCAGGGAAGGTTTTAATAGTCACAGTGGCTACAACATCTCCTATACACTTCTTTATAAACTCACTCACCGAATCAGAGTATACGTCGATATTATTCTCTGAGGCTACCCAGAACCTATCCCAGCCCGTGTGATCAAAACAATCTTGAGGCGTTGAATAGTCCTTAACACAGGTACTTCCTGTTTGAGTTTCTGCCTATAAGAAGGAAAGAGCAAAATGGAGTCGTGGTCAGATTTGCCGAAAGGAGGGCGGGGGAGGGCCTTGTAAGCATCGCGGAAGTTAGAGTAGCAATGGTCCCGTGTTTTTCCAGCGCGAGTGCTACAGTCGATATGCTGATAGAATTTAGGTAGTCTTTTTCTCAAATGTGCTTTGTTAAAATCTCCAGCTACAATAAATGCAGAAATATGGTTTCCAGTCTGCATAAAGTCCTGTAAAGTTCCTTGTGGGCCGTTGTGGTATCGGCTTGGGGGGGGGGGGATACACGGCTGTGACAATAACCAAAGAAAATTCTCTTGGGAGATAATACAGTCGGCATTTGACTGAGGAATTCTAGGTCTGGTGAAGAAAAGGACTTGAGTTCCTGTATATTGTTACAATTACACCATGAGTCATTAATCATGAAACATACACCCGAGAAACCCGAGTATGTTGCAAACCCTGATGTCTCTCTGGAAGCAACCCTTGCATAGAGTTGATCAGGCTGTTGATTGTGGCCTGTGCAATGTTGTCCCACTACTCTTCAATGGCTGTGCGAAGTTGCTGCACATTGGCCGATACTGGAACACTATGTCGTATATGCCAATCCAGAGCATCCTAAACATGCTCAATGGTTGACATGTCTGCTGAGTATGCAGGCCATGGAAGAACTGGGACATTTTCAGCTTCCAGGAATTGTGTACAAATCCTTGTGACATGGGATTGTGCATATCATGCTGAAACATGAGGGGATGGAGGGGAATAAATGGCACGACAATGGACCTCAGGATCTCATCACGGTGTCTCCTTGCATTCAAATTGCCATCGATAAAATGCAATTGTGTTTGTTTTCGGTAGCTTATGCCTGCTCATACCATAACCCCACCGACACTATGGGGCACTCTTTTTCACCCTGGTGAGGAAGACGAGCGCGCAGATGAGTTTCCCTGAGACGGTTTCTGACAGTTTGTGCAGAAATTAATTGTTTGTGCAAACCCACCGTTTCATCAGCTGTCTGGGTGGCTGATCCCACATGTGAAGAAGCCGTATGTGGAGGTCCTAGGCTTGCGTGTTAACACGTGTTGTGCGGTTTCAATTGGACATACTGCCAAATTCTCTAAAACGACTCGAGGCGGTTGAGAAATTAACATTACATTCTCTGGCAACAGCTCTGATGGACTACAACATAGCTATCTTCATCACTGTGATGCTGGTCAGGAAACTGGTGTTGACCATAGTGTCAGAGGTACTACACTTTCTATCTCTCTCTATCACTACAAAAAAGCTATTAAATTATTGCCAGATAATACATTTTGGACTAGTCATTAATGGGGCTAACATTGTCCACTCCTGGTTTAAGTATGTCCTGACAACTTTTTAACTGGCAGTATTCTTCCATCACATTCCTCTCTCTCTACCCCATCTCTTGTTCCCAGGGGGACTAGTTGTGTTGTTGCTAATGAGAAAGACCTTGCAAAGACCATCCAGACCCATCTCATTCCTCAACCTGTTGTTCCCACTGGTAGTACCCCTGTCCACCCTCCCCTCCTGGCAGGGGGAGATTCACGTCCGGGCCCTAGTCAGTTGTACAACTGAATGCATTCAACTGAAATGTGTCTTCCGTATTTAACCCAACCCCTCTGCATCAGAGAGGTGCGGGGGGGGCAGCCTTAATCGACATCCACATCATCAGCGCCCGGGAAACAGGTTAACTCAGTGGCAGAACGACAGATGTTTACCTTGTCAGCTCAGGGATTTGATCCAGCAACCTTTCGGGTTACTGGCCCAACGTTCCTACCCGCCAGGCTACCTGCCGCCCCATGAACATGGTGGTGTATGTGGGAGACAGCAGCAAGGGGCATGGTACGACCAGGACACAAATGACACCACCTATTTGTTCTCAACATTTAATTCCCTTTAGTAAAAAAAAAAAATATTCAGCATTAAAATGTATTGTTGCTATGGATTTATAAACTGAAGGATGCCTAATGGCATGCACATGTTTGTGTTAGTGCACACGTGCATGCGTGTGTGTGTCCATGCCCATTTTCTATGATTCAGTTTATTTTGAGGGAAAACACACTCCACCAGTGATCTAGTTTGTTATGATGTCAGAGCAGAAGTGTAATGATGACACTGAATGAAGTAATGAAAACATGAGGGTGATGTCTCTGGCAGCCCCTGAAGTACTGGCTCAGAAACCCTACAGCAAGGCAGTGAACTGCTGGTCCATCGGAGTCATCAAGATGTTGAGGCCGCTGGATGACTATATGGTTACCACCACAGGGTCCTGTTGATATTAATGTACTGTGGGTGTCTGTCTGTACTACAACCCACCCAGAGACGTGGAGGTGGCAGGATGACTGTAAGGGTACCACCACATGGTCCTTTACATGTTGACGTACTGAATGAACAGTACCACCAGCAGGTAGAGGAAGAGCAGAAACGGGCTGCCGTCCAATGGGCAGGCTGCAGGCTGCCGTCCAATGGGTTCCAGTGTAATGGGGTTAAGGTGTGTGAGGGTGTGTATGTGTGTGGTGTGATGAAATGAGGGGCGAGATGGGCTGGGCCACGAGGAATGTGTGTTAAAGTGTGTGTGTGTGTGAGAGAGAGAGTGTGCAAAAGAGCATGTTGTGGCAAGAACAGAATAGTGGAAGAAATCTCTCCTCCTCTGTGCCACACCTTCTTGCCCCTCTGGAAATATTTCAGACAAGGTAAAGTATGTAAAGTATGTCTATATCTGTCTATACCTTTACTCCCCGTCAGTTACATCACTGATTTATTTGACTAACCTAACTGCTATTATGTTAAAGAGAAAATGAGAGAGAGGATTAAAATGACAGGAAGAAAGAAGATATGACCGTCTAATTTCTTCTCAAAAGGGGGTTGGATCAAATGGAATAAGACTTGTGTAAATAAGCAACGTGTGTGTGCATGTGTGTGTGTTTGGGGAGGGGATGTTAAGCATGCTTGTTGTAGTACAGTTCTGTACCCTGTCCGTGTGTGTGTGTCTATATCTGTGTGTCGTCCCCAGTCATCCATTCCTCACCTGTTCTTTGGTCCGTTGCTGAGGCTGCCTCCTACCAGTGTCTGTAGGGAGGGCAGAGCAGAGCGGCTCAGCTGCTATCTAACTCGGTCATCGCCTGCCACCGGCATCATCTCAACACCCACAGCCACTCCTCCACTGCAGACTCCTCCTGCCTCTGCCTCTCTGCATAGTACAGCACCTAGAGCCCACAACCACCACCTCACAGCCCAGCCCAACACAGCCAGGCCACTAGTAGTCTGTCAATACAACAGACCACTACAGAGATGGACAGAGAAGATGTCAATAAAGTAATGTTCATAAGGCACAACACGAAAGAAACTGCAATGAAATGGGGAGGTAGAATACTATCTGAACTTGTGCAATATCAAATGCTTGTTTTTGTATATTTCGTTGCAAGTTGTTTATAGTGTGTACTCTAATGAGCATAACCTAGCTCCAATAAAGAACATGTTCAAATCAATAGTGGACAGCATCAACAGGGTTGAATTCAGGTGTGCAACAATGTACACGTTGAGTGTTTGTGTGTTTTTGGGTGAATGAATGAATTGACAATGGATGAGAATCCTAGGCTGGATGCCTGGCTGGACATAATGTAAAGTTTGCGGGAACAGTACATGCACAAAGCCTCTCGATTAAGTGGACACAACGCAAATTAGTTAGTGAGAGCTACACAACGGACACAACCACAAAACAAAGCCAGGTAGCTAACTAGTATGCCCAGGCCTATACCTTAGGGAGGGTGTCCAATTTATTTAACAGTAGAAGGGGAGGGTCATATGAAAATATGTTTAACGTTGGGGAGGGCGGGGTCATTTCTTTTCATAACATCTTGAGTTACCCCTCCAAAAATAGCACATGGCTAGCATCACATTTGCTACCAATTTAACTAGGCTAGTTTACTAGGTTGCCGGCCCTTAGCTAATCTAGCTAACATTAGCTAATGTTGGTGATTATGTCAATCTGAAATAAAAACCTTAACTGCTTTCGGAAATGAAGTCTTTCAATCATTAGATGGAAAGTTCAATGTAATAGCCTACAGCACCTAGAGCCTACAGCACCTGTCCACTTGTGAACAGGCATTATGATTCAGCTGGTGCTGTCTGGGCAAAGCTAGTAGGGTTCGGTGTGGACAGCAATGGGTACACCAGGCGGGCCTGTACACACTGGCTGTATGGGTATCAGGGGGTCGGGCATATCTGAACCAATCAGCAGCAGAGGTTGAGCTTGGGCTACCCATGGCAAAGGCAGCTTAATGAGGTGGTTGTATCATCTTTGGTGAGCTGCTACTGGGCAGGAGTGTTTGGAAAGGCCTAGGTTGTCTGTGTTGAATGCTTGACCTATCCCATACTTCTTGAAAGGTTTGAGCAGGGGGGGACACATCAACGATAACTGAGGCACCTTGCTGTTGCACAATGTCTTGTCGAACTGTCCTGAGGGTGAGGGTCTCAGGCTCAGAAGTGAGGTTTAGTTGTTGAAAAGCCTGTGGAAGGATGATGCTACGAGCCATCGTCAAGCACGGTGTATGTCTCCAGGGCTCGGTCTCTTGTAAAGTAAGACTTTCACGACCTTAAGCATTACTTTTTCCAATTGGTTGGGTCTGTCCAGGTACACCTTGGTCGTAGGGACACAAGCTTTTCCATGAAGGCACGGTGGTCTTTCTTGAATGGCTCAGGCATATCACCTTGATAGAGGGCTGCGGCTCTGCTTGATATGCGTTTAGCCCAGGACTTCTTCTGCAACCAGGCTGCCAAGTCATGTAGGGTGTACGTCTGGTCTGTGCCAGTCCAGAGGATGCTGCGATCGGAGCAGTACTCAATGAATTCATCCCGGTAGCTTTGTGGCATCTTGCTCAAGAGCCGGTCGACGTGGGAACCACATCTGAGCTCATAGCCGTTCTGCCCCTCAAGTGTCCTGAGCATGCCTACCAGTGAGTGGATAGACAGGGCAAGGTGTAGAAGGCTTCTCAGAACCTGACGGCTGGGGAGTTTAGGATGGTAGCTAGCTCACACTGGATGAGTTGGAGGAGCTGAACATACTTGTCCTGCATGGCTTGTAAGGCAGCAGTGTTAAGGTCTTGGGTCGTGCACGTAGGCCTTAGCGAGCTTGACTGCACTGTAGTTTCACATGGGCCACGAGCACTTGATACTTATACTGCTCATTTAGGTGTCTGTGACTGCCCATCAGGTCGTTTAGGGCCATCTTGAGGGCAAAGTAATACTTTCTACCGCTCTCAAAGTAGGGCAACAACGGCTTTGGAATGCAGTATAATTAGGCAATCAGCTGATCCATGCCAGGTGGTGGAGCAGGCTCCTGGTAGGGTGCCATCTGCCCCGGGGAAGGATATGCTGCTGCTGGATTGGGATAGGGCATGCCTACGCCTGGATGGAAACCTAGTGCTGCTGGAGCTGAATAAGGGATGCTTTGTCCTGCAGGTAAGTAGGGTTTACCTGGAATAGAGTATGGTGTAAATCCTGGTGCAGGTTGTGGCACTGCAGATGCCTGCGGCTATGGAACCCTGACCTCTCCACCGGACGTGCTACCTGTCCCAGACCTGCTGTTTTCAACTCTCTAGAGACCACAGGAGCGGTAGAGATACTCTTAATGATCGGCTATGAAAAGCCAACTGACATTTACTCCTGAGGTGCTGACTTGCTACACCCTCGATAACTACTGTGATTATTATTATTTGACCATGCTGGTCATTTATGAACATTTGAACATCTTGGCCATGTTCTCTTGTAATCTCCACCCGGCACAGCCAGAAGAGGACTGGCCACCCCTCATAGCCTGGTTCCTCTCTAGGTTTCTTCCTAAGTTTTGGCCTTTCTAGGGAGTTTTTCCTAGCCACTGTGCTTCTACACCTGCATTGCTTGCTGTTTGGGGTTTTAGGCTGGGTTTCTGTACAGCACTTCGAGATATTAGCTGATGTACGAAGGGCTATATAAAATAAACTTGATTTGATTTGATTTGGTCCAGGGTATGGCGCTGCAGGTGCTGGTCCAGGTATGGAGCCTCATGTGCTGGTATGGGGTATGAAGCCGCATGTGCTGGTTCGGGGTATGGAGCCGCAGGTGCTGGAGCTGGGTGAGGAACCACGAGAGCTGGAGCAGGGTGCGGAACCACAAGAGCTGGAGCAGGGTGCGGAACCACGGGAGCTGGAGCAGGGTGCGGAACCACGAGAGCTGGAGCAGGGTGCGGAACCACGAGAGCTGGAGCAGGGTGCGGAACCACAAGAGCTGGAGCAGGGTGCGGAACCACAAGAGCTGGAGCAGGGTGCGGAACCACGGGAGCTGGTTCTCCTACCTTGGCGTGTTGTTGTTTTCAACTCTCTAGAGACAGCAGGAGCGGTAGAGATACTCTCAATGATCGGCTATGAAAAGCCAACTGACATTTACTCCTGAGGTGCTGACTTGTTGCACCCTTCGACAACTACTGTGATTATTATTATTTGACCATGCTGGTCATTTATGAAGATTTGAACATCTTGGCCATGTTCTCTTATAATCTCCCCCCGGCACAGCCAGAAGAGGACTGGCCAGCCCTCATAGACTGGTTCCTCTCTAGGTTTCTTCCTAGGTTTTGGCCTTTCGAGGGAGTTTTTCCTAGCCACCGTGATTCTACACCTGCATTGCTTGCTGTTTGGGGTTTTAGGCTGGGTTTCTGTACAGCACTTTGAGATCAGCTGATGTAAGAAGGGCTATATCTTTTTTTTTTTAAGTGCCTTGGGTAGGCAGGGAGAAGACGATGTGAGTCTTCATTGTCTCTGCCTCTTTCTCCTAGGTTGGCGTGTTGTGGTGGTGTCAGTGGGACCAAGCTGCCACATGATTCATCAGATAGTAAGAGCAGAGGAGCCCCTCACCAGCACTGAATTATCTGGGTTCTGGCTGCATCAACACTATCCTTTTATGAAAGGATGTCACAAGCTTGGCTAGCTCTAGCTCATTAGCTACCTTCTGTAAATGCTACTGCCTGTTCAGTTGTGTAGCTATTGCTTCTCGGTCCTGGTGAGCTTTCTCCTGTTAACGCTGCGCTTCTTCCTGTTGTCGCTGAGCTTCTCTGGCTTCGCTGCTATGCGTTGACACTCTGTTGACGTTGTGATCTTGCTCTAGCTGACGTTGTGGGTTATAAAATTCCATGAGCTTCATTCTTTCCTCTAACATAACTTTTTGGAGGTCGGATAGGTCTGGGATGCAACTCACCGATGAGTGGGCACTATATCTGGAGCTGGTAACACTCCTCTCTGAATGGATGTCTGCTCGACTACTCCTTTGTCCTAATGAGGGGGGTGCCTGGTTGGCTACTTTGAATAATCTCAAATATAAAATATATTTTCATTTGTTTAACACTTTTTTGGTTACTACATGTGTCATGACGTTGGGTTGGGGGTAGGTTTATGACAGTCATAAATACCTCTTTCCCCCTTTTTCTCTCTCCCTACTATAACTGATGTGACATAAGGAAACCCATGGGTTAACATAGAGATTCTGGGTAACATCAGAAGTTGGGGGAAATGAACTATATTCTGGTAATCCAACCAACTGTACATATGCGGTGGTACTTAAGGTATATTATGTCAGGTCGGTTGCCCTCTGACACATTCTCATCAATGATAGAATGACATACTGTGAAAAGTCTAAACGTCAGAGGTATCGGATTCACATGGAATTGTTGTTTAATTCAAATGTTTGAATATGACATTATTTGTGAAGAGATGAAATGTAATTTTAGCTTCCAAATGAGAGATCTGTGCTTTCATAAGTTTCTCTGCTCACAGTGGTCCGCCCCTGTGAAGAGGAATGGGTTATAAACCTTTCAGACACACCCCTCTCCCTCCACTATAAAAGCCATTTTCCCAGAAAATAACTTCCTGTTCCGGGTACTCTAGGATGACGATCCAGGGTCAGAATGGTTCAGATAATCACTATAGATGAAGCCAACATCAGCATGGACTTTGATTGTGAATGGTATGAACTTTGAACTCGTGTTCACTACAGAAGTGATATCTCCTAGCCGTTGAGTTGGCAACAGCTGCTACAAACGCAGGTTAGGAAGGACAGTCCGAGTATCCCGTCTTCCACACACAACGTTACTACAAAGTATCCCGTGACAACCAGAGACATTCTCCAAAAGACAGAGGACTCGGGTTGGCGATACGTTCTTCCATCTACCACCAACCTACTGAAGCGCAGCTCAGAGTAAATATGTATTGCATTTTCTTTCTCAAATGGGCGGTAATTTAGAATGCATCAGATACTGATTTACGAGAGCACAGCTTTTGCCCTGTTCCGAATCTCCCGCTCTTTCACTAAGACTCAGCCCATTCCCTTTGTGTAACAAGCTGTCATATCTATTCCGCCCGCTAGGGACGTTTTCTGTATGACGTAATTTGTGATCAAGTTATGATCTAATTGTATGTGTGATTCTGTGTGATTAGTTAGGTATTTAGTAAATAAATAATTAAACCCAATTTTGTATTGCTGATTCAACTTGTTAGCCAGGATTCTTGCAGATAATCAAGGACTTACAACTTTCAGATGAGACTGAATATAATGACGATTAATGTGACGGCTATTTAGTAAAATATTACAAAATCTTTAAGAGTTTATTCGAAAGATAACAGTTCTATAAATATTCTTTCGTGGTGTCCCTCTCTAGTTAATTAATATTTACATGATTAGTTCAATCAGGTAATATTAATTACGGAGAAATAATTTTATAGAATAGCATGTCATAGCAATCAATCTGGCATAGTCAAAGACACGACACATGATTACATATGTGTTACTTCATAGTCTTCACTATTATTCTACAATGTAGAAAATAGTTAAAGTGAAGGAAAACCCTTGAATGAGTAGGTGTATCCAAACTTTTGTATGTTAAAGCATTTTAGTTTCATTAATAGGGCCTTAATATGTTGAAATGGAACCAAATGGTCTATTTTTGTCTTCAGTCCTTTTTAAATAGGATAGATGGGCGATATGGGCTATGGTATAGGTCGAATGTGATAGTCTGCCTATAACCAGCCTGAGTTGGCCTTTAACTTAAATCCTATTCTATTCAGACTTTAATCAAATTGGAAATTAGCTATTATCAGGCTGGTTCTCGAGTGTGGGAAAAATCCACCCGCACTAGACCCCCCCCCCCCCCCACCTATTCAGCCAGTCAGGAGCCAATACTTCTTTTTACTAAACGTATGTGATAAAATAGTATGCAACGATGTGTACATAGTATGCAGTTTAAGTATGTAGCACGTGAGTATGATATTTGGACACAAGCCAGTGTCATTAGGGAACACAGAAGCACCTTTTTGTCAGGCAGTCTCCCTAGCCTAGATTAGTGATGCAGAATAGTACAATTGATCTCTGAGAGTTGCCCATGGCTGCCCACCACTATTGGACCCCAAATAATGGTTTGCCCTAGAAATAGGCAAGGACCTGAATGCTGCTATTTCCACATGCTTTTAGCTTGTTTTGGAACAGCTGAGCAGTTTTTCAGAACAGTTGCTGCAGTAGGGGTATTCAGACATTGTTGACAAAGCAATGAAACATTAAGCTGATTTTGCCAGACATAATTGCTATTATCTTTTGCTATTATGGTCTTGAGGGTAACATTGCTGCTCACTGTGCAGGTGGCTGTGATGTTCTGGACTATCTCTATGTTGCCACGCATTGGCTCTAGTTATGAGCTCCAGGATACCATTCATGCTTTGAAAGACGAGAATGTCCACCTTCACCTCCGTCTGGAGAATCTCACCCGCGCTCTCCGCAAACTGAAGCATCTGCTCTTGGATCACTCAAGAGGTGAGCACTTATGGATTCAAGTTTGTTTAGTTTATATTCATATAATTGTACAGTAGGTGTGTGCCCACATTTAGTGCTTACATATCTGTCATAATATAAGCCTAAATTCCAATTCCATTCCACACAGACACTGGAGGACAGCATGACAACTCACTGCATGCCTTGAATGAATGGACACAACATGGTAGTATTATATTTACAGGATACAAAAAGTATCACGTTTCTATGATGCAATTAACCGCTGGCAATACTACATCTGTACCAATCTCCTCAATCTTCCTGGTTTTCCAGGTATCGGTCCTGAGAAACTTCACCTGCTGGAACAGGCTTTCTGCTGGCCTGATCTCCAAGGAGCTGCCAGTCCTATTTTCATCGTACCTGCCTTCTTCCTCCTTACTCCAATCATTGTCTGGTTGAGCCATCTACTTTTCTGACTTCTGTGAACTTGAGAATACAGAAATCACTATTGTTAGCTTGGTCCCAGATCTGTTTGTGTTTTCTTGCCAAATCCGCCAACTCCTATGGTCAGTGTGTCACGCATGAGTTAGTGTAGGATCCCGTATTATCGGCATATTAAACAATGTTTAAGAAATATAATACCTTCAACAGTGTTATCCTGTGATCAAGCCATCAATGTTTTGTGATTATTGGTGTTTGTTACGTTCCCCAGTTTCTGTGTTCTGTTTTGTATTTTAGTGTGTGTGTTTCAGGAGATGGCTTCCTGAAGTACTCCCCAACCAGCTGATTGGTCAACCCCAGGCTAATTGGTGATTGGAGCTGACCCCGCCCCCTCGTCAAGAAGCAGCTGACTCTAATCACCATTGCCACCCGAAGATAAAAGCCAGTGTTCTGCCCCTAGAGATCGGTAGAGGAGAGAGATTTGAGATAAGGAGTAGAGATTTGAGATAAGGAGTAGAGATTTGAGATAAGGAGTAGAGATTTGAGATAAGGAGTAGAGATTTGAGATAAGGAGTAGAGATTTGAGATAAGGAGTAGAGATTTGAGATAAGGAGTAGAGATTTGAGATAAGGAGTAGAGATTTGAGATAAGGAGTAGAGATTTGAGATAAGGAGTAGAGATTTGGAGATTGAGAGAAAAATTAGATTGTGATATAGTGTGGGTTGTGTATCAGAAAGTGTGGTATGTACTGTTGTTCTTGGTAGCAGTTTTTCTATGTCCTGTGTTTGTGAGTGTTTGTGAAATCATTAATAATTACTCTGTTTCATTTGTTCCCAGGGGGGAAGGAGAAGGCACTTTGGGAGTGCTTAGGCAAGAGGCCTGCGGGCATACATATACCCGTAGTATATTTACTGTCTAGGCACACTAGGTAAGACCTGGGCGGACCACCCCCTGTATTTTGGTTAGGGCACCAGACGGTGCTAAGTTAGGTAAATTAAGTGGGTAGGCAGGTTAGATAGGAGAGGGGGAACTTTGATATTTACTTTCTTTGCTTTGGTTCCGTCCAGCCCCTTTTCCCCATATTACCATGTAAGAAAATAAATCCTAGTAAACGGTAATTCTGCTTTTGTGTCATCCTTACTCGCACCTACAGTCCATACCTCTTGCACTTCAGAGAGTTGAGTTGTAGCAGGGAGTTGCGTTCCCTCTTCTCAGAGGCGTGCGTAACATAATGGGGGCTCATCCGGGATTCCATTAAACCCACCGGACCCTGCTGCACTGAGCTCTCTTTGGTTAGTGATTGAGGTGTGATGGTAGGTTGTGAGTTTGGATGACTTGTTTAGTTTGTGTTTTCAGTAGATTGTTGTGTACAAGATGGCTGCCTCAGCCATCTCCAAGTTCATTGAAGCGCCCTCTATTGATTGTTTGGTGAGGTTTTGAAAAGTAGACCTTATAGCTATAGCTGACCATTATGGATTTGTTATCCCTGAGAAAGCCCTAAAGGCTGAGGTTTTGGTGCTAGTCAGGGAGGGTTTAGTGAGAGAAAGAATTCTCTCATTGCAAGGAGAGGAGACGGGTAGACCTTCTGATGCCAAGTCGGAGGACAGGGCGGAGGAAGGGGTTGCTCGTACCCCCTTTACATTGCCTCGATTCGATCCTTTATCTTCTGCTTCAGGTCGTTCAGACGGGACCGCTAGGCTGAAGGTGAGGCTGGCCCGGTTAGAAATGGAGCAAAAAGATAAAGAGAGACAAATGCATTTTGACCTTGAAATTAGGAAAATAGAAGCCGACAAGGAGGTGAGGATCCGACAACTGGAGCTAGAAGCTGGCTCCGGTACGACTCCAAAAGCTGCTCATCATCAAGCCCACTTTGATGTAAGTAAAAATATCGCTTTAGTCCCACCATTCCGAGAGTCAGAAGTTGATTCCTATTTCTCTGCGTTTGAGCGTGTGGCCGCTGCGCTGCATTGGCCACTCGAGGTTTGGCCTCTCCTGTTGCAATGTAAATTGTCTGGGAAAGCCCAGGAAGTAGTAGCTGCTCTCTCCCTGGAAGACAGTTTACACTATGATACAGTTAAGCCCGCAACACGGTAGTTTTATGAGTTGGTGCCTGAAGCTTATAGACAGCGCTTCAGGAACCACAAGAAACCCTCTCACCGTACTTTTGTTGAGTTTGCTAGGGACAAAGAGTCTCTGTTTAATCGATGGTGTTCAGCCAGCAAAGCTAACACCTTTGCTGATATTTGGGAGTTGATGCTGTTGGAGGATTTTAAAAGTAACCTCCCTGATAGAATTGTAGTTCATTTAAATGAACAGAAAGTGGTGACATTGGCCCAGGCAGCAGTGTTGGCAGATGAGTACGCTTTGACACAAGACTGTCTTTGGTGCACCTCGTTTTGAAGGTAGACTGATTACGTCATCAGTGCCTCATTCAGGTCGTTTTTCCTCTGACAAGTCTTTTCATGAAATCCGTGAATGTTTTTACTGTCACCAAAAGGGTCACGTGATTGCGGACTGCCCAGTTTTGAAAAATAAACCGAAACAGTCCCAGTCACCTTCCCCAAAAAGGAAAAGTTTGGGTTTAGTCAAGTCTTTGGCTCGTCCGTTGGTCCGAGGTATTGATTCAGCATTTGAGAAACCGGATCCTGTCTATGCTCCGTTTATCTCTACCGGTTGTGTTTCCTTAACTGGAGAACAAGCTGATCAAAAGCCAATTAAAATCTTACGAGACACCGGGGCGGCGCAGTCAGTAATCATTACTGATGCTTTACCCTGGTCTCCTGAAACGTATTGTGGCTCACATGTTATATTACAGGGGATAGAGACAAAAACAGTACCTGTACCATTACACTGGGTCCACTTAGTGTCAGACTTGGTATCAGGATGTTTCCGTGTTGGTGTAGTGTCTACACTGCCAGTAAAATGAGTCACATTGCTATTAGGGAATGATATTGCTGGTGGTAACGTTACTCCTGTGTTAGAGGTAGTAGACAACCCAGAAATCAAAATTGCAGATGAGAAATTGGTTCAAGCATTTCCACGTGTTTTTCCTGCTTGTGTCTTAACGAGGGCACAATCTCGCAAGCTTGGAGATGTGGTGGATTTGGCTAGTTCCATTTTTGAGAATGTTGAAATAGAAGACAATGCACCGAGTATTCCTTCTGCAAGTCCGACAGTTTTTACTCCTGTAAAAACTAAGGGGACTGTGAAATCGCACCCCAATTACATGACATTCTTTTGTCTGTCACCCCTGAGAAGGTGATTGAATGTCAAAAAGGAGACACCAGTCTTCGCAAGTGTTTTGCTTCGGTAATTTCCATTGAGGAAGCTAAAACTAAGGAGACTGCCTACTTTATGGAAGCAGGAGTTTTGATGCGTAAATGGGCAGCTCATGACACCGTTAATGACTGGAGTGAAGTGTGTCAAGTGGTTGTTCCTACACCGTTCCGACAGCAGGTGCTGTCATTCGCCCATGACCAGGCGTGGTCTGGACATTTGGGGATCACAAAGACTTATAACCGGGTCCTTCGTCATTTTTTCTGGCCAGGTTTGAAGTCTGACGTGGTCCAATTTTGTAAAACATGTCACGTATGTCAACTCACTGGGAAAGCGAATCAAACAGTTCCTAGAGCACCGCTCTACCCGATTCCTGTGGTGGGGGAACCGTTTGAAAGAGTGATAGTTGATTGTGTAGGTCCATTGCCGAAAACCAGGTCAGGTAACCAGTTCCTACTAACAATAATGTGCAGTGCTACTCGATACCCAGAGGCTATTCCTCTCCGTACTATTACGGCTAAGACTGTGGTGAAGGCACTGGTGAAGTTCTTCTCTACGTTTGGACTCCCTAAAGTAATCCAAACTGATCAGGGATCCAACTTTATGTCCAAAATGTTTTCAAATGTGTTAAAGACATTGTGTATTTCCCATCAGGTCTCAAGTCCGTATCATCCAGAGAGTCAAGGGGCTCTCGAACGCTGGCATCAGACGCTGAAGGCAATGCTACGCAAGTATTGTATGGATACCAGTACCGATTGGGATGAGGGGGTGCCCTTTGTCCTATTTGCTATTAGGGAAACGATACAAGAGTCCTTAGGGTTCAGCCCTGCTGACCTTGTGTTTGGACACACCCCACGGGGTCCGCTGAAAGTTTTGAAGGAGCATATCTTATCTCCTACACCCAGTAGCGCCCCTAAAAATGTGTTGGATTATGTCAGTAAGATGCGGGAGAGACTGCACGCCGCATGTGCGTTGGCCCAAAAGTCTCTTTCCTCTTCGCAAAAACGCATGAAGGTGCATTATGACAAACAGGCTGTTGGTCGTTTTTTTGCACCAGGGGATCAAGTTTTAGTTTTGTTGCCAATTCCTGTCTCATCTCTGTCAGCACGTTTTTCTGGACCATATCTGGTGGAAAAGAAACTCAGTGACACCAACTATGTGAGAAAGACCCCAGATCGAAGGCGTTCTTCCCGTGTGTGTCATGTTACATGCTAAAAGAATATTATGTACGTGACTCTCCAGACAGCTCCTCAAGTAAGCCGGTCCAGCCCGCCGTCTCCAGTGTGGCTGCGGTGGTGCTGAAGCCTGGCTGGGACCTAGAGGAGGATAAGGAGGATGGGTTGGAGTTAGGGCTCAGCGAATGTGGTTGCTGACGCTCTATCACGGGTTTACTAACTGGGGAAGCGTTGGTTTTTGTTATTACAAACTGTATGTTTGCAATTTTTGTGGTGGGCGTGTTACGTTCCCCAGTTTCTGTGTTCTGTTTTGTATTTTAGTGTGTGTGTTTCAGGAGATGGCTTCCTGAAGTACTCCCCAACCAGCTGATTGGTCAACCCCAGGCTAATTGGTGATTGGAGCTGACCCCGCCCCCTCGTCAAGAAGCAGCTGACTCTAATCACCATTGCCACCCGAAGATAAAAGCCAGTGTTCTGCCCCAAGAGATTGGTAGAGGAGAGAGATGAGATTTGGAGATTGAGAGAGAGAAAAATTAGATTGTGATATAGTGTGGGTTGTGTATCAGAAAGTGTGGTATGTACTGTTGTTGGTAGCAGTTTTTCTATGTCCTGTGTTTGTGAGTGTTTGTGAAATCATTAATAATTACTCTGTTTCATTTGTTCCCAGGGGGGAAGGAGAAGGCACTTTGGGAGTGCTTAGGCAAGAGGCCCGCGGGCATACATATACCCGTAGTATATTTACTGTCTAGGCACACTAGGTAAGACCTGGGCGGACCACCCCCTGTATTTTGGTTAGGGCACCAGACGGTGCTAAGTTAGGTAAATTAAGTGGGTAGGCAGGTTTTTTATTTTTTTATTTTACCAGGTAAGTTGACTGAGAACACGTTCTCATTTGCAGCAACGACCTGGGGAATAGTTACAGGGGAGAGGAGGGGGATGAATGAGCCAATTGTAAACTGGGGATTATTAGGTGACCACGATGGTTTGAGGGACAGATTGGGAATTTAGCCAGGACACCGGGGTTAACACCCCTACTCTTACGATAAGTGCCACGGGATCTTTAATGACCTCAGAGAGTCAGGACACCCGTTTAACGTCCCATCCGAAAGACGGCACCCTACACACAGGGCAGTGTCCCCAATCACTGCCCTGGGGCATTGGGATATTTTATTAGACCAGAGGAAAGAGTGCCTCCTACTGGCCCTCCAATACCACTTCCAGCAGCATCTGGTCTCCCATCCAGGGACTGACCAGGACCAACCCTGCTTAGCTTCAGAAGCAAGCCAGCAGTGGTATGCAGGGTGGTATGCTGCTGGCCATAATAGGAGAGGGGGAACTTTGATATTTACTTTCTTTGCTTTGGTTCCGTCCAGCCCCTTTTCCCCATATTACCATGTAAGAAAATAAATCCTAGTAAACGGTAATTCTGCTTTTGTGTCATCCTTACTCGCACCTACAGTCCATACCTCTTGCACTTCAGAGAGTTGAGTTGTAGCAGGGAGTTGCGTTCCCTCTTCTCAGAGGCGTGCGTAACAGTGTTGCAAAAATGTTATCTATCGGGTTAGCAATTAGCATGTTTGACATTTCAGTGGAAATACTACTATTATCAGTTTTTTGATAAGGGATTTAGCTAAAAAATGCATTGCGTATTATCGGCATACGGCCCCCAGTTATTGGCCACCTTACTATTTTGTTCAATTACAAGATAGCTCCATTTCATTTTGTTAAAAAAGAAACACCAACCTTGTCTCTGAAGTGTTTACTAGATAGTTGGCTAGCCTTCCGGTTAAAATTACTTACCCGTCAACTTTTCATTGTGTTGGCAGGTGCGCCTTCCTGTGGACTCCTAAAATGGTTCTTCACCAACATCTTCTTCAGTGTTGTAACCAAAGAATGTCTCATAATTTGTTTTACAGATGAATCTTATGTTTTGAGAAAGTAGATAACAGTTTAATACTAAAATATAAATGAGTATGAATAATTTACATCAAATAAAACTTTAATTTCAGTGATGTGCATTGACATAAACAATGAAAACACGTTTGGAGTTTGTTGCAGAAGAAAAAATACACAAGATGGGTTGAATAAATATATGTATATTGTATTTTAGACATGTCTTTTTTTTAAACAAATAAATAATTGCATATGAAAACAAACAATTTAATCTCGACCTCCATCCCTATATTGTCACAAAAATCCAGCTCCACCACCACCTCTAGATCCCATTGCACTCACCTGCAGTGGAACCAGTGCTGGCAGAAGTCACAGCACACCCAATGGCACCTCTGATCACACTCCTGCGGGGAGATTGCAGGCGGATCACGTTCCCTGCAGCGAATACAGCAGGTGGTGTCTTTTATAAAAAAAAATAGATAAATAAATCTAATTGATTAACATGGTGTGCAAGTGTTGAAGGACTACAGCAACAATAGTATACAATTGATACAACTGAGAGAAAAACAAGCAGATTCTGAAGTACCTGAGGGTGGTGCCATTGGTGGTGTGACAGAGGTGGCTGGTGGAGCTTTTTTCTACTTCTACTTTTTTAAATCAATACCACTAGAGGAAGCTGCAGAAGTTTTGGAAGAGGTGGACATGCTGGTGCTATGGACTATAGATATGTAAAGAGAGAGAAAAATGTTTTAACATTTGCAGTTTAATTAAACTGTTTTCTTTTCATACTTTAACATGTGTTTACCTTGGGAGGTGGCTGTATTCGAATTGCTGGGGGCAGGGACACCAGACAAGGCTGTTGTGGTGGTGTGACCATGGAAGATGGAGGAGGCAGTTGGACTGGGGCTGGGACTGGAGCAGGGGCTGGGACTGGAGCAGGGCTGGGACTGGAGCAGGGGCTGGGACTGGAGCAGGGCTGGGACTGGAGCAGGGGCAGGGACTGGGACTGGAGCAGGGACTGGAGCAGGGCTGGGACTGGAGCAGGGGCTGGGACTGGAGCAGGGGCTGGGACTGGAGCAGGGGCAGGGACTGGGACTGGAGCAGGGGCTGGGACTGGAGCAGGGCTGGGACTGGAGCAGGGGCTGGGACTGGATTGGGGCTGGGACTGGAGCAGGGACTGGAGCAGGGGCTGGGACTGGAGCAGGGGCTGGGACTGGAGCAGGGGCTGGGACTGGAGCAGGGGCTGGGACTGGAGCAGGGGCAGGGACTGGGACTGGAGCAGGGGCTAGGACTGGAGCAGGGGCTGGGACTGGAGCAGGGGCTGGGACTGGAGCAGGGGCTGGGACTGGATCAGGGCTGGGACTGGAGCAGGGACTGGAGCAGGGGCTGGGACTGGAGCAGGGGCTGGGACTGGAGCAGGGGCTGGGACTGGAGCAGGGGCAGGGGCTGGGACTAGAGCAGTTGCTAGGACTGGAGCAGGGGCTGGGACTGGAGCAGGGGCTGGGACTGGAGCAGGGGCTGGGACTGGATCGGGGCTGGGACTGGAGCAGGGACTGGAGCAGGGGCTGGGACTGGAGCAGGGGCTTGGACTGGAGCAGGCCTGGGACTGGAGCAGGGGCGTGGACTAGAGCAGGGGCTGGGACTGGAGCAGGCCTGGGAATGGAGCAGGGGCTAGGACTGGAGCAGGGGCTGGGACTGGAGCAGGGGCTGGGACTGGAGCAGGGACTGGAGCAGGGGCTGGGACTGGAGCAGGGGCTGGGACTGGAGCAGGGGCTGGGACTGGAGCAGGGGCTGGGACTGGAGCAGGGGCAGGGGCTGGGACTGGAGCAGGGACTGGAGCAGGGGCTGGGACTGGAGCAGGGGCTGGGACTGGAGCAGGGGCAGGGACTGGGACTGGAGCAGGGGCTAGGACTGGAGCAGGGGCTGGGACTGGAGCAGGGGTTGGGACTGGAGCAGGGGCTGGGACTGGATCGGGGCTGGGACTGGAACAGGGACTGGAGCAGGGGCTGGGACTGGAGCAGGGGCTTGGACTGGAGCAGGCCTGGGACTGGAGCAGGGGCGCGGACTAGAGCAGGGGCTGGGACTGGAGCAGGCCTGGGAATGGAGCAGGGGCTAGGACTGGAGCAGGGGCTGGGACTGGAGCAGGGGCTGGGACTGGAGCAGGGGCTGGGACTGGATCGGGGCTGGGACTGGAGCAGGGACTGGAGCAGGGACTGGAGTAGGGGCTGGGACTGGAGCAGGGGCTTGGACTGGAGCAGGCCTGGGACTGGAGCAGGGGCGTGGACTAGAGCAGGGGCTGGGACTGGAGCAGGCCTGGGAATGAAGCAGGGGCTGGGACTGGAGCAGGGGCTAGGACTGGAGCAGGGGCTAGGACTGGAGCAGGGGCTGGGACTGGAGCAGGGGTGGTGGCAGACCTGGGACTAGAGCAGGGGCTGGGACTGGAGCAGGGGCGGTGGCGCTGGCAGAGCTGGGACTAGAGCAGGGGCTGGGACTGTCTAGTTTGGTTTGTGGGTGATTGTTTATGTGATGTTGCATGTCTGCACTCGTTATATTTAGCTTCACGTTTGTTTTGTTATTTTTGTATTAGTTTGTTTATTGTTCTTCGTTATCATTAAAGAAGATGTATTCACATCACGCTGCGCTTTGGTCTCCTTCGTATGATGAACGTGACAGAATCACCCACCAAAAAAGGGACCCTGGGCACAGGCTGGGGAATATCGCCGCCCCAAGGAAGAACTGGAGGCAGCGAAAGCTGAGCGGCGGCAATATGAGTAGGTAGCACGGCAGCGCGACAGGCACAAGAGGCAGCCCCACATTTTTTTTTGGGGGGGGGGGGGGGGCGGCACACGGGGAGTTAGGCGGAGTCAGGTTGGAGACCTGAGCCCACTCCTCGTGCTTACCAAAAGCAGCGTTGTACTGGTCAGGCACCGTGTTATGCGGTCAAGCGCACGGTGTCGCCAGTATGCGCTCATAGCCCAGAGCGCTATAGGCCAGCCCCCCGCAAGTGCCATGCGAGAGTGGGCATCCAGCCAGGGCGTGTTGTACCGGCTCAGCGTGTCTGGTCTCCGGTACGCCGTTTCGGCCCAGGGTATCCTGCGCCGGCTCTACGTGCTGTGTCTCCGGGGTGCTGGGAGGGTGCAGTGCGTCCTATGCCTGCGCTCCGCCCGTCCCGGGCGAATGTGGGCATTGAGCCTAAGGGAGAGGTGCAAGTAGTATGCACCAGATCTCCAGTGCTCACCCACAGCCTGGTTCAACCTGTGCCTGCACTCTGGAGGGTCCGGACTAAAGTGGTCATCCAGCCTGGAGGAGTGGTGCCAAGGCTGTGCACCAGAGCTCCAGTGCTCCCCCACAGCCCGGTCCATCCGGTGCCTCCTCCACGCACCAGGCCTCCTGTAGGTCTCCCCAGCTGTGGCAGCTGTAGGTCTCCCCTCCTGTGGCAGCCCCACGCACCAGGCTGTCTCTCCGTCTCCTCCCTCCAGGTTCTCCCATCTGTCCTGAGCCGCCTGAACCGCCCGTCTGTCCTGAGCCGCCCTCCTGTCCTGAGCCGCCCGTCTGTCCTGAGCCGCCTGAGCCACCCGTCTGTCCTGAGCCGCCTGAGCCACCCGTCTGTCCTTAGCCGCCTGAGCCGCCCGTCAGTCAGGAGCCGCCCGTCAGTCAGGAGCCGCCTGAGCCGCCCGTCAGTCAGGAGCCGCCTGAGCCGCCCGTCAGTCAGGAGCCGCCTGAGCCGACCGTCAGTCAGGAGCCGCCTGAGCCGCCCGTCAGTCAGGAGCTGCCTGAGCCGCCCGTCAGTCAGGAACTGCCGGAGTCGCCCTTCTGTCCGGAGCTGCCGGAGTTGCCCTCCTGTCCGGAGCTGCCAGAGTCGCCCTCCTGTCCAGAGCTGCCGGAGTCGCCCTCCTGTCCGGAGCTGCCAGAGTCGCCCTCCTGTCCGGAGCTGCCCCTCAGTCCAGTGGTGCCCTTTACTATGGTCTCCAATCCATGGTCGGTTTTAATAAATTAAAATGGACACTTACCATGCTGCATATTGGTCCGATCCTTGCTACTCCTCAGACGAAGAGGACGAGAATCATTACAGCGAGGAGAGGGACGGAAGCTATACTGTTACACCGAGGTACGCCATGCACCTTGGTAGATAAGAAAATAAAACTGTTATTAGCAGATATAATTCACATACACGTCGTAATCTTGTAAAAACAAAGATGCCTTGGCAGCCTGGCGCATAGCCATCCCTGCCCCACAGTCCTCCAAGGCATGGAACATGTCCACCTCACTCCACTGCTTCCTCTTGACTTTCTCCATGCTGTGGTGGGAAATATATTTAGCATAAATACATAAAAGCGATGCATGCCTAGAAGGCCAGCATCCCGCAGTCGCCTCTTCACTGTTGACGTTGAGAATATTGTTTTGCGGGTACTATTTAATGAAGCTGCCAGTTGAGGACTTGTGAGGCGTCTGTTTCTCAAACTAGATACTAATGTACTTGTCCTCTTGCTCAGTTGTGCACCGGGGCCTCCCACTCCTCTTTATATTCTGGTTAGAGCCAGAAGCTGTTTAGAAGCCTCTTAGACCTAGACTTGGCGCTCCGGTACCGCTTGCCGTGCGGTAGCAGAGAGAGCAGTCTATGACTAGAGTGGCTAGAGTCTTTGACAATTTTTAGGGTCTTCGTCTGAGACCGCCTGGTATAGAGGTCCTGGATGGCAGGAAGCTTGGCCCCAGTGATGTACTGGGCCGTACACACTACCCTCTGTAGTGCCTTGCGGTCGGAGGCCGAGCAGTTGCCATACCAAGCAGTGATGCAACCAGTCAGGATGCTCTCGATGGTGCAGCTGTAGAACCTTTTGAGGATCTGAGGACCCATGCTAAATCTTTTCAGTCTCCTGAGGGGAATAGGTTTTGTCATGCTCTCTTCACGACTGTCTTGGTGTGCATGGACCATGTTCGTTTGTTGGTGATGTGGACACCAAGGAACTTGAAGCTCTCAACCTGCTTCACTACAGCCCCATCAATGAAAATGGGGGCGTGCTCGGTCCTCCTTTTCCTGTAGTCGACAATCATCTCCTTTTACCAATCACTATATTCATGTTGTAAAAGTACCCCACGTTCTGCAGTGTGGTGAAGAAGGCACAACAGCGCCTCTTCAACCTCAGGAGGCTGAAGATATTTGGCTTGGCACATAAAACCCTCACAAACTTTTACAGATGCACAATTGAGAGCATCCTGTCGGGCTGTATCACCACCTGGTACGGCAACTGCACCGCACACAACCGCAGGGCTCTCCAGAGGGTGGTGCGGTCTGCCCAACTCATCACCAAGGGCAAACTACCTGCCCTCCAGGACACTTACAGTACAGCACCCGATGTCACAGGAAAGCCATAAAGATCATCAAGGACAACAACCACCTGAGTCACTGCCTGTTCACCCCGCTATCATCTAGAAGGCGAGGTCACTACAGGTGCATCAAAGCTCAGCCCAAGAGACTGAAAAACAGCTTCTATCTCAAGGCCATCAGACTGTTAAATAGCTATCACTAGCACATTAGAGGCTGATGCCTTATATACATAGACTTGAAATCACAGGCCACTTTAATAATGGATCACTAGTCATTCTAATAATGTTTACATATTTTGAATTACTCATCTCATATGTCTACACTGTATTCTATTCTATTGTACTGTATCTTAGTCTAAGCCACTCTGACATTGCTCCTCCAAATATGTCTATATTCTTAATTTCATTCCTTTACTTAGATTTGTGTGTATTGTTGTGAAATTGTTTGATATTAGTTGTTAGATATTACTGCACTGTTGGAGCTAGAAACACAAGCATTTCGCTACACCCGCAATAGCATCTGCTAAATATGTGAATGTGACCAATACAATTTGATATGTAATCTGTACTCAGTGTGAATGCGATTTTCATCATGAATCATTGCTCAGGAATGTCCGCCTGCTGGCCCCAGAGGGCCTGATTAGAGAACCAGAGCTGAGGGTTTGAATGAAACCACTCTACACACACACACTCCCTCAATGCTAAGGGAAGTCCTCTCATATCTCACATTGTCATTATCCCACAACGAGCCCTCTTAAGGGGAAGGTATCACTGCATTAAAAAAATGAAACAAACATCCATTACAAACAATGTTCTGATACTATTTGTTTTATACTTCGGGGTTGTAGGCAAATGCATTTACATTACTGTGCAAGAGATGCATCATTTATAGAATAGATATTCATAGCTCTAGTGACAATTTGGCTTTACTAAATGAATGACTCAACTTAGTACATTGCATTTCAATTACATTATTATTACATTATTGATGCTCCTGAGTAGATATATTTACAGCTAACCAATGACCACATTTCCTCCCCAGGACTTTCATTATATATAGTGCTTTTTGTTCAACTTTATTACATCAGCAGTCAGATAGAAATGCTTAGCGTCTAGGCAGGTATTGAGCTGCACACCTCCTTTGGTGGATTTGTGTGTTTGATGTCCAGAATTGACAATATCACATGTGCCAACTAAATCAGTCTTTGTCCGGTTAATTAAAATCACTCTCCTTGCATAGATTATAAATCGGTCTATTTGTACTTTAATTTCCATTTGATTGTGCTGAATTGATTGGGGGAAATAAGTCCATTTACATTTGCAAAGACTTACTACAGGTAGACCAAGGCGAGGCTATGCTTGGATAATACCCATGCCTTTGAATGTGCTAAACATTGCTACTACAGTCTCAATTCCATGGAGATGAGACCATTGTGTTATGCTGTTCAATCAGGTTTAGTCTATCTGCTCTTCTCCCTAACATGGGTATCAGTGGAGGCTGGTGGGAGGAGCTATAGGAGGATAGACTCATTGTAATGGCTGGAATGGACTTAATGGAACGGTATTTAACAGATCAAACATATGGAAACCATATGTTTGACTCCGTTCCATTAATTCCATTCCAGCCATTACAAAGAGCATGTTCTCCTATAACTCCTCCCACCAGCCTCCACTGATGGGTAGAATACAACTGCTTATCCTTTAATGCTTGCATTGATGTGTCATTAATTGACAGTCTTGTCTATAGACTTTACCAGTAACCACCAGTTATGATTAATTTAATGGGTTCAGTGCAGGCAATCATAATAGCCTTATTTTCTATGAACAATCTGCATAGGATAAGTGTCTCACCAACATCTTACATGACATAATGGTGTTGTTATCAATTGTTTGATAATGTGTTCATTTCTGTTTTTCCTCATCTACGACAACACATAATTCCCAAAGCTGTTGCAATATCGGTGAGTGGTGTTGCCTTGCAGTCATTCTCATTAGCCCCATTTAATGCTGAAACAGTACAGACAGCACATTCCATGATGAGCACATTCCATGATGCACAGTCCATTAACAGATCCACTTCTATAGATTGTCTCATGCCCAGACAGACATTCAAAAGAACTGCCTGTTTTAGTCACTCAGGATACAGGCAACTCTTTTGACTTGTTGCCAGAGATTTCCACGTCACTAAGGACCTATCATGGTCCAAACACACCAACACAGTTGTGAAGAAAGAGGACACAAAAACGCCTCTTCCCCCTCAGGAGGCTGACATTATTTGGAATGGGCCATCAAATGCTTAAACAGTTCTACAGCTGCACCATTGAGAGCATATTGACTGGCTGCATCACCACTTGGTACTACTCGGCATCCGACCGCAAGGCACTACAGAGCGTAGTGTGTACGGCCCAGTACATCACTTGGGCTGAGCCCTCTACCATTCAGGACCTCCATACCAGGTGGTGTCATAGGAAGGCCCTAAAAATGGTCAGACTCCAGCCACCCAAATTATAGACTGTTCACTCACTAGACTCTACCCACACACTCACAGATACTACACTGACAATCCAACATACAAAGACACACACACAGACACTACATACACTTACACACACATGCATATTGACGTCACACACACACACACACACACACACACATAGACACACTTTCACACTCATCACATGTGCTGCTGCTACTGTTTATGATCTGTCCTGAGTGCATAGTCACTTTTACCCCTATCTACATGTCCATATTACCTCAATTACCTCAACTACCTCTTCACCATGCACATTGACTCGGTACCAGTACATTGCCTTGTTATTGTTAGTTTATTGTGTTACTACTTTCCTTTTTAATTTAGCAATTTTTTGTTCTTACTTGTACGCCTTGATCACACCTACAGCGTTGTTGCGCAAAATAGTCCGCAGCATCATCTGGATAGGTGGAAAACAAAAGTTCAACATTCACTATCTGCTACCATTTCTATCAAGCCATCTACGCATACAGTTTGACGCATTTGTTCGATAAATCTAATGTATGCACCACACAGAACGCACTGCAACTGCCTCTGCAACGCAATGCTCAAGGCAAATGCTGCATTCCATTGGAAAATAATGTACTTCTGGTGTACCAAAACGTAATGATGCTGTCGAAGTGATCGAGGCGTAAGCCAGCATTTCAGGGTAAAGTCTGTGCCAAGTTCCATGTGCCAAATAAAATTGTATTTTATTTTATTCATACTGTATGCCCCATATTTTTCTTGATAGTACATTCAAATAATGTATTTTGGCATGAACTGAATGGTTAAACATATTCATGAGTTATAATTAATATGAATTTTCATTATCTGTGCATATCTTCTTTCACAACTCATCAGTGCTCCTTCACTGGGAACAATAATAGAAACACAATACTTTGTATTGTATCGTGATAATAAGCTTGTTATAATACTGTTGGAAGTGGAATATTTGGGATCTCCTTGTTCTCATGTGTGTGAAGGTGGTTTTGTTCTTCATTATGGCTATAATTGGATTATGCTCTGCTCTTCTGTTTGTGTGTGTGTGTGTGTGTGTGTGTGTGTGTGTGTGTGTGTGTGTGTGTGTGTGTGTGTGTGTGTGTGTGTGTGTGTGTGTGTGTGTGTGTGTGTGTGTGTGTGTGTGTGTGTGTGTGTGTGTGTGTGTGTGTGTGTGTGGGTGTGTGTGTGTGTGTGAGTGAGTGCGTGCAAGTGCAAGTGAGCGTGGCTTGTCCTTTCCACCTGGAACCTAAGCATATGCAGCTGACGAACGGAGAGTTTGCACAGACTGGAGAGAGCTGGAGAGATCTACTGGATGAAGGTAAAGTATATTACTTTAAACATCATAATACTGTATTTCATATTTCTATAACTTGCAAATAAGTAGCATAAGCAAAGGTTGTTTTGTAATTTTTGTTATTTTGCTACAATATGTAACACTTCCATGCTTTCTGAATTTTATGTTGTCATTCATTTGAATAGTTTAAAGCTATATTGTTGGTTCCAGTAACAATAGTGCTAGTTGCAGTTACATTCAAATATACTGAATATTACAGTGGGTGTTTGTGCTTTTCTGGTAATTACATTTCATATTAATTTGGTAATGTTGCAGTGGCCTTTTACAAGCACTGGAATTATTGTCATGCATCTATATGTATGTTTTCAATATTACACATAAATAATGTATTATTCAAAAACAAATTGATAGAATTTTGATGGTTTGGGAGCCTGTCTCATTGGAGTATGATTGTTCTTTTACATAAAAAATGCTGCTGACAAATAATGCATGTCTACAAGGCAAAACATCCAAAACAAAGAAAATCTTAGTGGAAAGAGAGACAGAGCATTTAAGTGCTTGAGTGAGAGATTAAATCCAATCTTAATGACTTGCTAAACTGCTTGCGAGGTAAATGGTCTCCTGTGAGGCCAAAGCAAACACACACCCCCAGGCTCTCATCAGATAGCTGTGTGTTAGCATACCCACTGCTGGCTCTGCTTCCCATGCCAGATGAGTCAGGCCCGTAAGTGCCCATTCACATGCCCACTATCAAGCACTTCCACTACCAGCCAGGGTCCATGGCCATGGGACCACTTTCACTATCACAGTGTTTAACCCATTACACTCTAAGACATCAAAAATATTAAATAACATATTTGGAATCATGTAGTAACCAAAAAGGTGTTAACTTAAGGCTAGGTGTCCCGCTAAAATTCTGGTTGGTTTTTCTTTGGATTTTCTCCTACCATATCTATTGTGTTATAGTCTCCTACATCATTTTAACATTTCTACAAACTTCAAAGTGTCTTCTTTCCAATGGTACCAATTATATGCATATCCTGGCTTCAGGGCCTGAGCAGCAGGCAGTTTACTTTGGGCATGTCAGTCAGGCGGAAATTGAGAAAAAAGGACCCTAGCCTGAAGAAGATTTATTTAATTTTAATTAAACAAATCAAAATATATTTTATATTTGAGATTCTTCAAAGTAGTCACCCTTTGCCTTGATGACAGCTTTGCACACTCTTGGCATTCTCTCAACCAGCTTCACCTAGAATGCTTTTCCAACCGTCTTGAAGGAGTTCCAGCATATTCTGAGCACTTGTTGGCTGCTTTTCCTTCACTCTGTGGTCCAAATCATCCCAAACCATCTCAATTGGGTTGAGGTTGGGTGATTGTGGAGGCCAGTTCATCTGATATAGCACTCCATCACTCTCATTCTTGATCAAATAGCCCTTACACAGCCTGGAGAAGTGTAGGGTCATTGTCCTGTTGAAAAACAAATGATAGTCCCACTAAGCGCAAACCAGATGGGATGGCGCAACACTGCAGAATATTGTGGTAGCCACGCTGGTTAAGTGTGCCTTGAATTCTAAATAAATCCCTGTCAGTGTCACCAGCAAAGCACCCCACAACATTACACCTCCATGCTTCACGGTGGGAGCCACACATGCTGAGATCATTCGTTCACCTACTATGCGTCTCACAAAGACACAGCGGTTGGAACCAAAAATCTAAAATTTGGACTCATCAGACCAAAGGACAGAATTTCACTGGTCTAATGTCCATTACTCGTGTTTCTTGGCCCAAGCAAGTCTCTTCTTATTATTGGTATCCTTAAGTAGTTTTTTCCCCCAGCAATTCGACCATGAAGGCCTGATTCTCTGAACAGTTGATTTTGAGATGCGTCTGTTACTAGACATCTGCAAAACATTTATTTGAGGCTGGTAACTTTAATGAAATCCTCTGTAGCGGAGGTAACTCTGGGTCTTCCTTTCCTGTGGCGGTCCTCATGAGAGCCAGTTTCATCATAGCTCTTGATGGTTTTTGCAACTGCACTTGAAGAAACTGTCAATGTTCTTGACATTTTCGGGATTGACTGACCCTAATGACTTAAAGTATTGATGGACTGTCATTTCTCTTTGCAATTTTGAGCTGTTCTTGCCATAATATGGACTTGGTATTTTACCAAATAGAGCTATCTGCTCTACCTTGTCACAACACAACTGATTGGCTCAAATGCATTAAGAAGGAAATAAATTATACTATTTAACTTTTACAAGGCACACCTGTTAATTTAAATGCATTCCAGGTGACTACCTCATGAAACTGGTTGTGAGAATGCCAAGAGTGTGCAAAACTGTCATCAAGGCAAAGGGTGGCTACTTTGAAGAATCTCAAATATACATTTTTTTTTAAAAATGTGTTTAACACTTTTTTGGTTACTACATGATTCTGAATGTGTTATTCCATAGTTTTGATGTCTTCACTCTTATTCTACAATGTAGAAAAGAAAAAGAAAAACCCTGGAATGAGTAGGTGTGTCCAAACTTTTGACTGATACTGTAGGTGTAGCCCAAACTGTTCGGACTCTACAGACAGAAGTTGGCAGATCAGCTGTACTGACTTCAGACGAGTCCCAAGACGCTGTTCGTGAGAGTCTCATCTTTCCATAGAGGGGTCATAATATACTGAACTAAAATATAAACGCAACATATAAAGTCTTGGTTCCATGTTTCATGAGCTAAAATAAAAGATCCCAGAAATGTTCCATACGCACAAAAAGCTTATTTCTCTTGAATTTTGGGCACAAATTTGTTTACATCCCTGTTAGTGAGCATTTCTCCTTTGCCAAGATAATTCATCCACCTGACAAGTGTGACATATCAAGAAGCTGATTAAACAGCATGATCATTATACAGATGCACCTTGTGCTGGGGACAATAAAAGGCCACTCTAAAATGTGCAGTTTTGTCACACAACACAATGCCACAGATGACTCAGGTTTTGAGGGAGTGTGCAATAGGCATGCAGGAATGTCCACCAGAGCTGTTGCCAAAGAATTAAATGTTCATTTCTCTAACATAAGCTGCCTCCCATGTCGTTTTAGAGGATTTGGCAGTATGTCAAACCGGCCTCACAACTGAAGACCACGTAACACCTCCACATCCGGCTTATTCACCTGCGGGATCGTCTGAGACCAGCTACCTGCACAGCTGATGAAACTGTGGGTTTGCACAACCGAAGAATTTCGCACAAACTGTCAGAAACCATCTAGGGAAGCTCATCTGTGTGCACGTCGTCCTCACCAGGATCTTGACCTGACTGCAGTTTGGAGTTGTAACCAACTTCATGTGGCAAATGCTAACCTTCGATGGCCACTGGCACGCTGGAGAAGTGTGCTCTTCACGGCCGAATACTGGTTTCAACTGTACCGAGCAGATGGCATAGGGCGTTTATAGCATTGTGTGAGCAAGCGGTTTGCTGAGTGCCCCATGGTGGTGGTGGGGTCATGGTATGGGCAGGCATAAACTACGGACAACTAACACAATTGCATTTTATCGATTGCAATTTGAATGCACATAGATATCGTGACGAGATCCTGAGGCCCATTGTCGTGCCATTCATCCGCCACCATCACATCATGTTTCAGCATAATAATGCACTGCCTCATGTCCCAAGGATCTGTACGCAATTCCTGGAAACTGAAAATGTCCCAGTTCTTCCATGGCCTGCATACTCACCAGACGTGTCACCCCGGGAGCATGTTTGGGATGCTCTGGATCAATGTGTATGACAGCGTGTTCCAGTTCCAGCTAATATACAGCAACTTCACACAGCCATTGAAGAGGAGTGGGACAACATTCCACAGGCCACAATCAACAGCCTGATGAACTCTATGCGAAGGAGATCTGTCACACTGCATGAGGCAAATAGTGGTCTCACCAGATACTGACTGGTTTTCTGATCCACGTCCCTACTTTTTTTTAAGGGTATCTGTATTACCAGTCATGTGAGATTCATAGATTAGGGCCAAATTAATTAATTTAATTTGATTGATTTCGTTATATGAACTGTAACTCAGTCAAATCTTTGAAATCATTTTTTGTCACGTTTATAGTGTTGTTCAGTGTAGTTTGTAGGACAAACCTACAAACTTGGACGCTACAGACGATTTTGTGAGAAGACTGATTTTCAGGACATTTCATGGTCTGACAAACACTGCTCCTAACTGTCACATTTCACCTCAGATTGAGATGCATACAATGCAAAAATATATCTCTAGCTTAAACTGACAGATTTTTTAATATTTTTAGTTATTATGCTAACTAGATTTATGTGGGGGCACAGACATCGCCTCTATGGGGTTAAGTTTTCTGTGTCCACACTGCCTGCACTGTTACACTTAAATTAGTGTTGAATTGTCAGGCATCTACTTGAAATATTTACGTTGATTGGAAATTGAAGTGTAAGCTTTGTTGCCTTTGGTGTTGTATGTTTCCATACTATTAAAATCAATGTTCATGTACGTGAAACACATGCCTCTACGAGCACCAACTGTCACATCACATAGTCATTGTATCCTTACATAGACATGTTGGGCTGAGCATGAGCATGAAAGCCCATGTGATCAGACAGGCAGCTTTCTTCCAGGGGGGCTGATGATAACTGATCTTCACAGTACAAAGCTCCGCAGTCCTTTTCATGTCACCTTCATTGAGTGGAGGGGCTGCTGCTGCTGAACTGGAGGATGAAGTGGCTGGCCTATTGAAGAGAGTAAAGAGGCTAGTAACAGACAATGCTCCACTGCCATCGCGGTACCACTGAAACACACAACCAAAATAGGTATCATACAGAGACAGAGAGACAGAGACAGAGACAGAGAGAGAGAGAGTGGTGAGCTCTTTCATATATTACATGGAGCACTGAGAAAATGCATACACACATGCACGTGCACAAAAGAACTGCAGCAGTGCAACACAATTGGCAACCCTTTTGGATGCAAAATATTATTAGTCACGCACTATAATAAATCCACAATGAGATGAATAATTGCAAACAACACAGGAAAAATTTGAAATAAATCAGGCCAGGCCCCTGATTGAACTGGTCAAACATTCAAGCTACCTTTTTTAAACCTACTTATATAATATGATGGGCACAATGTTTTTCAGGACACGTACACTGCTGGTGCCATGGACGAGCCTCTCTGGATCTCAGTGTCAGGTGGAGCCCTGCAGTAAGATGCTCGAGTCTATGTTTGTCTGCAGTTCCCCTCCTGTGACCCCTCACCTTTGGCTGATCATTCTCTCCTGCTCTCTTCATGGTCAACCAGCCCTGTCTGACCTGGGTGAGTGAGAGGCAAATGAAATACAGGGTGCACAGTATGTATGCTCTCGCTTTTGTTGCTGTTAATGCCGTTTAATGTTAAAGAGTGGGGCCAGATGTGGTCATGAACTTGGTGTTGCCTAATGATTGTATCCATAATTAATGCATAGACTGGTTGCTGCACAATTATTGCATAATACGGGTGATTTTTTTCTCGTCATATCATTAATGACACTTACAGAACAATGTTTTCATTAGATAGGTCCACCTTTATGAATTGCAACACTAATAATACGAGATAATTATGTGTCAATTAAATACTGATAACTATCATGATTTCTGCAATGATCGAGACCAGTTTTTCTAAATAGTCCCAATGCAAATTTCCAGACCCCATGTATAATGTGACAAAAGGCTTTAAAAAAACCTGCTTCAGCTTCATCTGTCTCCTAGCAACATGCAGCTTCACGCCACACTGCAATCTGTGATTTCACTCAGTCCTCAGGTAGACTGGATGTTTGGGAACATATTCAATCATTAGATCTTTTGTAAATTCATATATTAATGTTATTGAATACTCTTATGTTTTTATTTTATTCTGCAGAGTAATAACTCAAAACAATACTCACTTTTGCTGGGTACTTCACTGTCAATGATTGCATCTAACATGAATGTTTTGAAGTATTCATTTTACTATACATAACTAGCAATGTGGGTGCCTAACTGGTGCACTGATCATTGCTGTATCCTTTCCTATGACAAGTTACTGACAATTAGACTGACTGGGTCTCATGTCTTACTTAACATAACTTATAGGATCAACCCTTAATAGGGAAGTCTCAGAATACAATTTGTCAATTTGCCGCCTGTTCTCTCTCTCCGGTTTGTATCTCACACTTGTGTCTGTGTTCAGTGTTCTCCACCCATCCAGAGGATGGTGTTGGTGTACTGGGTACTCCCCTCACACTGTACTGTGCAGTGTATGACTCCAGCAGCCAGGGGGAACTGTCTGTTAGATGGGAGAGGGCCAGTGGAGAGCCAGCAGCATTGAGTCCTGGTCCTGGCAGAGGGATCCACCAATTGGCCAACGGATCTCTGTTCTTCCCCCAGCTGAGAGAGGGGGACCTGGGGAGATATGTTTGTAGTGCAGGCATTGGAGCCAAACACATCATGACTGTTGTCCAAGTGATGGAAGCTGGTTAGTTGTCCTTCTCAGCTCTTCTATATTTTCTGCTGAAATAATGCATTAGCTTTAATACACATATTATCTGGCTTTTTTGTGAAATCTGTCTCGGAAATTAGAAAAACATAGATACATTGGATCCTTTGTTTGATACTGGTGTCTTTGTGTGTAGACCTGGAGGGGGTGTTCTTCAGTCCTCAGTCTCAGACAGTCAGTGAGGGTCGGGCAATGTTCCTCCAGTGTGTCTCAGGGGACAGCTCCCCCCCAGCACACATCACCTGGCTCAAAGACAACACACTCTTCACCAAAGGCGCTCAGATTCAGGTATCAAATGCATTAGGCTTTGCATGTATTGTATGGATTTGATTGCATGTCAATTTTTATTTTTGTGTATGTACAAAAATGGATATGATCGCATGTCAATTTTTATCTTTGTGTATGTACATTTGATTGTGTGTGGCTGTGTATGTTTAAATACAAAGTGTGTTTCTCTAGGGGCAATATGGAGGGGGTAACCAGAGGAAGACCTCGGGCACTCTTCACCTCTCTAATGTCTCAATGGAGGACAACGGGGAATACGTCTGTGTTACACACAACGCCTTACTGAACACCAGCCGGGAAAGCAAGGCAGCTACACTCACAGTACAAGGTGAGACAATGCACAGCCTCTCCCCTACTCCCTATCCCTTCTGTCTGCCCTGTCCTGTCCTCTTAGAACAGCATGGATGACGGAACTAGTGTTGAGTTTACAATTGGCTCATTCATCCCCCTCCTCTTGTAACGGTTCTCTAAATCCTCCTCCTCCTCAGACGAGGAGAGGAGAGAGGGATCTGAAGACCAATATGCAGCGAGGTATGATGACATGATTTATTGATTTAAACAAGACACGACATAGACAGAAAACGAACTATACTTGAATAACTACAAAACAACAAACGACGTAGACGCACCTGAACATAAGAACTTACGTATAACGAAGAACGCATAAAAACAGGAACAGACTACATAAACCGAACAAACAAAACCGAAACAGTCCCATGTGGCGTAACATCACACAGACACAGGAGACAACCACCCACAAACAAACAGTGTGAAAACACCTACCTTAATATGGCTCTCAATCAGACGAAATGAAAACCACCTGCCTCTAATTGAGAGCCATATCAGGTCACCCTTAAACCAACATAGAAACAGAAAACATAGACTGCCCACCCAAACTCACGTCCTGACCAGCTAACACATACACAAACTAACAGAAAACAGGTCAGGAACGTGACATAACCCCCCCCTCAAGGTGCGTACTCCGAACGCACCACCAAAAGTCTAGGGGAGGGTCTGGGTGGGCATCTGACCACGGTGGTGGCTCCGGCTCCGGACGCTGTCCCAATCCCACCATAATAAATCCCCGCTTCTGTGTCTTCCTCAAGGTGGCGACCCTCGCCACCGACCTTGGACTGGGAACCCTAGACATGGGTCCCGCTGGATTTAGGGGCCGCCCCGGACTGAGGGACGGCAGCTCCGGACTGAGGGACAACACCGGGACAAGGGGCAACACCGGGACAAGGGGCAGGTCCCGGCTGATAAACTCTGGCAGATCCTGGCTGGCTGGCTCTGAAGGCTGGTCCTGGCTGGACGGCTCTGAAGGCTGGTCCTGGCTGGGCGGCTCTGAAGGCTGGTCCGGTCTGACGGAAGGCTCTGGCTGATCCGGTCTGGCGGAAGGCTCTGGCTGATCCGGTCTGGCGGAAGGCTCTGGCTGATCCGGTCTGGCGGAAGGCTCTGGCTGATCCGGTCTGGCGGAAGGCTCTGGCTGATCCGGTCTGGCGGAAGGCTCTGGCGGCTCCGGTCTGGCGGAAGGCTCTGGCGGCTCCTGTCTGGCTGACGGCTCTGTAGGCTCTTGGCAGACGGGCGGCTCTGTAGGCTCTTGGCAGACGGGCGGCTTTGCAGGCTCATGGCAGACGGGCAGTTCAGGCGCCGCTGGGCAGACGGGCAGTTCAGGCGCCGCTGGGCAGACGGGCAGTTCAGGCGACGCTGGGCAGACGGGCAGTTCAGGCGCCGCTGGGCAGACGGGCAGTTCAGGCGCCGCTGGGCAGACGGGCACACCTGTAGGGAGGAGACGGAGAGACAGCCTGGTGCGTGGGGCTGCCACAGGACCCACCAGGCTGGAGAGACCTACAGGAGGCTTGATGTTAAAAGGCACCTGAAGGACCGGGCTGTGGGGGAGTACTGGAGCTCTGGTGCGCAGCCTTGGCACCACTCCCCCAGGCTGGCATACTACTCCAGCCCGTACCCTCCAGAGTGCAGGCACAGGTTGAACCGGGCTGTGGATGAGCACTGGAGATCTAGTGCCTACTACGCGCACTTCTCCCTTAGGCTCCACTCCCACATTAGCCCGGTACGAGCGGAGCGTAGGCATAGGACGCACTGCACCCTCCCAGCGCCCCGGAGACACAGCACGCAGAGCCGGCGCAGGATACCCTGGACCGAAACTGCGTACCGGAGACCAGACGCGCTGAGCAGGCACAATACGCCCCGGCTGGATACCCACACTCACTTGACACTTTCGGGGGGCTGCCCTATAGCGCACCAGGCTATGGGCACGCACTGGCGACACCGTGCGCTTAACCGCATAACACGGTGCCTGACCAGTGACGCGTTGCTTATAATAAGCACGAGGAGTGCGCTCAGGTCTGCTACCTGGCTTAGCCACACTCCTCTCTAGCCCCCCCCCAAAAAATTTCTGGGGTTGCCTCTCGTACCTGTCCCGCTGCCGTGCTGCCTCCTCATATCGCCGCCGCTCAGCTTTCGCTTCCTCCAGCTCAGCTTTGGGGCGGCGATACTCCCCAGCCTGTGCCCAGGGTCCTTCTCCGTTCAACTCTTCCTCCCAAGTCCACAAGTCCTGGGATTTCTGCGGTTGCTGTCCTCTTCCCCGCTGCTTGGTTCTGGTAATTTGGTGGGTGGTTCTGTAACGGTTCTCTAAATCCTCCTCCTCCTCAGACGAGGAGAGGAGAGAGGGATCTGAAGACCAATATGCAGCGAGGTATGATGACATGATTTATTGATTTAAACAAGACACGACATAGACAGAAAACGAACTATACTTGAATAACTACAAAACAACAAACGACGTAGACGCACCTGAACATAAGAACTTACGTATAACGAAGAACGCATAAAAACAGGAACAGACTACATAAACCGAACAAACAAAACCGAAACAGTCCCATGTGGCGTAACATCACACAGACACAGGAGACAACCACCCACAAACAAACAGTGTGAAAACACCTACCTTAATATGGCTCTCAATCAGACGAAATGAAAACCACCTGCCTCTAATTGAGAGCCATATCAGGTCACCCTTAAACCAACATAGAAACAGAAAACATAGACTGCCCACCCAAACTCACGTCCTGACCAGCTAACACATACACAAACTAACAGAAAACAGGTCAGGAACGTGACACCTCTCCCCTGTAACTATTCCCCAGGTCGTTGCTGCAAATGAGAACGTGTTCTCAGTCAACTTACCTGGTAAAATAACGGTAAAATAAAATAAATAAATAAAAGGTCGGTCTGTTTCTGTATCCTGTATCAAAGCAGTGGTGGAAACAGTACACAATTGTCTAACTATGAAGGTAAAGATTTCACCTTTATTTCACCTTTATTTAACCAGGTAGGCTAGTTGAGAACAAGTTCTCATTTGCAACTACGACCTGGCCAAGATAAAACAAAGCAGTTCGACACATACAACAACACAGAGTTACACATGGAATAAACAAACATACAATCAATAATACAGTAGGAAAATCTATATACAGTATGTGCAAATGAGGTAGGATAAAAGAGGTAAGGCAATAAATAGGCCATGGTGGCAAAGTAATTACAATATAGCAATTAAACACTGGAATGGTAGGATGTGCAGAGGATGAATGTGCAAGTTGAGATACTGGGGTGCAAAGGAGGTAAAGAGGTAAAGGAGGTAAAGAGTCTCCAGCTTCAGAGATTTTGCAGTTTGTTCTAGTCATTGGCAGCAGAGAACTGGAAGGAGAGGCGGCCAAAGGAAGAATTGGCTTGGGGGTGACCCGCGCTACGGGTGGGTGGTGCTATGGCGACCAGTGAACTGAGATAAGGCGGTGCTTTACCTAGCAGAGACTTGTAGATGACCTGGAGCCAGTGGGTTTGGCAACGAGTATGAAGCGAGGGCTAGCCAACGAGAGCATACAGGTCACAGTGGTGGGTAGTATATGGGACTTTGGTGACAAAACGGATGGCACTGTGATAGACTGCATCCAATTTGTTGAGTAGAGTGTTGGAGGCTATTTTGTAAATGACATCGCCGAAGTCAAGGATCGGTAGGATAGTCAGTTTTACGAGGGTATGTTTGGCAGCATGAGTGAAGGATGCTTTGTTGTGAAATATGAAGCCGATTCTAGATTTCATTTTGGATTGGAGATGCTTAGTGTGAGTCTGGAAGGAGAGTTTACAGTCTAACCAGACATCTAGGTATTTGTAGATGTCCACATATTCTAAGTCAGAACTGGACAGAGTAGTGATGCTGGACGGGCGGGCAGGTGTGGGCAGCGAGCAGTTGGAGGCCACGGAAGGAGAGTTGTATGGCATTGAAGCTTGTCTGGAGGTTGGTTAACACAGTGTCCAAAGAAGGGCCAGAAGTATACAGAATGCTGTCGTATGTGTAGAGGTGGATCAGAGAATCACAAGCAGCAAGAGCGACATCATTGATGTATACAGAGAAAAAAGTCGGCCTGAGGGATGAACCCTGTGGCACCCCCATAGAGACTGCCAAAGGTCCGGACAACAGGCCCTCCGATTTGACACACTGAACTCTGTCTGAGAAGTAGTTGGTGAACCAGGTGAGGCAGTCGTTTGAGAAGCCAAGGGTATTGAGTCTGCCGATAAGAATGTGGTGATTGACAGAGTCGAAAGCCTTGGCTTAGTAAAGTACAGATACCCCTAAAAACGACTTAAGTAGAACTTTTAAGTATTTTTACTTAAGTAAACTAAACGTCCTCTCACTGTCAACTGCGTTTATTTTCAGCAGACTTAACGTGTCAATATTTGTATGAACATAACAAGATTCAACACCTGAGACAAACTGAACAAGTTTCACAGACATGTGACTAACAGAAATTGAATAATGTGTCCCTGAACAAAGGGGGGGGGGGTCAAAATCAAAATCTGGTGTGGCCACCAGCTGCATTAAGTACTGCAGTGTATCTTCTCCTCATGGACTGCACCAGATTTGCCAGTTCTTGCTGTGAGATGTTACCCCACTCTTCCACCAAGGCCCCTGCAAGTTCCCGGACATTTCTGGAGGGAATGGCCCTAGCCCTCACCCTCCGATCCAACAGGTCCCAGACGTGCTCAATGAGATTGAGATCCGGGCTCTTCACTGGCCATGGCAGAACACTGACATTCCTGTCTTGCAGGAAATCACACACAGAATGAGCACTATTGCTGGTGGCATTGTCATGCTGGAGGAGATTGCTTGCAATGACAACAATCTCAGTCCGATGATGCTGTGACACACCGCCCCAGACCATGACGGACCCTCCACCTCCAAATCGATCCCACTCCAGAGTACAGGCCTCGGTGTAACGCTCATTCCTTTGACGATAAATGTGAATCCGACCATCACCTCTGTTGAGACAAAACCGCGACTCGTCAGTGAAGAGCACTTTTTGCCAGTTCTGTCTGGTCCAGCAACGGTGGGTTTGTGTCCATAGGCAACGTTGTTGCGGACAGTCTGAGCACTGAGGGAGGGATTGTGCTTTCCTGGTGTAACTCGGGCAGTTGTTGTTGCCATCCTGTACCTGTCCTGCAGGTGTGATGTTCGGATGTATCGATCCTAAACAGGTGTTGTTACACGTGGTCTGCCACTGTGAGGATGATCAACTGTCTGTCCCGTTTCCCTGTAGCACTGTCTTAGGCGTCTCACAGTATGGACATTGCAATTTATTGCCCTGGCCACATCTGCAATCCTCATGCCTCCTTGCAGCATGCCTAAGGCACGTTCACACCGGGACCCTGGGCATCTTTCTTTTGGTGTTTATCAGTCACTAGAAAGGCCTCTTTAGTGTTCTAAGTTTTCATAACTGTGACCTTAATTGCCTACCGTCTGTAAGCTGTTAGTATCTCAACAACCGGTCCACAGGGGCATGTTCATTAATTGTTTATGGTTCATTGAACAAGCATGGAAAACGTGTTTAAACCCTTTACAATGAAGATCTGTGAAGTTATTTGGATTTTACGAATTATCTTTGAAAGACAGGGTCCTGAAAAAGGGACGTTTCTTTTTTGCTGCATTTACTTAACACTACTGTATCAATGTATACCTCATTCCTGTAACTCATCCAACTCATTAGCTGTATGCTAAATCAAGGTTGACTAAAGTAGGGCAGCTAAACATGAGGAAACTGAACCTAGGAAAGAAAGCCACTGTATAGTATTGAGGCACACCCCCATGTTTTTCTGTTGCTCTGCAGGAGTCCCTACAAGGCTGCAGATCACTGAGGGCCCTGACAACATCACAGTTGCCATAGAGACGGAGGCCTCCATGCGCTGTGCTGTCCGAGGATTCCCACCTCCCACAGTGCAATGGTTCAAAGACAGCCATCTCCTTGTGAACAACTCTGGCTTGAGTCTGCAGAACAAGGGACAGCTGCTTGTTTTCAAGTGAGATCTTGAGGACATTAAGACATTATAAAAGTTGTTTACCTTTAAATCAAATGTAAAAAGCAAGCAGAGACAACAAAAGTGATATTAATGTGTGTGCTGTGCTGTGCTGTGCTATGCCCTTTATCCCCAGGAACGTGTCTGAGGATGATGAGGGTTCCTACCACTGTGAGGCCAGGAACAAGAGGGAGACAGTCAGGTCTCAGACTGCCTTTCTCCTTCCAGCAGGTACTCTGGTTGTTGTCAATCAAACCCAAATATCATATCTATACTAGCCCCTTTACTGACATACAGTACCTCCCTCCCTCTCCACAGTGATGGGGTGGACCTTTGTCCAGCAGCCTACCAACAAGGCTGTGAGGATGGGGGAGTCTGTTACTCTGGTTTGTAGACCCCCCTACAGCAGGCCTCCAACAACAGTGTCCTGGTTTAAAAACAACCGCCTCCTTGCTCCCAAGACACACTTCACTGTCAGGCCTAGTGGAGACCTCATCTTCCACAGGTGTGTGTGTGTGTGTGTGTGTGTGTGTGTGTGTGTGTGTGTGTGTGTGTGTGTGTGTGTGTGTGTGTGTGTGTGTGTGTATGACTAGATTATTTTTTCTGTATGATGGTAGTCCTCCAGTCATACTGTACCAGTTTCAAGCTGTATTTAACTGCTTGTTTCTCCAGTGTCTATGACACAGACAGTGGAGTCTACTTCTGCAGAGCATCCAACGTCCACCTGTACAGATCTGTGACCTCCAGCGCTGCCAGACTGACCGTTCTGGGTAGATACTGTATGACATCACACAGGATGTAGGCTTATTATTGTCTAGCCATGTGTCTGTATAGGAGATATTCAGGATGATACCTGATACAGCATGTTAATATTCATACAAATATACTTGTAATCATAATCAAAGACACAGTTTATTATCTGAGATATACTTCCTTAGGTACAGAAGTAACAAGCTCACCAGCCTATTCTTCCTCCTCCCCCTGACCACCAGCATCTCCCTCTGTGAGGCTGTGGCCACCAGTGGTGACGGTCCCTGTAGGGGCCCAGGTGGTGTTCCAGTGCCAGGTATGGGGACAGCCCCTCCCCTCCATTGTCTGGTCCAAACAGGGACGCTCCATTCAGACTGGTGGCAAGATCGCTGTGGGGTACGTTCAGTGTAATAGAGGTGGTTCTGTGAGGCTTTAGCACAGTGGGCGAACACAGTCTTGTGTTACTGATCACTAGAGGAAGTATTTTGCGTAATCAACCAATCTGTCAGGAACCGTTAGCTTGCAGACCACTAACCTGCTTGTGGTAATGAATGACAAGCTTCTCTGTTCTCAGCGTGAGAAACACTACCCTCTACATCCTGTCTGTCAGGAGCTATGATGAGGGCACGTACACTTGTGAAGCCTCCAACACTGTGGGGCATGACCGGAGAACAGCTACTTTACGTGTCGCTGGTAACTTACCTCCCCCAGTACAGTACACACATTCTGTTTGATGTTATTCTATAGAACTGTGTGTATAATGGATGTCTGGATGCCTTAATAGAGCCGAGTACTGTTGATCATGCTACAAATCTTGGCCTATATCCCATGTATGGACAACAAAGTTAACTTCATCACATTAGCCGGAAGTGAAGCTCAGGCGTGTGACTAAGGTGCTTAGTACCTGAATGTATTGAGACAATGTGGTTCTCTCTCCCTCTCTCTGGCTTAGTAAGCCCCATCATAGTGTCCTTCCTGGGGGCAGTGAGCAGCTCAGAGGGGTCCTCTGTGGTCCTGCCATGCAGGGCAGTGGGGGACCTCCCCATCAGGTACACCTGGACCAGGGGACACTCCATCACCCCAACCCTGGAGAGGCATGTAGATGGTGAGCCAGTCACATTTTAAATAAAACTTACACCTGCCAAGAAAGATACCCTACCACATTCCCTTATGATGGCATAGTCCCTTCTACTTTAGTGTTTGCAGATCTGAAGAGATGAGATTGGTGGTAAGGAGAGTAATGAGAGCTTTGGTGAATGTGTGACTGTGCCTTCATGTGTGTGCAGATGAGGGGGCTCTGCATATCTCCAGTGTTCAGGTGTCTGATGCAGGGGACTATCACTGTACCGCTGAGAACATAGTGGGACGACAGCAGAGAAGAGCCACCCTCACCATCTCTGGTTTAACCATGTCTTTATGATATCACCTCAACATTAAAGTAGACCACTTTTGCAGCTTCAAAATGACTAACAAATATATATTCATAATGAGTGAGACATAAGGTAATACACTTGACATCAACTTCTTATACATGTGTAGTAACTTTGAATATTACAATAGCAACATTGTTGTTACATAGGACTTTGAAAATTGCAATATAGTGCATCACTATTCCTCTTGTGTACAGTAGTTACAAAAACTCTCAGCTCATTGCTATGCATTTACCAAAGTATTATGGAACAACATACTAATAAAATGTTGCTCCAAAGGTAATTACAGTTTTATTACACAGGCACAATACCAATTTAATGTTAAGTGTTATTGAGAATGATAACAGTAACAAAATATGTCTATTAAGTGTTGAAAGGAAACTAAATATATAAAAAACGACCTTCTTGAATAAACTATGGCCAAGGTAGGTGGAAAATCATGTTAGTTTGTATTCAGCGTAACTATCCCTTTATAAATGGTATAGTGTGTGTTTGAAACAAAAACACTTTCCGTCAGATGGACAAAGAGGTTCAAAGTTGTTTTTGCTAAGCATCCAACTTGCTGTTTGCAATTGGATTTGAATTTCTCTTCAGTATTTTCAGGTATCATAAAATTAAGGCCGTGGCTACAGATAAATTGTTTTCGCCCCACCCCGCCCCTCCTGAAACCGATTTCTCAAAACTAATGCTTCTATCACACCTACATCATCTTTGCATTTTGGTACACCAGAAGTACATTCATTTCCAATGGAATGTTGCGTTTGCCTTGCAGCATTGCATTGCAGAGGCAGTGCATACATTGGAATTGACAGAAATGGTAGCAGAAGGTGAATGTTGAACTGTTGTTGCACCACACAGAACGCACTGCAACTGCCTCTGCTGGGCAATGCTGCAAGGCAAACGCAGCGTTCCATTGGAAATGAATGTACCTCTGGTGTACCAAAACGCAACTTCAATGTCGATGTGATATAGGCGTAACGTAGCTGCTGCTCACCCTCCCCCTTCCTTCACATTTCGGTCTTTACTCACCCTCTTCTACTTCTGGGCAGCCGAACGTTCTAGGCAGCCAAGCATTTAACGTTATCCGAAAAAGTAAAAACTCATGTCGATAATGTATTTTGTGCAAAACATGTAAATAGCTGCATGTAGCCTACTCCCCACCTGAAAAAATAACATGACATCGCGCTTCTGCTTTTCTGAGGCATAGAATGCAATAGTTCGAATAGTTTTGTGTATGACATGAAGTTTGTAGGAAATCGCGCTTATGCTAAATGGCCTACTGAGGGAATGCAATAGTTCGAACAGTTTTGTGTCCAACAGGAAATGTGTAGGCTACACCAGTGACCAGCCAAAGAGGGGGGAGCGACTGTCAGATGGATTGGAATAGTACAGGAGATTGTTTGTGCTCTATTTATTTTATTTCTATTTATTTTATTTCTATCTTCAACATGCAGTTCCAGATGCAGCCCTACCAATAGTTGAAGGCAGCCAATCCAATAGTTTCTGAAAAGTAGTTACTTCTCGAGATCTGTATTAAAATATATATGTTTAAGTAGTTGCTTTCTCAGATCTGTATTCAAATAGTTTAAAAAGTAGTTACTTTCTGGGATCTCTATTCAAATAGTTTCTGAGATCTGTATTTAAATAGTTTCAAAAAGTAGTTACTTTCTGGGATCTGTATTCAAATATGCTCATCATTATCTCCTCTATCTTAAGCCGAAGATGACCCAGCTGATAGAGAAAGGCAGCATAGACAGATTGTGTCTGCAGTGAATAATAATGAGGTTGGTGTGAAAGTCTCTATCGCTTGTCTGCTGAATTGTTTACCATAATCAGTAGTAGACATGTCTAACATCCTGAGTCACATATTTGTGGCTCTCTTCAGTTGTGTAATTATTTCAAACGGCTGTCAGTGGCTCTGTGTGTTATGCGTTTTATCAATGCCAAATTTCATGAATCTGACTAACATCTTTTCACAAATTGCAGGTCACAAAGACTGAAGCAGAGCAGAGAGCTCCCCTGTCCAGTAATGACCTGAGTCTAGTTCAGCATTCTGAGATGACCCACTCACATGTCTCCCTACAGGGAGGAAGCACAGGTGTGTAGAGACAAAACCATAAACTGTAGTATGCAGTGCAGGCACATCCTTGTACTAACTACCCTTTGCTGTATTTACTTGCCAAAACAACATTTTACCTTTTTTATGTAATGTGCATTCTTGATTTTGAATCACACTCTTTGACATCAAACTTTATACAGTCAGCTATTGAGCCTAGAAACACAAAGAAAGGAGTGGTTTTATTGGTGTTCTACTAGCATGCATTGTTTTGTTTGATACAATTATTTTATATTTGCAGTCCGAGCAACTCAAAGAGACTCAAGCAATGACATCACCCAAGTGTCTACTCCTGACTCTCTACGACCGCTCTCATCTCTCAGGCAGACAGCTTTAGGACTAGCAGGTCTCTTCAGAGGACAAACAGGACTGCTGGTGCCACCTGACCTTCACTCTCTGCTCCCATTGGACCTGGCCTCGGCCAATCCAACCCAGCCCCCAGTCACACAGATCCAGCATCCAGTGCTACAACCCCCACCTCCACCTCTATTTGAACCCTTAGACATACTCACTCAACCTTCAGTAACTCATAGAGTCATCTCACTCTCTCAGATTCAAATAATACATAAGCAGCCAACATTAACACACAACCCACCCCCAGTGACACAACGGCAGGTTTTAGTCCCACATAGCCAATCTCCATTAACACAGTCCGTATCCCAAAGCCTCCACAACCAGCCATCAGTCATGCATATCCAGCGTCAAGTCACTGAGCAACCAATTAAACCCCTAAACCACATTGGGAGTATTACCCAGTCTCTGGTCTCACTCGCGCAGCCTCCAGATTCTCCCAGCCACCCTTCTGATCCCTTTACCCAGCGTCCTGATTCTCTTACCCAGCCCAAAGAACCTTTGACTCAGTCTCTACTCATACAAAGCCTGCATGCTCCCGACTCAATCACTCAAACCCACCGTCCTGGAACTCAAAGTTATCCTTCAGACCCACATATCCAGGATCCTAGCACCATCACCCTGTTTTCACTCTCACAAACACAGACTCAACCATCCAAAACTCAGCCTCAGCCTCAACCATTACCAACCCAGCCTGAACCTACACAAACCCAGCCTACAGATCTCCTCACCCAGCCTTCAGGCTCAAACACCCATCTTCCTGACCTGATCACCATACCCCCCACCCCTGACCCCCAGGGCCCTAGTGCCCCATATGCCTCCACCCCAGACCACCTGCAGCAGAACACAAGCCAGCCTGCTAACCCAGCTCATCCAGCCAAACCAACCAGGCCCAATGACACAGAGCCCACAGAGTGGCTGAAGAGGAACACCTCTCAGTCCCCCATGAGGACCAACGAGGACCCCAGGTAGGGCACCATGCAGTACAGAGAGAGGAGGTGGGAGACAGAGGGGAATTTTATTCCTCCCAGGCTTGCCTGCTTACATCACGGTTCCCCAACTAGCAGCTCACCACAAGTGATTTTATTTGGCCCCCCATGTTTTCCCTAGCAAAAACAACACATGTTCTATTTTATTTTTACTGTTGCACATTAAAGACTGTAAAAACACCAGCAAATCAGTTCCAAGTTCCAACAATAAGGCTTAATCAATGCAAGAACTTTCAAGACCTGAATTTCTTAAAATAGATAAGGATCTGCAAAAGATGTCTGGATTTGGATTGGTGAAGATTGTAGATACCGGTATGCAGCTTTTATCTATCTGGCGCTGACAGGCTTAAACTCCGGATGAAACTCCACCACAGCTGATATCACTTTATCTTGCTTACATAGTTGCACGAGTTACGACATGCACGTGGGCGTATTATTCTGTTGACTGTAACGACCTAACTTTCTGCATAATGAGACCATGACTTGGTTATGTTCCTAATTATTTTGATTGGATAATGTTGCAAGAGAAATGTACATCACAACTGAACCTCCTAATATCCAAAGTCTGTCTTTTACATACTATATTTGGATCTTTTGACAATTATAATCACCATTAACAATGAGAATATTTGAATAATCTCTCTCGCTCTGTTTCATTCCCTCTCTCTCCTCCCCCAGAGTAAAGCCTCCTCCTCCGTGGCTTCCAGTACTGGAGAAACATGACATCCCCATCGTGGTGGGAGTGGGCGTGTCTATGGCCTTCATCTTCATCACCATGGCCTTCTACTCCCTGGTCCAGAAGAACGAGCCTGTCCCCACTATTAGAAGTCAGTGGGCCTGTATAGCTCACTCTGTACTGTAACTTCCTCCTATTGTCCACCCTTTGGCACACTGTACTCCTTGTTTAAAATACTCTAAGACACACTCATAACAAACCAGGGCACTCCCTATTAATGTGGGAACCCCTATAAAAAATATATTTATTTTTTGCTCATTCCCAAGATTCTGAATGTGATTTGAACCCTGCATCGTGTCAGAAGTGGAAATAATAATTTCTCTTATTGAATCCCATTAGCCTTGTCTTCCACAGTTCCCAGGAACCTGGGCGTCCCATGCAGACATGCTGAACGTCTGGACACTGGGAGGACCTATGAGAACAGGTGACTGTTTTCACCACCGTTGTTGTTGTTGTGGAGGATATCTCTATGAAAATAGGGCCATACTTTCCGTGATGGCTAATATTAAGTACATGTATCCTCTGTTCTGAAAGGGCGTTTGAGGATGATGATTTGGTGGCTGTGATTGAACAAAGCCCCAATACATCAGATACACGTGCCAGGCCTCCTGCCCCCAGCCCAGTCACTGTGATGATAGACCCTGCCTCTGATGAGACACAGCCCCCGCACACTCCAGAACACTCTTTCATAGCAGAGACCTACCCTGAGCCCAGCGAAGACACACAGGTCAGTGTGTGTGTGTGCGCGTGCATGAATATGTAAAATCAGGTCAAATATAACATTTCCCACACATTACCATACCAATATATTACAAATTCAGTTGCAGCAGCTGTCTGGATCCTCTCCACCTCAGGTTGACCCCTTCCTGGATGAAGAGAAGGAATGCAGCCTGTCTCACCCCAGCATCCAGCTGCAGTGTGTGGAGGACTGGGGGGGCGGAGGAGTAGAATACGGACAATGCCAGGGCCAAGAAATCTTACCCCTTCCCCACTCTCTCTCTCCTTCCCCCCCTCCTGCGCGTGAGGAAAGCCTGCGCTCCTCCCTGACCCTCCAGACCGCTGAGCCCTATGCCACGCCGGTCCGCCACAGCGTCAGCATCTGCCACGGTAATGCCCCGCTCCTCCTCTCCCACTGCATCTCCCTGGGGCTTACTACAGTCGCCGTTGATGTCCACTTCTACCCAGCAGCCCCTGCTTCCACCACCACCACGACTGTGGCAGCCGTCACCCAGATCAATGCTACTGCCGCTGCTGCTCCAGGGCCCCAGCTCAGCTCCCGATTGGCCCACAGTCAGGAGTATGACCAATCGGCTCCTAGCGTGCGCCAGAGTAAGTAACTAGATATTGGGAAAGGCAGATGGAGAGATTATTCCAACACAGATGTTGCCATTAGTCCCCACTGGAGAGTTTGGCTAGATTGTTGGTCGTCTTCACATTTCAACTGTCTTGTTCTGTCGGTGGTGAGGAGAATGTGTGTGTATGAGAAAGAGGGATCCATCTGGATTCTGGAACCATCCACTGAAGACTATAGGACAACAGCCTTTACTCTGATGCCTTTTATCAAACCTAAATGCGCTACACATACTGTACCAGTCAACTACAAATGTGTCAATAACATACAGTAATTTCAATGTATTCTGTTTCTGTCCTTCGCAAAAAAAATCATGAGAATAATTTATTCATATTTATTATTTCTGCTCAGTTTTCTATTTTCTTACTACTGAAGTCTTTGAATAGGGAAACAATGTATTATGGCTTCAATGTGTATTAAAAATGTCAGTTACATAATGGTTCTTTAGGCCTAAAATAATGCATTCATAGGAAGCAAAAACAATATGTAATATAGGCAAAAAAGTATTAACTGCTTCCATAATATTCTACATGCCATGGTTTCTGACTTTACTGAATATATATAGTGTTGTGTACATGTCCATTATATTTATGTACTTCATGAACTAGTTTGAATGTGGCAAATACATTTTTATCAGTTGTATATTCTACAATGAAAAAGCCAAGGAGAAAACAGCAGTGTACAAAATATTGCAATCTTTGTTGCTGTACACTTCCTATTCAGGTAACCCTCTCTCTCTCTGTTGGGCCATAAACAGACTGTTACTTCTGTGCTGAAACCAAAGGAAGATGTTATGACGACAGGGCTTAAGTCCCAACTGAGACCCAGCGGACCCAAAATTGAGATGATCAGTGATTTTGTGTTTTCATTATCTGGATCAGTTCACTTTATGTTCAATGAAATGTCTCAATTTCATGAATTTCCTTTTCTACTGCCATGAATTCATCCCTCAGACATTACTGTGTAACAATTTAGAATTCTGTTTTTCCAGTATTTATCATTGTATTTCTTTCAACAACATGTACAGTATCAATTGTTGCTAACAATTACAATGTCAACAGAAGTGATTGTAAACAAAGGTTTTTATTTTGTAATTTATTTTGGTGGATAAAAATATCAATCTTTAGTGATCTTGTTACCTTTTGTATGGGTGATAAAATAGCAACTAAAAATATTAAAGTTATTTGACACAGATCTAACATTCACATACTGTGAAGTAAAACAAACAAAAACAGTACTGTATCAAATAGATTTTTTATTTACTCAAGAATGGCCAACAAGAGGTTAAAATAATACTGCTGTACTTCATTTGAGAATATTCTATTATACAGTTTCCACAATGTGATTTTCGTTTGTACCTTTTTGCAAAAATACTGTTAAATCAATGACCATTGTTAGATCATTATGGATGTACTGTAATGTAGACCTAAATCAATATAAAATAAACTGTATTACAGACTATTTCACTGTCGGACTATTTTATGAGTTTTTATCCAGGCTACTTTTCATGTTCACAAAGTACAATGTACATAGGGAACTTGGTGATGATTCATAAATGCAGTCCTTGCATTGTAAACATAATATACAGTACAGGCATCAAAGGTGGGCAAGGGCATTACAATAATACCATACAACAACACTAACGTAACCATGAATTACAGTAAACTCACTATAGCTTACAGTTCAGTGGACGGTTTCCTTGGCGGCGGCTCCTGCCCGGCTGGAGGCACACTGAAGGCTACGTACGGACACCACTTACTGTTCAGACACACCAGTCTCTCCAGCGAGGCTGAGTTGACTATATCAAAGCCTGTCTGGCCTCCGAACGTGCTGGGCTTCCAGTACTCGGGGGAACAGATTGGGTTACCCAGAAGGCCTTTCAGGGAGAACGGAGCTCCCATCTCCACCATGCTCTCGCCAAATATGGCGTTGGGGCGTGTCTTCTCCAGCATGAGGGCGGGGTAGAACTCCAGCGCATCGATGTCACCATAGAGCTCCTCCAGCTCCCTGGCTATCTCCTCCTCACCTAAGAACAATAGAATAGATCTTTATTGTCCCAGAGGAGCTATTCAGTTGCAGCACAATTACACCGATAGGGCACATTTAAAGCAAATTAATACAACATTTATATGTTGGTTATTTAGCAGATGCTCTTATCCAGAGTGACTTACAGTTAGTGCCTTTATTTTAAGATAGCTACAGTGCATTCGGAAAGTATTCAGACCCATTGACTTTTCCCACATTTTGTTATGTTACAGCCTTATTTTAAAATTGATAAAAAATTGTGGATACAGTACTTCGTAAAGAGGTAGGTTTTTCAGAATTTTTCGAAAGTTGCGCAGGGACTCAGCTGTCCCGACGGTAAGGCGAAGCTGGTTCCACCATTTGGGTGTATACAATACAGTAAAGAAGCGTAAAAGGGTTCATCAGAAACACATGAAGTTAAAGAGAAGACTGGTTTAAGATGACAGGACGACAGACTGCAGTTGGTTTCTTAACCCATAAGAGTCTAAGCCCCGTCTAATCTGGGGGAACCCTATTTTTGTTGTGTCTGGGTGTATTGATACACCATCCAAAGTGTAATTTTTAACTTCTCACCATAATCAATGAATATTCAATGTCTTCTTTTTAACATGTTTACCCATCTATCAATAGGTGCCTTTCTTTGCGAGTTATGGGAAAACTTCCCTGGTCTTTGTGGTTGATTCGGTGTTTGAAAATCACTGCTCGACTTATAAGGTATGTGTGGGGTACAGAGATGAGGTAGTCATAGAATAATCATGTTAAACTACACTATGCAGGGCATTCAGAAAGTATTTAGACCGCTTGACTTTGTCCACATTTAGTTACGTTACAGCGTTATTCTAAAATGGATTAAAAAATATCCTCAATCTGCACACAATACCCCATAATGACAAACAGGTTTTTAGAAAAGTTTGCAAATGTATAAAAATGAAAAACAGAAATACCCTAGTTAGATAGGCATTCAGACCCTTTGCTATGAGACTCGAAATTGAGCTCAGGTGCATCCTGTTTCAATTGATCATCTTTGAGATGTTTCAACAACTTGGACAAGATTTGGAAAGGCACAAAACTGTCTATATAAGGTCCCACAGTTGACATTGCATTTCAGAGCAAAAACCAAGCCATGAGGTCGAAGGAATTGTCCGTAGAGCTCCGAGACCCGATTGTGTCGAGGCACAGATCTGAGGAAGGGTACAAAAAATGTTATGCCATATTGAAGGTCCCCAAGAACACAGTGGCCTCCATCACTCTTAAATGGAAGAAGTTTGGAACCACCAAGACTCTTCCTAGAGCTGGCCGATGGGAGAAACTTTACAAAGGACAACCATCTCTGCAGCACTCCACCAATCAGGCCTTTATGGTATAGTGGTCAGACGGAAGCCACATGACAACCCGCTTGGAGTTTGTCAAAAGGCATCTAAAGGACTCTCAGACCATGAGAAACAAGATTTTCTGGTCAGACCCAAAATTGAACTCTTTGGCCTGAATGTCAAGTGTCACGTCTGGAGAAAACCTAGCACCATCATTACGGTGAAGCATGGTGGTGGCAGCATCATGCTGTGGGGATGTTTTTCAGTGGAAGGGACTGGGAGACTAGTCAGGATCGAGGGAAAGATGAATGGCAGAAAGTACAGAGCGATCCTAGATGAAAACCTGCTCCAGAGCGCTCAGGACCACAGACTGGCGTGAAGGTTCACTTCAACAGGACAACGACTCTAAGCATGCAGCCAAGACAACACAGGAGTGGCTTCGGGACAAGTCTCTGAATGTCCTTGAGTGGCCCAGCCAGAGCCCGGACTTGAACCCGTCCGAACATCTCTGGAGAGACCTGAAAATAGCTGTGCAGCGACTCTCCCCATCCAACCTGACAGAGCGTGAGATGATCTGCAGAGAAGACCGGGAGAAACTCCCCAAATCAGAGCCGGTCAGCCCTATACATTCATTGCGGAAATTGTGTAGGGCCCCGCAAATTACACAAGGGCCCTGCCTCCCCCTCATGTCAAAGTGGGTGTCAATGTTTACAACTTCAATGAGAGGATAAAGCTGAACTATCCTTCTGGTCACGAAAAGAGAAAAAATAAAACAGAGTGAATTGCGGGAACAGCAAATCAGGTAAACTTGTGTTCTCTCCTCTCCAAGTTTGATGTAATCAAATAACAGTACCGTTAAGTTGATGTGCTAGCTTGCAGTGCATCTCTCTCTCTAGTCTGTCTGTCTTGCTAACCTAGCTGGGCAGAGCATCTCTTGGTCTGTCTGTGTCTTGCTTGCCAGCCACTTCCACAGCTGTGTTCTATGACTTTGTGCCTGACAAAGTGAGAATGAAATACAACTATTTGGGGCAACAGTGTTTATAAACTGCAGTTCGGAAAAGATAACCGTGTCGCGTGTGAACATGCGTTCATATGCGCGTGCACAAAATGAAACTTGCGCTTTCCAGCAGCAACCTCTGTGGGGACCAGTCCAGACAATATATGGGCGTGATGGCACTCCTCATAGGCGCAAATAATTTTAAAACAAGACAATGATTATCTAGTCTCTCAGTCAAGGTTTAGTTACAACTCTCGACTAATGCAAGATGGAAAGCAATGGATTGACATTGACTATTGATTTATATATTGAATTTAAAATGTTGATTAGCTGGGCGTACTGGGCAATATGGATGCACATCTCTCAGTAAATAATAACCATCATTCAGCCAAGTCAGAGTATAAATAATATTTTATATTTGAAAATGTATAAAAAGGAAATCTGGGGGAGACAGTTTGAATGGGCCTGATGCAGCTGATAAAATTAATAATAGTATTGTTATCTATAATTTGCAGGTGCTACGCTTACGTTTGTCAGTAGAGGAGATGCTGGATCATCAGCCAGTACAAGCACAGACTCAGTTGATCCACATCCAGCCAGTACTAACACAGACCCAGTACAGCCGGTTTCAGCAAATACTAACACAGACCCAGTACAGCTGGCTTCAGGAAATACTAACACAGACCCAGTACAGCTGGCTTCAGCAAATACAGTACTAACACAGACCCAGTACAGCCGGCTTCAGCAAATACTAACACAGACCCAGTACAGCCGGTTTCAGCAAATACTAACACAGACCCAGTACAGCCGGTTTCAGCAAATACTAACACAGACCCAGTACAGCCGGCTTCAGCCAGTACTAACACAGACCCAGTACAGCCGGTTTCAGCAAATACTAACACAGACCCAGTACAGCCGGTTTCAGGAAATACTAACACAGACCCAGTACAGCCGGTTTCAGGAAATACTAACACAGACCCAGTACAGCTGGCTTCAGCAAATACTAACACAGACCTAGTACTGGCAGCTTCAGCAAGTACAGTACTAACACAGACCCAGTACAGCTGGCTTCAGCAAATACTAACACAGACCTAGTACTGGCAGCTTCAGCAAGTACAGTACTAACACAGACCCAGTACAGCTGGATTCAGCAAATACTAACACAGACCCAGTACTGGCAGCTTCAGCAAGTACTAACACAGACCCAGTAAGTACTAACACAGACCCAGTACAGCCGGCTTCAGCAAGTACTAACACAGACCCAGTACTGGCAGCTTCAGCAAGCACCAAGGAGTACAACTGCCCCCAAAAAAATCCCAGAGCCGTGTTCGTCCCATGTGTAGCACATACTCTAAACCTTGTCATTGCAGATGCTGCCAAATCTTCAAAAGATGTATTTGGGTTTAGTGCAAAAGCTCTTCACCTTCTTTTCAGCTGGCACATAAAGATGGAGTGTTTTCAAGAAACACATGAACATAATCGTGAAGTCATGGAGTGACACAAGATGGGAAAGTAGGCTCCAAAGTGTTCTGCAATCAGGTATCAGGCTTCTGAGGTTCGGGAGGCATTACTGGAAGCCAGACAGACGACCACAACAATCCTGTGGCCAAAGTGGAGGCACAAGCACTTGCAGAGGAAGTTGGGTCCTACCGCTTCTTGATTTGCTGTGTCGTATGGTGTGAGATACTGACAATGACAAACAAGGTGAACAAGCTCCTCCAATCCGCCTCAATGCAGTTGGATATCGCAGTGAATTTAGTCTCAAATGCAAAAGGCACTACTACATACCGGCAAATGGCACTCACTACATACCGGGAAACTGGATTCTGAGGCCCAGACAACAGCCAAAAGCATTTGTGAAGAAGTGAGTGCTGCATCAGATGACCTGGCCTCCACAATCCCCCAACCAAATTGAGATGGTTTGGGAGTCAGACCGCAGAGTGAAGGAAAAGCAGCAAACAAGTGCTCAGCATATGTGGGAACTCCTTCAAGACTGTTGTAAAAGCATTCCAGGTGAAGCTGGTTGAGAGAATGCTAAGTGTGTGCAAAGCTGTCATCAAGGCAAAGAGGGGCTATTTGAAGAATCAAATATATTTTGATTTGTTGAAAACTTGTTTGGTTACTACATGATTCCATATGTGTTATTTAATAGTTTTGATGTCTTCACTATTATTCTACAATGTAGAAAATAGTAAAAAAAAAAACGTTAAAAAAAACTGAATGAGTAGATGTTCTAAAACCTTTGACCGGTAGTGTATGTAAACGTGATTTCATTTTATTTTGGGGGGTTTTATACATTTGCAAACATTACTAAAAAAACATTTTTGATTTGTCATTATGTGGTAGTGTGTAGATTGATGAAGGAAAAAAATAACTATATCATATATTTTCAAAATAAGGCTGTAACTTAACACAATGTGGAAAAAGTCAATGGGTCTGAGTACTTTCCGAATGCACCCTATATACAAAAGTATGTGGACACCCCTTCAGATAAGTGGATTCGGCTATTTTAGACATACCCCATTGCTGACAGGTGTATAAAATCGAGCACACAGCCAAGCAATCTCCATAGACAAACATTGGCAGTTGAATGGCCTTACTGAAAAGCTCAGAGACTTTCAACGTGGCACCGTCATAGAATGCCACCTTTCAGTTCGTAAAATGTTTGCCCTGCTAGAGCTGCCCGGCCAACTGTAAGTGCTGTTATTGTGAAGTGGAAACATTAGGAACAACAATGGCTCAGCCGCCAAGTGGTAGGCCACACAAGCTCACAGAGCGGGACCGCCGAGTGCTGAAGCGTGTAGCACGTAAAAATAGTCTCATCGGTTGCAAAACTTACAACCGTTCCAAACTGCCTCTGGAAGTAACGTCAGCACAAGAACTGTTCGTTGGGAGCTTCATGAAATTAGTTTACATGGCCGAGCAGCCGCAGACAAGCCTAAGATCACCATGCGCAATGCCAAGCGTCATCATGAGTGGTATAAAGTTTGCCACCATTGGACTCTGAAGCAGTGGAAATGCATTCTCTTGAGAGATGAATCACACGTCACTATCTGGCAGTCCGACGGACGAATCTGGATGTGGAGGATGCCACAAGATGATTCTGTGCTTTCAACTTTGTGGCAACAGTTTGGGGAAGGCCCTTTCCTGTTTCAACATGAAAATGCCCCCTTGCACAAAGCGAGGTCCATACAGAAATGGTTTGTCGAGATCGATGTGGAAGAAATTAACTAACCTGCACAGAGCCCTGACCTCAACCCCAACGAACACCTTTGGGATGAATAGGAGCGCTTTTGGTCATGTAGTGTATTATTGCTCACAGAGTGAGTCCATGTGACTTATTATGTGACTTAAGAACCTGTTAGGGGTGCAGCCCGACACCGGTACACTTATGACAACATCCAGCTCAAGTGCAGGGCGCGAAATTCAAAAATATATATTTTTTAAATATTTAACTTTCACACATTAACAAGTCCAAGACACCAGATGAAAGGTGCACATCTTGTGAATCAAGCCAACATGTCCGATTTTTAAAATGTTTTACAGGGAAGACACAATATGTAAATCTATTAGCTAATCACGTTAGCAAAAGACACCAATATTCTTACTCCATCAGTTTATGACTCCATCAGTAGCTATCCCAAATTCGGCCAAATAAAGATAAAAATAGCCACTAACCAAGAAACAACCTCATCAGATGACAGTCTGATAACATATTTATTGTATAGCATATGTTTTTTTCAAAAAATTTGCATATTTCAGGTATAATTCATAGTTTACATTTCAGCTACAATCAGAAATTGCACCGAAAACAGCCATAATATTTACAGACACCAACGTCAAATACCTAATTACTCATCATAAAACATTTCTGAAAAATACATAGTGTACAGCAATTGAAAGACAGGCATCTTGTGATTCTAGACAATATTTCCGATTTATTAAATGTTTTACAGCGCAAACAAAATGTAGCGTGATATTAGCATAGCCACAATAGACAGAAAAACTTGGGCGCCCACGACCAGTCAACATGCACGACAGATATTAGAAATAGCATCATAAAATGTTTCTTACTTTTGGTGGTCTTCCGTCAGAATGTTGGATAAGGTGTCCTTTGTCCAGAATAGTCGTTGTTTTGATCTGGAACGGCAAATATCCCTCTTCATATAGCATGGGCACTTGCCAAGTGACACGGATTACTCCAAAGTCAACAAAGTTAGAAAACGGAACACGGCAAAACTCCCGAAAAAGTTTCAATAATCTAATTAAACTATATTGAAAAAACATACGTTACGATGATATGGTGACATGTATCAAATCTAAGACGGAGATGTTCGTCTTTCATAACCACAGCTAAACAGAAGCCATTTCCGTGTCCTCTTTCGCGCGCTCCAGAAACAGGAACTGGACGGTCACGTCAAACAAAGACCTTTTATTCCATCTCATACCAAGATAGACACAAAATTTCTTTTCTCACCACATCTTGACAACCAGGGGAAGGCGTAGGAAGTGTTTGTAGACTCCTACGTCACACGCCCATGTATAGGCATGAGGTTGAACAGAGCATATATTTCTGACATTTCACTTCCTGGTCAGGAAAAGTGCTGCAGATGGATTTCTGTTTCACTCAGAGAAATAATTCAAACGTTTTTAGAAACTAGAGAGTGTTTTCTATCCAATTGTAATAATAATATGCATAAGTTACGAGCAAGAATTGAGTATGACGCCGTTTGAAATGGGCACATATAATCTGGCTACTCAATATGCCCCCTGCAGCCATAAGAAGTTAAGAACATTTTGACTCCTGAACTTATTTAGGATCGCCATGACAAATGGGTAGAATACTTACAGTTGAAGTCGGAAGTTTACATACACTTAGGTTGGAGTCATTAAAACTAGTTTTTCATCCACTCCACAAATTTCTTGATAACAAACTATAGTTTTGGCAAGTCGGTTAGGACATCTACTTTGTGCATGACAAGTAATTTTTCCAACAATTGTTTACAGACAGATTATTTCACTTATAATTCACTGTACCACAATTCCAGTGGGTCAGAAGTTTACATACACGAAGTTGACTGTGCCTTTAAACAGCATGAAAAATTCCAGAAAATTATGTCATGGCTTTAGAAGCTTCTGATAGGCTAATTGACATAATTTGAGTCAATTGGAGGTGTACCTTCAAACTCAGTGCCCCTTTGCTTGACATCATGGGAAAATAAAAAGAAATCAGTCAAAACATCAGGAAAAAAAATTGTAGACCTCCACAAGTCTGGTTCAACCTTGGGAGCAATTACCAAACGCCTGAAGGTACCACGTGCATCTGTACAAACAATAATACGCAAGTACACTGCTCAAAAAAATAAAGGGAACACTTAAACAACACAATGTAACTCCAAGTCAATCACACTTCTGTGAAATCAAACTGTCCACTTAGGAAGCAACACTGATTGACAATAAATGTCACATGCTGTTGTGCAAATGGAATAGACAAAAGGTGGAAATTCTAGGCAATTATTAAGACACCCCCAAAAAAGGAATGGTTCTGCAGGTGGTGACCACAGACCACTTCTCAGTTCCTATGCTTCCTGGCGGATGTTTTGGTCACTTTTGAATGCTGGCGGTGCTCTCACTCTAGTGGTAGCATGAGAGGGAGTCTACAACTCACACAAGTGGCTCAGGTAGTGCAGTTCATCCAGGATGGCACATCAATGCGAGCTGTGGCAAAAAGGTTTGCTGTGTCTGTCAGCGTAGTGTCCAGAGCATGGAGGTGCTACCAGGAGACAGGCCAGTACATCAGGAGACGTGGAGGAGGCCAAAACAGGGAATTGTTACTGGAATTAAATGTCAGGAATTGTGAAAAACAGAGTTTAAATGCATGTAAACTTCGGACTTCAAATGTAAGTCAAGACATTTCAGCCTTTCCTTTTTAATTAATTTATTTAAAAAATTGTAAGCCAGTGACACAACATCTCAATTTAATAAATTTTAAATTCAGGCTGTAACACAATAACATGTGGAAAAGTCAAGAAAACATTCTGAAGGCACTGTAGGTGCTCTTTTGACCGCAAATCAGTCTTTGTCGACACTTCATCAATTGAGGTCGAAACGAGTCAACTTTTTAATTAGTAAAAGAGCAACTATGCATTAGAAAATACATATGGTTGTTGCTGTCTTTTTGGATTCATGAACCTCTTCCTGTACCCAGATGAGCATCCGATTCCAGAGCCATTTTCTGTTTATTATCAAACGTCACATTTGATTGATGCGCACGCATCCCGACATCAAAAAGCTGTCGCAGGATAGCTAATTCTGATGTCGAGACCTTGACCAAATTAACAGTGAGTGAGTGATTACCATGAAAACAAGCAAGACTATTGGCTATAGCTATGATCAACAAGTATATTATATTTTTGGCTATATCTAGCTCTATTTGGGATATTTTACATCGCCTCCCTGGCTTGCTAGGTAATCAAGCCTCTCATGACATCTGCAATGTTGTAGACGATAACCATCTGATTAAGTGTTAGTTTACTTACACGATCTGCATTTGAAGTTGCATGTGATCGTATCCACTGCTATGTAAACAAAGAGGTTTCTGATTACGAACTATTTGTGTATGCATTGATATGTAGGCTACGTGTGCCTTTTGTAAAACAAAAAATATAAATACTGATGCAGTTCTGTCCTTGAGCTGTTCTTGTCTATTAATGTTCTGTATTATGTCATGTTTCATGTTTTCTGTAGACCCCAGGAAGAGTAGATGCTGCTTTTGCAACAGCTAATGGGGATCCTAATAAAAGACTAATAACAATACCAACTGCGCATGCAACTTTTTATGATGCAGCCGTTAAATGGTTCTATAGAAGCCTTTAGTATCACCGGAATTTCCAAAACTCTAAATATGTAGTCTTACCAGTGAAATCAGAGAAAGATGTGTAGGGCCTCAGGTTGAACCTCTTCCTGTACTCGTTGAAGGGTTGGAGACGCAGAGCCCTGGACTCTTCAATAACACCCTCGGCCACCTTGGTCACCACTGGGTGGATGTTCTTCCCACCTCCTATCTGAGAAACAGAGAAAGGATTAAAACCAACTGACCCCATATACCCATAGCTACTGGTGTAGACTAGTTCTAAAAGGATCAGCATCAAGTTTATTGGAAACTCTCCAGTTAACTGTTAATAAACAATGATTAATTTAAGATTGATTTCAAGTGTCCCTGTGTAGAATTTCCACAACAATAGAAATCTAAAAACAGGTGGCTGCGTCTGTTCATTCACTTAACTCTTCCTGAGTAACCAAGGACTATAACAGGCAGAGGATTGCTTCGCAGGCTACATGACAGAAGGTGAGAAAGGTGCCATCTCAGCAATTGTATATTTTGTATACAGAGGGAAAAAAACCTTTAGACATGGCAGTGACTGCATACGAAGATGAAGTTATTAAAACTGCAGTTGAGGGTCAGCTACTCTAATGTGGTCTGGGTGAGAATGGCCCTCCCAAGAAGGGCCCTAAATGTGTTACTCCATATACAGTATACACTCACAGGACTTCACAGTACATGGATTACATTCCGATTGTGTGTCTTTGACCTACACACAACACCTCATGTCACAGTGGAATTATGTATATATTTTTTATTAATAAAAATTGAAAAGCTGAAATGTCTTGAGTCAATTAGTATTCAACCCTTAGTTAATTGTATTTATTATGGATCCCCATTAGCTGCTGCTGGATCCTACTAAATTAAAGCAGTTATACCTCAACTTGCTTTAAAAACATTACAATACATTCACAACAGATTTCACAACACATTAAGTGTGTGCCCTCAGGCCACTACTCTACAACACAAAATCCATGTGTACGTGTGTGTATAGTGCGTATGCTATCGTGTGTGTGTGTATGCATGTGTCTGTTTGTCTCTCTTCACAGTCCCCGCTGTTCCATAAGGTTTATTTTTATGTTTTTTCTAATCTAATTTTACTGCTTGCATGAGTTACTTGATGTGGAATAGTGTTCCATGTAGTCATGGCTCTATGTAGTACTATGCGCCTCCCATAGTCTGTTCTGGACTTGAAGACTGTGAAGAGACCTCTGTTGGCATGTCTTCTGGGGTATGCATAGGTGTCGGAGCTGTGTGCCAGTAGTTCAAACAGACAGCTGGGTGCATTCAACATGTCAATACCTTTCACAAATACAAGTAGTGATGAAGTCAATCTCTCCTCCATTTTGAGCCAGGAGAAATTAACATGCATATTATTAATGTTAGCTATCTGTGTACATCCAAGGGCCAGCTGTGCCACCCTTTTCTAAGCCAATTGTAATTTTCCTAAGTCCCTCTTTGTGGCACCTGACCACACGACTGAATAGTAGTTTAGGTGCGACAAAACAAGGGCCTGTAGGACCTGCCTTGTTGATAGTGCTGTTAAGGCAGAGCAGCGCTTTATTATGGACAGACTTCTCCCCATCTTAGCTACTGTATCAATATGTTTTGACCATGACAGTTTACAATCCAGGGTTACTGGATTAGTTACCTCAACTTGCTCAATTTCCACATTATTCATTACAAGATTCAGTTGAGGTTTAGATTTAGTGAATGATTTGACCCAAATACAATGCTTTTAGTTTAAATATTTAGGACTAACTTACTCCTTGCCACCTATTCTGAAACTAACTGCAGCTCTTTGTTAAGTGTTGAAGTCTAACAAAACTGCCTCGACAATCTTTTTATCAATTTCTCTCAGCCAGTCAGTCATTTGACTAAGTGCTGTGCTTGTTGAATATCCTTCCCAATAGGCCTACTGAAAGTCTGTTGTCAATTTGTTTACTGTAGCATTGTATCTAGTCAAACACAATTTTTTCCAAAAGTTCATTAAGGGTTGGCAACAGGCTGATCGGTCAGCTATTTGAGCCAGTATAGCGGGCTTTACTATTATTAGGTAGCGGAATGACTTTTGCTTCCCTCCAGGCCTGAAGGCACACACACTTTCTAGTAGGCTTAAATTGATAATATGGGAAATAGGAGTGGCAATATCGTCTGCTATTATCCTTAGTCCTTTTCCATCCACCTTGTCAGACCCCGGTGGCTTGTCACTGTTGAGACAATTTTTCACCTCTTCCACACTCACTTTACGGATTTCAAAATTACAATGCTTGTCTCATAATTTGGTCAGATATACTTGGATGTGTAGTGTCAATATTTGTTGCTGGCATGTCATGCCCAAGTTTGCTAATCTTGCCAATGAAAAAAAGCATTAGTTGGCAACATCAGTGGGTTTTGTGATGAATGAGCCATCTGATTCAGTGAATGATGGAGCCGAGTTTGCCTTTTTACCCCAAAATTAAGGCGCTTCAAAACATCATTCTTTATAATATGTATTTTTGTTTCATAGTATAGTTTCTTCTTTTTATTCAGTTTAGTCACATGATTTCTCAATTTGCAATATGTTTGCCAATTGGTTTTGCTGCCAGACTTATTTGACTCATTCCTCTCAACCATACAATGTTTTCAATTCCTAATCAATCCAAGGGGATTTAACAGTTTTTACAGTCATTTTCTTAATGGGTGCATGCTTATTAGTAACTGGAATAAGCAATTTCATAAATGTGTCAAGTGCAGCATCCGGTTGCTCCTCATTACACACCATAGACCAGCAAATATTCTTTACATCATCAACATAGGAATCATTACAAAACGTATTGTATGACCTCACACTATATTAGGCCCAGCCTTCAGCACTTTCTTTTTCCTAGATATGTTTACTATATTGTGATCACTAGAGCATTAGTAAAGATGTGATCAATACATGTTGATTATTTAATTCCTGTGCTGTTTGTAACTACCCTGTTAGGTTGACTGATAACCCAAACCAGATTTCAGGCACTGGTTACAGTTTGAAGCTTTTTCTTGAGTGGGCAGCTTGATGAAAGCAAGTCAATATTGAAAATCACCCAGAAATATATACTTCTCTGTTGATATCACATACATTGTCAAGCATTTCACACATATTATCCAGATAGTGACTGTTAGCACTTTCTGGTCTATGGCAGCTTCCCACAAGATTGGGCTTTAGGAGAGGCAGATGCACCTGTAGCCATATTACTTCAACAGTACTTAACATGAGATCCTCTCTAAGCTTTACAGGACGGTGGTTCTTAATATAGACCGCAGCACTGCCTGCATTGACATTTCTGTATTTTCTGTAGATGTTATAACCATGTATTGCTACTACTGTATCAAAGGTATTATCTAAGTGAGTTTCAGAGATATGAATGTCATCTGTTACTAGTTAATGACTTCATGAACCTTGTTTCTTAGGCTACATATGTTAACGTGGGCTACTTTTTAGCACTTTTCTGGGATGTTTGATTGTTTTCATTGCTTTACTGGGAAGCATAGCAGAAGTAGACATGCTTATGCTAGTGCAGGGTGAGCTGCACACAATGGACTTCCTACTAGGGCACACCACCTCAGTGCAACTCTGGTTCATAGGCACATGATTATTGCATACAATATCTGTGGGATCAGCAGAGGCATTATGGCAAGCTTAAACAAGTGCAGGAGTAAAAATGTGCTTAACAAGTCACATAAAAAGTTGCACTGACTCTGTGTGCAATAATAGTGCTTAATAGTGTTGAATATCCCTTTGAGCACGGTGAAGCTATCAATTACACTTTGGATGGTGTATCAAGACATCCAGTCACTACAAAGATACAGGCGCCTTTCCTAACTGAGTTGCCAGAGAGGAAGGATACCACTCAGGGATTTCACCATGAGGCCAATGTTCACTTTAAAACAATTACAGAGTTTAATGGCTGTGATAGGAGAGAACTGAGGATGGATCAACAACATTGTAGTTAATCTACAATACTAACTTAAACGACAGAGTGAAAAGAAGGAAACCTGTACTGGAAAAAAATATTCCAAAACATGCATCCTATTTGCAATAATGCACTAAAGTAAAAGTAAAACTGCAAAAAATATGGCAAAGAAATTAACTTTATGTCCTGAATACAAAGCATTATGTTTGGGGCAAATCCAACACAAAATCACATCACTGAGTACCACTCTTCATATTTTCAAGCATGGTGGTGGCCGCATCATGTTATGCGTATCCTTGCTATCGGCAAGAACTAGAGATATTTTTTTTACAAAAAGAAATGGAAATTCACCTTTCAGCAGGACAATAACCTGAAACACGAGGTCAAATATACACTGTAATTGCTTACCAAGATGACATTGAATGTTCCAGACGGGTCTAGTTACAGTTTTGACTTAAAATTGGCTTGAAAATATATGGCAAGACTTGAATATGGCTGTCTAGCAATGATCAACAACCAACTTGGCAGAGCTTGAATAATTATAAAAAATAATAATGTACAAATATTGTACAACCCAGGTGTGCAAAGCTCTTCAGCCTTTTTCACACCGCAGGCCTTAATGCTCAAATGAGTTTGTTTTTCAAATCCGTGTTGACTACTGACTGTCCAAACAGCTAATTACAAGTGACCAAATTGGATGTGTTGGTTCTGACAGCAGTCATTTGCTGACAAGGCTATGCTAGTTGTCACAGTAATAATGGGTGTGTGCACAATTGTGTAGGCTGTTTTGTGGTGGTGCTTGTGCTTCCTATCACTCAGAAGCTACGTAGCAATTTGAATGTTCCAAATCATAGAGTAAGAACACTTTTAAACCTTGAAAGGATAAGACGATCCAACTTTCAAAACAAGTCCCTTTTGGCTAGCCACAACAGCCAACTAGCTTACTAGGTAGCTGTTTAGTTTTCTAGCACATTCTCAAATTTGTTTGTAAACAATTAACAAGCTAGTTAGCTACCACATGTGATTGTCAAACTGTCAGAGTACCTAGTAAGCAACAAGATATGTCGAAAAACAGTCTAAAAACAACTTGAGGGCAAATATGTCCGATTTGACCGTTCAAACAAGTCACATGGCCAGGAAACAGATTTGTATTTGACTTCAAACCACCGACGAAGCTGGTTTGTAATGTGGCTTGAAATATCTGATTCCATGTGCTTTTTGGCTGTTCAGACTGCAGGAAAAAAGAACAGATTCGAATCGGATATGCAAATAATTAGGATTTGAGTCACTTTAAACTGCCATCTGCCAATTTAGAGACTTACTCAGAAAGACTCATAGCTGTTTATCGCTGCCAAAGGTGATTCTAACATGTATTCACTCAGGTGTGTGAATTCTTATATAAATGAGATATTTCTGTATTTAATTTCCAATAAATTAGCAATATTTAAAAAAACATGTTTTCACTTTGTCATTATGGGGTATAGTGTGTAGATGGGTAACCCCCATCCATTTTGAATTAAAGCTGTAACAACAAAATGTGGAATAAGTCAAGGGGTATGAATACTTTCTGAAGGCACTTTCACAGCCTTATCATTTCCTCTCCATCTCTCGTACACAAAATTTGCCTGGCTCAAAAGAAGAACTACGACAACACACACATCAGGGTTGGGGTCAATTCAGTTGAAGTCACTTAAAATAAATAGCTTTTGCTTTTTGGTAGAAATAGAAAATAGATGCCATTTTTCAGAATTTCTGTTTACTCCCTGAATAGACTGACTTCAATTCGAATTGACCCTAACCTTGACCCTAACCTTGACACACAATCCTATCAGACAGATCACTAAAGCCCAGATCTGTATGCACTTTAGACAACTTTCTATGTAGGGGAGAGTGCCAGGTAAGTTGAGCCAAAGAGTTAGTTTAGCAACCCTTTGTTTTTAGGAAACAAAATTAATAAATGTGACCAAATATTTAGGAAGAGGTCATCATTTCATGGAATCTGTAAAGGAAAATCCCACATGGAAAAAGTGGTTAGCAAGTTAGGTAAATCAGTTGGGATCTCTATAAGCTACAAGATGAGGTCCTAAACATAGCATGAAAGTGCATCCTTGTAGCTGTATGGGCTAATATAGTCAAAATGTTTGCCTAGGGGTAAGTTGAGCCAATGGCCAACATACCCCATACAAATTATGATTCAATTTTTGTCAGTTTGATGCATAATACGAATAGTATTTTTGCATTGTGTCATGCATATGAATGCATTTTTGTTACAGAGCAGATATCATGCAACAAGCCCCCCCTTAAGGTTATTGAGAGAGCAGCCAAGGAAGTGAGAGAAAGGAAAAGTACAAGCAGCAGCAAGGGATGATAAAAACCTATTCCCCCTTAAGAGACTGAAAAGATTTGACATGGATCCTCAGATTCTCAAAAGGTTCTACAGCTGCACCATCGAGAGCATCCTGACTGGTTGCATCACTGCCTGGTATGGCAACTGCTCGGCCTCCGAATGCAAGGCACTACAGAAGGTAGTGCGTACGGCCCAGTACATCACTGGGGCCAAGCTTCCTGCCATCCAGGACCTCTACACCAGGCGGTGTCAGAGCAAGGCCCTAAAAATTAAAGACTCCAGCCACCCGAGTCATAGACTGCTCTCTCTGCTACCACACGGCAAGCGGTACCAGAATGCTAAGTCTAGGTCCAAGAGGCTTCTAAACAGCTTCTATCCCCAAGCCATAAGATTCCTGAACACCTAATCAAATGGCTACCCAGACTATTTGCATTGCCCCCCCTCCTCTTTTACACAGCTGCTACTCTCTTATTATCTATGCATAGTCACTTTAATAACTCTATCTACATATTACCTCAACCAACCGGTACCCCCCTGTATATAGTCTCGCTGTTGTTATTTTACTGCTGCTCTTTAATTACTTGTTACTTTTATTTCTTATTCTTATCCGTATTTTTTTTAACTGCATTGTTGGTTAAGTGCTCGTAAGTAAGCATTTCACTGTAAGTATTGTTGTATTCAGCACATGTGACTAATAAAATTTGATATGATTTACCATACTCTGTTCAAAGACATCCATGTCTCAAGGCTTATTAAATCGTTCTTTAACCTGTTTCCTTCCCTTCATGGATTGAAGTTGATTTAACAAGTGACATCAATAAGGGATCATAGCTTTCACCTGGATTCACCTGGTCAGTCTATGTCATGGAAAGAGTTCCTAATGTTTTGTACACTCAATGTACAATATACCACACCCTCATCCCATGAATTAAACTTTGACCTATCAGCACCGTCACCCACTTACCCCAAGGCGGTTCAACTTACCCTGTCTCTATGCTCAACGTAACCCATACCCTGGGTAAGTTGTGCCAAGAGACCACTTTTTTTGGACATGCTATTTTCTCAAACTGTTGTTTACATGAATTCTAGCATCCTGAAATATATGTAGATATCTCTGTTAGAAAGAATGCTATATTTCCCTTGACTTAGTGATGCTGAATAACATATACCCCACTCTCCCCTATGGCATGACAATGATATTGAGACTAGGGTTCATCAACACAACACTGCATATGACATCCCATAGTCACCACACAACCCATACCTGTCCAGCACACTGGCGTGAGAAAGCGTCCACCAGTTTCTCCACCCCGTAGTGTGTGACGATGGAGGTGTTGAAGATGAACTGGGAGTAGGGCACCACGTCTCCGTCTATGTGGAAGCTGTCTGGCATCAGGGGGTGCCAGTGGTACAGCTGGTTGAACTCCACAGCGATGCGGTTCCTGTACTGGAACGTGGACTTGAAGAGCAGAACCGGATCGAACTTCAGATCCAACAGGTAGCCGCTCAGGTGCTGCACGTAGTCCTCGATCACTATCCGGATAGTCTCACCTGGAATATGAACAAAAAATGAATCTACTATAGCAGTGTGTGGATTATTTTCCCTGTAACTATTCACTCAACCCAGAACATGGAAAGGTTTCCTTAATATTAATATTCCTGCCTAAAGCACAGTGTCTAAAACGGACAGTGTCTGGCAACATGAAAGACTAGAGTGAGATCTGTTCAGTCCAGTGTGTACTTACCTATGACGATGAGCCTGGTGGTCTGGAAGAGCTGCTCATCCCCCCAGGTGGGGTGCTCGGCCTTCAGGATGTCACAGACGCGGTTGTGTTCTCTCAGCCACAGGGTGGCGTACATGGTGAGGCCTGGCAGCAGCCCAAACACCTCCTGCCCAATGGCCATGCGCTGCCCCTCGGGAACCCCTCGAGGGTAGCTCATATTCACCGGTGCCTCGGCTACCGTTGGAGGGTACACCTCACCTTTAATTACCTGGAAGAGAAGATAGACAGTGAAAAAGGGAAAGTAGTACTACGGACCCTTTAAGAGCTTTACTGACTCAATAGCACAATACTGAGCTTTAGTGATTCAATGAGCATGCTTTACTAATTTCTTTGGATGATAAAAAACTGAACATTAGTGTCCCCTTTGGGGTTTTGTGGAAAAGACATTTGAAATATGTCACTGACAATAGAGCAGGGTTTCCCCAAAGTCAGTCCTGGCCCCCCAGCTTTGGTTTGCCACTGGCTTCCAAGTAAAATTAAACACTGGCTGTAGATCTACATGAGCCTGTGAGCCAAGTCTGTGGTACCTTCACATAAATGGACCACTTCACACGCTTCAGTGCTGGAAGCATTGTGAATACATAGAAACACAGTGAAATCGTCAAGCACTCCATTCATTCCTGGATAAGTGTGCATGGCCCGCCCCAGAAATTGTACAATGACAATGGAGGAGAATTCAATGAAACAAGAGAAATCCAACATGGAAGTAGACAACTGCTGCATACAGTCCATAGAGCAATGGAGAGACTTCTGGAGTGAATCAAACTGTCACGTTCCTGACCTATTTCTGTTAGTTTGTTGTATGTGTTAGTTGGTCAGGACGTGAGTTTGGGTGGGCATTCTATGTTTTCTGTTTCTATGTTGGTTTAAGGGTTGCCTGGTATGGCTCTTAATTAGAGGCAGGTGTTTGGCGTTCCTCTAATTGAGAGTCATATTTAGGTAGGTTGTTTCACAGTGTTCGTTGTGGGTGGTTGTCTCCTGTGTCAGTGTTTGTCGCACCATACGGGACTGTTCGGTTTGTTTTGTACATCGTCATTTTGTGTAGTCATTTTTCCCTGTTCGTGCGTTCTTCGTGTTTAATGTAAGTTCGTCGTCCAGGTCTGTCTACTCCGTTTGTTGTTTTGTTAGTTTATAGTGAAGTTCGTGTTTTCGTGTTTTCTTTAAATAAATTATGTATTCACAACCGGCTGCGCCTTGGTTCAATCACTACTCCTCCTCTTCGGTTGAAGAGGAGGAATACCGTTACACAAACTTGCATTTCTACAGGGAACAGAGCTGTCAACGGACATTCACGTCTGACCTGAAGCTAAGGGCGATGGAACACTGTGGAAACTAAAAAAGTGTATGTATGGCCTGGCATATGCGTCGCTCTACTGGTACAACAAAGTTAAGGCAACAGGCCTCCCGAGTGGCGCAGCGGTCTAAGGTACTGCATCGCAGTGCTAGCTGTGCCACTAGAGATTCACAGCCGGCCGCGATCGGGAGACCCATGGGGTGGCGCACAATTGGCCCAGTGTCGTCCGGGTTAGGGGAGGGTTTGGCCGGCAGGGATGTCCTTGTCCCATCATGCACCAGCGACTCCAGTGGTGGACCAGGTGCAGTGCACGCGGACACGGTTGCCAGGTGTACGGTGTTTCCTCGGACACATTGGTGCGGCTGGCTTCCGGGTTAAATAGGCGTTGTATCAAGAAGTAGTGCGGCTTGGTTGGGTTTCGGGGGAGCGCACGGCTCTCGACCATCGCCTCTCCGGAGTCCGTACGGGAGTTGCAGCGATGAGACAAGACTGTAACTACCAATTGGACACCACAAAATTGGGGAGATTTTTTTTTTTTTTATTAAGTCAAGGCAACAATGGGTAAAAAAAAAAAATTACAAAAAGTCAAGGCAACAATGCTGAGTACAGATTGCAAAATGTCACAAGTGGGTCCTGCAGTCTTCTATTGGCTTGATCAAGACTGCAATGTGACTGGAGTACCTGCCTGTCATGCTGATGACTTCATCTAGTGTGGCTCACAGACCTTTGCTACAACTGTGATTCCACACTTCAAAACCGTTTTCCATGTCGGCCGTGAGGAGCATGATAGTTTTAGTTATGTTGGCATAGAATTTATTACAGCTGACGCAACAATACTGATGCAACAAGAAAGCTATATCAATCTTTAACCCACCCACATGGATTCTAAAAAGAGCCTTACAAAGGAATTCCCCTCTGTGGAATTGAAGCTGATTGAGGTTGCTAGACAGTAGAGCTGATGTAACGTTTGATGGCTGCAACTTGGCATCCAACACAAAACATGCCACTGTACAAACCGTTCATGAGGCAAACAAAGTTGTTTGTAAACTGAAATCACAACAATTGACTAAAGTTTCAGCATGTTGGAAAAGATGACTCTCAGAAACCAGTTGTCTTCAGTGATGCTTCCCTAGGAAACCTTACACATAATGTGGACATATAATCGTGTTAATGGGTGAGGAAGGAAGATTCTCATCTATCTGTTGGCAATCAAAAAGGATAAGGAGGGTTGTCCGGAGAACACTTGCTGGAGAAACCCTTGCTCTTGCGGAAGGAATTGACAATGCCATCTTTCTGGCAAGTTTGTTCTCCGAGCTTACCACTGGTGAGTCAAAACGACACATTGTACCTGTAGTTTGTGTCACTGACAACTACTTTCTAGTTGATGCTGTCAAATAAACCAAGTCTGTCACAGAGAAAATACTTCATATTGAGATTAGCAGCATCAAGGAATTTATTCAAGCACAGAGAATCCAGCGGATTCTGTGGTCGACCATAAATTAACAGCTTTTTGACTGTCTGACTAAAAAGGAAGCATCATGTTTTGTGTTCCTAAAGGTACTCAGTAATGGAAAGTAGCAGCTTGATTAATAAAAACAAACAAATTGTCAGACAACCCATTTGTAATGAGGGACTTGAATAATACTTGGACATTTAATTATTTTGTTGATGTTCTATTTGTCTTTAAAGAAAACTGGGAGATTGTTAGAGTCATGTTTTTAAGTATCCCTATACTTCTGTTATTACGGTGCTATCACTCTGTTATTAATGCACCTGCACAGAAATCTCTCTTGCAGTTGGACCTGGCCTGAGTGTGATCGCAACTAAGTACTGTGGAAATACGGTAAAGTAAGCATTGTTAAACTGGAACCTAGTCGTGGTGTCATTTATAGTTTACACAAGCCACTGCTGAAAGAGACATTGATCAATGGGGTTGTTACAACATCAGCTCTCCCGGACTCTGAACCAACCCCCATTTGCCAAAAACGGATACCCATCCCAAAACAACTTTCTGTAGAAGTTCATTTCAACAGATAAAGCCAATGGGTGTACTTCTTTATCCCGACATGAGTCAAGATGTATTCCCTCTTTAAAGATATGTCTATTCTTTCATGCTAGTGATGCGATAAGATCATTTATGGGGCTCGGAACCAATAGTATTTACTTTAAGCACAAGTTCTTCAGAGTTACCACAGAGTGGTACCATGTTTACAGTAACATTCCAGTGGAGACTTGTCCATGCTTTCGCACAGCTGGAGTGGAGTTATGCATTATTCTACATACCTGGTATTTCATCTTTCCGTCTTTAAGAAGCCGGAGGTTCAGTTGACGCACCAGACTATCGCCGTAGACATGGCCGGCATCCACCTGGTTAGAGATTATTATAAAATATGAGATTAAAAAAGAGATTTTGAGAGACATGATGCATGGCAAGAGATAGATGAATATGGTTCTCATGTCTGTCTCTCGTAGAGTGTGCAGGGTTTGTTTTGTTGATGGTGATGACATCATGATGAGACATGATGGTTTAGCTTATTTGAATTTGACTGGCGCTGTGCAGAGATTAAAAGTCTGAATGTCGCACAAGTGACATTCAGTAACATGCGTATTCCTATAGAATATTTCAATCAATACAGTGAGCTCCAAAAGTAAAAGTGACATCTTTTGTTGTTTTGGCTCTTTTTAGTATTTGGTCCCAAATTCCTAGCACACAATGATTACATCAAGCTTGTCACTAAACTTGTTGGATGCATTTGCTATTTGTTTTGGTTGCATTTCAGATTATTTTGTGCCCAATATAAATGAATTGTAAATTACGTAGAGTCATTTGAGTCACTTATTGTAAATAAGAATCAAATCAATTTGTTATACATCCTCATTTTATTTACACCTTTTCCTACCGAATTTGGAAAGGCACACACCTGTCTATATAAGGTCCCACGGTTGACAGTGCATGTCAGAGCAACAACCAAGCCATGAAGTCAAAGGTATTGTCCTTAGATCTCTGAGCCAGGATTGTGTCAAGGCACAGACGTGGGGAAGGGTACCAAAATATGTCTGCAGCATTGAAGGTCCCCAAGAGCACAGTGGCCTCCATCATTCTTAAATAAAAGAAGTTTGAACACACTAAGACTCTTCCTAGAGCTGGCTGTCCTGCCAAACTGAGCAATCGGGGGAGAAGGGCCTTGGTCAGGGAGGTGACCAAGAACTCAATGGTCAAGCTGACAGTGCTTTAGAATTCCTCTGTGGAGATGGGAGAACCTTCCAGAAGGACAACCATATCTGCAGCACTCCATCTATCAGGCCTTTATGGTAGAGTGGCCAGACAGAAGCCACTCCTCAGTAAAAGGCACATGGCAGCCCGTTTGGAGTTTGCCAAAAGGCACCTAAAGGTCTCTTAGACCATGAGAAACAAGATTCTCTGGTCTGATGAAACCAAGATTGAACTCTTTGGCCTAAATGCCACGTGTCACATCTGGAGGAAACCTGGCACCATCCCTACGGTGAAGCATGGTGGTGGCAGCATCATGCTGTGGGGATGTTTTTAAGCAGCAGGGACAGGGAGACTAGTCAGGATCGAGGGAAAGATGGAGCAAAGTACAGAGAGAACCTTGATGAAAACCTGCTCCAGAGCGCTCAGGACCTCAGACTGGGGTGAAGATTCACTTTCCAACTGGACAGCGACCCTAAACACGCAGCCAAGACTGAATGTCCTTGAGTGGCCCAGCCAGAGGCCATACTTGAACACGATCGAACATCTCTGGAAAGACCTGAAAATAGCTGAGCAGCGACACTCAAATCAAACTTTATTTGTCACATGCGCCGAATACAGCAAGTGTAGACCTTACCGTGAAATGCTTACTTACAAGCCCTTAACCAACAGTGCAGTGGAAGAAGAGTTAAGAATATATTTACCAAACAAACTAAAGTAAAAAATAAATAATAAAAGTAATAACATAACGAGGCTATATACAGGGGGTACCGGTACAGTGTGCGGGGTTACAGGTTAGTTGAGGTAATTTGTTACATGTAGGTGGGGGGGGGGGGGGGGTCAATGTAATAGTCCGGTGGCCATTTGATTAATTGTTCAGCAGTTTTATGGTTTGGGAGTGGAAGCTGCTAATGAGCCTTTTGGTCTTAGACTTGGTGCTCCGGTACTGCTTGCCGTGCGATAGCAGAGAAAACAGTCTATGACTTGGGCGACTGTAGGCTCTGATAATTTTATGGGCTTTCCTCTGACACCGTCTATTATACAGGTCCTGGATGGCAGGAAGCTTGGTCCCAGTGATGTACTGGGCCATATGCACTACCCTCTGTAGCACCATACGGTCAGATGCTGAGCAGTTGCCGTACCAGGAGGTGATGCAACAGTCAGGATGCTTTCAATGGTGCAGCTGTAGAACCATTTGAGGATCTGGGAACCCATGCAAAATCTTTTCAGTCTCCTGAGGGGGAAAAGGTTTTGTCGTGCCCTCTTCATGACTGTCTTGGTGTGTTTGGACCATAATAGTTTGTTGGTGATGTGGACACCAAGGAACTTGAAGCTCTCGACCCGCTCCACTACAGCCCTGTCGATGTTAATGGAGGCCTGTTCGGCCCGCCTTTTCCTGTAGTCCACGATCAGCTCCTTTGTCTTGCTCACAGTGAATGAGAGGTTGTTGTCCTGGCACCACACTGCCAGTTCTCTAACCTCCTCCCCATAGCCTGTCTCATCGCTGTCGGTGATCAGGCCTACCACTGTTGTGTCGTGTTGGTGTTGGAGTCGTGTTTGGCCACACAGTCGTGAGTGAACAGGGAGTACAGGAGGGGACTAAGTACACACCCCTGAGAGGCCCCAGTGTTGAGGATCAGCGTGGCAGACGTGTTGTTGCCTACCCTTACCACCTAGGGGGGCGGCCCGTCAAGAAGTCCAGGATTCAGTTGCCGAGGGAGGTGTTTAGTCCCAGGGTCCTTAGCTTAATGATGAGCTTCGTGGGAACTATGGTGTTGAACGCTGAGCTGTAGTCAATGAACAGCATTCTTACATAGTTGTTCCTTTTGTCCAGGTGGGAAAGGGCATTGTGGAGTGCGATTGAGATTGCATTATCTGTGGATCTGTTGGGGCGGTAATCAAATTGGAGTGGGTCTAGGGTATCCGGGAGGATGCTGTTGATGTGAGCCATGACCAGCCTTTCAAAGCACTTCATGGCTACCTACGTGAGTGCTACGGGGCGGTAATCATTTAGGCAGGCTACCTTCGCTTCCTTGGGCACAGGGACTATGGTGGTCTGTTTGAAACATGTAGGTATTACAGACTCGGTCAGTGAAGACACTTGCCAGACACTTGCCAAATGCAGTGTATGTCACATGTGTAAATATGGGTCATAACAGTGTTACCTAACACATAACAGTGTTAGGACACTGGGTGTCAAGTGTTAGCTTTATTTTTATAACGGACACTATGTCACGCCCTGGCCTTAGTTATATTTGTTTTCTTTATTATTTTAGTTAGGTCAGGGTGTGACATGGGGGATGTTTGTGTGTTTTTGTCTAGGGTGTTTGTATTGTCTAGGGGGTTTTGTAGAGTTCATGGGGTTGTGTTCAGTATAGGTGTTTAGGTAAGTCTATGGTTGCCTGGATTGGTTCTCAATCAGAGACAGCTGTCTATCGTTCTCTGAGAGACATATTTAGGCAGCCATAGGCATTAGGTAGGTTGTGGGTAAATGTCTATGTCTTGACGTTAGTTGCTTGTGTCTGCACTTTCGTATTGTAGCTTCACGGTCGTTTGTTGTTTTTTTGTTTAGTTTGTCAGTGTTCTTTTCGTGTTCTTCTTTAATAGAAGATGTACTGTTATCACGCTGCGCCTTGGTCCTCCTCTCTTTCACCGAAAGACGATCGTGACACACTACCCAACTATCTTCCTAATCAAACAATCCATCTAAAAAGTACGTTAGCCAGAGGACTAATAATGAGAGAGAACAATCAATATCAATAGCCTACAGAAAAATTGGATAATAAGCTTAAAATGTATTAAACTTAAGAAATTATCCATAAAGGCCGAGAAAATCCTTGCATGCGAGGTTGAAAACCAAATGGCCAATAACCCATCCTCCTACTAGGCCTATCATAAAAACTTTAAGACAAGTTAAAGTTATGATTAGTAGCTTAATTCCCAAATATTCTAGCCTACGAAGGTGTCAAAGTTGTTGTAGGTTTCAAAAATTAAAATTAAAATTGAAAGTCTATAAGCCTTACCCTTGGACATTCTCAAATCACAGCATTATGAGACAAGCAATATTTATTTTTCTATTATTTTATGAGACAAATAAAGCAAGTATTATCCAGTTCTGAAGACGGTAGACTGCTTCTATCCAGCCCATGGTGTACTGTAGGTTTATAACCCAGCTCATTATGGTAAGACGGTCCGTTCCTCAGACAGTCGCTGCTCCATCATGTGCTCGCAACAGACAGACACAGACAAACCTATTTTGCTCCTCCACCAGAAAGAAATATAAGAAAAGTGCCAGGATTTCAACAACATTATCTTTTGCCATGATTCATTCAGTTGCATTTGATTTTGCGCTATAGCCCAACTGTCGTTTTAGCGGATATTTTTATGTAATTTTGGGGGATATTTTTATATACTGTATCACAATGTTTTATGGGTACTTATAATCAAGATAGGACAAAAAGTTTGACGTCGCCAAACACTAGTTGGAATAGATTTTTGTTTTGCGCCAAGGATTTGAATTGTCTGCCCCCGCTAACACCTAAATACATTACCTCCCCTAAATATAATAGAATATAATGCAATAATTATATCATAATTGAATAATATACAGTACAGGAAGTACAAATACAGTAGCGGTAGTAACATTCTCACCCCATGCCCCAGCGCCCTGGTGAAGCCCAGGCCCATGCTGTTTTGAGTCTTGAAGAACTGATGGGTGAAGTGCTGAGCGAAGAAAGCAAACATCAGGTTGGTTCCCTGTGGATCCGGCCTGAACTTCCTCCTCAGCAGAAACGTCTCCACAACCAGCTTTGAGTCTGGGAGGACAGACTTTCCTGGAGAAAAGTATGTATGTTAGCTATGCATGTTGCCGTTGGGAAGATTTATTTTCGTAAGTAATCTTCAGTAGTCTCATTATTTTGATAGGAACTTTGGATGCCATCTCACCTTTGGCACCCATAGGGGTGGGGCAGCCTTCAGGCACAGGGGGTAGGATACGGGTGTAATAGGAGACATTGGAGTAGGATTCCCAGCTGAGGTATCCATACTTTGAGTTGAAGGTAGGAGGACTGGGAATAAGGTTTGCTCTGACTTTGGCAGGGAGAACACAGAATTGTTTGACATATTGATCATTAAAGGCCTGAAGTTTCACTGAAAAAGCAATAATGGTTGGAGGAAATACAACCCATAGGATGGAAATGCATGCGTACGTACGTACATCACACATTTTAGATGAAGAGATGTCACTTCAGGAAACATTATGTAATGTCAGAAAATAACTGACTTCCAAACAACCCTGATGATAATCATCTTTTAAAACTGCAACTTTCAGCTGAGTCACGACACATTCTCAACTTTCAGCTGAGTCACGACACATTCTCAACTTTCAGCTGAGTCACGACACATTCTCAACATTCAGCTGAGTCACGACACATTCTCAACTTTCAGCTGAGTCACGACACATTCTCAACTTTCAGCTGAGTCACGACACATTCTCAACTTTCAGCTGAGTCACGACACATTCTCAACTTTCAGCTGAGTCAAGACACATTCTCAACATTGAAGAAACTTCCAATTGAAGTTGAGAAACATTCAACTTTTATAGTTTAAAACCGGAATCTAATCCAAGGCCATTGGCAGAGATTCCACTCATGGTAAATGCTGAGGAGGTCGGCTCAAGCGTAAAACACCTTCAAAAAGGGGCATTGTTGGTTGTGTAGTGCCCTGCATTATAACACTCCTTGGATTTCATCCCAAATAAAAGTAAGTTAAAGTTGAGAAACAGTCTAGAAAATATGATTTACTTCATCAGAAGTGTTGCTTGACTTTGCAAAGCCACAAGCAAACATTTGAGGGAAGAAAGTATCAATATGATGCAACTAAAAACAATTATCATTATAGCACATAATATCAAGAAACAAACTTTGCTGTTCATCTGCAAAGCAAAATAAACCAATATTTCTTAGACACACAAGTCAGTCAGGTTCTGCTTGTGTTTATAGCACATGACAATCAGCTATACATCTTGAAACAACAATGGCTGTGGAAAAATACACGGATCAGATCCTGTAATAAAACTGAAAAAACGTGAGGAAATCCAGCTGCCAGACAGAGAGGGAATATAATCCTGTGAGGAATGCAGCTGCCAGACAGAGAGAGGGGGTGAGAGGAAGCCAAGACATTCAGTAAACAAGCTCACGTCGACAAACACACTTAGCTCAGACGCCATGCCATGAAAGATTAGACCTTAGGAATTCTTAAGACACATGGGGCTTGCTATGGCAGACGAACATGACATGGTTGTTAACAGGGTTGACACAGATGTGTTGGGGTTTAGTGGAGGCACAAGGTTGATACAGTACATACTGATGAGATGAACACCATGGGTTTTATTGTTAAGGCTTAACACAGTAGCCTTTTAGTATAATGGAAGTAGAAGTGACCCATGCTCCGTCCCGCCATTCTCTTCCATTTCAGTCATTTAGCAAACACTCTTATGCAGAGACTTACAATCAATCAATGCTTTAAAATAAAGTAGGTAAAACAACCACATCACACCTAGACGACACCAGTATTGCAATACTCGTTAGTATGGCAACAAGGAAACAAAACACAAAGCAGATTTAACTTCTTTAGGAAAACAGCCCTAATGTTGGAAACTAACATGTTGTCATCCAGGGTCACATTTATTTCCCAAGCTAAAGAACACAATATTTGACATATAGCTGTTTTTTAAAAGGACCAAAAACTTTGGTCTGCTTTAGGCTTTAATTTTTGGCATGGAAAATATATTGCGAAACTGGTATCGTCCCGGGCCTAATCACTACCCTCTCTCACCTTACCACCCTAACACACCAGAGATTGGTAGCACACTAGTGTCTCTTCCCAGTCATGGGGTTAGAAAGCGGGGAGACAGAGGTGAGGAAGTCTCCATTCCAATCTCCATGGAAGGAAGTGATGTGTAGAGCAAGGTGGTAAATCAGCTGGAGGACCATGGAGCACAGGCCTGGGAGAGAGACTGAATAAATAAGGTCAGGATGTCAGGCCAGGGTACGCTGCTCCACCCAACTACCAGTTAGCACGCACACAAACACAGACAGGAGGAAATTGGTTGAGAGAGTGTGGGCCAGCATAAAAACACTGGACCATGTCAGCTTAAAAACAACCTAGCTGTACAAATGAATGACAGTATGGTTAGTAGAAAGCGTTGTAGGATGCAAATATACATAAAAAGAAATATTGGACAACTCAAATAAAAAAGTACATAATGATCACAGCTGCTGCAGCTATTTCGACTTTAAGGCAGTGTGTATCTGCAGATGAGTAGTGAACTCAGTGACCCCTTTCCTTAAGGCAACAGCCCGGGCTTCTGAGATGACTTACAATACCTCACCATGCCCCTCTCTTAGATGTTAAACCTTGTAAATACACCTAAAACTGTATGCAGCTGTAGCGAGTTAGAAGGGAGAGCTCAGAGTGTGGTGATGAAACCATGGGCCAATACGTGTTTTCCAAATATTTACATGCTGGGAACATAACAAAAGGAACCAGGAGGCAAATGAACACAAGTTGTAAGCAAACTGTCCAATTAATCTGCCGTAGTCGGAGTACATTGGTAGGGAAGAGCAACTCTTCTCTTAGTGCAGTAACATAAGAGTAGATATGAATATATGGCTCTGGAGAGCGTTAAAGCATTTTCAACAACATAATTAATCCATGCATGCATTTCCATCATCATAACTTGTTCCCCCTGGTTACAAAGCACTGTACATAGTACGGCATTAAGTTAGCCATTTCACCCCTTATACACAGCACCCACACACTAACCATTTTGTACCAGAATGCTCACCACGGCTGCATTGAATGCCAGGCGACTCACCTGTGAGGACTACCCTCATGAGCCAGTCCCGTAGGAAGGTCCTGTTAATGAGGCTCCACAGCCAGTGGAAGTGTGTAAGGATGTAGTGGACCACATCAGGGCTCGGCTTCAGCTTCAGGTAGACCCTTGTCCAGAACTCAGCTACACACAGAGATAAGGCACACAGAAGGATAAAAAAGATAATGCACAAAGCTTTGATAAAGCAGGCGTTGCATAGAGTACAGCAGAGTTCCCAAACTGGTGGCTCACAGTTTGCTCACTTCATTTGGTCCCCCCTAAGTTTTCAGTAAAAAAAATGAGGGGACATAAAAGACTAAAAACAGGAAATCAGCTCCAAGTGACTTCAATTTTGGAAATATGTTCCCAAGTATTCCCACTCTTAAGACAGAGACACGTGATTGTATACAAATGAAAGCAAGATTTGAAATAATTATGTTTTAGTCAAATATGTGTGTTTGGGCTTCTTGTGGTCAATTTGCAGTCTACAAATTATTTGTAATTTACTTAAGAAAAAAATAAATAGTTGATGATCCCTGTAGTACAGTATCACTCTGGGGCCCACCTAGACAGCCAGTCAATGTTTCCCTCAGATTACTTTACAGGCAGAGTGAAGAGGGTCCCTAAATAATCATCCAGGGTTTCCAAAGCCAACATTTTCAATTGAGACTAATTCAGGCCAAACTAAAGGGGAAACAGAGCAGGGCAGATGGCCCACCCTGCCTGAATAATAGTAAGGGAAACACTGCTGCTGCCAACTATAATAGCCAGGATTGAGGCGATAAACCATGGTAGCATTCTAGACTACTGATGAGCACTCCACATAAGGAGACACTTAGCAGAGACAGAATGATGACAAGGAAGAGTATATACAGACCGTTGATGGGATAGAAGAGACTCACTACTGAGTTTATCCAATTTAAAGTCTACTGTATTTGACATTGAAAAGCTATATTATAAAGACAACCCCCAAGCAGGAGAACACTGGAAATGGCTTGCTTTCCTTTTAATCTAATTTATATTGGTGTTCACCTGAAACCTGGCCGGTTTCTTTTGACTTTGAGCTGTGATAAGGGGATGTTGGTTCATTTCACCTCATTTTGAAAGTCCCCTCTCCACAGACATGCAGTTGACATGTTACTGAAAGTCTATCCTTTATTGAGTATCTATAGATGGACTATGCAAAAACTTCCACAGCTTAAATGTCCTGAAAGTAGAGTTGTATAGTGCCCAAAACAAACATGCCTGTTAGATATGCTGGGCCAGCCCAGGACAGAGTGTCCTAGTAGTGGAGGTTAGAGAGGAGGTGAGAAATGCAACCATGTAGTGCCATCTGCATCAATCACTACTGATCCCTGGCTCCTCTGGTATGAAAATATTTACATATATCTGGATTTCCAATGCCTTCAGAAAGTATTCACACCTCTTGACTTTTTCCACATTTTGTTGCGTTACAGCCTGAATTTATAATAGATTACATTGAGATTTGTCACTAACCTACACACAACTACCCATAATGTCAAAGTGGAATTCTGTTTTTTTTGTTGAAATATTTAAATGAAAAGTTGAAATGTCGTCTCGAGTCAATAATATTCAACCCCATTATTATGACAAGCCTAAATAAGTTCAGGAGTAAAACATGTTCTTAACAAGTCACATAATACGTTGCATGGACTCATTCTGTGTGCAATAATAGTGTTAAATATGATTTTTTAATGACTACCTTATCTTTGTACCCCACACATTCAATTATCTGTAAGGTCCCTCACTCGAGCAGTGAATTTTAAACACAGATTCAACCTCAAAAGACCAGGGAGGTTTTTCAATGCCTCAAAGGGCACCTATTGGTAGATGGGTAAAAAAGCAGACATTGAATATCCCTTTGAGCATGGTGAAGTTATTAATTACACTTTGGATGATGTATCAATACACCCAGTCACTACAAAGATACAGGCGTCCTTCCTAACTCAGTTGCTGGAGAGGAAGGAAACTGCACAGCGATTTCACTATGAGGCCGAATGGTGACTTTAAAACAGTTAGAGTTTAATGGCAGTGATAGGAGAAAGCTGAGGATGTATCAATAACATTGTAGTTACTCCACAATACTAACCTAATTGAGTAAAAAGGAAGCCTGTAGAGAATACAAATATTAAAAAGCATGCATCCTGTTTGCAACAAGGCACTACAGTAATACGGCAAACAAATGTGACAAAATGAACTTTGTGTGAATATAAAGTGTTGTATTGGATTTGCACAAAACATATTACTGAGTACCACTCTCCATATTTTCAAGCAGAGTGGTGGCTGCATTATGTTATGGGTATGCATATACAGTGTGTAGAACAAGTATTTGATAACCTGAAAAATCGGCAGTGTTTCCTACTTACAAAGCATGTAGAGGTCTGTAATTTTTATCATAGGTACACTTCAACTGTGAGAGACGGAATCTAAAACAAAAATTAATTAATTAATTAAGTAGCAAAAAAAATGGAATGGAGCTAAGCACAGGCAAAATCCTAGACACTGGGAGATGAATTCACCTTCCAGCAGGACAACAACCTAAAAAGAATTTGCCTGTCAAGAGGACCGTGAATGTTTCTGGGTGGCCGAGTTACAGTTTTGACTTAAATCTGCTTGAAAATCTATGGCAAGACATGAAAATGTTTGTCGAGCAATGATCAACAACCAATTTGACAGAGCTTGAAGAATTTTGAAAATAATAAAATGGGTAAATATTGTACAATCTAGGTGTGCAAAGCTCTTAGTGACTTACCCAGAGAGACTCACAGCTGTAATCTCTGCCAAAGGTGTCTAACATGTATTGACTCGGGTGTGAATACTTATGTGAATTAGATATGTCTAAAAACATGTTGTTTTCAGGAGAAGAAGAAAACTATTTAATCAATTTTAAATTGAGGCTGTAACACAACAAAATGTGGTCAAGGGGTATGAATACTTTCTGAAGGCACTGTAAATGTTCAATTTTTTGATAAGCAAGGTTTTATACTGGTTTGCCTATTTGAACAAGCCATTCATTTTTAACCCTAGACCGTATATCTGTTACCTTATTTCACAACTGGCAGTATTAAGAGACAACATTGAAAGTAATTTCATTTCGTTTTGGTATTATTCATTATTAAATCATGCACTATGATTCCCAGAAATCTTTCCTACAAGTGTGAATGGTACGCCACAAAACATGACTGAATTCGAAACACTATTAACTATTACCCATGTCAGTTCCCGTTAGGATGGAAGTGGGGGAATGAAACAAATGAAGTGTTTACAAGCTACTAGATGGATGAGGGACCAGTGGAACTTTAAAATGCGTAGACATTTTTCAAGTAAACTATCAGTGTTAGTTAGACTGGACACAAAAATGTCTCCCTGGCTTTGTAAAGCCATACCCCAGCTGTGCAGAACCCCACTACCAAATCATTCACTTTTATGGCCTAGGAATGTTATTTCCTGGTTATGTAATGCGCTTATCTTCTCTTTCCATTTTACTTGTTACAAGTCCTTCTGCACATCAGGAAAGGATAGCAATATTTTGATAAGCCAGGGAGGAAAATGGAAAATGTAACTTAATCAAAAGAATAATAATCAAAAGAATGTATAAGCCAAACATTTCACTTACGGATAGTGCAATTCTGTCCATAGAAGCCGGTGCGAGTGCAGTCACATTCATAGCGGTCAGTGCCAAACCTGACACACACAGCCCAGTTCTGACAGGGGTAATAGCAACAGGGATTCACTGCAAATGAGAAAACACACACTTCGATTAAAGTATAGTTTGGGCACTGAGCTTTTCCTGACCATTTGAAATGACCAAGAACTCCAAAGTTTTTCCTAGTAGAGCACATACTTTTTCCTGATCAACATCATTGTCATAACAACGCACGTCCGTGTTGTCAGCCAGGACAATATTCAGATGGTGTCCAATGTCTCTCTAGCTTGGATGCCACACTGAAAAATGTGCTTAAAGCATGAGCAGAACAATAATCTCAGGCTGGAATTTGATGTGTTTCCCTCCTCCCTGGCGAGGTAGGGAAGATATTTAATTATACAGTTATGTGCACACAGTAGAAGGGAGGAGGGCAAAATCAAGTTCCAGCCTGAGTTCATTGTTTTGCTCATGCTATAAGCACATTTTTCATGAGTCATCTGGCGAGGACACTCACCAAAACGACAGCTAAATGAGCACGTCATCTTAGTCTGGGCCAAATCCTAACTCGAGGTGTGTACAACCTAACCTACTATTTTCACACAAATCTTCCATTAGCAACGATGCACTAGTGCATTAACAGTAAGTTGAATGATTTCCAGTTGAGATTTAGCCTATAATTAATTTACAAGCCAGGAAAGAAGAGTGCTGGGACTACTGAGAGTCAGACTGGGGTTGGAGAGCTGTGCTAACAGAAATGTCTGCTGCCATGAGACAAGCAAGATGCCAACTCACATCCTTGGCCATGCAGTCACTATCATGTTATGGCTTCCTGACCTTCCCTGCAAGACACGCATCCATTGAGATAATCATAAATATAATTTTCACAATGAAGAGTATGTATGAGTGGCAGTAGTTCAGCCGATCCTTCTTCATTAAGCATTATTCTTCAGTCATTTAGATAGCAGAAAGAGACTGAGAGAATCCAGTTAAGAGGAAATGGTGTCTTCTTGATTGGAGACATAGCCCTATACTGTACTAGTAGTCAACTCATTCAACCGACAGGACAGATATTTGGTTGAATATTTATAGTATGAAATATGTATTAAACGCCATAGTGTTCCTAACCCATTCAAATGTACAAACAATGGAAGTTTAAGATTTGTACCGTTAAGTGAAAAAAAAAAAAAAAAGTATGATACAGCAGAATTTGTTCCCGGCAGATCATGTAAATTTAAAACAGTCTTCCTCCGCCTGCAAATATGCTTTGTGCCATCTGTGTTAACACAAACAAGTAAGTGTGCCAGTCGGTATTAGGCCATTATTACTACAAGTTTAGATAGCTGGCTAACTTAGCAATCTAAAAATTGTTAGTTTACATTCTAATTGAGTGACTTTCAGTGACAAATAAGAAAGAAAAAAAATGCTAAATTGTGTATTTTACTATTCTAACTCTTAACAGTAAGTTGAGACCCCAACAGTTTATTATAAATATTGAACTGGGGTGTATTCATTAAGTCCTGCACCAGAAACCGTTTAAGGACCAAATGGAATAAAACGGGGAGGGACCTACCGGGGGTATATTCATTACGGAAATCGTTTACCAATTAAGAACCAAACGGAAGCAAAACGAGAGCTTCTATTGGGCAATTTTAGTTAGGTCCCTCCCTATTTCGTTCCATTTACTTCAGTTTAATTAAGAAACTCTTTTTTTCCCCATTGCTAAATGTTTTCCGTTTGGAGTAAACAGTTTGTCGCAAAACATTTTGCAACAGACTAACTATTGTCTTTCAAATTAACTCATGGCTAGACGGCTTGCCTAGGGCACATAGCAGTCCTATGAGTGGGGGCTATCAGTCAGGGATGTAAATCACGTCTTGAATGGCAAACTACACTTGCCCGCTGGCGGTAGGAATTTATGGTCTAAATAGTAAGCGGAAAATAGCCAGCGGGAGGAATTCTTTTGCCATCTGGGCCCCTGTTCATTAGCTTCATATTCATGTTGTATACTTTGGAAAATGTACATAAAACTGTGCTCTTTATACGTTTTGGACATTATTTTTGCTGTTTTCATCACCCACACCAGCAGAAATCCACTTTTTCGAGCTGAAAGACAAGAGCTTACCCATGATTTTGCACAACGATGCAAGTCAATAAGTCATTGTTTTAGTCAAAGTAGGATACACACAGAACAGAAATATAAAAAACGCAACATACAACAATTTCAAAGATTTTACTGAGTTACAGTACATTAGGAAATCAGTCAATTGAAATAAATTCATTAGTCCCTAATCTATGGATTTCACATAACTGGGAATACAAATATGCATCTGTTGATGTAGGGGTGTGGATCAGAAAACCAGTCAGTATCTGGTGAGACCACTATTTGACTCATGCAGCGCGACAGATCTCCTTTGCATAGAGTTAATCAGGCTGTTGATTGTGGCCTGTGGAATGTTGTCCCACTTCTCTTTAATGACTGTGCGAAGCTGCTGGATATTGGCGGGAACTGGAACACGCTATCGTACATGTCAATCCAGAGCATCCCAAACAATGGGTGACATGTCTGGTGAGTATGCAAGCCATGGAAGAACTGGGCCATTTTTCAGCTTCCAGGAGGTGTACAGATCCTTGCAACATGGGGCTCTGCATTATGCTGAAACATGAGGTAATGGCAGCGGATGAATGGCACGACTATGGGCCTCAGGATCTCGTCACGGTATCTCTGTGCATTCAAATTGCAACTGTGTTCGTTGTCCGTAGCTTATGCCTGTCCATCATGGGGAACTCTGTTCCGCACGCCCACACGACGCCATACACACTGCTTGCCATCTGCCTGGCACAGTTGAAAACGGGATTCATCCATGAAGAGCACACTTCTCCAGCTTGCCAGTTGCCATCAACGGTGAGCATTTCCAAACTGAAGTCGGTTACAGTGCCGAACTGCAGTCAGGTAAGGCACTGATGAGGAGGACGAGCACGCAGAAGAGCTTCCCCGAGACAGTCTCTTGACAGTTGGTGCAGAAATTCTTTGGTTGTGCTGTGGAGGTCATGAAATTTTGTCAGCCGGTAATTGCCAAGCAAATAACTGCTAGTCTCACGCTAATTAACTAACACTTTTAGCATCTCCTGGCTTCCACGCATAACCTACAAGCCACTGATGTGGACCTTTGGAACATCTACATTTTAAAAAGTCTATAGCCTACCCATCACAATAAATTAATTATTTATAGCATTTCTGAGTTCTCCTTATTTTAAGCCCTCACCTGGCTTTGCCATATGGCTTTGGGCTACACTAGTTCATTTAGAAGGCAAGATTTGCTTTGAATTCCATGGTGTTATTTTATATTATTTTACAGTATGAAGAAAACAGGGAGAAAGAAGAAATGTAAGCCATCTGAAATAGCCTATAGCCTACTACATACGCGCTCAGCCATGCATTGAACTGTCTTTTTTTGCGAACAGTGATCGAGTTATATTAGCCTACATTATGACTATCCAATCTACTCATCACATTACGAATAGTAGGCTAGTCTACAAATGTGATAATGAATGGAATGTTTTATTATAGAGGTTCAATTTTGTGGTGAAAATGTGCTTCCCCAAACTTGAAATACACACACCACATACTGTATGTTGTAAAGCAGATTAAATGTGCTTACTTTCGCAAATTTTGCAATAAATATATAAGCACGAGAAAGCTGGGATCTTCTTTTAAATAGTGGCTAGTCAAAACTCTTTTCACACCCAATTGCGCAATGACTAGGCTTATAAGAACAGATGTTTCACTAGGCTATGTCCACTCCAACCGTGTTGCAGGGGTCCTTGGCCTATAGGTGACGTTTGGAGTCATTTGGCCATTTTAGTTGTAATACAAACCTTATCAAAACATATAGGCCTATGGACTAGGCTACATGTGTGCCACTATGATTTGAAAAAGTCAACAAAAAAATTTGCCACTGTTTCTTGCCTGAGACTGCACATGCTGGGCATAATTCACAAGTGATAATATTGTCACCCATCAGACTATTTTCAATTGAATCTTGTCTTTATATATACTAAATAATATGTGTGTGAAATTAGTTTTAATTTAGAATGTAACATTATCATGCACCTGTCGGAACAGGGTCAGGGAAAAAAATAAGTGTCATATGCACTTAAATAGCGAATGGAGGAAGCTTTTCCCACAGTACATTTTTATGCCAGCCTGATAAGCTATACTCCTGTTGTAAAGCAAAGCAATGCGTTTAATATTAGGAACGTTGACAAATAAACAAAATAAATAAATAAATATAGTAGGTCTAGCCTATAGAAAGCTGATGGGATCCTCTTTTTAAGAGGCCATCAGAACTGTTTTCTCACGCGATTGCATAGTCTATAGAAATGTTGCGCAACATGAGCTCATGGACTCTAATGAAGTGTTGTATTTGCAATAGCATTTGCATTGACATCAGAGTGATTAGAGGGACAATAGAGCGCCGAGTACGAGGCCATTAGCAACTGGCCGTTAGCAAGTTTGGTAGGCTACTAATGACCATCAGCGGCGTCAGAGCGCAGATTTGGAGAATCCTAGTTACCCTGACTAAACGGTCAGGTGGAATTTGACTGTGGCCATGACTTGTGACGGTAATATGCTCACCTTAACAACCCTAGCTGTCCAAACCCACAGTTTCATCAACCGTCTGGGAGGCTGGTCTCAGTTTATCCTGCAGGTGAAGAAGCAGGATGTGGAGGTCCTGGGCTGGCATGGTTACACGTGGTCTGTGGTTGTGAGGCCGGTTGTTGTATTGCCAAATTCTCTAAAACGACTTATGGTACAGAAATGACCATTTAATTCTGTGGCAACAGCTCTGGCAGACATTCTTGCAGTCAGCATGCCAATCTCATGCTTCCTCAAAACTTGAGACATCTGTGCGTGACAAAACTGCACATTTTAGAGTGGCCTTTTATTTACATTCGAGTCATTTAGCAGACGCTCTTATCCAGAGTGACTTACAGTAAGTGCATTCATCTTAAGATATGTGTAGCTATCACAGGCATAGAAAGTACATTTTACCTCAATAATGTAGCTGTCAGTAGTGTCAGAGCTAGAAGGTGGGGTGGGAGGAGGATTATTTAAAGATACTGTTTGAAAGGTAGGGTTTCAGATGTTTCGGAAGATGACTCTTCAGAGACTCTGTTATCCTAGCGTCAGGGGGAAGCTGGTTCCACCATAGGGGTGCCAGGACAAAGAAGAGCTTGGACTGGGCTGAGCGGGACCTGCCCTTCCATAGGGGTGGGAGGGCCAAGAGACCTGAGGTGGCAGAATACAGTGCTCAGGTTGGAGTGTAGGGATTGAGCACAGCCTGAAAGTAGGGAGGGGTAGTTCTTGTTGCTATTCCGTAGTTAAGCACCAAGGTCTTATAGTGGATGCGAGCTTCAACTGGAAGCCAGTGGAGTGTGCGGATGAGCAGGGTGACATGAGAGAAATTGGCATGGTTGAAAACCAGGTGGGCTGCTGCATTCGTTGCAGGGGTTCGATGGCACAAGTGGGGAGCCCAGCCAACAGCGTGTTGCTGTAGTCCAGACGGGAGAGGACAAGTGCCTGGATTAGGACCTGCGCCACTTCCTGTGTAAGGTAGGGTCGGACTCTACGGATGTTGTAGAGCATGAACCTGCAGGAGCGGGTCACTGCCTTGATGTTTGCAGAGAATGACAGGGTGTTGTCCAGGGTCACGCCAAGGTTCTCTCCAGTGACACTGGAGTTGTCAACCGTGATGGAGAGGTCTTTGAGCGGGCAGGACTTCCCAGGGAGGAAGAGTAGTTTCATCTTGTCGAGGTTGAGCTTCAGGTGTTGGGCCAACATCCAAGTTGAGATATATGCCAGGCACGCAGAGATGCTTGTCGCCACACCTGGGTGTCAGAAGGGGGGGGGGGGGGGGGGGGGGGTAGTTGAGTGTCATCCGCATAGCAATGATAGGAGAGACGATGTGAGGATATGACGGAGCCGTGTGACTTGGTGTATAGAGAGAAGAGGGCTTAGAACCGAGCCCTGGGGGACACCAGTAGTGAGTACGTGTGCAGACACAGATCATCTCCACGTCACATGGTAGGAGCGGCCTGCCTGGTAGGATGCAATCCAAGAGTGTCCAACATAGAGCCCCACAGTGGAGGTGTCATCATACCCCAAAAAACATAGCGATCAAACAGGGAAATGGTTCCAATCGTTGTTCCACCATTCATTTCTCCCATAGGGGATTTTAGAAACACTTAAAATAAGGTCTGTGTAGGCTTACCCTAGCGTGATGTTTTGATAAATTTACATGGTTCTCACGGACAAGATGACTTTTATCAATCCCCCGACCTCAACCAAATTGAGATGGTTAGGGATGATTCAGACCACAGAGTGAAGGAAAAGCAGCCAACAAGTGCTCAGCATATGTGGGAACTCCTTTATCTTCTCTAGGATAGGGGGCAGCATTTTCACGTTTGGATGAAAAGCATACCCACATTCAACTGCCAGCTACTCATCCCCAGAAGATATGTATATTGTTAGTAGATTTGGATAGAAAACACACTGAAGTTTCTAAAACTGTTTGAATCATGTCTGTGAGTATAACATAACTTATTTAGCAGGCGAAACCCAGAGGACAAACCATTCAGAGTATTTTTTTTTGAGGTCACTCTTTTCAATGGATTTTCATTGGGAATACAATTGCAGTTCCTACCGCTTCCACTGGATGTCAACAGACTTTAGAAATTAGTTGAAGGTTTTTCCTTTGTGTAATGAAGAAGTATGGCCATTTTGAATCAGGGTCACTTGAAGTGTCCTGTTAGATAGCATGCTTTCTGGTCACGCGCCTCTACAGATTGTTTTAATCCTGTATTGAACACATATCCGTCTTCAATATTATTGATTATTTACGTTAAAAAATACCGAAAGTTGTATTACAAAAGTAGTTTGAAATGTTTTGGCAAAGTTTACAGGTAACTTTTGAGATATTTTGTAGTCATGTTTCATGAGTTGGAGCCTCTCTTTGTTTACAATGGTGCTAACTCAGATAATAGCATTGTTTGCTTTCGCCGAAAAGCCTATTTGAATTCTGACATTTTGGCTGGATTCACAACCAGTGTAGCTTTAATTTGGTATGTTTCATGTGTGATTTAATGAAAGTTTGATTTTTATAGTATTTTATTTGAATTTGGCGGCTGCATTTTCTCTGGCTTTTGGCCAAGTGAGACAGTAGCGTCCCGCCTAAACTCAAATTTTTGGATATAAATATGAACTTTACCGAACAAAACATACATGTATTGTGTAACATGAAGTCCTATGAGTGTCATCTGATGAAGATCAAAGGTTAGTGATTAATTTGAACTCTATTTCTGCTTTTTGTTACTCCTCTCTTTGGCTGGAAAAATGGCTGTGCTTTTCTGTGGCTATGTACTGAGCTAACATAATCGCAAGGTGTGCTTTCGCTGTAAATCCTTTTTGAAATCAGACACTTTGGCTGGATTAACGAGAAGTTTATCTTTAAAATGGTGTATAATACTTGAATGTTTGAGGAATTTTTATTATGAGATTTCTGTTGTTTTGAATTTGGCGCCCTGCAATTTCACTGGCTGTTGGTTAGGTGGGACGCTACCGTCCCACATATCCCAGAGAAGTTAAGACTGTTGGAAGAGCATTCCAGGTGAAGCTGGTTGAGAGAAAACGCCAAGTGTGCAAAGAGTACAGGGTGGCTAGTTGAAGAATCTGAAATATAAAATATATTTTGATTTGTTTAGCACTTTTTTGGTTACTACATGATTCCATATGTGTTCTTTCATAGTTTTGAAGTCTTCACTACTATTCTACAATGTAGAAAATAGTTTTTTTTAAATAAGAAAACCCTTGAATGAGTAGGTGTTGCAGTTTGGATTTACGCATCCTGAAAATGAACGCTTAGACGGCAAAGGCTTTCTGTGGCAGAAAAATCTCTGTAGAACCATTCCCATCCCTTACAATGGGCAAAAATATAGGTTAATTTGTGTGCATATCTCAGCAAAAACACTGTTATTCCTCATACTTTTATTTCCCTTAGCCTAATTACGTCAGCAAATTCTGTATTTAAAATCTGATATGCCAACTTGTGTCTTTGTAAATAAATGTAATAAGCATTTATGGACAGTGATGAATTTAGGCTAAGTCATAAAATGAGAAATGCCCCTTGCCTTAAATATCCAGTTTTGACATTTTAGTATAGTGCACAAGCTGCTAGGCAAAAAAGGTAAGCATAACTGCAAAAGATCTTGCCTATGTAAGATGGCCGCAAATCAGCCTCAAACACCTTAAAATTGATATTCATTCGATTTTTCTTGAATTTGGGGTTAATTGTGTAGAAATCAAATGTCACACGAACATATTCAAACTCCCAGTATTTGGGGAAAAGTTCAGGGGTGGGAAGCCAACCCTCTTGGAGAGCTACAGGTAACTGACAAAATAAAGGAAACGCTTGAGAAAATAAGCGATAAAGCATATTGAAAGCAGGTGCTTCACACAGGTGTAGTTCCTGAGTAAATAAGCAATTAACAGCCCATCATGCTTAGGGTCATGTATAAAAATGCCCAGTATTTTGGCTACCATGGAAAAGAACTCAGTGACTTTGAATGAGGGGTCTCAAAGAAGCATAGGGAGTTTAAAGTGTATCTGTGTTTTTCCAAGTGTCCAAGCCATAGACTGTTCACTCTGCTACCCTCCGGCAAACAGTACCAGAGCATTGGCTCTCGGACCAACAGGCTCCGAGACAGCTTCTACACCCAAACAAAAAGACCGCTAAATAGCCATAAGACTGCTAAAATGGTTAATTAAATGGTTACACAGACTATCTGCACTGACCCTATGCACACTCACAGACTATATATATACACACACACACACACGCACACTCCCTCACACACAACACAAACACACTTTTGCACTCATCATATGCTTCTGCTACGCTGTTCTTTATTATCATCATCATCAATCCTGATACCTAGTCACTTTAACCTGCATTCATGTAGATACAGTACCTTCAACGAGTATACATACCGCCTTGACTTAATCCACATTTTGTTGTGTTAAAGCCTGAATTCAAAATGGACTAAATAAATAAAACAATCACCCATCTACACACAATACCCCATAATGACAAAGTGAAAACATGTTTAGAAATGTTGGCAAATGTATTGAAAATGAATTGCAGAAATATCTGAAGTACATACCGTACCAGTCAAAAGTTTGGACACACCTACACATTCAAGAGTTTCTTTACTTTTACCATTTTCTACATTGTAGATAAATAGTGAATACATCAAAACTATGAAATAACACATATGGAATCATGTAGAACCAAAAAAAGTGTTAAAACAGTTAAGAGGCAACTCCGGGATGCTGGCCTTCTAGACAGAGTTCCTCTGTCCAGTGTCTGTGTTCTTTTGCCCATCTTAATCTTTCATTTTTACTGGCCAGTCTGAGATATGGCTTTTTCTTTGCAACTCTGCCTAGAAGGCCAGCATCCCGGAGTCGCCTCTTCACTGTTGACGTTGAGACTTGTTTTGCGGGTACTATTTAATGAAGCTGCCAGTTGAGGACTTGTGAGGCGTGTGTTTCTCAAACTAGAAACTAATATACTTGTCCTCTTGCTCAGTTGTGCACCGGGGCCTCTCACTCCTCTTTCTATTCTGGTTAGAGCCATTTTGCACTGTTTTGTGAAGGGAGTAGTACACAGCGTTGTACGAGATCTTCAGTTTCTTGGCAATTTCTCGCATGGAATAGCCTTCATTTCTCAGAATAAGATTAGACTGATGAGTTTCCGAAGAAAGGTCTTTGTTTCTGGACATTTTGAGCCTGTAATTGAACCCACAAATGCTGATGCTCCAGATACTCAACTAGTCTAAAGAAGGCCAGTTATATTGCTTTTTTAAATCAGCACAACAGTTTTCAGCTATGCTAACATAATTGCAAAAGGGGATTCTAATGATCAATTAGCAAATCCAAGTTTATAATTTTAAAAGGCTAACACAACGTGCCATTGGAACATAGGAGTGATGGTTGCTGATAATGGGCCTTTGTACGCCTATGTAGATATTCCATAAAAAAATCTGCTGTTTCCAGCTACAATGGTAATTTACAACATTAACAATTTCTACACTGTATTTCTGATCAATTTGATGTTATTTTAAAAATGGACAAAAAAATAGCTTTTCTTTCAAAAACAAGGAAATTCCTAAGTGACCCCAAACTTGAGTGGTAGTGTATATATAAAAAATGTATTCAACTGCAGTCGCAAATACAATCAACCGCAATGATGAAACTGGCTCTCATGAGGACCGCCACAGGAAAGGAAGTCCCCAAGATACCTGCTGCAGAGGATAAGTTCATTAGAGTTACCAGTCTCAGAAATTGCAGCCTGAATAAATGCTTCACAGAGTTCAAGTAACAGACACATCAACACCAACTGTTCAGAGGAGACTGCGTGAATGAGGCCGTCATGGTTGAATTGCTGCAAAGAAACAACTAGTAAAGGACATCAATAAGAAGAAGAGACTTGCTTGGGCCAAGAAACGTGAGCAATGGACATTAAACCAGTGGAAATCTGTCCTTTAGTCTGATGAGTCCAAATTTGAGATTTTTGGTTCCAACCGCTGTCTTTCTGAGACGAACGGATAGGTAGGTAAACGGATGATCTCCACATTTGCGGTTCCCACCATGAAGCATAGAGGAGGTGGTGTGATGGTGTGGATGTGCTTTGCTGGTGACACTGTCAGTGACTTATTTAGAATTTAAGGCACACTTAACCACCATGGCTACCAAAGCCTTCTGCAGCAATACACCCTCCCATCTGGTTTGCACTTAGTGGGACTATCACTTGTTTTTCAACAGGACAATGACCCAAAACACACCTTGAGGCTGTGTAAGGGCTATTTGACCAAGAAGAGTGATGGAGTATTTCATCAGATGAACTGGCCTCCACAATGAACCCAATTGATATGGTTTTGGATGAATTGGACAGCATAGTGAAGGAAAAGCAGCCAACAAATGCTCAGCATGTGGGAACTCTGCTGGAGGTCATTTTGCAGGGCTCTGGCAGTGCTCCTCCTTGCACAAAGGCAGCGGTCCTGCTGCTGGGTTGTTGCCCTCCTACGGCCTCCTCCACGTCTCCTGATGTACTGGCCTGTCTCCTGGTAGCACCTCCATGCTCTGGACACTACGCTGACAGACACAGCAAACCTTCTTGCCACAGCTCGCATTGATGTGCCATCCTGGATGAGCTGCACTACCTGAGCCGCTTGTGTGGGTTGTAGACTCCGTCTCATGCTACCACTAGAGTGAAAGCACCGCCAGCATTCAAAAGTGACCAAAACATCAGCCAGGAAGCATAGGAACTGAGAAGTGGTCTGTGGTCACCACCTGCAAAACCACTCCTTTATTGGGGGTGTCTTGCTAATTGCCTCTAATTTCCACCTGTTGTCTATTCCATTTGCACAACAGCATGTGAAATGTATTGTCAATCAGTGTTGCTTCCTAAGTGGACAGTTTGATCACATAAGTGTGATTGACTTGGAGTTACATTGTGTTGTTTAAGTGTTCCCTTTATTTTTTTGAGCAGGGTATATATATATATACCAAACACTCAAACAGACTCCAACCTCTCCACAATGGCCAAGACCAGAGAGCTGTGTAAGGACATCCGGGATAAAATTGTAGACCTGCACAAGGCTGGGATGGGCTACAGGACAATAGGCAAGCAGCTTGGTGAGAAAGCAACAACTGTTGGTGCAATTATTAGAAAATGGAAGAAGTTCAAGATGACGGTCAATCACCCTCGGTCTGGGGCTCCATGCAAGATCTCACCTCGTGGGGCATCAATGATCATGAGGAAGATGAGGGATCAGCCCAGAACTACACGGCAGGACCTGGTCAATGACCTGAAGAGAGCTGGGACCACAGTCTCAAAGAAAACCATTAGTAACACACTACGCCGTCATGGATTAAAATCCTGCAGCGCACGCAAGGTCCCTCTGCTCAAGCCAGCGCATGTCCAGGCCCGTCTGAAGTTTGCCAATGACCATCTGGATGATCCAGAGGAGGAATGGGAGAAGGTCATGTGGTCTGATGAGACGACAATAGAGCTTTTTGGTCTAAACTCCACTCGCCGTGTTTGGAGGAAGAAGAAGGATGAGTACAACCCCAAGAACACCATCCCAACCGTGAAGCATGGAGGTGGAAACATCATTCTTTGGGGATGCTTTTCTGCAAAGGGGCCAGGACGACTGCACCGTATTGAGGGGAGGATGGATGGGGCCATGTATCGCGAGATCTTGGCCAACAACCTCCTTCCCTCAGTAAGAGCATTGAAGATGGGTCGTGGCTGGGTCTTCCAGCATGACAACGACCCGAAACACACAGCCAGGGCAACTAAGGAGTGGCTCCGTAAGAAGCATCTCAAGGTCCTGGAGTGGCCTAGCCAGTCTCCAGACCTGAACCCAATAGAAAATCTTTGGAGGGAGCTGAAAGTCCATATTGCCCAGCGACAGCCCCGAAACCTGAAGGATCTGGAGAAGGTCTGTATGGAGGAGTGGGTCAAAATCCCTGCTGCAGTGTGTGCAAACCTGGTCAAGAACTACAGGAAACGTATGATCTCTGTAATTGCAAACAAAGGTTTCTGTGCCAAATATTAAGTTCTGCTTTTCTGATGTATCAAATACTTATGTCATGCAATAAAATGCTAATTTACTACTTAAAAATCATACAATGTGATTTTCTGGATTTTTGTTTTAGATTCCGTCTCTCACAGTTGAAGTGTACCTATGATAAAAATTACAGACCTCTACATGCTTTGTAAGTAGGAAAACCGGCAAAATCAGCAGTGTATCAAATACTTGTGATGGAATTTCTCATGGAAGAATGGTGTTGAATTCCTCCAATAGAGTTCCAGACACTTGTAGAATCTATGCCAAGGCGCATTGAAGCTGTTCTGGCGACTCATGGTGGCCCAACACCTTATTAAGACACTATATTGGGGTTTCCTTTATTTTGGCAGTTACCTGTACCTCAAGGCAGGATTTGCAAAAGTCCTATTTTCAAGGGATAGTTTAATCCAAAATGAATGACATATTTACATGTTGTTTCTTAAAGTCAAGGAGAGACTGCAATTCGTACTATGGTTAGCCACTGCCACCAACCATTAATATCATATACAGTTAGCATACTCTAAATTCAATGGCCAAATAATCTGAAAGTAACTTAAACCAAGTCGTTGAGTTTTGAGTGTGTATATTTAAAATAAACCTTAATACATCTGACCAGTGCTTTAAAAAGGGCCTAAGGCTAAACCATGAGAAAACATGTAGATTTGCAGGAAATTAGCTTTAGAACAGATATTTTTTCCTGGGCCAGACCCCTGGAAAAAGGTTGGCACCCCTGGAAAACTTGGCACCCCTGAATAATACTATAGGTTATAATAATACAAGATATTATGCGCTTACCAACATTCGCAGAAGCGTCTTTGATCTCTTCCCCTGGACATGTTGGTAACCTTAGCAGCAGGATAAACGCCCATACGCACACGATGCACTCTAGAAACACAATTATCAAAGTTAATTAATTGAGAAACAACCTATAATAACCAGGGTTGGCGACTTTGATTAAATATGTTCGGGGGTGAATTAGTTGTAAGGAACTCACCTCTCATTGTAAGATTTAATGCATAAAACGCACCTTCAACGCGCGCGCTCTTCTCATTAAGGCAGTGCAACAAAACAAGTAGTTATTAGAGTTCTCTCATAAATAAACACCCATACCCGATACGAAGTATTTTCTGACAGGAACCTGTTTAGATACCATCTAAAAACTGACAAGTCCACACAGAATTACATACAGGACATTATGACTGCGAGAAAGTAGGAGCGAAACGAGCGGTGTAGCTCCCCATCTCCTGGTTCACTTCAGTATGCAGCCTACTCAACACCCAGATTGGCTAGTGTACAATGTAGTTTACTGGCTCCATCTATTGGTTATTATGAGGGCATTACAATCCAGGTGAAGATACTTTAAACTAGTTTGAATACTTGCTTTTCTTGCAATTGCAATATCCTTCAATTTTGCAAATTACTCACCCTGAAAATCATCATCATTGTAAGTGTAACCAGTATAGAGGTAAAATGGTTTTATATTGGATATTCAGTTCTCTCCTCAATAGCTATTGAACCAAACATGCCATTACTATGAACATAGTATATTCTGAATCAGGGGTGGATGGAGAAAAATCCACATGAGTTTTTATAAATAAAAAAAAACGATTTCAGATTTCAATCTTCAATAGCTCTTACACGAAGCGTTCCAAAGACTATGAAAATGACATATTCTGAATCAGGGGAGGATAGACAAAAACGTACAGAGTCATCATTTAGGATGTGGAGTTCCAGGTCCCAGTGGGAATTTACAATGCAGGAGGAAAAAAATAAGAATAATAAACAAACTTTAAAAAACATGAGGCGAGACTTGAACTTGCTTTTAGGCTACGTCCATTTGGTGCAGGCCTACATGTGTAACAGTTTAACTGTAGTCCGTCCCCTCGCCCCGACCCGGGCGCGAACCAGGGACCCTCTGCGCACATCAACAACGGTCGCCCACGAAGCATCGTTACCCATCGCTCCACAAAGGCCGCGGCCCTTGCAGAGCAAGGGGAACCACTAGCTACCCATTTCACATCCGTTACACATGCAACATGCTTCTGAGTATCCCGTCATCTGCAGTGGGGCACTTTACGGAAAGAAACCTTTTATTTTTCTTCTTCTGTGGGTTTTATGGCAGACTACACCCCCAAAAAGTGTATAGCCACTACAACTGGACAGGGTTAAAACATTTTTATTTAAAGAAAATCCTTATGTGATGGGGAAAACTAACTTCATCCACCCAAATAAAAACAAAAACAAAACTCCCACTTCTTCCTCCCTTCTAATCTTTGCATATGGCTCTAGCCCAATATTGGACTAAAGGAGCCTAATGTTACTCCTTAGTCCAAGGACCTTACTTGTTCTGTTTATAGTGTGAATTGGCTCTTGGAGCCAAAACAGCCAAATAATCCAATTAAACCTGATTCGATTCTCAATTGTAGTATGGTTCTAGAAACATAACCGGTTTTAACTCAGTTGCAGCCAACAGTATTTGTCAGACAGTGAAAACACATTTGTGGTGTCTGTGCTGACATGGTAAACATCTGTCGTTCTGCCCCTGAGCAAGGCAGTTAACCCACTGTTCCCCCGGCGCCGAAGACGTGGATGTCGATTAAGGCAGCCCTCCGCACCTCTCTGATTCAGAGGGGTTGGGTTAAATGGGGAAGACACATTTCAGTTGAATGCATTTAGTTGTACAAATGACTAGGTATCCCCCTTTCAATTTCTTCCGTTTACAAACAGATGTTCGGAGATGCAGATAGCTAATTAGCACAGGTAGTCGACTCTGTCTTCAATCTGTTTTCCGTAAACAAGCGCTGTAACATGGAAATATGGTCGTGTGGGAACACTAACCCTATAAAGGTGTGTATCAATTTAACCTTTTTTAATGATTTCTCGCAAATATAAAAGATACAGTCGTTATGCTTCCAAACCGCAAAGCGGTGTGTGTTGCTGTTCAGAAGCTTTGCGGCTCTTAACAAAACTCCCCCCTACAGAAGACACCTTCATACAATGACTCTTATGTGTAATGTAATGAAACTGAGAGTCATGATCAAGGGCTAGTACGTCCCGCGACAATACTCCACGCAATTCCTTCAACGAGAAGTCTTTCAGTCCCAGGAATCGCTCCAACGCCTCCACAATGATATCTATTTTCCTGGACTTCCTGTCAGTGCCATTTATCACCATAGCTATAAAGACCACAAAGTACACCTTCTTAACCTGTAAAATATCTGGGTCTTGCTGGTGAAAGGCAACCCCTGCAGCCTGCAGTGAAGGCCTATCCACCACTAGGGCTGTTATGGTGACCTTATTGCCAAACCTGCGGTCACAAGTCATGAAGGTGACCTTATTGCCAAACCTGCGGTCACAAGTCATGAAGGCAGTCAAATTCCATGTGACCGTTTAGCCATGGTAATTAGGCTTCTCCAAGCTCTGATGCTGCTGATGGTCATTAATAGCCTACCAAACTTTCGAACTGCCTGGTACTCAGCACTCTATTGTCCCTCTAAACACTCTGACATCAATGCAAATGTGATCGAAAATCTAATCAAACACTCCATGAGAGCCCATGAGCTATTGCTGCGCAACATTTCTATAGGTTATGCAATTGCATGAGAAAAAAACAAAGCGATCATCTTTCTATATGCTAGGCTTACTATATTTATTTCTCAACTTTCCTAATATTAAGCACATTGCTTCTCTTTAAAACAGGAGTATAGCCTAACTGGCTGACATGAAAATCAACCACGGGAAAAGTGTCTCCATTTAAGTGCATAGATGACATGTATTTTTTTCCGCTGCCACTGTTTTGAGACAGGTGCATGATAAGGGTCCATTCTAAATCAAAACAAATTTCCCACATATATTATTTAGTATATGTAAAGACAAGATTAAATCAAGAATAGTCTGCTGGGTGACAATACTAGCCTATCACTTTTGAATGATGTATTATCACTTGTGAATGATGCCCAGCGTAAGGCAAGAAACAATGGCTTTTTTTGTGACTTTTTCTAATCATAGTCTCACACCTCATGTAGCCTAGCCCATAGGCCTATATGTTTTGATAACGTTTGTATCACAACTAAAGTGGCCAAATAACTTCTTAAAATGAAACACATGAATCCGCTTTACAAGGGGTGTAGAGCCTAACTGGCATACATAAGCAGCGCGTGAGTTTCAAGTTTGGGGAAGATAATTTTCTCCATAAAAATGCACCTTTATAATAAAAGCATTACATGCATAATCACATTTGCGGTCACTTTTGATTAAGGTGTTTTCCTGCTAATGGAACATTCGCACTTATAGCCTACTGCCCTGTGCACATTGCTGCGCTTATAATGTGAAGAAGAGTTTATCAACATTTTAAGCTAAACGTTCTGATCTGTTGTGTCAGCTTCATTGCGTAAAAAAGTTTTTGGGATGCTAGTGGTTGTATTAATTTGGGATCTATGGCATCCTACAACTGTTCATGACTATGTTTGGAATATTTATTTATTGCACAGAATAGGACAACTTTTGTAATATGGGGGATAGTAGATTGACATAGGCTAGTACTTTTGCTGTTCGTTAGGCCTACTCATCTTGTTGGCTGATGAAAAGTAAATGTGGACAGTTCTTCCAAATTCTTCAATACACACCTCGGATTTGGATAATGACACACGCAGTGGCTTTCCTGATTTGTCTGTCTTCACTTGTAGCCTGTGAGAAAGACCTGATCACGTGATGGAGAGCCATGTGAGTGAGATGTGCTTCAGAGCACGCAGGATTATCAAGTGCTTGTCAAATTGTGAATGAGAGACTGATGAAGTTTAAACAGCCTATGCAAAAAACAAAGCAGAGTTCATGCCTTTCATGGAACTTTTTTTAAATCATCATTAGAGTCGCATCATGCACCTTATAATGTATTCAAAATCAAAACATACAGCTCAACATTTGTAGAACAACTAAAGTTACATTAATAACTCTAAATGAAGCATATAGGAGTACCTCAACACAGAATTGCAGCATGTGCGCACTCCCTCAAATCGTTTGGAGAAAATATCCTTTGTATTTTATTCAGCTTTGTTCAATTGTATTATTCATACTATGAAATAATAATAACGCTATGGGAATTCTAAACAAATCTTGTCCGCTAAATGAACTAGTGTAGCCCATAGCCATAGTCACTAAGATGGTGCCGGAGGAGATGGCCGCCGTTTTACGGTCTCCTAACCAATTGTGCTATCATGTGGGGGGTTTTCGCGATATTTGTAAATTATTTTGTACATAATGTTTCAGAAAAGAGCTTCTGGATATCAGGACACCCCACAGGGCAGACATCCCAATTATTTGCAAAAGGAAGCGACGCAGAGGACAATGAGCCGGATGCCTCGTCTGGACCCGCAGAAGGCGAGTAGGAAAGCTGCCGTTACCGTCAATATTACTCGCCAACATGCAACCACTGGACAATAAACTAAACGAGGTACGATCACGAATATCCTACCAACGGGACATCAAAAACTGTAATATCCTATGTTTCACGGAATCGTGGCTGAATGACGACATGGATATTCAGCTAGCGAGATATACGCTGCACCAGCAGGATAGAACAGCACACTCTGGTAAGACGAGGGGGGGCGGTCTGTGCATATTTGTAAACAACAGCTGGTGGACAAAATCTAAGGAAGTCTAGATTTTGCTCACCTGAAGTAGAGCATATTGTGATAAATTGCAGGCCACACTACTTGCCTAGAGAGTTCTCAGCTATACTTTTCGTGGCTGTTTATTTACCACCACAAACAGATGCTGGCACTAAGACAGCACTCAGTCAGCTGTATAAGGAAATAAGCAAACAGGAAACACCTCACTCAGAGGCGGTGCTCCTAGTGGCCAGAGAATTTAATGCAGGGAAACTTAAATCAGTTCTACCAAATCTCTATCAACATGTTAAATGTGCAACAAGAGGGAAAAAAGTTCTAGATCACCTTTACTCCACACACAGAGACGCGTACAAAGCTCTCCCTCGCCCTCCATTTGGTAAATCCGACAACAACTCTATCCTCCTGATTCCTGCTTACAAGCAAAAATTAAAGCAGGAAGCACCAGTGACTCGGTCTATAAAAAATGGTCAGATGAAGCAGATGCTAAACTACAGGACTGTTTTGCCATCACAGACTGGAACATGTTCCGGGATTCTTCCGATGACATTGAGAAATAAACCACATCAGTCACTGGCTTTATCAATACGTGCATTGAGGACGTCGTCCCCACATTGACTGTACGCACATACCCCAACCGAGAAGCCATGGATTACAGGCAAATTTCACACTGAGCTAAAGGGTAGTGCTGCCGCTTTCAAGGTGCGGGACTCTAACCCGGAAGCTTACAAGAAATCCCGCTATGCCCTGCGACGAACCATCAAACAGGCAAAGCGTCAATACAGGGCTAAGATTGAAACATACTACACTGGCTCCGACACTCGTCGGATGTGGCAGGGCTTGCAAACTATTACAGACTACAAAGGGAAGCACATCCGGGAGCTGCCCAGTGACACGAGCCTACCAGACGAGCTGAATCACTTCTATGCTCGCTTCGAGGCAAGCAACACTGAGGCATGCATGAGAGCATCAGCTGTTCCGGACGACTGTGTGATCGCTCTCTCCGTAGCCGACATGAGTAAGACCTTTAAACAGGTCAACATACACAAGGCTGCGGGGCCAGACGGATTACCAGGACATGTGCTCCGGGCATGTGCTGACCAACTGGCAGGTGTCATCACTGACGTTTTCAACATGTCACTCAAGTCATAGCCAGCAGCATACCACCCTGCATACCATTACTGGCTTGCTTCTGAAGCTAAGCAGGGTTGGTCCTGGTCAGGCCCTGGATGGGAGACCAGATGCTGCTGGAAGTGGTGTTGGAGGGCCAGTAGGAGGCACTCTTTCCTCTGGTCTAAAAAATATCCCAATGCCCCAGGGCAGTGATTGGGGACACTGCCCTGTGTAGGGTGCCGTCTTTCGGATGGGACGTTAATTGGGTGTCCTGACTCTCTGAGGTCATTAAAGATCCCATGGCACTTATCGTAAGAGTAGGGGTGTTAACCCCGGTGTCCTGGCTAAATTCCCAATCTGGCCCTCAAACCATCATGGTCACCTAATAATCCCCAGTTTACAATTGGCTCATTCATCCCCCTCCTCTCCCCTGTAACTATTCCCCAGGTCGTTGCTGTAAATGAGAACGTGTTCTCAGTCAACTTACCTGGTAAAATAACGGTAAAAAAAAGAAAAAAAATAGACTGTTCTTTCTACTACCGCATGGCAAGCGGTACCGGAGTGCCATGTTTAGGTACAAAAGGCTTCTTAATAATTTCTACCCGCCAATCCATAAGACTGCTGAACAGCTTATCAAACGGCTACTCGGACTATTTGCATTGAACCCCCCCCCGCTACTGCTTCTCACTGTTTATTACGTATGCATAGTCACTTTACCCCTACCTACATGTACATATTACCTCAATTCCCTAAACTAACCTGTACCCCTGCACATTGACTCGGTACCGGCATCCCCTGTATATAGCCTCGTTATTGTTATTTCATTGTTGCTCTTTAATTTTTTTACTTTACTTTATTTTGTAAATATTTCCTATCTCTTATTTTTACACACAATACCCCATAATGACAAAATGCTAGATTCCTTATTTGATCATTTTAATGGGTGCAGAACATGTCAGTTCATGCTGCAAGAGCCCTGATAGGTTGGAGGACATCCTCCAGAAGTTGTCATAATTACTGTGTATGTCTAAGGAAAGGGGTGAGAACCATGAACCTCCTATGTTTTGTAATGAAGTCAATGTACCCAGAGGAGGATAGAAACTACCTGTCCTCTGGCTACACCATGGTGCTACCTTACGGAGTGCTGTTGAGGCTACTGTGGTCCTTTATTGCAAAACAGTGTGTTTAATCAATTATTTGGTCACGTGAATATATTTAGAATAGTTTTTATCTAAAAATGATACATTTTTTGTTTCATTGTTTTTATTTTTATTAAATTCACTGAGGATGTTCCTCCCCTTCCTCCTCTGAGGAGCCTCCACTGACACAATCTGTACACAAACCATTCACATGCTTGCCAACCAGAGATAATGATGAGTTTAATGTACAATGTCCTAGTTTCAACTGAACAAACAGCACCTCTTCCTTCCTAATCGGACCTTTGAATCTTGTTCCACAGACCTTTCTTTGGAGGGCATATAAATGTTGGCCCTTGGGCTCGCTGTCTCAACCCTTCTGCCACACATCTATCATAATGGCTCTAATTTTACATTTTGCCTCACCTATACCCAGGGAAGCAATAATTTAAATCTAGTTTGAAAGCCCTTTTGGCTACCTGATCTACTTTCATTACCGCCCACTCCCGAGTGGGCTCAGACCCAGCAGAATCGCACTTCTACACCCAGTTTCTCCATAATAGTAGGTCACTCCTATTAGATTTGCCAGATGATAAACTATTCAATACAGACAGGGAATCTGAGCATACTACAATTCTGACAGGTTGAACATCCTCCACCCACTGGAGGGCAACTACTATCGCCAACAGTTCAACAGAGTAAACTTAAAGTTCATCTGTTAGTCTTTGATATATCTCCACATCAAATTCAGGAATGTAAACTCCTGCTCCTGTGCGACCACTATCTGGGTCTTTGGAGCCATCTGTAAAAAATGATAAAAGCTTCTACCAGTGTAATTGTTAACCAGTACCATAGAGATAGATAAATGACTCATCTTTATATCTGTGCCATTATAGCGCCTGTGACAGCAGGGCATTACATTTACATTTACATTTAAGTCATTTAGCAGACGCTCTTATCCAGAGCGACTTACAAATTGGTGCATTCACCTTGTGACATCCAGTGGAACAGCCACTTTACAATAGTGCATCTAAATCTTTTAAGGGGGGGGGGGGGGGGGTCTGAAGGATTGCTTTATCCTATCCTAGGTATTCCTTAAAGAAGTGGGGTTTCAGGTGTCTCCGGAAGGTGGTGATTGACTCCGCTGTCCTGGCGTCGTGAGGGAGTTTGTTCCACCATTGGGGTGCCAGAGCAGCGAACAGTTTTGACTGGGCTGAGCGGGAACTGTACTTCCTCAGTGGTAGGGAGGCGAGCAGGCCAGAGGTGGATGAACGCAGTGCCCTTGTTTGGGTGTAGGGCCTGATCAGAGCCTGAAGGTACTGAGGTGCCGTTCCCCTCACAGCTCCGTAGGCAAGCACCATGGTCTTGTAGCGGATGCGAGCTTCAACTGGAAGCCAGTGGAGAGAGCGGAGGAGTGGGGTGACGTGAGAGAACTTGGGAAGGTTGAACACCAGACGGGCTGCGGCGTTCTGGATGAGTTGTAGGGGTTTAATGGCACAGGCAGGGAGCCCAGCCAACAGCGAGTTGCAGTAATCCAGACGGGAGATGACAAGTGCCTGGATTAGGACCTGCGCCGCTTCCTGTGTGAGGCAGGGTCGTACTCTGCGGATGTTGTAGAGCATGAACCTACAGGAACGGGCCACCGCCTTGATGTTAGTTGAGAACGACAGGGTGTTGTCCAGAATCACGCCAAGGTTCTTAGCGCTCTGGGAGGAGGACACAATGGAGTTGTCAACCGTGATGGCGAGATCATGGAACGGGCAGTCCTTCCCCGGGAGGAAGAGCAGCTCCGTCTTGCCGAGGTTCAGCTTGAGGTGGTGATCCGTCATCCACACTGATATGTCTGCCAGACATGCAGAGATGCGATTCGCCACCTGGTCATCAGAAGGGGGAAAGGAGAAGATTAATTGTGTGTCGTCTGCATAGCAATGATAGGAGAGACCATGTGAGGTTATGACAGAGCCAAGTGACTTGGTGTATAGCGAGAATAGGAGAGGGCCTAGAACAGAGCCCTGGGGGACACCAGTGGTGAGAGCGCGTGGTGAGGAGACAGATTCTCGCCACGCCACCTGGTAGGAGCGACCTGTCAGATAGGACGCAATCCATGCGTGGGCCGCGCCGGAGATGCCCAACTCGGAGAGGGTGGAGAGGAGGATCTGATGGTTCACAGTATCGAAGGCAGCCGATAGGTCTAGAAGGATGAGAGCAGAGGAGAGAGAGTTAGCTTTAGCAGTGCGGAGCGCCTCCGTGATACAGAGAAGAGCAGTCTCAGTTGAATGACTAGTCTTGAAACCTGACTGATTTGGATCAAGAAGGTCATTCTGAGAGAGATAGCAGGAGAGCTGGCCAAGGACGGCACGTTCAAGAGTTTTGGAGAGAAAAGAAAGAAGGGATACTGGTCTGTAGTTGTTGACATCGGAGGGGTCGAGTGTAGGTTTTTTCAGAAGGGGTGCAACTCTCGCTCTCTTGAAGACGGAAGGGACGTAGCCAGCGGTCAAGGATGAGTTGATGAGCGAGGTGACGTAAGGGAGAAGGTCTCCGGAAATGGTCTGGAGAAGAGAGGAGGGGGATAGGGTCAAGCGGGCAGGTTGTTGGGCGGCCGGCCGTCACAAGACGCGAGATTTCATCTGGAGAGAGAGGGGAGAAATAGGTCAGAGCACAGGGTAGGGCAGTGTGAGCAGAACCAGCGGTGTCGTTTGACTTAGCAAACGAGGATCGGATGTCGTCGACCTTCTTTTCGAAATGGTTGACGAAGTCGTCTGCAGAGAGGGAGGAGGGGGGGGGGGGGGGGGGGGGGATTCAGGAGGGAGGAGAAGGTGGCAAAGAGCTTCCTAGAGTTAGAGGCAGATGCTTGGAATTTAGAGTGGTAGTAAGTGGCTTTAGCAGCAGAGACAGAAGAGGAAAATGTAGAGAGGAGGGAGTGAAAGGATGCCAGGTCCGCAGGGAGGCGAGTTTTCCTCCATTTCCGCTCGGCTGCCCGGAGCCCTGTTCTGTGAGCTCGCAATGAGTCGTCGAGCCACGGAGCGGGAGGGGAGGACCGAGCCGGCCTGACCGAGGGCATCTCTATTGAGGTTACAACCCTTAGGAATCCCCAACCATTTGACTACTCTGACTACTTTAAAATGGTGGCAGCATGGTGGAAGCCCTCAATGGCCCTGCCCATGCTAAAATGGCCTTTGGGTCACTAAAGGCCTCTATCATTCTCCATGACCAGTATATTATTTTTCTTCTTCTCTAAGGTTTTATGGCGTACCACAACTCAGTGCTGTATTGTTGCCACCAACTGGATGGGGGTGAATAAATTCACAAAAGAAAAGCAGTGTAGGGTGCAGTGTAGGCCTACCGGTATTCACTACCATGGGACCTTTACAGATCTTTCTACCTGTCTGACAGCCTCCACATAGAAGACTCTCTAAAGCACTCTGATTTTGGCAATCTCTTTCACTCTAGTTGGGCATTCCAAGGACTTCAATTCATGATCTCCTCCACAGTTACTGCACTTTGCTCCTTCATCATTCTCTCCTGCTACACATTCTCCTTCATAGTATTTTTTTCATACATATCCCACACATTTGCATCTTCTTCGGTTTTTAGTGGCAGACTACAACCAAGAAAAGGTGTATTGCCACCACCTACTTATTAACTTATTAATATTAACTACCAATTTTTTTAAATAAATTCAACTCTGCATTCATTTCCGCCATTGTTCCCTCTCCCTTCTGCAGACACTTGATACATGTCCAAACATTTGACAGTGGCTGCATTGCAAAGGCCTGTATACAAACACACTGACATTACAGAAACCTGTTTGCACCAGCCCTTTTGTAGCCATAGATCCTCCTACGGAGACTAACCAAAGATGGGTAATCCAATGAAACAGCACAAAATTATAAATTATAAATAACATTCTCCATAGTATAAGGTAGGCCACTGTAAGAAATTGTAATAGAGACTGGAAACTAGCAATAACTACATTTCAACATAAGCCATATTTTATACAAAAATACACATACTCCTCATTTCTCTTGGACATATGCTGGACTTATTAAGACACCAACTACAGACACACATAATTCCCCTCCCCCATAATAACCACAGAACACACCCGACCCATGGTTGGAGCTCAGGACAAAGAACTATCTCAGGAACCAATGGAACGTGGACACCAGGCCTGTTCAGGACTACCCAAGACCCAGATCGACCAATCGGAAGGCCAGACTCGCAGATCTACCTACTTTGCTTGTTGTCTATATAGTACTGTACAATTCTTGAAACTAGCTCTTTTCCGGACGATTCAATAAGAATCAGACAGAAAGAGCCTTGCTGCAAGATTTTACTAAGATATCTTTACATGTGATTAAACGGCCTTATTATAAAATTATCCACCTCGTCCTATTGTCTCCTCTTGTTCTCCTGTCAACAGTAAACGTTTTACTAACACTACCATAAATTAATACAAGTATATTATAATTAAAATACCTACATTTAAGGGTATACTTAATTAAACAGTAGGTTAATTAATAGGATAAAATTCAAAACTTTTCACATGGAAAACTTACCACTTACTATACTATACCATAGCCTACAGTACCTGGTTTGAACCCCTACTTCCAGCCAGGGGTAAAGAACAGACTGCTGTAACCTGATTGGCTGAATACGGTGTGCAACATCCGGAAGTTGTCAGAAAATCCAAAAATGGTGGTGGAAAGTTGTGTTTTATTAAGACAGTACGCATATTATTTTCTGGCGGCACACCATTAAACTAGTTAAGGAGGAAACCGAAACCGTTGCAGCCTTAATGGAGGATGTTTTATGTACGAACCTGTCGCGGGGGGACACGGGTGTAGTATCAGCAGGGCACTTTAAGCAAAGACGATAGTGGAGATCCATAGCCCCCACTAGCGGCTGCCCAGATTAACCACAGCATGTTTGGAGTGGACAGAAGGAGACTTCAATGGCAACAACAAACAATTCTGATTTCAATGATTTACTATAAAGATAACATAATTATCTTAAATATCAAATTTGTATTTATTTGAAATAGTAAATATATGTCATCATAAATCTGCAACGATAAGATATAACAATGATACGCGAGGACTTGCTGGCAAAATGAATGTGCAGCGCTAATAATACTCAAGTAAGTATTGCAAATATGTTATTTATTGTGTGTCGGCATGATGCAACTGAGATATACAGGAATGAAAATGACTTGTATGGAGGTGTTCTTGTAGTTCTTTCACATCAATGCGGGTGAAGAGAAATCCACTTTAGACTATTGAAATGCATACAATAATAGACTAAAAGTAGTGATGGTTTTTCAATACTTTCAAAAGTCATCCTCAGCACAATCAGTTTTTAGCTTTCTATGAAGCCCAAGCATGAGCCAATCCCAACCCTCTGAGACTGCCAAATTCATTCTGTGTGTTCTGAGAGGGGGGAATATATATATATATTAGAGAGAGAGGGGGAGGTGTAGTTGCATCACTCAACAGCCCAGAGACTGGAGTAGAGAGAGAGAAGACCCAGCTCACCCTGTATCCTTCATGTCCAAGAACCCAAGACTGTGTCAGCAATACATTCACTCTGACAGTGGCTGGCTCTCTGTCAGGGAGCAGAGACACGTTACGCAAACAGACGCAGCTTTTCTCTTTTAAGGCTAATCCCAAAATGGGAATTTTAAATCTGTAAACTGGAGTATTGCAAGCTAAACTCATTGATTTGCTATTAGGCTGTGCCAATCAGACCTGGATTCTAATAAATATGTATTTGAGTATCTGGTATTTAAAATATTTTTTTTGTGTATTTTTGTATTTTCAAATACACAGTCCAAAATAAGTACTTTTATTTGAGTATTTGAATGGTTATTTGAAAAAATAAAAAGGCTACCAAATTGTGTTTGAAAGTATTTTCAAATACTTATTTCAAATACTATTTTCAAATATCTGGATTAAATTCACGGAGGTGCATTTGAGTCAGTGTATTTGGTATTTTAAAATACTTTCCAAGTGTTTTTATATTACTTGTATAAATATTTAACTACTTTTCTTTTCAAATTAAATATATCTGAATACAAATGTTATTTGTCACATGTACTGAATTAAATACAACAGGTGTAGACCTTACTGCGAAATGCTTACTTACAAGCCCTTAACCAACAATGCAGTTCAAGAAATCGAATTAAGAAAATACTTACTAAATAAACGAAAATAAAAAAAATCTAATCAAATCAAAAACTAACACAAGAAAATTACATAACAATAGCGGGGCTATATACCGAGTCAATGTGAGGGGTTACAGGTTAGTCAAGGTAATTTGTAAAGTGACTATGCATAGATAATAAACAGCAAGTAGCAGCAGTGTACAAAACAAATGGGGGGGTCAATATAAATAGTCCGGGTGGCCATTTTAATTGTTCAGCAGTCTTATGGCTTGGGGGTAGAAGCTGTTAAGGAGCCTTTTGGTCCTAGACTTCCCTGCAGAGGGAACAGTCTATGACTTGGGTGACTGGAGTCTTTGATAATTGTTTGGGCCTTTCTCTGACACCGCCTAGTATATAGGTCCTGGATGTCAGGAAGCTGGGCCCCAGTGATGTACTGGGCCGTACGCACTACTTACTTTGAAATGTATGTGAGGTAATTGAGATAGAGAGATTGGACTATAAGGTTCTATCTGCATTTTTTGTCAAAATGTTGTTATTGCCATAGCCTTTTCCTGTTCAATTTTCTCTACTTATATAGTACTCAAAATATCCCAAAATACGTTGTTAAGTTCAAAAGAATGCAATGTAAAAATTGTTGACACCCTTCAAACCAATTAGGGTTCAGAACTTTAAAGCCAATTATCTCAGAATCATCTTTTTGTAGATAGAACCTTATATTCCCAAGCTCTCGAAATTTGAAAAATTAGTTGAACCCAGATCTGGTGCCAAAACAGTTCCCTCTGGAATGTTTGTGACTGTACAGTACACTCCATAGAATTAGAATATTTATATTCTATTACATTCTATTTCTATGGTGCACACCATGGTCTACTACACCCCAGAACACTACAGTCTGAACTTGACTATATCTGATGTATCTCCAAATTGAGCTCGCAGCAACAAAACCACATGCATCTCGTGATGGATATTTAAAGAAATGAAAAAGCACCAGGAACCAATTATCAAATAATAATTTACCCCTTTTCATGATGCATACCGTATCTGTATGGGGCTATACTCTCTCTATTGGTTACCATGGCTGCACTGCATTATTTGCTCAGGCACGGGTAGTGTTGAGGTTCATATATAGGTTCCCCAGGCAGCAGTAATTGAGATCAGATGCGTGATACATCTCCGACCTGGGCCCTGACTATGACTGAGTAACCTGGAAGCATTTATTTTATTGAGAAGATGTTTAGTTAAGAGCGGCAGTGTGGCTTAATGAGTCTGGACCCGGGCGGCCCGGCCTGGTGATGAATATGATTGGTGAAAGCACTGAAGGCTGGTTCCTGAGCCCTTCCTTCCCCCTGGATCAGGTTTCAGATTAGTAGACTTCCTGTCCAGTGGGTGAGCAAGCGGAGTGGACTGACTCTTTAGCTCCAACTGATGTATTCTGGTGGTGGGGACCATCAAGTATTATCTCAGATGGGGTTTACAACAGAGTCAGGAGGCCCTCTGAGTCTCATTTGTTACATCTGAGGAGAAGCAGCTGATTCGAAATGAGTTCTCTCCTGTCGGGGGGGTGGGGTGTACATTTACCTTGATGGCCCTCTTTGGAGCAGTGGTGTGGGATTTCTAGTGTAGTAGGTGGTCTCCGTCTTCATAAGCTGCTGCTCTCCCCTTTTCGGTTCTTTGTGAATTTGTATGGGGATCAACTTGAGTTTATATATAGCATGTTTACATGTTATAGGGCCTAATGATGTCTACAACACACGTGACAATTCAACGTGTATTATATAAACAGGAAGTCTAGTCAACATGTAGCATAAGAGTATATCATCTTCAAACAGAATAAAGTGCTGCTAGTGGGATCATTTCCTACCACCCTAGTCCTGCATGGAATGATTGGTAGGCTGAATGGGGGAGCCAGTATTGTGCTCATTTATCAGCTGTCAGAAAGTTGGCACAGTTCACCGTAGGAAAACACAGAGGCCCCTCATTGTAATGTAGTCACTCTAAGCTCTGGGATGGAGGCTGTGCCGTAAAGGGTTAGGCGTTCAAAGGAAATTAGTGAACGAGTACTTAAGGGATTGTCTCCCAGTGTGCATCAAAACACAATACACACAGGAGCACATGAGTTTCTCTTTTGCTGTAGCACTTTGGTTGTGTGTGGGTTATGTTACTTGATGATGTGTGGATCCTGACTCTTGACATCTTTGCCCCTCAGTCCCTGATAAATGTCCAATTGCTTATAACTATTCCTGTGCTGGGTAACTAAATGGTTGAGACTGGATTCACACATTTCGTCTCCTTCTCAAAAGCGGTGAATGACTAGGGGGACTCATTGAAAACACACTGCTGGGGTAGATGATATTACTGATTGTAGTCCAGGTAACAGGTTACAGACTCTATCCAGTACCACTCTTAAACACTCCTCTTCTTCCTGTCCAACTGTGTGTATTCCCTCTGGTTGTTCAGAGTGCAGGACTGGCAAGCCTCGGTCAGCTCTCCTTGACAGTGCTAGATTTTACACACTGAGTTGTTAGGATCAACAGGAGGAGCAGGATATTGCAGCCGGCATTAAACCAAGCATACAATCGCCTCCTGCGCAAGTAATCTCCACGTTGAGCCGATTTGATCTGACAGTTTAAACACTTGAACCCAAAGACGTTCTGTTTTGAGGGGATTGCTCAGTGCCGGGGTGTGTTCTGGACATACTGCACGTGGACCCAAGGGGGTTTCCTTTTGATTATGGGCTTATTTTACTGTGAATTGCTCAGGTCATTGTAGGTGAGTGCAAGTAGTCGGATGTAAACAATTTTCCACCTGGAGGTGGTTACCTGATTGTGTAAGTAGCTGACCCTTGACGCCAGCCCCACTCCATACAAATATGGGACTGGTGCTGGGGCTGGGCCTAGGGCTGTGGCTGGGACTATGGCTAGTCAAGGACTGGGGCTGGTATGCTTATCTAGGGCAGTATTTCTACAATACAATAAATGTGTCACCACAGCATTTGACAGTCAGTCAGACAATCAGTCACCTGGATGCCTGCACAATGACCATACAACCTGCACAGGACCCTTGCAAATAGTGGAAAATCTATTACCATGTTTACAGACCTCTAACAGCTTGTATATTTTCATCCTGCAGAGAAAAAGCATTAACTCTCCTCAGCTCCAACCTATGTGCTGCCTCCGAGTAGTAAACACAGAGGCATACTGTAATACACTTGATAAATATCAACCGAAATAAAGCAATCAGCTGCAAGCAATTTGCATGTCTGTGTTGGAGCCAGCGGCGGGTGATTTTCTCTGCTGTCATCCATCATGTGCTCCCAGCTCGGGCCAAGATACACAATGCCCTTCAATTGCTGTCATATGGAGCCCAAGTGCAGAAAAACCCACAATTTCTACTGGTCTGTACTTCAAATAAACTTGTGTTTTAATGTATTTTTGTCCACTTACAGTACAACAACGCTTCAGAGAGAGAGTTTGTGTAATGTTAGGACCCTAATATCCCTCATGCAGGACCCTAATTTTATTTGAAGAGTAGCTCCAGACCAGTGTTACAGTAAACTCCTCCTGGGGGTTTTTCAACGGCCCACATCTGTACTAGCTTTCAATTCAATATGATAAGATATGCAACAGTGTCCACTCATCATTTATAAGAGAGAATTTTCATGTAGCCTGATTTTCAGTAAAATAAAGAGGTCAGGAGTCCCCGCACTAAACCAAAATTGTAGAAAAAGCTGAAGGCTATATGATCTGAGGTGCTTACCCCAAAAAGTCTCAAAAAAGGGTCCGGCTGAAATATATAGAATTCAATCAATGTAAAGTAAGCAAAAACAAACTTTTATTTTTTGCTCTACAATAACTGACCAATGGAAATATTAATATAATCCAACCGCCAACACCCGTTTGTTTAGCCATAATTTTTATCAGTGTGTCATATGGTGAAACAAACCCAAGGTGGCAGTGGTACTACAGAGACAAGATAAGGTCCCAGCATTGCGTTTGGGCTTCGTTGCCTCCTTCCCCAAACACTTTCCTTGGCGAACATGCCAAGCAGAGCATCTGTCATTCTGTCACTTGGCTTTAGGCTGTGTGTGTGTGTGTGTGTGTGTGTGTGTGTGTGTGTGTGTGTGTGTGTGTGTGTGTGTGTGTGTGTGTGTGTGTGTGTGTGTGTGTGTGTGTGTGTGTGTGTGTGTGTGTGTGTGTGTTCAAGTCACATGCACAGGATGCACATGGTGTACACAGCCCAATCAAATGCTTACTTGGAGGATCCCTCTCGACAATGCAACAACAATAATAAATAATAAAAATAAAGATAATGTAATTAAATAGAATACACATTTTGCATAAGTATAAATACAGGAAGGAACTCTACAATTTTACAGTACAATATTTACATTTGATGAGCAAAGTGTTTAAATTGTGCAGTATTTAGCAATACTAAATAAAAGTCTAGTAGCAGCAGTCGTGATGTGTGTGTGTAGCATGAATGTATGAGTGAGTGAGTGAGTGAGTGAGTGAGTGAGTGAGTGAGTGAGTGAGTGAGTGAGTGAATGCATGTGTGCTAAGGTGCAGAGAGTCAGTGCAAATGATCAGTCCACTCTTACAAAAAAGTCCTACAGGAATCTTGCAGAAATTTTACCCTTTGTGAAGGAATTGGGCAAGTGTCCTGCAGGATTCACAAGTATGAATTTCAAAAATGGTACAGAACCATGTCAATTCCTGCAGGAATCCTGCAGGACCGAAACCTTCAGGATGTTGATATTCCTGTAGGTTATGGAAATTCCTGCAGGACCGAAACCTTCAGGATTTTGTTATTCCTGTAGGTTATGGAAATTCCTGCAGGACCTGGCAATTCCTGCAGGACCAAGTACATTACAGGACAAATCCTGCAGAATTTTGATATTTCTAGGGCCATATTGGATAGTCAAACTGCTGAAGGAGGAGATAAAATGTGTGGAGGTGAATGCACATCATTTTGTATATAGCTAGCTAGTATTTTTATTTTTAAAAAACATAATTTTTACCAGTACTGTAAAGTACTTAAATAAAAATACTTGAAAGTATCTGTACTTAACTTGACTATTTATATTTTTGACAACTTTTACTTTACTTCATTACATTCCTAAGTAAAATAATGTACTTTTTACTCCACACATTTTCCTTGACACCCAAAAGTACTCATTACATTTTGAATGTTTAGCAGGACAGAAAATGGTTCAAATCACACACTTATCAAGAGAACATCCCTGGTCATCCCTACTGCCTCTGATCTGGTGGACTCACTAAACACAAATGCTTAGTTTGTAAATTATATCTGAGTGTTGGAGTGTGCCCTTGGCTATGCGTAAAAATATATACAGTATATATTATTTCTTTTTTTATTCATACTTTTTTACTTTTGATAGGCAAGTATATTTTTGCAATTACATTTACTTTTGATACTTAAGTATATTTTAAAGTCAAATACTTTTAGACTACTCAAATAGTATTTTACTGGGCGACTTTCACTTTTACTTGAGTAATTTACTTTTATTGAAGTATGACAATTGTGTACTTTTCCCACAACTTTATTTAACTCTCCTTTACAATTTACAACAAGAAGAGGAATGGTCATATGACATCTTGGTCACCATAGTAACAGTTGACAATTGGCAGTTGGGGAAATGGCTGCCAGGCAGTGTAGCTAGTTCAAGCACAGATAGAACAATGAAAAAATAATTGGTTCAAGTACTGCTAATATTACTGTTTCAGAGAAACATACTAAAACCACAACAGATAGGTATGTATATGAACATGTTAGAGGATAGCATAGTTATTTTTTATGTGTTGAGTTTGTAGAATATTTTTCATGAGTAAGATACTTGCTTAGCTAGTATGATCTCTACCACTGGCTGCTAGCTAGCTTTGATTAAAAAAAATGTTTTAAACTTTTGTTTCTATGGAAAGTGACAAATGAGGTCTGATATCCCTCTTGCTACTGTGTCTCTAGTACTTTTGTCACAAGTTAGGCTATCATTTTTAAGTGTTTTGAAACTGATGGCCACAGATTCAATTTTTAGAATAGGTTTCCTTTACTACTACAGTATATAGTTATAGTTATATTCTGAACTCTTCCCCACTCATCTCTCTCCTCCCCAGTTAAAACCGAGCATATAAACAACAGAAGACAGCACTGAACAGCCATGCAGGTGAAGGTAACACAGTTTCAGCCTCTCATTTCTCCCTTTAAAATGAAGCCTAACACACACGCATACTCACAGATGTTGTTGGTGTACCAGCCATATTAAAACAAACTATCACCAAGTTTACAATTGGAGACATCTCTCCCTCCTTCACACCAATACACATAAGTTGTTCATGTGACGTCACCATTACTCTCACTCTTGTTACAAAATATGATTTTACCATATTTATTCAAAATCTCATATTTCTTTTCTCCTAGGAATCATATTTTATGCAGTGCTGGTGAAATGGACAATCAAACATGTCCACTGTTGCTGCATTGAATAAAAAAATTCCCATGCAATCTGATACCTTGTGCTTTCTGTCCATTCATTTGAAAGAATGTGGATTATCCTACAGTAAATTCTCTTTGAAGGACGAGAAAGGGATCCTGCAGGTTGTCCTACAGGAAAATGGTCCTGAAAATCTTGTGGAATTACCTGCAGGATTTTTACCTATAAAAATAATAATAAAATAAAAATATCAAGTTTATTTTATATAGCCCTTTGTACATCAGCTAATATCTCGAAGTGCTGTACAGAAACCCAGCCTAAAACCCCAAACAGCAAGCAATGCAGGTGTAGAAGCACGGTGGCTAGGAAAAACTCCCATGAAAGGCCAAAACCTAGGAAGAAACCTAGAGAGGAACCAGGCTATGAGGGGTGGCCAGTCCTCTTCTGGCGTGCCGGGTGGAGATTATAACAGAACATGGCCAAGATGTTCAAAATGTTCATAAATGACCAGCATGGTCAAATAATAATCAGGAATAAATGTCAGTTGGCTTTTCATAGCTGATCATTAAGAGTTGAAAACAGCAGGTCTGGGACAGGTAGCACGTCCCGCGGACAGGTCAGGGTTCCATAACCGCAGGCAGAACAGTTGAAACTGGAACAGCAGCAAGGCCAGGTGGACTGGGGACAGCAAGGAGTCATCATGCCCGGTCGCTTGAGTGGGTTGAGATCTCCCACTTGATTTTGGGGCCATTTTGCTGTAGGACAATTCCTGCAGGTAGGACTTTGTGTGCATGCACAGCACGTCTGTAATCGACACCAACATGGGGAAAGCCTGCGGTACTCCAGGAACAGGGTTGCCTACCCTTGGACTAGAACATGTTGTTTTCCACAATAGGACTCCTCCTTAATAATGATCATTTTCCTGCAAGCAATAGGTACACAAGCAATGCCTTTAAATAACCCCTCCTTACCTTGTGCATGCATTCACACAGAGTGGACGACACGTGATCCATCATCGACGTACTGACCCATGGACTGTCCACTGGGGCCTATTCAGTGGCTGTGATGGCTTCAACATGTGTTATGCAGGTTGTTGTTGTTGAGGTTGCGGACAGAATGCTTATTGTCTGTGTAGAACATTGACAGATGTATTCTACCTACCGGAAAGGCAGGGCAACAGGAACACGGTCACATCGCTGCACCTCACCTCACAACTTCCACAGAACAACACAGGAAGCAGCAGGATGCCGCAGGTGTCACCTCCCCGCCAGTGACCTTTCCTATTGTCTGAGGATACAACCAATCAAAACAAACTTCATGATTTTGTTGAATTACAGTAAGTCCTTAGAGCAGAAGCTGAAGAAGCAAAGCCAAATAAATTGATGCCGATCAGAACGACTATTGAAAAGAGTCATCCATAATTTTTGACTGTATTACAGTAGGATCATAGGTGACAGTAGTTTGAGTGCCAGTCTTCCACTCCTTAGTCCTTGTATTCCGGGTAATGTTCCAAATAACATGGAGTACAAGGAGTGGAATGTTGCAGAGGCTGGTTCCCATCCTAAGGTTAAAGCATATTGTATGGTTACTCTACTTTATGATATAGAATGAGTGAAGGAGACCGCAAAAGCCTGTTACTGACAATCCCATGGTGTTACTGACAAGCCCATCCCACTGGGCACAAACTGGTTGAATCAATATTGTTTCCACATAATTTCAATGAAATTACATTGGACCAACGTGGAATAGACATTGAATTGACTTCTGTGCCCAGTGGGACGGCTGTGCCATTACAGAGCTGCATGGGAGGCTTGCCGGTGTCTGGGAAGTTTTAATTTTTTTATTTAACCTTTATTTAACTAGGCAAGTCAGTTAAGAACAAATTCTTATTTACAATGATCGGCCTACACCGGCCAATCACGGCCAGTTGTGATACAGCCTGGATTCAAACCAGGGTGTCTGTAGTGACGCCTCTAGCACTGAGATGCAGTGCCTTAGACCGCTGCACCACTTGGGAGCCCCAGTGACACTCCCCTGAATTAAAACTCCATGGGGAAACAGGCGGAAGACATTAATGTAACAAGCAGGACAATGTGGTTCCTCCAGTTCATACTTAATCACATTTGTTTTGGTGTCAGAACAATTAAGTAGGTCTACAATTCATCAATGGAAGTTCCTGAGACAATCCCAAAGTGTAACACGCAAGGAACACTCAATGTCCTCATAAAGACGTTAAATGCTGTTTGCAGTGTGTTCTCTCTACAAGAGAAAGAGGTGTGGCATGTTTTTATAGAGAGAGACATTCCATTAAAGGATGCCTCCCATCAAAGCACACACACACTTCTGAAATGTCCACTAATATTGAGATTTGTTGAATTTAAGAAACCAGTAAATGAACAAATAAGTAGACCTAAATGTTTATTTTGATTGGCCAATTATTCATATTTGATTTCCTGTGACTATAAAACAGGGGTAGGCAACCCTGGTCCTGGAGGGCAGCAGGCACTTCATATTTTGGATTTAACCGACCTGGAAGACCAGGTGTGTTGAATTTAGGGAATCATTGAACTGATCGATTAGTTGTTGGTCAGGTGTGGTGCCTAGTTGGAAGAAAAGTCGGCAGTACCTATGGCACTCCAGGAGCAGGGTTGCCTACACCTGCTTTAAAAGTTTCAGTATCTCGAGTATGATCAAAAAAGTATGCATTCAGCTGATTCAAACCTCAAATCATCCCAATTACTGCAGACAAGGTGAATGGGGTCGGAAACATCATTTAGTGCTCCTGTATTTGTGAATTTACCACATCTGCTTTTTTTCTAAGACAAAAGTTTTCTATTTTACATAATAGTAGGCCTATTTATTTAATTGTAAGTATCATATTTATGCATGATCTCACATTTACTGTAGCACTTTGAAGCATCCATGTACAGTACTGGTAAACGAGATTATAGATAGGCCTATTTTCGTCATCTGCTCCCCGCAACAACAATACTAAAAAATCTTAATTATGTTATTTATGCCCCCACCCCACTCCTATTCCTTTCAAGGCAGACCGGAGTAACGTCCCTTTTGGAGAGGTGGAGAGGGCGAGTGCCTGAAGGACCAGTGATTGTCCGTCATCCCCTCAAGAGCTTTCATGAATGGAAACCGGTCCCTGAATTTCCTGAAAGCACCGACCTACACCGTGCAGTGCGCGTGGGATAGCCTCCCCAACTCAGCGCATGCCGATACATCGCAGGCCACTGTCGTTTTGGGCTAATTTTCTGCTGGCTGCAGCTTCAACAACATATAGCGCAAAGGACTGTATCTTGGAAATAAACCCCAACAGGGAGTGGCAGTAAAGCTAACTGTCATGGACAATTAAACCTACTTTTATGAATGTCCGTGCAAAGGGTTAAACGCTTTTTCTGCTGTTTCAATTTAAATTTTAATGTGTAAAATCGTAATTCGCTACTAAACCCATCCCGGAACCCAACTTGGATACCGCCTGCCTCTCACTTAGACTGCCTCTCACTTAGACTACAGTGTTAACGGGTCCCCTGCATGTACTGGAACAATGAAGTTCCATCTCCACTCCCGGAGGAGAATAAAGTCTTATTGGACAATGTTTTCGTTAAGCAGGTATGACATGACATCTAATTATCTGAGTATATGCAGTATAGGCTATCGACTCACTGCAAGTGAAGACTTATGCTAATTGCTTGGCTGCGCTGCTCGTTGAATAGCCCAGCTGATTGCCTTTTTGTTTTCCACGCTCCAGCCTATGTTTTAATGATAATTATAAACACATTTCACAATTGTGCTAGCCTAATTTTGTTTAAACGAAGGACAAAATAGATTCGGAATTCCACCCAAAACCAGATTTCTGGCACTCTTTGAATACCGTTTTAATCACCAAGAGAGGCTCAAGTGGCCTATCATAAGGGAAGCCGAGACAATCACCCTCCTTTATGTTTCAAGATCAGCTGCAACTTATGTAGGCTACATTGTCTACTATGAATAGTGCGATGTTCAATTGAGTCTCTTCAAATCTTAGTCTTGTGTTGAGAAATTCGATTTTCGATTACGGCTATTAAAATTAAAATATGCAATTATTCTGGTGGCGCGATGCCTTCTCTGATTGACAGTTGAAATTGACACTGGCTGCCTCTTATCCCGAGCATTTGAAGCCATCACTAATTGCAGGTAGTCCATCTTTTCAGTGCTTTCGATTGCATGGGAACTATATGCGATTATTTAAGGAGGTAGTTTACGGGTTGTGCGTAAAAGAAAAAGATAAGTCCTAATTATAATTGCTTCAGCAAATGTAGCTTTTGTTGCCAGGATTTAAATGCAGTAGAAAGTGTTATTCATTGTTTTGGACTGGATATAGCTTGCAGTATGGGCTGGTAGGGATGCGTAATGCTCAGAGCAGAGCAGGGCGCAGAGCAGACTTTTGGCGCAGCTCCAGGCTTCATCTACACCGCTGTTTCTCCACAAACAGAATAGCTTGATAATGGTGAGTTATTCCAACTTAAAACATTAATTATGTTATCTAATCAAAATAGGAACATCGACATAGTGTAAACTGATAATCGGAGTCTTGGCCGAACTTGGACTACCTGTTTTTCATTTCCCAAACCCATTTTCATAGTTTACTTTTGTGACAGGCCTTTTAAGTTTTGTTTTCAGTAGCAGGGTGTTGTTGTAAGCCCATTTCATTCGAAATGTGTGTTGCATTTAGGCTACTGCATACAATGTTTTTTTTTTTGTATCCTGTGAGTTTGTCATGTGCTGTGCCATGTGTCCTGTAATTTATACAAGCCTACCTTGCATCCCTGGCGATATAAGATTATGACAAGAAAAATCTATCCCAAACCTCAGTCTCACTCGGACGGGGAGTCTCACGCAGATGTAAAAGAAGAGTCTCCTCTCCTGCCCAGTCCTCCGGTAACACCGTCTATGTGCTCGCACCCGACCCTGGCCTCCCCGACGCCAGTTCGGTCCACGGCGAAAAACCAGTGTGCCAACTGCGGCACAGAGATCCAAGACAGATACCTACTGAAAGTGAGCATTATAATGCCTTTTGTTACACTGCTCAAATCAATAATCATTTAATATTGAATTTAAAACCTGTTTCTTCCTCACGAATTGCATGCATATTTGCATAGTCTTTCACATTACTTCCATTTTATAGAATAAGTACGCCGAACAAAACATTATTATTGTTATTATTATATGATTATTGTTGTTGTTATTATTGTTATTATTATCATCATTATTATTATTATGAGTGTTTATTTATCATTGCAGGTGAACAATTTGAATTGGCACGTGGGATGTCTGGAGTGTTCAGTCTGCAGAGTATCATTACGTCAGCACAATAGCTGCTACATCAAAAACAAAGAAATATTTTGCAAATTGGATTATTTCAGGTAGGGTAAGTTTTGCTATTTGTTTTCCTTAAAATGTATGTTCTATATTTGGCACGAGGACGAATGTTCATAAACAATTGATTACTTATTATCATATCATCGTTATTATACATTTTACAAAAAAATCATTGTTATAAGGCGAGTGATTCATTATGTCTTGGGGCAAGTAAACAGGATTGTAGTGTTTTTCGTTGTAACTTCTAAATCAAATAAATACAACTACACGCTTTACTTTTGGTAAGCAACAACAAATGCAAATCTGTTAACGAGGCTATTTGAATAAAAACCTAGACCATTTATAACATATCATGATAATGCATACTTTTACGACCGATAAATAGTTTTTGTCACGTTATTTTTCTCTTTATATATATATATTTTTTAATTGTTGTCTTTAGTGATAATGTGGCGGACATTATCAACATTTTTACTCTCAACCATGATTCTTACAACTTTGAGATCACTAAATTTAGATTATTCGTGTTTGTTGTTCTTCATTTATTAGTGTATTATTCCGTCAGACCGGGGCCATTGCTAAAACATTATGTCCTTTATCAGGGTCTCTTTTTCTCACTCACTCTATATTTGAAGCATGTCAAGTAAACGCTATTGTTATTTTCTCATCGTTATTCTATAATTATATTGTTATTATTATCTTATTGCTGTTGCTTGTTATGGTTTTAATTAACAGAAGGATAAATAATATTTGACTAAAGTGAAATTAGTTTGGAAAACTGTAAGCAATGCTGTCTGTAATCTTTTACAATAAGATTACTTCTATCTATTTCTGGCCTGCACAACATTTCAGGTGACTACAAGTTTATTTTCATTAGCAGTGAAAGACTACTGACAATGCCCCCTGCTCTTCTCTGTCTCACCACAGTAAGTTTGGCACCAAGTGTGGCCAGTGCAGGCGCCAGGTGTATGCCAGTGACTGGGTGCGGCGGGCGCGGGGCAGTGTGTACCACCTGGCCTGCTTCGCCTGCTACTCCTGTAAGAGGCAGCTGTCCACAGGGGAGGAGTTTGGTCTGGTGGAGGGCAGGGTGCTATGTCGAGCCCACTACGACACCATGGTGGAGAACCTCCAGAGAGCGGCTGAGAACGGTACGTGGTCAGACGGGTGTCACAGACAATGTCAGGGAGTAGGGAACCCAAATATGAGCCAAGGGAAGGGTACTGATTCCTAATACATTTTGTGTGGGATGCATGCACCCTCAGAATTTAATCAAGTAAATCATCATGTATGGGATTTTCCAGGTAGGATTTGTCCCTGAGTAAACTGTATTGAGGGAGAATTCAGATATAATTGGGGTCCTACGTTTCTTACTCTCAGGATTGTATGCTTTGATGTCCAGCACCTGCACACATTACATGTGTAGCCTATTTCTCTTTCTGTTGTTTTATGAGAGAAACAATATAACACTGTGTGGTGTTTTCTTCCACCCTGTTTGTGTGATTTAGGGACGGGTCTCACTTTGGAGGGAGCCTTCCCCTCTGATCAGGATGGCCAACCCAAACCAGCCAAGAGAGCACGTACTTCCTTCAGCGCTGAGCAGCTACAGGTACTGTCGGCGTGTGTTTACATGTGTGAGTGAGTCTGTGAAAGTATGCACAGTTTTTGTCTGACAGAGAGAGACTGAACAAAGAGGACAGGATGAAAGTTAGTTTTAGTAGTGCGTTCTACATCATTTAGATAAATGTGTCTGACTGACTGAATTCGCTTGATTCAGTGAATATTCAGCTGAATATGTAGCTTCGTGACTGAGTTTGCTAGGTATGTGTTCCCAGGTGATGCAGTCTCAGTTTAACCAAGACAACAACCCTGATGCCCAGACTCTACAGAAGCTGTCAGACATGACAGGACTGAGCAGACGGGTCATACAAGTATGTATGACAATATCAAACTAGTGGGTGTAAGGTTGTTAGACATTTAGGATTTAAAAAAAATAATGTAATAAAATAAATATGATATAATAAAATCATTCATCTATACCACATTACTTGTTGCATGCATCATTCAACGATCTTTAGTAATGTTCCATTTTCATATAGGTTTGGTTTCAAAACTGCAGAGCAAGACATAAAAAGCACCCTCCCCCCCAGCACAACGGTCACCTCCAGGGAGCCCCCCATCCCCACTCCAGAATCCCCCCCTCACTGCCAGACAACCTCTACTCCCCCTTCAGCAGTCCCGACAGACCACACCTGCTGGCTCTGCATGGATACATAGACAGTGAGTTGTATTTTTCATATCGATGGACAACACATGAATGTACATTTAGCTGACTTTGGCTCTAACATAATTCTATTTTTTTAACTCCATTCTTCGATGCAGATTTTCAAAGATAGTTACTGACTATAATGTATTTAAATTCACAACGCTTCACTTATAGTTCTTGTGTATTTACTCTAATTGAGTTAAAAAAATATATATATATATCTTTCTGTGCACAGGTCATCCCTTCTCGATGCTGTCCGCCCCTAACCACCTCACCCACCCAGGCATGACCTTACCACAGTTACCTATCAGCCGCTAACTAACACCCCTGAGACCACCCCTTCCCCCACAAACTTTATTTCTCACAGAACTTTCCATCCCGCAAAGTTGAGAACATTTCAACATTTGCCTCTCCCATTTTACTATACAAGAGGACTGCTGCGGTTTCTTCCGCCTCCATGGTCTGCAGAGTTGGAAATATCACATTGTCGATTGGACGGACAGTTTTATAATGGCAGCTAGACTTTAGATCATCTGTGAAAAAACATCCCAGTCCAATATAAATACGATAATCATCAGGACCAGATCTGACCACCCATCCATTGACAGGGAATAAATTGGAACTCCAGGACCAGGATTAGGAACAGGAAGACTCATCCAACAGGAAATCTCCTTTCATTCCTTGTGGATTATGATTTTTCATCATCTTATTCATCAACTGGTAGCTCTAAAGGTATTTCATGTTTCAATTTCCATCCTTTTAAATACAATTTTTTTAATTTTTTTCTGTAACTCTGTCCGCTTGTTTTTCTGTATATAACCCTCCCATACATAGACTATTATTTATGTGTAAGGTGACGATGAAGACTCTTCTGACCTTGTGTGCTGAGAGAGAGTGTTGACTGTTGTTATTTACTGTTTCAGTTCAGTAAAATGGAAAGCTTATGTGTCGCTTTATTTATTCAAAAATATACTTCACCAAGAAGCACTTTTAAAAATGTTTTCTAAATAAATAATTTAATGTAAATTGTAAATATTTTACTGATTTAATCAAATGTGCCTGAAAGGCTGTTGGTGAAAAAATCAGTTGAGAAATAGAACATTTCCCATAACATTTATAGAAATAATACTACTTAGTTTTACATGGACCCAACAAGAAACATGAAGGATTCAAGTTCTATCATCGGGTGGAATAGGGAACATGCTGTGCAGAAGATAAAATACACAAAGTTTAACTAATTATTTCACTAACACACACACACACACACACATGCACACACACAAACACTTTTATTTATTGCTAAATACAGCACAATTTAAACACGTTGCTCTCCAAATATAAATATTGTACTGTAAATTGTTGAGCTCCTTCCTGTAGTTATACTTATGCAAAATGTGTATTCTATTTAATTACATTATTTTTATTTTGTATTATTTCTTATTGTTGTTGCATTGTCAGGAAGGAACCTGCAAGTAAACATTTTATTGAACTGTGTACACCCTGTGCATATGACAAATGAACTTAAACACACGCACGCACGCACACAAACACACACTAATTCCCCCTGATAGAAGCACCTTACACTCATTCAACAATAGTAAATCCATTAGGTTACCCAGTAAAGGCCAAGTACCCTTTATAACCTGTATTTAACAGCAATATTCATAAGTATGTAATGATCATGCTACAGGTTGAGGGTCCCCAATTTAGTCCCTATGTGTTTAATGGCTGCAAAAATCAATCTGATGGCAATAACCATTTAAAGTGTTTAACTCTGTGGATAGTATTGATCTAGCACTATGATTAATTCCATAAGACCTTTTCACTGTGATATTCTGAAGTTGTTGTTGGCAGCACTCAAGCTGCTGTTGTGGCAAGGAAGAGCATAATGAACTCTGAGGAAGATATAGTCCTGACCGTTTCCTTTGTTAGGGACCCTAGTCAGTTATCTGTTAATACTAAGCATGAATCAATTCCCGCCTTTCCATTTTCATGCTCTCTTCAAGTAGGTTGACGGTCTGTTTTCCCTGATCTTTGATTTTGATCAAATGAGAGAAAAATACAGCTTAATGTACCTTGCATAAAAACCGTATAACACTTCAACATGTTTTACTACCTGTCATTCTTTGCCTTGTAAAACTAAAGTGAAACACTGATTATACATAAGTCATTGAATGAACAAACTTATTCATACTCATATTGCGTACAGTGTTTCCAGCTCACATAATCGAAATTCTCGTTATAACAGTACATTTAATTAAACAGGTATTGTCATAAGCAGTGAAAGTGAGAGAGGAACAATACTCCGGCAGACCTCATACACGCACGCATGCCACATACTGTGGAACAAATAGAAACCACAATCATTCCTAGCTTGTGACATTCGTTGGTGCTTTAACCATGCTAAAATATCTGGCATCCCAGTCAGAACCTCTCTCTGTCAGAGGGAATTCACTTGAAATCAAAGAATCTTGCTGTTGGCATTCAATAGAGGGAAATGTGTTTTGAATTTGATGCATGACAGCACCAGCAAAGTATGTTTGACAAAGAACAGGATTTACTGTAAGCTATCTGTCTGTTTTTTGAGAATTCGAAGGATTCCATTTTTTTAAAGTGTGTTGGTAAAGGCCAAATAGCACCACTTGAAATGAAGATACCTCCAGTCTCAAGAGCCCTCTATTATCACCATTCCCCGCAGGCACAGATCTGGGATCAGCGTAACCTTAATCGATCCTCAACCATTAGGGAGGGGAGAATGCAAATCTGACCTTAGAGCAGTGTTTAGGGGCAATGTCAACATGTACTCTCATCCATACTCAGAGGGACCACTGTTCACCACAAGGGGGCATACAACCAATAACCACATCATCCCAAGCCATAGACCAATGGTGCTCTCGGGAGTAGTAGTTGAGTTGCTCCTTGACACTGATTTAAGGTCAGTTTTTAATTTTCCCACCTAATGGTTAAGATGATGATTGAGAGGGTAAGCTGATCCAAGATATGTGCTTATGGGCAACTTCTACCCAGAACATGTTCTTGCTGCGTTAGGAGACAGATAGCCTCCACCAGGCTTTCACCTGAGTGAGGCCTGAAAGCCTTGGCTAGGAGACAGAGAATGTTAGATATATGACTACATGTTCACTGACCCAGTGACACAGAAACCAGAGCTACAGTAAAAAGAGGGGTATGTACTATAGATAGAAGCAGCAACAGTGGCTTCCCTTGTGCTGTGATTTGACCATTGAAGATTGATTTGGAGATGGGTATGCATTGACTGAGCCAGATGTGGATCAGGCAAAGATGTGAAAGCCACCCAACATGAGTTGAGCAACGGAGAGGACATTACCATGCCTGACACATGGAAACAAGGACAAGGAGGAGAAAACGGAATCTCAAGATGTGGCCAATTACAGAGAGATGGAAAAGAACAGTCAGGAACAACAGTTGAACAGCTTGGAATTTAACATGACGTTTACATTCCTTCTAATTACTCTAATTACATTTGTAATTACAATGTAATAACTTCTATTTTTTAAACAAGTCATTATGAATGGTCTATACAGCATATTCAAAGTCACTTTTTTTATTATTCATTTACAATCAAACCAATTGTGAAATTGAAAACAATTCTGAATTCCTTGAGGTGACTGGTTTTGCAAGACACTTTACCAATAACCAGTGCTATCAGCTATATGATCTGATTTGTCTTTCTTGTGCCATTCTAGATGTAATCTGTGGAAGGACCTTTTTTGTGTGTTGTACAAAGAACTACCTGATGATTATCAATCAGGCATATTCTGGGCTACAGTCCAACTAAATGAGATATAAATGCAAATTCGATTTTTTTGGGTCAAATCAAATCAGCACAGCACCCAATACCCCTTGAAAGCATGAAGCAGACAGAACAGAGGATTTAGAACCATGTTTCTCCAGGCACAAGCATCTTTGGTAGTTAGAACTGTCTCATTTTGTCGTAATGTCATGCGTCTGCCCTGTGATTGGCAGGCTCAAGTGCTTACAGATGAAATGGGGCCCCATGCTAATGAATAGGACTCTGATTGCAGGATTCCTCTTCCTGGATTACAGCGTAGCTCCACTGATGAGCAATTACATCTACAGTAGCTCTTGTATCTGCTGCATATTCACATCATCACATCACTGTTCCTGCTACTCACCATCATACTGATCAGCAGCACTTAACAACTCTCGCTGCAGACAACAAAAGTCTGTGCCGGTTGGTGTTAGTTCCTCTACCTCCTCTTTTTTCTCTTTCTCTTCCTAAAGTAAAGTTCATTTCTGAAGTTTCGTTTTCTTCCTGCTTTTTTTGTATGCGCACCTTTTTTTTCTGTTCAGAGGAACCCTCATCCATACAATGTATCGCAATGATGTACAGAGAATAGCCTATGACAAAAACAGTCATAATGGTCACAAGGACTTACACAATCTAACATAGATAGTGATGATGACATACTGTAAACTAGAAAAAAAGACAAGCTGTAAAAGCATAGTGTTCTAGGAATGCCTCAGCTTGTTGACAACTTTAAAAGGTCTCTTCCTGTCATCTTTTTCAGAGCATTCACATCGGATATCAAGAGTAACAGTCATGCAAGTCCACCACAAAATATGGGTTGAGTGGAGCTTTTTTAAGCATCAGAGAATATTTTGTTGTTGGAACACTATAGTTGTACTTAAACCTCATATTTAAAGTATTTCTGGCATGCAGGGTTATTCATCAGCTGTTGGTGACACAAGACAGAAGAAATATCTACATGAAGGACGTTCAACCCCACTCTCTATTCTGGACCCGAACTAGCTGGATGGGGCCAGTGGTTGAAAACCATCTACAGGGGCATAGTAGTTGACACACTACTGTACATAGCAGAGCATTGCTGAGAGAAACACCTCACTTTGAGGCCAAGAGCATGCTGTTTATGAGCATTATGTTGAGTTAGTTTACAACAACAAAAATAGTACATGTGTATTTTTCTTAAATATGGGAAGGAGAAATGTGAAAATCATGGAGACTGTACACAAAGTAGTTTCTGAATGCGTGAACATGAAAACCGTAGTATAATAAGCTCAGATTCTTACTATAGCACACAGTACAACTACGCCTACACTAAGAACCATACACATATGCATTCCACATGAGGAGTAGCCTACCACTGAGGAAAACTGAGGAAATAGCTAACACAAATGATAAACTTTGACAACGCTCAAAGCCAACTGCCCACTTTGCAAAAATAAATATGAAACGTCAGCGTGAGTCAAAAATGTGTTTATTTATCAGGGTGACAACAACTGTTAAAACTGTACAGCAGTACTTCCGTTTGATTAATGATTGGCTACACTCACTACCCTATAATTCACTGTAACATATTGGAAGCATCACCCTGACTGTGGCTACTCTATTGTATTGTACTGGCAGGAGGGGGGGGGGTGTATAGACTGTGGACCAAGCATCTGGAAGATTCGTGTACAGACTGTTTCCAAACAGCCTTTCAGCTTACCGAATACACCCCTGCCCTCTCAGACATAGAATGAGAAATCAGTGTCTATATTCTTAACCCAGTTAATTGCATATGTTTAGGCCTACAAATGATTTGATTTCTATTTTGCAGAAAATTACTGAATTCAAATGCATCTACACTGAGTTTACAAAACATTAAGAACACCTTCTCTTTCCATGACAGGCTGACCCCTTAATGATGTCACTTGTTAAATCCACGCTTGTAAGCAGGAATCAGGATAGAATTATGGTCGGATTTGCCAAATGGAGGGCGGGGGAGAGCTTTGTATGCACCACACACAGAGATGCATACAAAGCTCTCCCCCACCCTCCATTTGGCAAATCGGACCATAATTCTATCCTCCTGATTCCTGCTTACAAGCTAAATCTAAAGCAGGAAGTACCAGTGACTCGCTCAACACAGAAGTGGTCAGATGGCGCGGATGCTACGCTACAGGACTGTTTTGCTATCACAGACTGGAATATGTTCCGGGATTCATCCAATGGCATTGAGGAGTATAGCACCTCAGTCATCGGCTTCATCAAAAAGTGCATTGACGACGTCGTCCCCACAGTGACCATGCGCACATATCTCAACCAGAAGCCATGGATTACAGACAACATCCGCACCGTGCTAAAGGCTAGAGCTACCGCTTTCAAGGAGCGGGACAGTAATCCGGAGGCCTATAAGAAATCCCGCTATGCCCTCAGACGAACCATCAAACAAGCAAAGCGTCAATACAGGATTAAGATTGAATCCTACTACACTGGCTCTGAAGCTCGTCGAATGTGGCAGGGCTTGAAAACTATTATGGACTACAAAGGGAAACCTAGACGCGAGCTGCCCAGTGATGCGAGTGATGCGTAAAATGCCTTTTATGCTCGCTTCGAGGCAAGCAACACTGAAGCATGCATGAGAGCACTAGCTGTTCTGGATGACTGTGTGATAACGCTCTCAGTATCCGATATGAGCAAGTCCTTTAAACAGGTCAACATTCACAAAGCTGCGGGGCCAGATGGATTACCAGGACATTTACTCAAAGCATGCACGGACCAACTGGCAAGTGTCTTCATTGACATTTTCAACCTCTCCCTGACCGAGTCTGTAATACCTACATGTTTCAAGCAGACCACCATAGAACCTGTGCCCAAGGAAGTGAAGGTAACCTGCCTAAATGATTACAGCCCTGTAGCACTAACGTCAGTAGCCATGGAGTGTTTTGAAAGGCTGGTCATGGCTCACATCAACAGCATCCTCCCGGATACCCTAGACCCACTCCAATTCGATTACCGCCCAAACAGATCCACAGATTACGCAATCTCAATCGCACTCCACACTGCCCTTTCCCACCTGGACAAAAGGAACACCTAAGTGAGAATGCTGTTCATTGACTACAGCTCAGTGTTCAACACTATAGTGCCCATGAAGCTGATCACTAAGCTAAGGACCCTGGGACTAAACACCTCCCACGGCAACTGGATCCTGGACTTCCTGACGGGCCACCTCCAGGTGGTAAGGGTAGGAAACAACATGTCTGCCACGCTGATCCTCAACACAGGGGCCCCTCAGGGGTGTGTACTTAGTCCCTCCTGTTTTCCCTGTTTACCCACGACTCCAACACCATCATTAAGTTTGCTGACGACACAACAGTGGTAGGACTGATCAACGATGAGAGAGCCTATGGTGCCAGGACAACAATCTCTCCCTCAATGTGAGCAAGACAAAGGAGCTGATCATGGACTACAGGAAAAGGCGGGCCGAACAGGCCCCCAATAACATCAATGGGGCTGTAGTGGAGCGGGTCGAGAGTTTCAAGTTCCTTGGTGTCCACATCACCAACGATCTATCATGGTCCAAACATACCAAGACAGTCGTGAAGAGGGCACGACAAAACCTTTTCCCCCTCAGGAGACTGAAAAGATTTGGCATGGGTCCCCAGATCCTCAAAAAGTAATATAGCTGCACCATCGAGAGCATCCTGACATCCTGACTGGCATCATCGCCTGATATGGCAACTGCTCGGCATCTGACCGTAAGGCGCTAAAGAGGGTAGTGCGTACGTCCCAGTACATCACTGGGGCCAAGCTTCCTGCAATCCAGGACCTATAAAATAGGCAATGTCAGAGGAAAGAAAATAAAATTGTCAGATACTCCAGTCACCCAAGTCATAGACTGTTTTCTCTGCTACCACACGGCAGCGGTACCGGAGCGCCAAGTCTATGACCAAAAGGCTCCTTAACAGCTTCTACCACCAAGCCATAAGACTGCTGAACAATAAATCAAATGGCCACCGGACTATTACATTGACTTACCCCTTCATTTGTTTTGTGCACTGCTGCAACTCGCTGTTTATTATCTATACATAGTAATTTCACCCCTACCTACATGTACAAATTGTCTCTAACCTGTAACCCCGCACACTGACTCGGTACCGGTACCCCCTATATATAGCCTCGTTATTGTTATGTTATTGTGTTACTTTTTCTAATTTTTTCTTTCCTTTATTTGGTAAATATTTTCTTAACTCTTCTTGAACTGCACTGTTGGTTAAGGACTTGTAAGTAAGCATTTCACAGTAAGGTGAGCAAGTATTCGGAGCATGTGACAAATACATTTTGGTTTGATTTGATTTGAAGGGGATGAGACAGGTTAAAGAAGGATTTTTAAGCCTTGAGACACTTGGAACATGGATTGTGTATGTATGCCATACAGAGGGTGAATGGACAAGGCAACAGATGTGTGCCTTTGAACGGGGTATGGTAATTGTAGGTGCCAGGGGCACCAGTTTGTGTCAAGAACTGCAACACTTCTGGATTTTTAACGCGCAACAGTTTCCCGTGTGTATCAAGAATTGTCCACCACCTAAAGGACATCCAGCCAACTTCGCACAACTTTGGGAAGCATTGGAGTCAGCATCCCTGTGGAATGGTTTTGACACCTTGTAGAGTCCATTCCCCGACAAATTGAGGCTATTCTGAGGGCAAAAGGGGGCTGGCGTTTGGAGGCAGGGGGGGTAACTCAATGTTAGGAAAGTGTTGCTAGTGTCTGGTATATCAATTTAAGTCTGCTTTGCTATTTCAGAAAAGGAATGTAGTTGCCTATGAATGCAATAGCTCCTTCTTACCACTGAATGGGGTGAAAGCACTGCCAAAGGCAGCTCCTATCAACATTTCATGTTGGGGATGTCAACAGGTATCTCTCCACTCTTCACACAGTGATTAGGGATTCACCATTCATGCTCCTCCAGACTACAGCTGTAAGAATTATACCATAACCTTACAATCTTAATTATCCCAACAATTTGTTTATATATTGTTAACAACTTTGGATTTCCTCATGCGGTCAGGGTCCAGGTATGTCAATATGAATGAGGTCAGTTTGAGTATCTGATGTGTTGGAGGTGGTGATGTTTCCCAGTTTGACTCAAAAAGCACCTCTCTTTCATTTTTTAATGCAGATGTTGTTCAATCTGACAGTGTTTAGACATCAAAAATAAGGACTGCACGAAGGCACAGATAGACATTACATAAACCTAGACTTGCAATGCAAAGGTATGTCTGTGTTTTTAAGCCGGAGCTCAGCCCCAACCCAACCTCCAACTCCCATCTCGGTACCATTTCTCAGGGGTTTTTCCTTTCTTTCCTTTCTCCTCACTCTCTCTCTCCATTGTCCCAGCTTCCTCCCTTCCTCCCTGCTCTCCCCAGCCCCTCGGCCCTCAGCCCATCCTCACATGGAACAGTTGTATCCGGTTACTCTGTATTGTGCTGCGGCTCAATAGGAGCCCTGTTCAGTGTGATAGTGAGTGTGTGTGGGTTCACCCCTAGCTAAACTTTCCATTGTAGCTAATCAGGTCAGACAGGACAGGGCCTTTAAAGAGGATGCTGTTGCTGTACTGAGATTGGAAGCATAACAGGCAGTAGAGACTATCTGTGTGACTTCTCAGTTTGCCCTAGCATTATTGGTCCGTCATTGATGTGCTGGCATTGATTTTTAGTATAACGTTAATCTAATTAATATACGTCTATTGTATTATATATTTGTGCCATACTTGTTCAGTTGGTGGTGTATCATTACGATGATGGGATTTTTTGTAAGCCTCCATTTTTGTCAATTGGTGAAGGAGCTGAGAAATAAGACATATGGGATTACAATATATGACGGGATTATAATGATGATATATTTTATCTATCATGGCAAGACTTCAAATTTTGTACCCCTCTAAGGTGTCACATTGCTCTCTACTAGTGGATCCTTTTGATTGGATACATCCATGATGGCTCCGCCCAATACACATATATTCTGAGCCAGTCCCTCGTCCCCTTTGGTGACACAGCCCAGCTCACCTGAGGATTCTCATATAGCCATAACAGTCACCTGTACCATCAGGGTCAGAACCCATCACACCACAAACAACTTTCACAGGACCTGCTTCAGCACACATACATATGTAAGTACCTTTTTTTTTAAGTTCTTCTTTATTTTCCAAAAGTTTGTAAATAGATTATGATTATGTATGTGGAATTTATTTCTGTTATGTGACCTGAAATTAACAGTTAACAGGCTTTTTAGTGTTTGGTAAACAAGTTTTTCTTTGTATTTTTTCAGTTCACACTGGGGAGGGGAGAGTTAAAACACAATGTACAGTAGATCTGAAGCAGTGACATCTAGATGCTAAATTAATTTGTCTTGTGCAAAGAGATGGAGACTTCAGCTTCATAGATATTAGATGATTGGATGATTTTGGATGATTTCAAACATATTCTATTGTTCGCTAAAGCAATATTGACTGAGAGTCTATTGTGCACAATTGACATGAGCAAAGGGTATTGTTAATTTACACCACCAGATCAGAATGAGTTTAGGTCTGAGCTCTGTGTGCTGTATGTTTCTATAATGGCACAACAGTGGGTGTACAGTCCAGCTGCTATATGATTACAAATGACAGAACAGTTCAAACAGTGTGTTTTAGTCCTCCTCTACTCTGGTTAGTAGTGTGGTTAAGGTTATGGTTAGTTTTTCATTCAGATTTTTAGGAGAGAAATTTAATAACTTTTGCCTTTGCAGCTTGGCCAGTTAGTGACAACTGACAACACTCTACTCTCTCCACCACTCTGCCCCAGCGCAGCAGAAACGCACCATGTCCTCCACCTTCTCCATGCGCAGCTACTCAGCCCGCCAGCCATCCTTCTCCAGCATGTCTCTGAGAGACAGCAGTAGTAGTGGTGGCAGGAGCCGCTCCAAAGCCCCTGTCTCCTCCCTGTCCTCTGCCAACACCCTGTCCCTCTCCCGCTCCCTCTCCATGGGCAACGGGCTCAATGTTCTGGGCGCCCTCTCCTCCCTGAACAGCATGGGCGTGGGCGCCAGCGACAAGGAGACCATGCAGGGCCTGAACGACCGGCTGTCCAACTACCTAGACAAGGTGCGCTCCCTGGAGCGATCCAACGCTGAGCTGGAGCTCAAGATCAAACAACTGATGCTGGAGCGGGCCCCCAAAGGTCACGATATCGAGGGTATGATGGCCCAGGCTCACGCCATTGGACAGGAGGTCAGTGCCCACCTGGCCGTAATGATGAATATGATATGTAATCAGCTAGTCAGTAATTGTGTATAGATCACAATACCTGGGTACCCTTGTTGTTTATATTTGTGTAGTCCTATTCCACAAACGTCTCCTGTATGTGCCCTGCCGTGCTCCTCAACTTTCTTCTTTCACTAGTACATCAGATACGACTGCTGTCCTGCGATGGGACACTTTCAGATGTGTATCTATGTGCTTTAGTGTATAACTTTAAAGTAAATGTGTTCCTTCCTTCCTGCTACTTCTCAGGTGAGAAAGAAGACCCTGGAGAATGCTCGCATCATGCTGGAGATTGATAATGCCAAGCTGGCCGCCGATGACTTCAGGGTCAAGTGAGTGCCAAACATAGAATTAGGAATTAGAATACTAGAATGGACATGAACCTTCTTATGATGGGATAAAGGTCAGCTATTTTGGTCAGGGAGCTGGTCAACCATGGTTTGCCAGTGCTTTCACCCCATTCCGGAACTTTTAGGGTTCATGACATAGCCCCTCTTGAAATTTAATAAGATCTCTATGGTGCCAACACAGAGCGGCTTTTCTTTTACCTGCCTGTCTGTGAGATTCACATGGGAGTGCTAGACTACGTTGCACTTTGGATAAATGACCTCTCTGTCAGGCCGAGAAATTAGAGCCTGCTCCCACGGTACTCACAGACTGAAAGGAGGCCATCAGTTAGCACTGGCCATGATAGATAGATAGGGTCAAGGAAACATCATCCATTTCAGAGGTATCTGTGGTTGGCAAGGTGAAGCACAAATCAAGAGGCGCCAGAGTTGTCTGTGTCAAGGTCCCTATGTATTCACAATGTACTGATGGTATTCAGTCAAATGTTGGAATGCAGCAGTGCTCACAGTATGTGTAGATGTATCTGCTGACCGAGGTATGGTTACGTGTGTGTGTGTCTACCTGCGTGCATGTGTCTGCATACCGGCGTGTGTACCTGTGTGTGTCCATGTCTGTGTGCTATGCCTCTGTTACCATCCATTGGTGTAGATGGGAGGCTGAGGCCACACTGTGCCAGTCTGTAGAGAGGGACTGTCTGGCTCTCAGGAGGGCCAAGTCAGACCACGACCAGATCATAGCCACCCTGAGAGGAGATCTGGACAGCCTGAAGGAGGAGCTCTACTTCCTCAAGAAGAATCACGATGAGGTGAGAGCTCCGCTGCACGGGTCAAAACCGGCCCAGCTATTACTGATGAGTAATTACACATCAACCTAATCACTTCACACATTGTCAAACTGTTTTTGGTTCAGTGGAGGGTTGTTCCAGGAAACAGAGTTGTATTCCAGATTGTCCCAGTGCACATAATCTATGAATTACATCCTCAAAACAACATGAGGGTTCATATGGTATCCTTAAGGCATCTTGTTTTACTTCCTAAAATGTTTATTATTTTAGGTAAATGGTGCTTTTTGGCACATGGGTAATTGTGTTAAAATAAAACATATATTTTCATTTGGTACGTGAATACAGTTTCATTTCCCCATGCATGTTGAATGTCACTGAAATATAATCATGTTTAGAATGACCACACCCTGTACTCCATGTAGTCTTTGAGTCTGGTGATACCATGATCATACAGACTACTGTATACACACACACACACACACACACACACACACACACACACACACACACACACACACACACACACACACACACACACACACACACACACACACACACACACACACACACACACACACACACACACACACACACACACACACACACAGATATGTCACTGAATGTGACACGTGAGCTCCACTAGCCACAGGGAGTGTGTGTGTTTAGACAGCCAGGTGTGGTGTCCAGGATGTGGCCAACTACTCAGGCTCCCTAGTAGAAATTCTCTCACACACACACACACAATATTACCTCTGAATAATTCATAATAATAAAAAAAGATTTATTGGGTTCTTATATTTGTCCTATTTCACATATGTACAAGTGTCAATGTTTCCGTCAGATACCTTTTTAAGAGCTCACCTGGCTGCCTCCCCATAGAACCAGCAACAACACACTGACCTCAACTGTCGTCTGACATCTGGATGTTAGTGTGTAGACATTGATTAGGACCTATCAGTATCAGCCATTACAGTTTTCCATTTCCAGACCCGCTGAAAGTGTTTGTCTCTCTCCATCAGGATTGGGGTCAATTCCATTCCAATTCTAACTCCAGTTTAATTCCTGAGGTGACTGAATTGAAATGGAGTTGATCCCAACTATGGTCTCCATCCCTGTAGGAGATGGGCTCCATGAAGGCCCGTATGGCCAACGAGCAGGTGAATGTGGAGGTGGATGCAGCCCAGGGCCCAGACCTTGGGGCCATAATGGCTGAGCTGAGGAGCCAGTATGAGGGCATTGCGCGTAAGAACAAGGAGGACTCAGAGACCTGGTACCTTAAGAAGGTCAGTGAGACATCTGACATGGTAATGATGAAGAACTCAGCTGAGCTCAGTAGGATGTCACTGAGTAGAAGTATTCTACAGTATATCATCTGTGTTTGTGAACGTAGTACTGTATGTGGGTACATTTACATTTACATTTAAGTCATTTAGCAGACGCTCTTATCCAGAGCGACTTACAAGTACATACATTCATACTTTTTTTGGGGGTAGATGTACTCATGACTGCTGTGTGTATGCAACACTGCTGGTGCAATGGAATGTGTGTGTGTGTGTGTGTGTGTGTGTGTGTGTGTGTGTGTGTGTGTGTGTGTGTGTGTGTGTGTGCGTGCGTGCGTGCGTGCGTGCGTGCGTGCGTGCGTGCGTGCATTTGTGCCTGCGCGTGTGTGTACGTGTGTGTGTTTTGCAGCTGGAGTCAGTGCAGTCAGAGGTAAAGGAGAGCGGTGAGGCGCTACGCTGTGCTCAGAGTGAGCTCAGCGAGAGACGCCGCTTCCTACAGGCCCTGGAGGGGGAACTGGACAGTCTGCGCAAACAGGTACTGCAGCTGTCCTTCAGCTGTCCAAACGCCCCCTTCTGTCAACACACGCCCCTTTCAGTCCAGACACACACGCTTCAGCTGTCCAGACATACCCCTTTCAACAGTCCAGACACACCCTTATCTGTCCTCTACCATTTCCTCGGCCTCTACCAATGCTTTCTCCCTGATGAGAAGCAGGGTTGGGGTCAATTCATTTTGGATTTTGAGGATACTGAATCCCTGGGCATCATTTTAAAATGAACTCTGTGGGAGGCACATGGAAAAACACTGCTCAAATAGATTGAGTCATCCTCTCTTAGTGTGTTGCTTCACATCTGCATCTGCTTTGCCATTATAAAGCAACAGTGCTGCAGTGCACACAATGAATATCCTCTGCTCTCCTGAGTGAATGGAAGTGAATGGAGATCAATTCATCAATGTGTCAGGACCCAGACAGAGCCAGACAAGTCAAGGTCATGTATGTGGCACTGTCAGTAACATGTGAGGGCAGATATATACATCCTGCAGTAGCTCCAGATCTACATAGAGAAGGCGCTGGTTTGGAAAACAGATCATGTGTGTTTGTTCAACCTGATAAAGAACCTACTGTCTCTATAAGCTGAATAATGATGAGTGAGGATGACACTCCCTGGTCTTGCTGGTCAATTGGTGAGGTTTGACAGATGGTAAATTGATGAGCCAGGTGTGGAATTCGAGAGCCATATACAGACTGTGTAGTTCTACTCAGGAGTAGCTGTGTAGCCATGAGTAGCTACTCATGGCTGCTGTGTCTGTGTATAATATTAGTGCGCCAGCTTGAAAAGTGATGAGCTAGTGGCAAACTACAACAATTTGGCAGCCATGTTTGTGCATAACATAAGCATTACAGTGATGAGTGGTGTAGTGGTAAGACACTATCACATTTCTAGCATGTCTGAGTATAAAATTACCGCCTTAGCTTAGCGACGATCCCAACATCTAGCGAAACACATTAGGTTAACTTGGCGGCCCTGGCCTGTCCTGTCTGTCCCCAATGCAGGTGGGTGTGTTGGAAGGGAACCTGAGAGAGACAGGCCATAAGTATGCTCTGGAGATGGACAGTTTGCAAGCCACGCTGTCTCAGCTGGAGGAGGAGCTGTCCCAGCTGCGTCTGGACATGCAGCGCAACAAGACAGACTATGAACAGCTGCTCCGTATCAAGCAGAACCTGGAGCTGGAGATCGCCACCTACAGGAGACTGCTGGAGGGAGAGGAAGTGTGAGTCCCTCTATTGATTTATTTAAATATTTGTATTCATTTTTTCAGCTCAGATTTACACAGACATAATTAGTATGAAGATTGACATTCCCTCACCTTCTCTCACTGACATTCCCTCAGATTTGAACATAAATACAGTGAGATACTGGGGGAGGATTATTCTTCTTGGTATGAGTTATTTGGAAACAAGCCTGAGCCTTGGTGAACGGTCGTCTAATTCAGACGGTAAATGAAACAAGAGCCTGGTGACAATGCTACCACTGTATGTGTGACTTGGCTTACTTCCTTCATATGTACACTGAACATAAACCTAAACGCAACATATAAAGTGTTGGTTCCATGTTTCATGAGCTGAAGTAAAAGATCCCAGGAATGTCCCATATGCACTAAAAGCTTATTTGTCTACAAATTTGTGCACAAATTTGTTTACAATCCTGTTAGTGAGCATTTTATCTTTGCCATGATATTCCATCCACCTGACAGGTGTTGTAAAGGTAGTCAATGTTGTTCTCCCCCTTAGACGAGAAGGAGCATGGATAGGACCAAGATGCGGATTGAGGGAAATAAGCCATCTTTTAATGACAACAGCAAAACAAGACACTACAAAACTACAAAACAACAAATGTGACTAACCTTCAACCGTCCTGTGAGGGACACAGGAACAAACACCCACAAAACCCCAGTGAAACCCTGGCTGCCTTAGTATGGCTCTCAATTAGAGACAAACGATACACACCTGTCTCTAATTGAGAATCATACCAGGCCGAACACAAAAACCAACCTAGAAATACAAAACATAGACTGCCCACCCAAAACACACGCCCTGACCAAAAACACATACAAAAACAACATAAAACAGGTCAGGACCGTTACAGAACCCCCCCCTCAAGGTGCGAACGCCGGGCGCACCAGCACAAAGTCCAGGGGAGGGTCTGGGTGGGCAGTTGACCACGGTGGTGGCTCAGGCTGAGGGCGAGGTCCCCACCCCACCATAATCAATCCCCGCTTCTTTATCCCCCTCCCAATGACCACCCTCCCACTAACACCACCTAAATGAAGGGGCAGCACCGGGATAAGGGGCGGCACCGGGATAAGGGGCGGCACCGGGATAAGGGGCGGCAGGTCCTGGCTGAGGGACTCCGGCAGGTCCTGGCTGAGGGACTCCGGCAGCTCCTGGCTGAGGGACTCCGGCAGCTCCTGGCTGAGGGACTCCGGCAGCTCCTGGCTGAGGGACTCCGGCAGCTCCTGGCTGAGGGACTCCGGCAGCTCCTGGCTGAGGGACTCCGGCAGCTCCTGGCTGAGGGACTCCGGCAGCTCCTGGCTGAGGGACTCCGGCAGCTCCTGGCTGAGGGACTCCGGCAGCTCCTGGCTGAGGGACTCCGGCAGGTCCTGGCTGAGGGACTCCGGCAGGTCCTGGCTGAGGGACTCAGGCAGGTCCTGGCTGAGGGACTCAGGCAAGTCCTGGCTGAGGGACTCAGGCAGGTCCTGGCTGAGGGACTCAGGCAGGTCCTGGCTGAGGGACTCAGGCAGGTCCTGGCTGAGGGACTCAGGCAGGTCCGGGCTGAGGGACTCCGGCAGGTCCGGGCTGAGGGACTCCGGCAGGTCCGGGCTGAGGGACTCCGGCAGGTCCGGGCTGAGGGACTCCGGCAGGTCCGGGCTGAGGGACTCCGACCGGTCCGGGCGTAGGGACTCCGACCGGTCCGGGCGTAGGGACTCCGGCAGGTCCTGGCTGGACGGCTTTGGCAGGTCATGGCAGGACGGCTCTGGCAGGTCATGGCAGGACGGCTCTGGCAGGTCATGGCAGGACGGCTCTGGCAGGTCATGGCAGGACGGCTCTGGCAGGTCATGGCAGGACGGCTCTGGCAGGTCATGGCAGGACGGCTCTGGCTGGTCATGGCAGGACGGCTCTGGCTGGTCATGGCAGGACGGCTCTGGCTGGTCATGGCAGGACGGCTCTGGCTGGTCATGGCAGGACGGCTCTGGCTGGTCATGGCAGGACGGCTCTGGCTGGTCATGGCAGGACGGCTCTGGCGCTAGGCAGACGGCAGACTCTGGCCGGCTGAGACGCACTATAGGCCTGGTGCGTGGTACCGGAACTGGAGGTACCGGGCTGAGGGCACGCACCTCAGGGCGAGTGAGGGGAACAGGAACTGGGCACACTGGACTCTCGTGGCGCACTCTAGGCCTGGTGCGTGGTACCGGAACTGGAGGTACCGGGCTGGAGACACGCACCATAGGGAGAGTGCGTGGAAGAGGAACAGGGCTCTGGAGATGCACTGGAAGCCTGGTGCGTGGTGTAGGCACTGGTGGTACTGAGCTGGGGTGGGAAGGTGGCGCCGGATATACCGGACCGTGAAGGAGGACACGTGCTCTTGAGCACCGAGCCTCCCCAACCTTACCAGGTTGAATGGTCCCCGTAGCCCTGCCAGTGCGGCGAGGTGGAATAGCCCGCACTGGGCTATGCAGGCGAACCGGGGACACCACCTGTAAGGCTGGTGCCATGTACGCCGGCCCGAGGAGACGTACTGGAGACCAGATACGTTGGGCCGGCTTCATGGCACTCGGCTCGATGCCCAACCTAGCCCTCCCAGTGCGGCAAGGTGGAATAGCCCACACTGGGCTAAGCACGCGTACTGGGGACACCGTGCGCTTTACCGCATAACACGGTGTCTGACCAGTACGACGCCCTCTTACTCCACGGCAAGCCCGGGGAGTTGGCTCAGGTATCCAACCCGGCTTCGCCACACTCCCCTTTAGCCCCCCCCCCAAGAAATTTTTAGGGTGAGCCTCTCGGGCTTCCGGCCTCTCCTATGTGCTGCCTCCTCATACCAGCGCTCCTGGGCTGTGGCTGCCTTCCTCTCCTCCCGAGAGCGGCGATTCTCTCCAACCCTTCCCCAGGGTCCCTTTCCGTCCATGATCTCCCAAGACCATTCCTCCTGTGTCCAGTGCCTTAGTTCCTTTTCTCTCTCCTCAATCCGCTTGGTCCTGTTATGGTGGGTGTTTCTGTAAAGGTAGTCAATGTTGTTCTCCCCCTTAGACGAGAAGGAGCATGGATAGGACCAAGATGCGGATTGAGGGAAATAAGCCATCTTTTAATGACAACAGCAAAACAAGACACTACAAAACTACAAAACAACAAATGTGACTAACCTTCAACCGTCCTGTGAGGGACACAGGAACAAACACCCACAAAACCCCAGTGAAACCCTGGCTGCCTTAGTATGGCTCTCAATTAGAGACAAACGATACACACCTGTCTCTAATTGAGAATCATACCAGGCCGAACACAAAAACCAACCTAGAAATACAAAACATAGACTGCCCACCCAAAACACACGCCCTGACCAAAAACACATACAAAAACAACATAAAACAGGTCAGGACCGTTACAGGTGTGGCATATTAAGAAGCTGAATCAACAGCATTACCATTACACAGGTACCCCTTGTGCTGGGGACAATAAAAGGCCACTTTAAATGTACAGTTTTGTCACACAACACAATGTCACAGATGTATCAAGTTTTGAGGGAGGGTGCAATTGGAATGCTGACTGAAGGAATGTCCAAAAGAGCTGTTGCCAGATAATTTAATGTTAAGTTCTCTACCATAAGCCAGAGATTGGTGGTCGAACATCATGTTCTCAAACATTGTTTTCGAAAATTTTGCAAAATGTCCAACCGGCTTCACAACCGCAGACCACGTGTAAGGTGCCATGTGGGGAAGCAGTTTGCTGATGTCAATGTTGTGAACAGAGTGCCCCATGTTGGCGGTGGGGTTATGGTATGGGCAGGCATAATCTATGGACAACAAACACAACTGCATTTTAGCGATGGCAATTTGAATGCACAGAGATACCATTACGAGATCCTGAGGCCCATTGTCGTGCCGTTCATCCGCCGCCATCATCTCATGTTTCAGCATGATAATGCACGGCCCCATGCCACAAGGATCTGTACACAATTCCTGGAAGCTGAAAATTCTTCCATGGCCTACAGTCATAGCCAAAAGTTATGAGAATGACACAAATATTAATTTTCACAAAGTCTGCTGCCTCAGTTTGTATGATGGCAATTTGCATATACTCCAGAATGTTATAGGGAGTGATCAGATGAATTGCAATTAATTGCAAAGTCCCTCTTTGCCATGCAAATGAACTGACTCCCCAAAAAACATTTCCACTGCATTTCAGCCCTGCCACAAAAGGACCAGCTGACATCATGTCAGTGATTCTCTCGTTAACACAGGAGTGAGTGTTGACGAGGACAAGGCTGGAGATCACTCTGTCATGCTGATTGAGTTCGAATAACAGACTGGAAGCTTCAAAAGGAGGGTGGTGCTTAGAATCATTGTTCTTCCTCTGTCAACCATGGTTACCTGCAAGGAAACACGTGCTGTCATCATTGCTTTGCACAAAAAGGGCTTCACAGGCAAGGATATTGCTGCCAGTAAGATTGCACCTAAAACAACCATTTATCTGCTCATCAAGAACTTCAAGGAGAGCGGTTCAATTGTTGTGAAGAAGGCTTCAGGGTGCCCAAGAATGTCCAGCAAGTGCCAGGACCGTCTCGTAAAGTTGATTCAGCTGCAGGATCGGGGCACCACCAGTACAGAGCTTGCTCAGGAATGGCAGCAGGCAGGTGTGAGTGCATCTGCACGCACAGTGAGGCAAAGACTTTTGGAGGATGGCCTGGTGTCAAGAAGGGCAGCAAAGAAGCCACTTCTCTCCAGGAAAAACATCAGGGACAGACTGATATTCTGCAAAAGGTACAGGGATTGGACTGCTGAGGACTGGGGTAAAGTCATTTTCTTTGATGAATCCCCTTTCCGATTGTTTGGGGCATCCGAAAAAAAGCTTGTCCGGAGAAGACAAGGTGAGCGCTACCATCAGTCCTGTGTCATGCCAACAGTAAAGCATCCTGAGTTCCTTCATGTGTGGGGTTGCTTCTCAGCCAAGGAAGTGGGCTCACTCACAATTTTGCCTAAGAACACAGCCATGAATAAAGAATGGTAACACATCCGAGAGCAACTTCTCCCAACCATCCAGGAACAGTTTGGTGACGAACAATGCCTTTTCCAGCATGATGGAGCACCTTGCCAAAAGGCAAAAGTGATAACTAAGTGTCTCGGGGAACAAAACATCGATCTTTTGGGTCCATGGCCAGGAAACTCCCCAGACCTTAATCCCATTGAGAACTTGTGGTCAATCCTAAAGAGGCGGATGGACAAACAAAAACCCACAAACTCCAAGAATTGATATGCAAGAATGGGCTGCCATCAGTCAGGATGTGGCCCAGAAGTTAATTGACAGCATGCCAGGGCGGATTGACTCTTTGCATCAACTTCATGTAATTGTCAACAAAAGCCTTTGTGTCACGTTCCTGACCTGTTTTCTTTTGTCTTGTATTTATTTAGTTGGTCAGGGCGTGAGTTGGGTGGGTTTGTCTATGTGTGATTTTCTATGTTGGGATGTTTGTGTTCGGCCGGGTATGATCCTCAATCAGAGGCAGCTGTCAATCGTTGTCCCTGATTGAGAATCATACTTAGGCAGCCTGGGTTTCACTTGTGTTTTGTGGGTGTTTGTTCTTGTGTCAGTGTTCCGCCACACAGGACTGTCACGGTAGTTATTTTGTATCGCATATTGTTGTTGTTAATTATTAAATCACTATGGAAACTAGCCACTCTGCGTATTGGTCCGATCCGTCTCGCCTCTCCTCGTCCGAGGAGGAGGATTACGACTGCCGTTACACTTTGACACTTATGAAATGCTTGTAATTATACTTCAGTCTTCCATAGTAACATCTGACAAAAATATCTAAAGACACTGAAGCAGCAAACTTTGCAGAAATTAATATTTGTGTCATTCTCAAAACTTTTGGCCATGACTGTACATATTTAACAGACATGTCACCCGTTGAGCATGTTTGAGACGCTCTGGATTGACGTGTGCGACAGCTTGTTCCAGTTCCCGCCAATATCCAGCAACTTCGCACTGCCATTGAAGAGGAGTGGGACAACATTCCACAAGCCAATGGCAGTCACGCCCCAACCTTTTATTTAAAATGTATCTGTGACCAACAGATGCATATCTGTATTCCCAGTCATGTGAAATCCATAGATTAGAGCCTAATGAATTTATTTCAATTGACTGATTTCCTTACATGAACTGTAACTCAGTAAAATCTTTGAAATTGACGCATGTTGCATTTATATTTTTGTTCAATGTAAGTAAACTGTGTTTTACTGATTTGACTTTCAGGATCAAGGAAATGCCTGTTCCTAAAAGTAAGTACATTGTCAGATAATTTCTTCTCTAACCTCTATCCCAGCCTTTAAAATCCTGGCAGCCATTTTGTGCCACACACCAGCTATTACAGTGTACTATTGCTGATAAGTGGAAACTGAAACTATGGATCTGTTCTGTGTTACAGAGGAGCCTGAGGTGAGGACCAGGAAGATCGTCAAGGTGGTCACCCAGACCATGATCAACGGCAGGGTAGTGGAAGAATCCAGTGAGGTGGAGCAGATCAAAGACAGCAAGAAATAAGCTGATCAGCTCCATTCTTTTATATCTTCCTCATCATCACATACACAGAGCCTTGGCCCTCCACATTCTAGTTGGAATCACAAATTTGTGAAAGAATGCTTTTTATCTACAAACAAGGACAGTCTGAGTCAACTAAGGAGATGTTCGACCACCAATCTCTGGACATGCAGTAACTGTAGACTAAAACGTGGAAAATGTGTGGGGTCAATGTATAATCAATATTGGGAATATATCATTTTGAGGTTTATTTGGGAAATAGTAAACAGTAGTAGGTTAATTGTGGATTAGAAGTGTGTCTATTTTTATATGAGCGGGAGAGCATGAGAGATCCCTTCAACAGTCTACTTTATATTAAGTTCTTTATGGCATATAGTAACTTTGTAGCTATGCTGTACATTCACCAAAATGTAATTATGCCTATATTGTAGCGCAGATAAAGTTTCTAAAATAATGATTGTATTGTAATGAAAGGAAACTCTCTGTTAGCAGTAGTTACAAAGTGGAATCCCCCCAAATAACAGAATCCTGTGTTACCAAATGGATTTTTTTTTGTCCATTAAAATAACATCAAATTGATCAGAAATACAGTGTAGACATTGTTAATGTTGTAAAGGACTATTGTAGCTGGAAATGGCAGATTTTTTATGGAATATCTAAATCGGTGTACAGAGGCCCATTATCAGCAACCATCACTCCTGTGTTCCAATGGCACATTGTGTATGCTAATTCAAGTTTATAATTTTAAAAGGCTAATTGAAAACCATTTTGCAATTATGTTAGGACAGCTGAAAACTGTTGTCCTGATTAAAGAAGCAATACAACTGGCCTTCTTTAGACTAGTTGAGTATCTGGAGCATCAGCATTTGTGGATTCAATTACAGGCTCAAAATGGCCAGGAACAAAGAACTTTCTTCTGAAACTCGTCAGTCTATTCTTGTTCTGAGAAATTAAGGCTATTCCATGCGAGAACTTGCCAAGAAACTGAAGCTCTCGTACAACGCAGTGTACTACTCCCTTCACAGAACAAACTGGCTCTAACCAGAATAGAAAGAGGAGTGGGAGGCCCTGGTGCACAACTGAGCAAGATGACAAGTACATTGGGGTGTCTAGTTTGAGAAACAGACGCCTCACAAGTCCTCAACTGGCAGCTTCATTAAATAGTATCCGCAAAACACCAGTCTCAACGTCAACAGTGAAGAGGCGACTCCGGGATGCTGGCCTTCTAGGCAGATTTCCTCTGTCCAGTGTCTGTGTTCTTTTGCCCATCTTAATCTTTTCTTTTTATTGGCCAGTCTGAGATATGGATTTCTCTTTGCAATTCCCATCACTCTCCTTGGTCAAATAGCCCTTATGAAGCCTGGAGGTGTGTTTTGGGTCATTGTCCTGTTGAAAAACTAATGATAGTCCCACTAAACACAAACCAGATGAGATGGCATATCGCTGCAGAATGCTGTTGTAGCCGTGGTGGTTAAGTGTGCCTTGAATTGTAAATAAATCACTGACAGTGTCACTAGCAAAGCACCCCCACACCACCACATATCCTCCTCCATGCTTCACAGTGGGAACCACACATGCGGAGATCATCCATTCACCTACTCTGCGTCTCACAAAGACACAGCGGTTGGAACCAAAAATCTCAAATTTGGACTCATCAGACCAGACAGATATCCACTGATCTAATGTCCATTGCTCGTGTTTCTTGGCCCAAGCAAGTCTCTTATTATTATTGGTGTCCTTTAGTAGGGGTTTCTTTGCAGCAATTCGACCATGAAGGCCTCCTCTGAACAGTCTCCTCTGAGTTACCTGAAGTCTGTGAAGCATTTATTTGGACTGCAATCTGAGGTGCAGTTAACTCTAATGAACTTATCCTCTGCAGCAGAGGTAACTCTGGGTCTTCTTTTCCTGTGGCGGTCCTCATGAGAGCCAGTTTGGTCATAGCGCTTGATGGTTTTGCGACTGCACTTGAAGAAACTTTCAAAGTTCTTGGAATGTTCTTGATTGACTGACCCTCATGTCTTAAAGTAATGATGGACTGTCATTTCTCTTTGCTTATTTGAGCTTTTCTTGCTATAATATGGACTTGGTATTTTACCAAATAGGGCTATCTTTTGTATACCACCCCTACCTTGTCACAACACAACTGATTGGCTCAAACGCATTAAGAAGGAAAGAAATGCCACAAATTAACTTTTAACAAGGCACACCTGTTAAATGAAATGCATTCCAGGTGACTACCTCATGAAGCTGGTTGAGAGAAAACCAAGAGTGTGCAAAGCTGTCATCAATGCAAAGGGTGGCTACTTTGAAGAATCTCAAATGTAAAATAGATTTGGATTTGTTTAATACTTTTCTGGTTACTACATGAGTCCATATGTGTTATTTCATAGTTTTGATGTCTTCACTATTATTTTACAATGTAGAAAAAGTTAAACTAAAGAAAAACCCTTGAATGAGTGGGTGTGTACAAACTTTTCACTGGTACTTTATATGCTGTCATAGTTGTGACATAAGGCTAAATGGAAAATCTATGGAAGAATAATCAGGGACTGAAAATAATAGGGAGGCAGAAACTGAGGAGAGGCCCAAATACAGTAGTCTCAGATGTCAAGTGTGTGTGTGTGTGTGTGTGTGTGTGTGTGTGTGTGTGTGTGTGTGTGTGTGTGTGTGTGTGTGTGTGTGTGTGTGTGTGTGTGTGTGTGTGTGTGTGTGTGTGTGTGTGTGTGTGTGTGAGAGAGAGAGAGAGCGAGAGAGAGAGCGAGAGCGAGAGCGAGAGAGAGAGAGCGTGTGAGATGTCTAAATAACGTTTCTCAAACTGAAACACACATTAGTTTGCGATGACAACAGTGATGCCCTTGACAACCTAGGCAGGCAGTACAATTGATGTCATGAAAAGCATTGTATTGTCCTGTTTTTCTGGATTATTGTGGTACCCATAGAGTTAAGATCAGGTGTCATGTCAGTTATAATACCATCTATGGCTTCTGGTCTGATCTTTCCATCGTCTATCTAAGTTCTTTATTACTCTTGTTAACCTGGATGATCAGTTGTAGATAAGGGACAAACTTTTATCTTCTACCACTTTATAATGAGCCTGTGTAACTCAATATCTATTAAGTGCACAATGCTCATTTTTCAAAGCACCCTTTTTTTCTACCCTTTTCACTGCCCTGACCATGAGTTCAGTCTCTAATCACTGAGGCCCTCACTAGTGTGTGAAGTTCACCAGTGACATCTGAGTGTGTGTGTGTGTGTGTGTGTGTGTGTGCACCCAACCAGCTGCAGGTATCAGACCCTGTAATGCCATAGAAACCATGGTAAGTATAATAGCATATCTAAAGAATTAATGTTGTTTTTATATGAAAAAATCTGTAATAGTGATTGGCTACTGTATGTATTTGCTAAGCAGCTGAGGTACTGAGGTCACTGAAGCACTGTATATAACATGATTCCTCCTCCGCTCACTTCACACATACGACATGTATCAATCTACCCTAAGTATGAAAAACTCTACTGATAATCCGCCACATCATATTTACAGTATGGAGGCTGATTTCATGATAGTCATTTGACGACTGTGTAGAGCACAGGTGTCAAACTCATTCCACGGAGGGCCGAGTGTCTGCGGGTTTTCGCTCCTCCCTTGTACTTGATTGATGAATTAACATCACTAATTAGTTAGGAACTCCCCACACCTGGTTGTCTAGGGCTTTATTGAAAGGAAAAACCAAAAACCTGCAGACACTAGGCCCTCCGTGGAATGAGTTTGACACCCCTGGTGTAGAGTATAGTCTATTGACAATATTAAATATTCCTTGTCATGTTCTCTATATTGTTAAATGACACAGTGGGCCGCTGACATACATTTTCACAATACAAAAACTATGACATAGTGTCAGTGGTCATATGAACCAGGAGGGTTTAATGCAGCAGAATAAAGAGAAACTATCAGGGGGAATAGCAGCACCAAAAATACACCTATGCGAGTCACATCCATGTTCAACATGAAAGTACATTTTTCCAACAGGAACTGTTAATGTGAGTTAGGGAGAGTTATTATTTTTAACGTTATACGCTAAACAAAAGATTATGAATGGTTTTGTCTCACAGTCATACTTTTGAAGAACAACTGAATGGAAGATGAGACAACATCACGGAGGGGCTGTGGTTACTCAAGGCATTCATTTATGAGGTCACACACACCAGCATGCAGGTGTAGGTCAGCCTGGCCTCAGAGTCATACGAAACATACTTTACGTATTTCTGAGCACCTCCAAGACATATGATACCTACTTGGTCTAGTTACTTTAGACAGAAACGAAAGTAGGGAGGTTGGTCGGGGAGGCGCAATCAGCAACCGTTTAGCAATCCAAAGGTTGAGTGTTTGAGTCGCGTCAGGGACAACTGGAGCATTTTAGCTAACCTTTCCCCTTATTCTAAATTTAACTAATTTCACCTGCAACGTAAATTATCCTAACCTTTGTCATTAGTTCCCCTAAATGCCAACATAAATTCTCCCTGTAATTCCCACCCACACAAAGACACAGACAAAGATTTACAAATATATAAGCAAACAGGTGCAGTTCAAACAATAAATATCTTTCTTCCAAAAAAGGAATAAGAAGGACAGTGACTGGCACCAAATCTCAGTTAATTCTGTGCTTTCATATCATGTCAACGATGTACAGTATATTACCACATCACTGTCTGACAAATCTGCAACACAATCCTGGAAACTCCCTGTGAAATTTAAAAGTAGTTTGCACAACAGCCCTATTGGGGGTGTAAATTGATACCCACTTTTGCAGTTGCATCTGTCGGTGTTGTGTGGGAATAGTGCAGGTAGTGTGTCCTCATGGAACCACCATTATGCAGAATACCTCTGGTGAATGTTTTTCAGTAGGCTTTATTCTTTTGCATGAGAGGACTGCCCCCCGGTGGCCAAGTCTGACAAGTAATATTTAAGGCTCAGTTCATGAAAACCTGCATGTTGTTTCCCTGCAGTACTGTAGCTATTTTTCCCATGGTCAAATAAAATCTAAGAATTAACACTAAAAACCTCAGCATTTATACTACTACTATTACTACCATGCAGACTCCCCTTCCCTGTTAGATGCTTCCACACTTTTCAGAATGTCACGACTTCCGCCGAAGTTGGCTCCTCTCCTCGTTCGGGCGGCGTTCGGTGGTCGACGTCACCGGTCTTCTAGCCATCGCCGCTCCACCTTTTCATTTTCCATTTGTTTTGTCTTGTTTTCCCGCACACCTGCTTTACATCCCCTCATTACTCTACGTGTATATTATCCTCTGTTCCCCCCATGTCTGTGTGTGGTGTTGTTTGTTGTAAAGTGTATGTGCACTCTAGACTGGTTTGCGACGGGTTATTTTGACCCGTATCTTGTCGTTCTGGGTACAGTGTGTTTTGCCTTATTAAAGTGCTCCGGTTGTTACCCATTTCTGCTCTCCTGCGCCTGACTTCCCTGCAGTCTGTTACGCACCTTTTACACAGAATAAGAAGTGTGTGCACAGACAGGCAGTAATTTATATATAGACACTGAAAACATTGCTAAGGTGTGTTGAAAACAGACCGTATTATCCATGAATTATGGCCCATAATACTTATAGTATCACCTCTGACTTTATTCAAATGACATGGATATCAAACATAATTTGCAGTAGGCTGCATAGAGTACTTAGGAGAATGACACACATGACCAGCCTTGGACCCACTCCCTGGACCAACTCCAATTTTAGTTTTTCAAACAGATTTGTTAATTATTTCATTTCAGTTTACTAAACAGTTTTTTTATGATTAGTTTCCATTTAAGTTTACGTTTCAGTTCACTATAACAATGTTGAACTAATGACCATTTCCTAATACATAACAGGAAGCCAACACATAAAAGCCTTACGCAATTACAGGTGTGTTATTACGCTGCATGTCAGAACTTGTGAACTTTGAACAAGAGAGCACAGATTAGTTGTGGCAGCATAAGTTAGGTTACTCCAGCTCAAAGCCACAGCCATAGGACTACTTTCACTGTTTGCAAACTGCTGTTTAGGGGGGGTTGGCCAAACATCACTTTAGATTTAAGGCTACTTGCAGACTGGGATCTTTTTTGGTAAGTGTTTATGTGAATAAAATCTAGTTTAAAGTAACAGTTAAAGTAGTGGAATATCGGAATAGTTAAACGTGTTGTTGAAACAGTTTCTGATCTCAGTACCTGATGTTGAAAACATAGCATCATCAGACCTACAACGTTCTCAACTCATTGGAACTCATATCGATCTATGTTTACAGAGAATTATAGAATACCTACAAACTTATATAGAAGAACTATAAACTTGACTTGATTCAATAGCCTTTACACAACATAAATGTCTAAGACCCTGGTGGAGTGGTGCCAGAAAAATAACACCTCCCTTAATGTCAACAAAACGAAGGAGCTGATCGTGGAATTCAGGAGACAGCAGAGGGAGCACGCTCCCATCCACCTCAACAGGACCGTAGTGGAGAGGGTGAAAAGCTTCATGTTCCTCTGCATGCACATCACTGACAACCTGAAATGGTCCATTCATACAGACAGTGTGGTGAAGAAAGCGCAACAGCGCCTTTTCAACCTCAGGAGGCTGAAGAAATTCAGCTTGGCCCCTAAGACTATCACAAACTTCTACAGATGCACCATTGAGAGCATCATGCTGGACTGTATCACCGTCTGGTACAGTAATTTCACCGTCCGCTACCGCAGAGCTCTCCAGAGGGTGGCGCTGTCAGCCGAAACGCATTAATGGGTGCACACTGCTGTGTCACTGGAAGGCCAAGAAGTGTCACTGGAAGGCCAAGAAGATCATCAAGGACCTCACGTGTCACAGGAATGCCAAGAAGATCATCAAGGACCTCAGCCATGACCTGTTCGACCCGCTACCATCTAGAAGGCGGAGACAGTACAGGTGCATTAAAACCGGGACCAAGAAAATGAAAAACAGTTTCTCCAAGCCATCAGACTGTTAAATAGTCACCATTAGCCGGCATCTGCACAGTACTCTGCCCTGGACCTTAGTCACTGTTAATACCCAGCTACTGTGACAGGTTAAAGGAAATACTAATAGCCTGTTATACATTAAAAAGTATTAGTAAGTTCATAGTATGTGAGGATCTTAAAACATCTAAGGTTAAGAAGTTCATGCATTCAGTATTAGTTGATAGATTGATAACATTTATATAATTGTGTTAAAATCCGTCAAGCATACAAAGGGTACGAATTGTGAGAGGAATGTGTAAACGTTATGTTGATTACTTTATGTTGTCGTAGGTAAAAGTGTTAATCTGTGATCTACTAAATGCTCCTAATCTATGAGCCTAAAATCGATTGCTTTGGTCTCCACTCAAATTCACGGAGAATTTGCGTTCTTTTTCTCATTGCACTAAAGATTCTCATGAGTAAACATTCCGTATCACAATTGGGATTCTTTCCCCCCCTTTTTCAGGTACGTTATTGATGATTAAAAAGAGTAATTTAAATGTAATAACTTGCTAACATGTCAAGAGTGTTTAAGGTTTGTTTTAGTAACATATTGAGGAAGTTAGTTAAGTTTGCAGAGAGTAATATGAACCGTGCTCGGTTGCAGCTAGCTTCGTACTGCTAGGTACTGCTACGTAGCTGCCATTTTATGTCGATTGTGAATGAACAGGTGCTTTGTTAATAAGAGATTTTGCGGCGTTATTTGTGTAATTGTTTTTCAAACACTTTATTGCCTGTTGATAAATTGAGTTATGGTTTACTGAGTTAAAGCTTTGTGCTTGACAGTTATATTGAAAATAGTATTTGTTTCAGTGATGTACAGTGTATACTGTTGTGACTTGAATAAGCCATGTACCCTACAAAACTATCTATTTCCTGTAGATCTGTTATTCTGTAAAATGTGTTACTTATGTAAAATGATTGCACTAAAAGTTCTCATGAGTAAACATTCCGTATCACAATTGTGATTCTTTCCCCCCCTTTTTCAGGGGTGTAACACTACCACCTGGTACTCTACCCCGCACCTTAGAGACTGCTGCGCTATGTACATAGACATTAAACAATGGTCACTTTAATATTGTTTGCATACTATTTTACCCACTTCATACGTATATACTGTACAGTGCCTTCAGAAAGTATTCATACCCCTAACATTTTGTTGTTACAGCCTGAATTCAAAATGTATTAAATATATTTTATTTCTCACCCATCTACACACAATACCCCATCATGACAAAGTTAAAACATGTTTTTAGACATTTTTACACATTTATTTAAAATTAAATAAAGAAATATACCATTTACATAAGTATTCACACCCCTGAGTCAATACATATTATAATCTTTCTGGGTAAGTCTCTAAGAGCTTTGCACATCTGGATTGTACAATATTTGCACATTATTCTTTTTTTAATTCTTCAAGCTCTGTCTAGTTGGTTGTTGATCATTGCTAGACAGCCATTTTCAAGTCTTGCCACAGACTCTCAAGATTACTTTTTACCCATCTGCCAATAGGTGCTCGTCGTTGCGAGGCATTGGAAAACCTCCCTGGTCTTCGTGGTCGAATCTGTGTTTGAAATTCACTGCTCGACTAAGGGACCTTACAGATAAATGTATGTGTGGGGTACGGAGATGAGATAGTCATAAAAAAATTATGTTAAACACTTACTGCACACAGAGTGAGTATCTTCTGATTTAACTTGTTATTATGCAAATATTTACCCCTGAACTTATTTAGACAAAGGGGTTGAACACTTATTGACTTAAGACATTTCAGCTTAAAATGTTTTCTGAATTTGTAAAAATGTCTAAAAACATAATTCCACTTTGACATTACGGGGTATTGTGTGCAGGACAGTGACACTAAATCTAAATTGAATTCATTTTAAATTCAGGCTGTAACACAACAAAATCTGAAAAAAGTTAAGGGGTGTGAATACTTTCTGAAGGCATTGTACATGACTAACATATGAATAACACAGTCAATTATTGATCTACACAGAAAAGTTGTATTTTTCTACAAGCATTAGCACTGGAACTGAGAACAACTACTTTATTGACTGAAAAAGTACTTTCTACAACTGTGATATGTGGTTGTCTCACCCAGCTATCTTAAGATGAATGCACTAATTGTAAGTCCCTCTGGATAAGAGTGTCTGTCTGCTTAGTGACTAAAATGTTAATGTAATTGAAACCTATTTATTAGGAAATAAGAGATGGAGTTTCTCTGTAACTAACTATTCTTCCTTTGTATCTTTTATCAAAGGATTCACCTAAGAGATGCATCAACCAGCCCTGGTCACGGTTGCTGTTCTGCTCTTCTCTCTCACCACTGTCTCTGGGGGGAATGTGCTGGTCTTCCCATTGGATGGAAGCCACTGGGTGAATATGAAAGTCCTCATCGAAGAGCTGTACTCCAGAGGCCATAGCATCACAGTGATTCGTCCAACCACCAACTGGTACATCAAGGAGAAATCCCCTCACTACTCGTGCATTACCATCCCAGTATCTGGTGGTGGATTTGTTGAGGAGGTCTTTAGATTGTTTGTGACCAGAAAATTGCAGATCCAAAGGGAGGGTGGAGGTTTCTGGTCTCGTATGAGTCTGGAGCTTGAGGTGGTGAAGGAGATCTATGAGATACACAAGGATTTGGTTGTAATGATAACTACGATATTCGAAGATGCCAAACTAATGCAATCACTTCGCGATGCAAATTATGACCTGGTTTTGACGGATCCTGCCATTGGTGGGGGCGTGTTTCTGGCTCACCGCATTGGTCTTCCTCTTGTCTTCAATGTCCGATGGACAGTCCAGGGCGAGGGTCACTTTGTCATAGCCCCCTCGCCTCTCTCATATGTCCCATTGCCAGGAGCACTGTTGACAGACAAAATGACTTTTCAAGAGAGAGTCATAAATGTTCTGTTTTATCTTTTTACAAGGTTTCAATTTGCATACGTCATGGACCCTAACTACATTCCGTTCGTACATCGTTACTTCGGCCCTGACGTTCACTACATGTCATTGTTTCAGGCAGCAGACATATGGCTCATGAGGAATGACTTTACCTTTGAGTTTCCGCGGCCCACCATGCCAAACGTGGTCTACATGGGCGGCTTCCAGTGCAAGCCCTCGAAGCCGCTTCCCCAGGACATGGAGGACTTTGTTCAGAAGGCCGGGGACCATGGGGTCATCATGATGTCCCTGGGGACCTTGGTGGGACAACTTCCTGAGGACATCGCTGAGGACATCGCAGCTGCTTTCGCCAAACTGCCTCAGGGGGTCGTCTGGAGACACACTGGGAAGAGACCCACCTCCGTGGGCAACAACACCTTACTAGTGGATTGGCTCCCACAGAATGACCTCCTTGGACACCCCAAGACCCGAGCCTTTGTTGCCCACGGCGGAACCAATGGAGTCCAGGAGGCCATCTACCATGGTGTCCCTATTGTCGGCCTCCCGTTGGTCTTCGACCAGCATGATAACCTCAATAGGATGAAGGCTAAGGGAGTGGCTAAGATAGTGGACATCGCCACCGTAGACAGAGACATCTTCCTGGAGGCAGTGAAGGCTGTTCTCTATGAGCCAACCTACAGGGAGAACATGCAGAGGCTATCCAGGCTGCACAGGGACCAGCCCATGAAACCACTGGACCGCGCCATGTTCTGGATTGAGTTTGTCATGAGGAACAAAGGAGCGGCACATCTGAGGACAGAGTCCTATAAGATGTCCTGGTTCACCTACCACTCTGTTGACGTCGTAGCCACGCTACTGGCCATTGTGTTGCTCATAATGCTGGTTAGCACTTTAGCTGTAAGGTTTTTATGGTGTAAGGTGTTTTGTAGGAGGAAAGTGAAACATGAATGATATCAATGTATTAATGAATATTAATATATTATCAAATTATCATTGATAAAATATTCAAAATATTATTTGATGGTATTCTTCCTAACATCAACAAGGAGGTCACAATCATTTATGTGGGTATTTTACACAATACAATTGGTTACTTTTGGCAATATATATTTGTATTCCATTTTTTAAATGTCACCCTCACATTAAGTATTGTACTCCAAATTTGATAGTACTGTATGTTGTAAATGTTGTACGACAGCAAAAAAAACTCACTTGAGTTGCCTGGTTGAGAGAAAGAGAGAAAGAGAAAGAGAGGTCTCTCTGATAGGTGACAAGAGCTGATGAAACTCCTGGATCTGATTACAAATAGTTATTACATTTGTATAACAAGGCCAAAGGGCCGTGTGTACGACGTGCATGTGTGTACGCCTGTGGTTGTGTGTCCAGAGCATAGCCTCACCTCCCAGGGGATGTGTCCATGGTACCGCTGTGGTTTAGCAGGATGCTGCATCTCAGCTTCAGCTCTTCCTTCAGCTCTCTGCGTAGCTTCTCTCCTTGAAGTTTAGGAAAGGCAAAGAGTTAATGGAGTGAGACAAAGAGCTGTAGGTAGGCTCGTAGGTAGGCTAAAGGTTGTAAAGCACTCTACAACAATTTTGTTATCTGATTTATAGCAACCCAAATCAATAGAACTTCAATAGAATGCAGAGTTGCTGCATGCAAATCACTTGATTAGAAATATAAAATAATTTAAATTCATAAATTATTCATAAATTCTTTAGCTCTATGAACCTGAGGTCGCTACCTCACTTTTTTTTAAACCTAAAATATACCACATACTGGTCTGCTGAGCAAGCTCAGTTCAAGAAAACCTGCATGTTGTTTCCCTGCAGTACTGTAGCTATTTTTCCCATGGTCAAATAAAATCTAAGAATTAACACAAAAAACCTCATAGCATTTATACTACTACTATTACTACCATGCAGACTCCCCTTCCCTGTTAGATGCTTCCACACTTTTCAGAATGTCACGACTCCCGCCGAAGTCGGTCCCTCTCCTTGTTCGGGTGGCGTTTGGTGGTCGACGTCACCGGTCTTCTAGCCATCGCCGCTCCACCTTTTCATTTTCCATTTGTTTTGTCTTGTTTTCCCGCACACCTGCTTTACATCCCCTCATTACTCTACGTGCATATTATCCTCTGTTCCCCCCATGTCTGTGTGTGGTGTTGTTTGTTGTAAAGTGTATGTGCACTCTAGACTGGTTTGCGACAGGTTATTTCGACCCGTATTTTGTGGTTCTGGGTACACTGTTTTGCCTTATTAAAGTGCTCCGGTTGTTACCCATTTCTGCTCTCCTGTGCCTGACTTCCCTGCAGCCAGTTACGCACCTTTTACACAGAATAAGAAGTGTGTGCACAGACAGGCAGTAATTTATATATAGACACTGAAAACATTGCTAAGGTGTGTTGAAAACAGACCGTATTATCCATGAATTATGGCCCATAATACTTATAGTATCACCTCTGACTGTATTCAAATGACATGGATATCAAACATAATTTGCAGTAGGCTGCATAGAGTACTTAGGAGAATGCCACACATGACCGGCCTTGGACCCACTCCCTGGACCAACTCCAATTTTAGTTTTTCAAACAGATTTGTTAATTATTTCATTTCAGTTTACTAAACAGTTTTTTCATGATTAGTTTCCATTTAAGTTAACGTTTCAGTTCACTATAACAATGTTGAACTAAATGACCATTTCCTAATACATAACAGGAAGCCAACACATAAAAGCCTTACGCAATTACAGGTGTGTTATTACGCTGCATGTCAGAACTTGTGAACTTTGAACAAGAGAGCACAGATTAGTTGTGGCAGCATAAGTTAGGTTACTCCAGCTCAAAGCCACAGCCATAGGACTACTTTCACTGTTTGCAAACTGCTGTTTAGGGGGGGTTGGCCAAACATCACTAGATTTAAGGCTACTTGCAGACTGGGATCTTTTTTGGTAAGTGTTTATATGAATAAAATCTAGTTTAAAGTAACAGTTAAAGTAGTGGAATATCGGAATAGTTAAACGTGTTGTTGAAACAGTTTCTGATCTCAGTACCTGGTGTTGAAAACATGGCATCAACAGACCTACAACGTTCTCAGATTAACCCATTGGAACTCATATCGATCTATGTTTACAGAGAATTATAGAATAACAAAAAAATTATATAAAAGAACTATAAACTTGACTTGATTCAATAGCCTTTACACAACATAAATGTCAAACATCTCAAGAAGCATCCTCCACAAACATTTGTAATTATACAAATTCATATAAAACTCAGCATCACCATTCAAATTATATTAACTTCTTTGATTGAATATTTTCAGTGAGGTCTAACAAAGCTTTTAGTAAGGTATGTAACCAAAATAATGTTTTTTAAAGAGACGTTGTCAGAGTAGCTTCCATCCTATACATATTTCGTGTTGCATCTGGGCTTTGCCAGTGGAAACAATTGTGTCACGTAACAAGCCAGCTTTATCCAGACATAGAGAGAACTTGCACAACTTTAGAAGTAATGTGCCTGAAGGCTTGACAATAACTGGGAGAATTGTGACAGCATTGGAAGACCTCATAGCATTACACAGTGCCTCTACATTTTCAATATACATTGACTACTTATTTACAGTAAGTGTAAAGGTTTTTATTGTGTACATTTTTTTCTCAAAAATTGTCTTTCGTTAACTAACACTCGCACTGACTCTTTCCCCCTTACTAGCTCAGACTTTGCTGATAGCTACTTTATCGAGGGAAAATGTACTTACTAAGACTGTGATATGTGAAGAAAGAACTCTCCGGGAAAAAGAAAGGTGAAGGTGTATGTTTCATGATTCACTACTCATGGTGTGATTGTGGTAACGTACAGTAGAGGAACTCAAGTCCATTTGTTCTCCCAATGTGGAATACATCACCATCAAATGCTGACTGCATTACCTTCTAAGATAATTTCTTCGGTCATCGTCACGGCCGTGTATATTTCCCCCAAGCCGACACTGTGACGGCTCACAAGGAACTCTGGACTTTGTGCAAACTGGAAACCGCATATCTTGCGGCCGCATTTACTGTAACGACAAGACAGCCTACAGGGAAGAGGTTTTAAGACCCTGGTGGAGTGGTGCCAGAAAAATAACACCTCCCTCAATGTCAACAAAACGAAGGAGCTGATCGTGGAATTCAGGAGACAGCAGAGGGAGCACGCTCCCATCCACCTCAACAGGACCGTAGTGGAGAGGGTGAAAAGCTTCATGTTCCTCGGCATGCACATCACTGACAACCTGAAATGGTCCATTCATACAGACAGTGTTGTGAAGAAGGCGCAACAGCGCCTTTTCAACCTCAGGAGGCAGAAGAAATTCAGCTTGGCCCCTAAGACTATCACAAACTTCTACAGATGCATCATTGAGAGCATCCTGCTGGACTGTATCACCGCCTGGTACAGTAATTTCACCGTCCGCTACCGCAGAGCTCTCCAGAGGGTGGTGCGGTCAGCCGAAACGCATTACTGGGGGCACACTGCTGTGTCACAGGAATGCCAAGAAGATCATCAAGGACCTCAGCCATGACCTGTTCGACCCGCTACCATCTAGAAGGCGGAGACAGTACAGGTGCATTAAAACCGGGACCAAGAAAATGAAAAACAGTTTGTATCTCTAAGCCATCAGACTGTTAAATAGTCACCATTAGCCGGCATCCGCCCAGTACTCTGCCCTGGACCTTAGTAACTGTTAATAGCCAGCAACCACCTGGTACTCTACCCCCCCCCCCCACCTTAGAGACTGCTGCGCTATGTACATAGATATTAAACAATGGTCACTTTAATAATGTTTGCATACTATTTTACCCACTTCATATGTACGTATATACTGTACAGTGCCTTCAGAAAGTATTCATACCCTTAACATTTTGTTGTTACAGCCTGAATTGAAAATGTATTAATATATTTTTATTTTATTTCTCACCCATCTACACACAATACCACATCATGACAAAGTTAAAACATGTTTTTAGACATTTTTACACATTTATTTAAAATGAAATAAAGAAATATACTATTTACATAAGTATTCACACCCCTGAGTCAATACATGTTAGAATCACCTTTGGCAACGATTACAGCTGTGAGTCTTTCTGGGTAAGTCTCTAAGAGCTTTGCACAGCTGGATTGTACAATATTTGCACATTATTCTTATTTCAATTCTTCAAGCTCTGTCAAGATGGTTGTTGATCATTGCTAGACAGCCATTTTCAAGTCTTGCCACAGACTTTCAATATTTTTTTTTACCCATCTGCCAATAGGTGCCCTTCTTTGCGAGGCATTGGAAAACCTCCCTGGTCTTCGTGGTTGAATCTGTGTTTGAAATTCACTGCTCGACTAAGGGACCTTACAGATAATTGTATTTGTGGGGTACAGAGATGAGATAGTCATAAAAAAATATATATTAATCACTTATTGCACTCAGAGTGAGTCTATGCAACTTATGATGTAACGTGTTATGCAAATCTTTACCCCTGAACTTATTCAGACAAAGGGGTTGAACACTTATTGACTTAAGACATTTCAGCTTAAAATGTGTCAGGACTTCTAAAAGTAGTGGGTGGAGAAGTCAGGCGCAGGGAGCAGGATAGTTTGATACGTGGATATATTTATTCCCAAACAACAGAGTGTCGGTCAACGCCACACACACGGGCGCTAAAAGACCCAGTCCAAAACAAACAGGACGAAACGGTTCGGGAAATAAAATCCACCAAAATAAACACACACCAAATAACAGAAAAACTAGCCCGCACAAAAGCCGGCGGGCCTACCGGGTTTAAATAAGCCCAAAACCAAAACCCAAACAAGAAACAGGTGCACTAATCAGACCACACTAAATGAAACAGAAAAGGGGATCGGTAGCAGCTAGTAGGCCGGCGACGACGACCGCCGCCCGAACAGGAAGAGGCACCATTTTCGGAGGGATTCTTGACAAAATGTTTTCTGAATTTGTAAAAATGTCTAAAAACATAATTCCACTTTGACATTACGGGGTATTGTGTGCAGGACAGTGACACAAAATCTCAATTGAATTAATTTTCAATTCAGGCTGTAACACAACAAAATCTGAAAAAGGTCAAGGGGTGTGAATACTTTCTGAAGGCACTGTACATGAAAAACATATGAATAACACAGTCAATTATTGATCTACACAGAAAAGTTGTATTTTTCTACAAGCATTAGCACTAGAACTGAGAACAACTACTTTATTGACTGAAAAAGTACCTTCTACAACTGTGATATGTGGTTGTCTCACCCAGCTATCTTAAGATGAATGCACTAATTGTAAGTCCCTCTGGATAAGAGTGTCTGTCTGCTTAGTGACTAAAATGTTAATGTAATTGAAACCTATTTATTAGGAAATAAGAGATGGAGTTTCTCTGTAACTAACTATTCTTCCTTTGTATCTTTTATCAAAGGATTCACCTAAGAGATGCATCAACCAGCCCTGGTCACGGTTGCTGTTCTGCTCTTCTCTCTCACCACTGTCTCTGGGGGGAATGTGCTGGTCTTCCCATTGGATGGAAGCCACTGGGTGAATATGAAAGTCCTCATCGAAGAGCTGTACACCAGAGGCCATAGCATCACAGTGATTCGTCCAACCACCAACTGGTACATCAAGGAGAAATCCCCTCACTACTCGTGCATTACCATCCCAGTATCTGGTGGTGGATTTGTTGAGGAGGTCTTTAGTTTGTTTGTGACCAGACAATTGCAGATCCAAAGGGAGGGTGGAGGTTTCTGGTCTCGTATGAGTCTGGAGATTGAGGTGGTGAAGGAGTTATATGAGTTACACAAGGATTTGGTTGTAATGATGACTACGATATTCGAAGATGCCGAACTAATGCAATCACTTCGCGATGCAAATTATGACCTGGTTTTGACGGATCCTGCCATTGGTGGGGGCGTGTTTCTGGCTCACCGCATTGGTCTTCCTCTTGTCTTCAATGTCCGATGGACAGTCCAGGGCGATGGTCACTTTGCCATAGCCCCCTCGCCTGTCTCATATGTCCCATTGCCAGGAGCACTGTTGACAGACAAAATGACTTTTCAAGAGAGAGTCATAAATGTTCTGTTTTATCTTTTTACAAGGTTTCAAATTGCATACGTCATGGACCCTAACTACATTCCGTTCGTCCATCGTTACTTCGGCCCTGACGTTCACTACATGTCATTGTTCCAGGCAGCAGACATATGGCTCATGAGGAATGACTTTACCTTTGAGTTTCCGCGGCCCACCATGCCAAACGTGGTCTACATGGGCGGCTTCCAGTGCAAGCCCTCGAAGCCGCTTCCCCAGGACATGGAGGACTTTGTCCAGAAGTCCGGGGACCATGGGGTCATCATGATGTCCCTGGGGACCTTGGTGGGACAACTTCCTGAGGACATCGCTGAGGACATCGCAGCTGCTTTCGCCAAACTGCCTCAGAGGGTCGTCTGGAGGCACACTGGGAAGAGACCCACCTCCGTGGGCAACAACACTTTACTAGTGGATTGGCTCCCCCAGAATGACCTCCTTGGACACCCCAAGACCCGAGCCTTTGTTGCCCACGGCGGAACCAATGGAGTCCAGGAGGCCATCTACCATGGTGTCCCTATTGTCGGCCTCCCGTTGGTCTTCGACCAGCATGATAACCTCAATAGGATGAGGGCTAAGGGAGTGGCTAAGATAGTGGACATCGCCACCGTAGACAGAGACATCTTCCTGGAGGCAGTGAAGGCTGTTCTCTATGAGCCGACCTACAGGGAGAATATGCAGAGGCTATCCAGGCTGCACAGAGACCAGCTCATGAAACCACTGGACCGCGCCATGTTCTGGATTGAGTTTGTCATGAGGAACAAAGGAGCAGCACATCTGAGGACAGAGTCCTATAAGATGTCCTGGTTCACCTACCACTCTGTTGACGTCGTAGCCACGCTACTGGCCATTGTGTTGCTCATAATGCTGGTTAGCACTTTAGCTGTAAGGTTTTTGTGGCGTAAGGTGTTTTGTAGGAGGAAAGTGAAACATGAATGATATCAATGTATTAATGAATATTAATATATTATCAAATTATCATTAATAAAATATTCAAAACATTATTTGATGGTATTCTTCCTAACATCAATAAGAAGGTCACAATCATTTATGTGGGTATTTGAAACAATACAGTTGGTTACTTTTGACAATATATCTTTGCATTCCATTTTTTAAATGTCACCCTCACATTAAGTATTGTGCTCCAAATGTGATATTACTGTATATTGTAAATGTTGTACTACAGAGGTAAGTAAGGCATAGGTAAACAAAGAGTTAAGGGACTGAGGCAAAGAGCTGTAGGTCGGCTAAAGCTTGTAAAGCATTCTACGCCAATTTTGTTATTTATAGCAACCCAAATCAATAGAACTTCAATAGAATGCAGAGTTGCTACTTGATTAAAAATATAAAATAATTTAAATTCATACATTATTAATAAACTATTTAGTTCTATGAACCTGAGGTCGCTACCTCCCTTTTTTTTTAACCTAAAATGCTCAGTAGACCACATACTGGTCCACATGGTAGGCTATGTGGCCTGCTGAGCATTGGGTCCATGCAGTGTTGCTGTCACGCCCTGACCTTAGAATAAATACTATGTTTTCTGTATTATTTTGGTCAGGTCAAGGTGTGATGAGGGTGGGTATGATTGTTTTGTATTGTCTAGGGTTTTTGTATGTCTAGGTGTGTGTGTGTAGTCTAGGCATATGTAGGTCTATGGTGGCCTGAATTGGTTCCCAATCAGAGGCAGCTGTTTATCGTTGTCTCTGATTGGGGATCCTATTTAGGTTGCCATTTTCCAGTTTGGTTTGTGGGTTATTGTCTATGTGAAGTTGCATGTCTGCACTCGTTGTATATAGCGTTCATGTTTGTTTTGTTATTTTGTTTAGTTTGATTAGTGTTATTTCTTTATTAAAAGATGTATGTATTCACATCACGCTGCACCTTGGTCTCCTCACTACGACGAACGTGACAGTTGCCAACTTAGCGACTTTCGCGCTATATTTAGCGAGTATTCAGACCCCTCTAGCGACACATTTTCAAAAAAGCGCCGAGCGACAAATCTAGCGACTTTTTCTGGTGTTATTGGAGACTTTTGGAGACTCTGACGTGAAAGCACGTATCGTTCTTACTATTCTCAAGGAGCAGCGGGTGCTGCTGTGGGCCCCACCCCTGTCCCAAAGCACTCACAGACGGCCCAGTCCTCACACAGCAGTCCTTCCCAGGTGCAGTCAGAGCAGGAGATGTTCACCCCTCCGCGTCCAGACTGCAAATGAATCACACATGCGGGAAGCTGCCGCTGGCTGATCCAGCCCTGGCTTACATAAAAATAAAAAAAATACCTGAACTAGGGCCAGACTAGTTACCATAATTTTCTCACTTTGCCATTGACAGTTTTTTCTATTGTCCCTTTTTGGTCCATTTAGATTGTTAATGTATACATATATATCTCTATTTTATTTTTAAATATTACGGTTAAAAATGTTCATGTTTTACTGTGACTTGTTGTAGGCTCCTCAGTGGACCATAAGATTAAAAACCGAACCAAATTAAGAAAACTAAACTAAAAAAAAAAAAAAATTTTTTTTTTAAACTAAGTAACTCCGCCAAAGTGTCTCTTTTGGGTCACTTTTGCCGGTCCCAAGTCCGGATAAAGGAGGAGGATTGGAATTGTGACATTAAAAAGTTGTGACATTAAAAAGTTCATTTGTAGTTCTAAACATATTTAGGGTGTTTTTTACTCACTTTGTCTCTCCCACAACGTTATTCCTCTCTCCTACAGCTTCCATCACAATTACATGCACATGGTAAATTATGCAAATTGGGTGATGACGTCATTTAGCGACTTCTAGTGACTTTTAGGACAGCCAATAGCTACTTTTCTTACTGAGGAGGTGGCAACACTGGGTCCATGTCACCACTCACTCACCACTGACCAGTAGCTGAAATGAAGCTCTACCGCTTTAAATAGTCATCCCTCTCCAGACTGCTCTAGCTTAGAGAGCTGCGCAAAATCTGGTTTATTTAGTATGAAGATATGTTGATACTGCTTCTCCCAATACACATCCATTTTCACGCCTATAGGCGATGTCATGGGCAATTATCTTTTTACCTCAATGTGACTCACAATCGTGTCCCTCCGAACTGCGCATGTGCATGCTGCCAAATCAAAGGCACTATGACAGATCTACAAGTTGCAAGATGAATCAGGAAAGTAGCAGATATGCCAGTCGGTAGTGCCAGGAGGACACAATAGAAGATGTCATACATGTAGCTGTCAACATGCAATGGGACCAGGGATGAGAATAAGGTGTGCCTCCATGACACTACAATTGTTGTAATCTACCCAATTCATATTGGTTTATCAATATTATTACATTGTAGGCCTAATATCAAAGTTAGTCTGCAATCAGGGTTAGGCCTAGTAGAATGTATTTACATTTTGTATTAACCTTTATTTAAACATGGAGTCACATTGAGATAAAAAAAATATTTTACAAGAGAGCCCTGTATAGGTTTACAAACAAAAACCAGTGCATAAATAAAGCACAACAGCCTTACATAAACATTACAAATAACTACACACTATAATAAAACACATAATACACATTAAACATATTTAAGAAAAGCAATTACACTCTGTAACATAAAGTCTCCAATCAATAATTTAAGGCACCAGAATATCTAATTGCAATGAATTCTGTGTATTGTTCCACACATAAGGGGGGGGAGTAAAAGCACATTTCCCCAATTCTGTGGCGAACAAAAGCATCTCCAGAGTTAAATTAAGATATTAAGATTTAGTTCAGTAACATGAACAATTCTCACGGGGCATGTGTACGCTAGCAAGCGGTAAATTGCCGCATGCCACTTAGGCCGCCCATTGTGACTAGCTTGAGGGCGTACTGGCAGCATATGGCAGCCCTTTCGATTGTGCGTCAAGAATTCAGCATTGCAAGTTTGTATGAAGGTCTGGTTATTAAATGGGTAAATAGTTCAATAGTTGTGTAGCGACCCGCACAGACAGCTGTGTGTTATGTGTTAGGCTAGTAGGTGGTTGTGTTGTACTGACCAGTACCCAGTGTTCGCGGGGTCCGACATGTCAATCAACCTGCTATCTGCCAATCACGGGAATGCCTGGAATGTTCTGATGCCGGGCATCTTGGCGGTTGGCGGAGTGGCGTGGAGGGGGGTTGGGCATGGAACATGGAGCAGATATGATGCAGATGGAGCATTGGAAGTTAAGACCAGGTTTAGCCTTTGTTCTCTCTCTTACGTCTGGGCTTCACAAGAGAAGGTCACGATTGGCTTGTGGGTTATGTGTCATTTATTTGGCGTGGGCTACGGCCAAACAGTAGCCTGTGTAAAGTTGGTTTAATAAACCGTCAATTCGCAAACTCAATCCTTTTGTCTGGACGATTGTTCATTTATGATCTAGTCAGGTCATTACAGTAATATGCTCTAAAACGCTCTGGTGACAAAACAAACTTTGCTGCCCTGTTTCCAATTGTCCACATGGCTGGGAGAACCTATGTAAGTAAATACATTTCGAAAATAAAAAAACATGTATTATTAGCTAGCTAGCTAGCTACAGTACAGGCTAACTCAAATTAGCTGCTAAATGAGCTAGCTAGCTATCTAACCAACTTTACATACTGAATAGATAGCTAGCTAAGTTAATTAAATATCACCAGGTACTTAATTAGATAGCTGTTTTGATGTATTTATCACTGTAAAAACTCCAAATGCATTTGTAGGTAGCTAGCTAACAACCATGGAGGCGGGTGAAAGGATAGCAGCCCCAACTGTCAAAGTGAGAGAGTAAGCTATTCTGGATAGGGCAGGTAATTGTATAGTTCCAGTCCCTCGAAGTGAGGATGGAGATGATAAAAAACATAATATTCAGTGCGGTGTAATTTGAGTATAATGAAGTCTGTTTCTTGAGAGGTTTTCTGTCCTCAGATAAAGAGAGCTATGAAAGCCTGTCTACAGATGAATAAGGTCCCACTGAAGAGCAGTGGGTCTCAGTCCTGGTCCAGGGGACTCAAAGGGGTGCACATACCGAGATGAGATCCTCAGACCCCTTGTGAGACCATATGCTGACACATGCACATTTGTGGCCTGCTGGAGGTCATTTTGCAGGGCTCTGGCAGTGCTCCTCCTTGCACAAAGGCGGAGGTAGCGGTCCTGCTGCTGGGTTGTTGCCCTCCTACGGCCTCCTCCATGTCTCCTGATGTACTGGCCTGTCTCCTGGTAGCGCCTCCATGCTCTGGACACTACGCTGACAGACACAGCAAACCTTCTTGCCACAGCTCGCATTGATGTGCCATCCTGGATGAGCTGCACTACCTGAGCCACTTGTGTGGGTTGTAGACTCCGTCTCATGCTACCACTAGAGTGAAAGCACCGCCAGCATTCAAAAGTGACCAAAACATCAGCCAGGAAGCATAGGAACTGAGAAGTGGTCTGTGGTCACCACCTGCAGAACCACTCCTTTATTGGGGGTGTCTTACTAATTGCCTATAATTTCCACCTTTTGTCTATTCCATTTGCACAACAGCATGTGAAATTTATTGTCAATCAGTGTTGCTTCCTAAGTGGACAGTTTGATTTCACAGAAGTGTGATTGACTTGGAGTTACAATGTGTTGTTTAAGTGTTCCCTTTATTTTTTTGAGCAGTGTATTATTTCTTACATTGTTACCCCAGGAAATCCTAAGTCTTATTACATACAGCCGGGAAGAACTATTGGATATAAGAGCAACGTCAATTTACCAACATTATGACCAGGAATACGACTTCCCGAAGCAGATCCTCTCTTCGGACCACCACCCAGGACAATGTATTTAATCCCAGCAGCTGACCGAAAAAAACGGCGACGCAGAAGGGGCAGACGGAGCGGTCTTCTGGTCAGGCTTCGTAAATGGGCACATCGCTCACCACTCCCGGGTATACTACTCGCCAATGTCCAGTCTCTTGACAACAAGGTAGACAACATTTGAGCAAGGGTTGCCTTCCAGAGAGACATCAGAGACTGTAACATTCTTTGTTTCACAGAAACATGGTTCTCTTGGGATATGTTGTCGGAATCGGTCCAGCAAACAGGCTTCTCCATGCATCGCCCTCTGGGAAGAGTAAGGGCGGGGGTGTATGCTTTATGACTAACAACTCATGGTGTGATCATAACAACACACAGGAACTCAAGTCCTTCTGCTCACCCAACCTAGAATTCCTTACAATCAAATGCCAGCCATTCTACCTACCAAGAGAATTCTCGTCAGTTATAGTCACAGCTGTGTACATCCCCTCCTCAAGCAAACACCAAGACGGCCCTCAAGGAACTTCACTCGACTCTATGTAAACTGGAAACTATATATCCGGAGGCTGCATTTATTGTAGCTGGGGATTTAAAAAAAGCAAATTTAAGATCAATGTTTGATCAGCATATTGATTGCACGACACATAGGGCTAATACTCACCGACCACTACTACTCTAACTTCCACGATGCATACAAAGCCCTCCCCCGCTCTCCCTTCGGCAAATCCGACCACGACGCCATCTTTCTCATCCCGACTTATAGGCAGAAACTCAAACAGGATGTACCAGTGACGAGAACCATTCAACACTGGTCTAATCAATCGGAAGTCACACTCCAAGATTGTTTTGATCACGTGGACTGGAATATGTTCTAGTCAGCCTCAGGGAACGACATTGATCTATATGCTGACTCGGTGAGTGCGTTTATAAATAAGTGCATTGGAGATGTTGTACCCACTGTGACTATTAAAACCTACCCTAAACAGAAACCATGGACGGATGGCGGCATTCGCAAAAAACTGAATGCGCGATCCACTGCATTTCACCATGGGAAAGAGGTCTGGTGATATGTCTGAATATAAACAGTGTAGTTATTCCCTCCGCAAGGCAATCAAACAAGCGAAAGTCGCAATTCAACGGCTCGGTATGTGATAGGGTCTACAGGAATCATGGACTACAAAAATAAAAACAGCCACATCACGGATACCGACGTCACGCTTCCAGACAAACTAAACACCTTCTCTGCCCGCTTTGAGGATAATACAGTGTCACCGTCTCGGCTCGCTAACAAAGACTGCGGCCCCCCCGCTCCTTCTCAGTGGCTGACGTGAGTAAAACATTTAAACATGTTAACCCTCGCAAGGCTGCTGGCCCAGATGACATCCCTAGCCACATCCTCAGAGCATGTGCAGACCAGCTGTGTGACTAGTGATCCATTTAATAAAGTGGCCAATGATTTCAAGTCTGATGTAGGCAGCAGCCTCTCTGTGTTAGTGATGGCTGTTTAACAGTCTGATGGCCTTGAGATAGAAGCTGTGTTCGTGTTAACCCTCGCAAGGCTGCTGGCCCAGACTACATCCCTAGCCACATCCTCAGAGCATGTGCAGACCAGCTGTGTGACTAGTGATCCATTTAATAAAGTGGCCAATGATTTCAAGTCTGATGTAGGCAGCAGCCTCTCTGTGTTAGTGATGGCTGTTTAACAGTCTGATGGCCTTGAGATAGAAGCTGTGTTCGACTTACCACTCAAACGTGCTCAATGACAGAAGTGAAAAATTCAAACTAAGTTGTTAATTTGATAGATTTCTAATAGTACAACCTCGATTCAAAGCAGTTATTTTATGTAGCTGAACATGTCATTATTACAAACTCGTGAAAGTGACAAACTGACACGTTTTCATTTTCATCAAAATCTATTTTAAATAGAAGGAGTTGCAACCCAGTCTCTCATTCATTATGTACTTTATGTACAAATTAGCACAATGTTTTTATGTACTAATGGCACAAACTCATGGCGCATCGAACTCCATCAATGCCACGCCCCTTCTGAATCCTATAACTGAATGTTCTCGGAGTTTGTGCTATTAGTACAAATAAACATAACTTTCTATCTACTGTAAGAAATTGTAATAGATACTGGAAACTAGTAATAACAACATTTCAACATAAGCCATCTTTTATACAAAATACACATACTCCTCATTTCTCTTGGACATATGCTGGACTTATTAAGACACCAACTACAGACACACACAATTCCCCTCCCCCATGATAACCACAGACACACACAACTCAAGGTTGGAGCTCAAAACAAAGAACTATCTCAGGAACCAATGGAACGTTGACACCAGGCCTGTTCAGGACTACCCAAGACCCAGATCGACCAATCGGAAGGCCAGACTTCCAGATCAACCTACTTTGCTTGTTGTCTATATAAAACTGTACAACTGCTTAAACTACCTCTTTCCGGACGATTCCATACGAATCAGACAGAAAGAGCCTTGCTGCAAGATTTTACTAAGATGTCTTTACATGTGATTAAACGGCCTTATTATAAAATTATCCACCTCGTCCTATGTCTCATCTTGTTCTCCTGTCTCCAGTAAACGTTTTATCAACACTACTGCTACCAAAACTTCATGACCTTTGATCACGTGATTTTTAAAAGGCAGTGACCAACGATGTACATCAATTTGACAAAAGTGATTCGTTCGAACGCGCCCATTGAATGCTGAGTCTGCTTCGCTAGCATTCCCGGAAGTCTCGCGATGTTGGGTCTCTGGGTTTAGAAACTCTGTGACGCTGCCACTCCTCACTGGTTTCCACTAGTTACTACAGCCACAAAGTAAAATTTGGCTATTATCGTAAAGATGTGTGAAAATTTAAATGTGCTTCTTGGTCGTAATTTAAGGTTAGGGTTTTGCATACGGTTAGCAGTGTGGTTAAGGTTAGGGTTAGCTTTAAAAACTAATTTTACGAAAATAAACGGTAGAAATAGGCGGGGTTTATGACTTTATGGCTGTGCGATCTACTTACGAACCTCCTTACTAGTACTTCCGCACTGTAGGCAAACTGCAATCTTTTTCAAGACGATTCTAGATTGAAAAGTAGATTCATGTAAAGTGATTTTACCGAGACAGTTTTCGAGGCGTGATTTTCCTATTGACAATAGACGATAGGTGAATGTTTTCTCTAGCGCTGAAATGTAGTAATGCTGTTGTCTTTACATTCGGGACACTGGTAAAATATGGCCACTGTTTTAGAGCCGCATCTAGATTCCCGCGATGAAGAGAAAGAACGCCGAGTAGACATAATATGCTTTTGCTTGATCGTTTCACTAAAACAATGAATGACGCCTAGCTGTGTTTCTGTTTGATCCAAATGGAGTGACATCCTTTTTCCAGAATATTTATCAAACATCAGTTTGTCTTCTCACGATTAGGCTCCGCACAGCAGCATAATAATAGGCCTAAGAATATTAATCCTACTATATTATCAATTGAGATTGTTTTACGTTTTGAAATGTTTCAGTTTTCATATTGATCTCTTATAATATCAGCATTATTGATTGTTCAAAGATTTATTTGATAATTAGAACGAATATATTATGTCATGATTTTCTATTTGGGTATGGTACACTTCACATTACACTGATAGTCATTGCTCAGAAACATAAATTAATGTTGCATTCTCTTATCATCATGTTTGACCCTGATAATGTAGTTTGAGCCTTATAAGCCTTTATAATGACATATGTCTCAATCTAGGACATTTTCAACTGCCTCAAGCTGGCTGTTATTAAATCAGGATAATTCTGATAATACTACCTCATAAAGGGATCATATTCTTGTAAAAAGTCTTAAAATTCATTTCAACCACATGATATTCCATATACCTGTTATCAAATGCATTGCCACTGTTTTCTCCCTCCCACCAGGCCTGCAGGCAGCTGCAGGAAGCCACAATGTCCATGGCCCAGCAGCAGAACCAGGTGATCCTCCAGTTCCGCTTCGGAACCTTCGGAGACTCTATGCTGCAGAAGATGAACCTCCTTCGCCGCCAGACCCGCTTCTGTGATGTCACCGTGCGCATCAATGACCTGGAGGTACACATCTATCAACCACCTGTGTTTTTGGACTTATTATAAGCATTCTCTGCTGCTTATATTATAAGCATTTTCTGTTTACCAAGTTTTTATATATTTTGTATCTTCTTTTTATCATTATTTTATTAGGCACATCACCATGAGGTGCAGTCTCTGTATGAATTGTGCTATACATTTTATAATTTTTTAAAATAAATACTATTATTAGGTCCCCGGTCATAAGGTGGTGTTGGCTGCCGGTTCTCCCTTCCTCCGGGACCAGTTCTTCCTTCAGGACTCGTCCACAAGGGAGGTCCAGATCTCCATGACCCAGGAGGCAGAGGTGGGCCAGCGGCTGCTGCTGTCCTGCTACACAGGCACCCTGGAGCTGCCTGAGCTGGAGCTGGTCAACTACCTAACTGTGGCCAGCTTCCTCCAGATGGGCCACGTGGTGGAGCAGTGCACCCAGGCTCTCAAGAAGTTCATCCAGCCACGACACTGCCAAGTGAAACAACAGCCTCAGGAGGAGGAAGGAGATGGAGAGACTCTCAGAGCCTCTCCCATCCAGAAAATACAGGAGCTGCCCCATGCCCAGGTAATAAATCGTGAGGAGGAGGATGATGAAGATGATGATGTGATAATTCAGCCGATGACCCCAACCCAGAGGCGAGACAGGGGTGAGGGCGAGGAGAGCCCCATCACCATCGTAAAGGTGGAGGCCGTTTGTGAGCGGGTGTCGGAGATGTCTGACCGCTCCTCTGCTTCCATTGCAGGGTGCTTCCACACCAGCCCCCCATCGTCATTACACTCCCCTGAGCCCCAGCACTCCCTAATCAACTCCACCGTTGACACCCGGGCTGGTGAGATGACCATACCACATATGCCAGGATACCCGCTCAGCCCCCCCCCACTACCCACCTCAGCCACAGGGAGACCTAATCTGGGGGGGCACCTACGAAACTCAGACAAATCTCTTCAGTGGTACCACCAGTGCCCAAAGTGTGCCCGTGTGTTCCGCCAGCTAGAGAACTACGCCAACCACCTCAAGATGCACAAGCTGTTCATGTGCCTGCTGTGTGGAAAGACGTTCACCCAGAAGGGTAACCTGCACCGGCACATGCGGGTCCACGCTGGCATCAAGCCCTTTCAATGCAACATATGTGGCAAGACCTTCACTCAGAAATGCTCTCTCCTGGACCACCAGAACTTACACAGTGGAGACAAGCCCCATCGCTGTAACTACTGCGACATGGTGTTCGCACACAAGCCAGTGCTCCGCAAACATCTCAAACAAATCCACGGCAAGAACAGCTTTGACAACGCCAATGAGCGGAGTCTACTACATGACGGGGTTCTTGATTTTGAGTACGGGCGTCTGCAGGACTGTAGCATGGACAATAGCATGGACAATAAGCCTGTTGTTATGGATGACTCTCTTTAGTGCTGTATCAAGTTTAATTTCTGCTGAGTCATAAATTAATAGCTGCGTAGTAGTGTTAGCTGAATTGTAAACCGTATCGTACGGTACTTGAAGGTACAACACTGAATATTAGAATAAAAGTTACTGTAGACGTGTATACAGTATGTGTTCATATTTTATAACAATGTTAATTTAGTGAATGAGTTAACATGATATTTAAAAAGCTGCCCTGATTGTGTGGTGTCATTTTTGTAATACATGTAAATGCATATTTTATTTATGAATAGACAACAGAATGTGAATCTGTTAGATTTTTTATCAGATTAAAATTGCAAGCTTTAAAAATGTGGAATGCTGACATTTCTGTTAAATCACAACAAGTGTTCTTAAGTGAAATGAGTGCCAAAAATATTACTGACATAATTTGTCCTCAGGAGGATTGTTTTGGCTAAGGTAGCCCACAGTAGGACCAAAGTGATGATAGTGTGTCTTTAAAACATAATATGTTATTATTGTCGATTAAGCCTGTTTTTGAAATGGGTAGACAATAAATGCTTGTATCTTGAATGAGGATGTGACGTGGGTGAGAATGATGAGGATGTTGTGTTTCTACCATATCAGAGGAGCAGACACCCAACAGGAAAACAATGAGTCCCACATTACTTTAAGTGACACTAAAAGCTGATCTAGTTGCAATGTTATTAGATTGGTAGGTACAGGTTAATTACAGTGTGTGTACACGTTGGTACGTAGTACGGGCAGTTTGGGCCCAACTGTCAATTAGAATTTATTTGCAAATCTAATTGATAGCCTACAAAGTCCAAACAGCTATAGTTAGCTGTGCACCAATGTAAGTACTATGCAGTAAGTACTATGCAACAATGTGTATCTACACTGTAATTACACTGTACCTGTCAATGTAACCACCATGTAAATACTAGTATTTTTTTTCAGCACAATGGAACCAATCAAGTTACTGCATTCAGCCTGTAACCCCAAAAGCATTACTATGCTTCCTACAGCAGATGGAGCCATTGTATACCATGTAATCTCACAACATGATGCGCTGTCTTTTGTATTCTCTGAGAACACTACATGTAGTTACCCATTGTTGTGGTTGTATTACTGATGTTACAGTACTGTAATTCAAGATTGTAAGAGGATTTACATTGATGACCATTCCTCATGCCACAGCATCAGGGTTATTATAATGTAGTAAATAAATGTTTACACTAATCTTTTTATCTGCTCCATTTAGATATCAATATACTATTGTACTTCATACCATGCCTTATGAATAAATGTATTCACTGTCACACTGATCTCTGTTTTATTTACATAGATATCAAATTAAGGGGCCACATCAGTTGATTGACTACTTGACTGGTTACAAGTAACCTACAGACAGTTCTATATGCACATTGAGTGCAGTCTAGCCTGCGCAGATTACAAGATCATTATACTGTATCATATTGATGGCATTTCTGAGAAGGTAAACACATCACCAGGGATTAAAAATATCTACAAATCTGAGCAGGCCTGCACAGAGTATGTCTGTAAATCTGGAATACGCCCTCTGTGTGTGTGCAGGTGCGGTGGTGCATGGACGCATGGTCTGTGGGGCAGCTGGCATGTCTTCCTGTGTCTAGCCCAATCACTCAGGCAGACAGGATCTGCTTGGCTGAAACTCTGCACCTCTGCTGCGCAGCCAGTCACAATCCTGACTCTTGGCTCACTCACAATTACTGTAGTCAGCTCACATGGCTAACTGGGTGTGCTCGTTGTTGTCTCCTCCCGCTCCGGGGCTCAACGTCACCGTATCCACCGGTTCTGGCAAACCATCTTTACGCACACCTGGCAACCATCATTACACATACCTGCACAGTCACACCTGGACTTCATCACAACCTTTATTACTTACCATTTATCTAGCACTGTTTTGTCAGTCATCAGGTAGTATTGTTTGTGTGAGATGCTTCTCTTGTTTTGTATCATTCCATGTTCGCTATCATTAAACTCACTAACTGCACCTGCTTCCTGACTTCCTGTGTCTATGTTACAATTGTTCTGTGGAATATCTCACTTAGACGTTGTCACTGTCTGTTCTGTTCGTACAGATATAGCCTTTTTTGTTTATGTGGCCCCTATTAAACCAGCTCTATGTGTGTGTGTGTGTGTGTGTGTGTGTGTGTGTGTGTGTGTGTGTGTGTGTGTGTGTGTGTGTGTGTGTGTGTGTGTGTGTGTGTGTGTGTGTGTGTGTGTGTGTGTGTGTGTGTGTGTGTGTGTGTGTGTGTGTGTATAAATCCATTAAGCAGCAGCTACAAGAGCAACATAGCTTTAATCTTCGAATTGCTTAATTATGTAAACTGAAACAGCTAATTTTATTCGTTAATTTGGCAAAAATGCTCTGTATTGACATTCATGAGTTCCTCAAATGTTTTGCTAATTGTGGGCAGGAGCCCTTAGCCTAAAGGTGATAATTGTCAATTTAATGCACTCTATGACAAAAACACAATGCCAAAGAAGTGTGAGTTTTGTTGATGTTCTGTTTTGGAGTCTGCAGACACAATGCCCAGAGAACTGTCTATGGCCACTTGCCCTAATTTGCTGTTATTATTCAACTGAATCCACAAAACAACAGTGATACGGAACGTTATCAACCAGCCAAGTCCGCCACGACTGATGGTGAAAGATCTTTTCCAAGAAGCCATGTGCACCTCAGATAGAATATTAGACATGTATTACCACTCTGGGACTTCAGACTCCAAACTGTGGTCATTGTTTTTACAAATGGGAAGTTTGGGTAGAAATATGGAGCCCTTTGTTAAACAATTCTTGTCTAGAAATAGCTTCAAATGTTTTGTTTTAGTGCAGAATATCAAATATTAGTCACCCAGTGAAGCCCTCAGAGCTCCTTTTGTTCTCCGCTGGACATTTTAAGACGTTTTAAGTGGCTGCTTGTCTCACAGAATATGTCTGTCTTAAGGGGCTGGATGTCAAGAACATTCATTAAATTATACTGAGAAGAAATACAATGTTTTTAGAACTGGTCCTGTCCCTGTCTGACTCCGGTCAGTGTGTTTTCTGTCAGATAACAGAAACATAATGATGTAAATCATAGGTACTGAGGACATTATATTGTCAAGTGAAGTGCATAATACCTATCCACGGTAGTATCCACTTCAGTAGATATGTCCTGGAGCAGGGGCAGATTGGCCATCTGGCAATTTTGGCAAATGACAGATGAGCTGGACCATTTTTTAGTTGGGTGGGCTGGTCGAAATTGACACACATCTTTTCTTTTTTTTATTATAAAATAAATGAAAAAGGTGACATGGCTGGTGGCCCATGAGCCTGTTAAGATTTGTTTTACACTTTCATTACAGTAAAGTGTATTATCTTCATGATTCCTGTAATGAAAGTGTGTGCCCTACCCCTATGCCTGTTTAGCTGGGGCCGGCTGTAAGTGTAGTTATTTCTCAACTCTCAATAGCAACTATTTTACAAGCAACATATTTGATATGGCTTTGAGATATGGAGCGGCGCGAAGTGCTCACCGGCCATTGTGAGGGCTACTACCAGCAGTACGGCCGGGACGATACCAGTATTGCGATATTTGTCCATGGCGAAGCAGATAAAACTCTTTGGTCTTTTAAAAACCTGCTGTATGTAAAATATTCTGTGATGTAGCTTGGAAAATAAATAAATGTGACTCTGGATGACAACATAAGGATGTTTGTTTCCAACATTAGGGCTGTTTCCCTAAAGAAGTTGAATCCATTTCGTGTTTTGTTTCCTTTCCCTGATACTAACGAGTATCGCGATACTGGTATCGTAACGGCCCTAACCAGCAGTGGGTATTATTTAGAGTTAGCGATCTAGTTAATGTGTTTTGAGTTTCCACATCCTCAGGTGTTGAACTCCAATTAGCCTATGATATTAGTTAGTGCACATAAAGATGTAAATGTTATGTGTCAGCACTGTTGTGTCAGGGTGTAGGGTGTATGTTTGGGGATGGGGTGTGTGTGTGGAGCGTGAGTTAGCGGATAGTGTAGTGATGTGGGCTGGTGTGAATAAAATGCTAGAGCCTAATTTTTGTCCCAGTCCTCCCCTGCCCTGGAGTGCTACTGGATGTGCAGGCGTTTGCTCCAACGCTACTGTAACCAACCTTCCTAATCAAGGTCCCGAGGAGCAGCTGTGATGTGTCCACATCAACAAAAGGACAGCCACCAGAAGGTAAAACAAGATTACATGTCCTCGTTCCTGTCTCTGTGGCAAAACAATATAATGATTTAATAATATACAGAGCTACCGTTCTTCATCCAAACTATAAATTAATCATAGGCTACATGAGTAATTGCTGATATGTGATATTGATTTCTGACAAAAGTGTGTGTATGTGTGTGCGCGTGTGTGTGTGTCAACTTTGTCCAAATTGCTGCTGCTTTCCTCTGGTGTTAAGACCAAGATGACTGTTTTAAACATATCAAGCTGCCTGGTGTGAGAGGGATCATATTAATACATCTATGAAATCAGTGTAGACATTTACTTTGAGTGATTGAACAGTACTGAAATCCAGTGAAGTGGAATGAAGTCTAACTGATTGCCCTGGGGAGAAGCTGAAGTAGCACTGTCAGTCATGTTGACTTTCAAAATCCTGCGGTAAGTTGTATGCTCTTCACTTTAAAACTAGAATCCTTAATTGGTGAAACTGCCATATCCGTTTAGGATATTACGACAACAAGGAAGTTACTGCAAACAACAAACACTGCAATTTTTTTAACCATGCAATTATCTAGATCCCTCATCTCCTCGGTTTCATCACCAAAACAAAAACAATAAGAAAGGCGCTGGGGAAAACTGTGGCGCTGTTTCCCCAAATGTAGTTTCCATCTTCAAAAGGATGTTGAATTTGTGCAATTGTCCTTAATTAGCTCACAGTTACTGTATTTAAACTTCACATTGTCATTGCTTTACACACAGTAGCCTACCAGCCTTGGGACATATTCTTCTATACACACACAGTCCCTCACTGTCTCTTTCTCACTGTATTTCTTTTAATTCATTCCATCTCTCTTTGTCTTTCGCCTGTTCACACACATACATTCTACTAATTAAAAACCATTCATGGGGAAATTAGATATTTTTACTAATCTCTTATCTGTCCTCAGGCAAAGCCGAGGGTGCAGAGGCTGGGAGCGCTGCTAAAATCCCACTTCCATTTTTTTTGTGTGTGTGTGCGTGTGTGTGTGTGTGGACATGTTAACTATTCTTGTGGGGACTTCTGGAAGTAATAGTAAATAAACCAAAAGTTTACCAACTGTGGACATTTTGTTAGTCCCCACGAGGTCAAAGGCTTTTTCTAGGGGGTTTAGACTTAAGGTTAGAATTAGTGTTAGGTTTAGAATTACGTTAAGGGTCAGGGCTAAGAACTAGGGTTAGTTTTAGGGTTAGGAGCTAAGGTTTAGGGTCTGGGTTAAGGTTAGGTTAGGTTTTGGGGTTAAGTTTAGGGTTAGGGTTAGGGTAAGGGTAAGGGTACGGGTTAGGGTTAGGGGTTAGGGAAAATAGGATTTTGAATGGGACTGAATTGTGTGTCCCCACAAGGTTATCTGTACAAGACTGTGTGTGCGCGTGTGTGTCTGTGTACAGTACGTACGTTCACATACTATATATGACCAAAAGTATATGGACACCTGCTCGTCGAACATCTCATTCCAAAATCATGGGCATTAATATGGAGTTGGTCCCACCTTTGCTATAAACAGCCTCCACTCTTCTGGGAAGACTTCCACTAGATGTTTGAACATTGCTACAGGGACTTGCTTCCATTCAGTCACACACATGTAATTCTCATGAAGAGAAGACGCCAAGACAGGGGATGCAGGTCGGGGTGCCTTGTGAGAATTTGTCGGCGAGTGGGTAAGCCGCCTCTACCATCCATGCTATTGGCCAACGTGCAATCATTGGAGAATAAACTGGATGAGCTCCGTTCAAGACTACCCTACCAATGGGACATTGAAAACTGTAATATCTTATGTTTCACCGAGTCGTGGCTGAACAACGACATGGATAATATACAGTTGGCTGGTTTTTCCATGCATTGGCAAGATAGAACAGCATCCTCCAGTAAGACAAGGGGTGGAGGTCTGTGTCTATTTGTCAATAACAGCTTGTGCGCAAAATCAAATATTAAGGAAGTCTTGAGGTTTTGCTCGCCTGAGGTAGAGTATCTTATGATAAGCTGTAGACCACGCATTTACCAAGAGTTTTTATCTATATTTTTCGTAGCTGTCTATTTACCACCACAAACCGATGCTAGCACTAAGACCGCACTCAACGAGCTGTATAAAGCCATAGCAAACAAGAAAATGCTCATCCAGAGGCGGAGCACCTAGTGGCCGGGGACTTTAATGCAGGGAAACTTAAATCTGTTTTACTTAATTTTTACCAGCATGTTACATGTGCAACCAGATGAGAAAAAAAAACTCTAGACCACCTTTATTCCACACACAGATACGGGTACAAAGCTCTCCCTCGCCCTCCATTTGGAAAATCTGACCACAATTCTATCCTGATTCCTGCTTACAAGCAAAAACTAAAGCAGGAAGTACCAGTGACTCGCTCAATACAGAAGTGGTCAGATGACGCAGATGCTAAGCTACAAGACTGTTTTGCTACCACAGACTGGAATACGTTCTGGGACTCATCCGATGGCGTTGAGGAGTATAACACATCAGTCACCTGCTTCATCAATAAGTGCATCGATGATGTTGTCCCCACAGTGACCGTACCTACAAACCCCAACCAGAAGCCATAGAATACAGGCAACATCCTCACTGAGATAAAGGGTAGAGCTGCAGACGAACCATCAAACAGGCGAAGCGGAAATACAGGACTAAGGTTGAATCCTACTACATCGCCTCCGATGCTCATCGGATGTGACAGGGCTTGCCATCAGATGTGACAGGGCTTGCAAACTATTATGGACTACAAAGGGAAGCCCAGCCGCGAGTTTCCCAGTGACACAAGCCTACCAGACGAGCTAAATTACTTCTATGCGCGCTTGGAGGCAAGCTACACTGAAGCATGCATGTGAGCACCAGCTGTTCCAGATGACTGTGTGATCATGCTCACCGTAGCCGATGTGAGTAAGACCTTGAAACAGGTCAACAGTCACAAGGCCTCAGGCCCAGACGGATTACCAGGGCATGTATTCCGAGCATGCACTGACCAACTGGCAAGTGTCTTCACTGACATTTTCAACCTGTCCCTAGCCGAGTCTCTCATGGCTTCATGTTTCAAGCAGACCACCATAGTCCCTGTACCTAAGAACACAAAGGTAACCTGCTAAAATGACTACCGACCCGTAGCACTCACATCTCTAGCCATGAAATGCTTTGAATGGCTGGTCATGGCTCACATCAACACCATAATCGCAGAAATCCTAGACCCACTCCAATTTGCATTCCACCCCATCAGATCCACAGACGACGCAATCTCTATTGCACTCAACACTGCCCTTTCCCATCAGGACAAAAGGAACACCTACGTGAGAATGTTGTTCATTGACTACAGCTCAGCGTTCAACACCATAGTGTCCTCAGCACAAGGACCCCTTAGGGGTGCGTGCTTTGTACCCTCCAGTACTCCCTGTTCGCCCATGAATGATTGGCCAAGCACGACTCCAACACCATCATTAAGTTCTCCCTCAATGTGACCAAGACAAAGGAGATGATCGTGGACTACAGGAAAAGTTGGGCCGAGCACACCCCCATACTCATCGACAGGGCTGTAGTGGAGCAGGTTGAGAGCTTCAAGTTCCTTGGTATCCACATTACAAATAAAATATCATGGTTCCAAATACACCAAGACAGCCGTGACCTCTACACCAGGCGGTGTCAGAGGAAGGCCCTAAAAATAGCCGAAGACTCCAGCCACCCTAGTCATAGACTGTTCTCTCTGCTACCGCACGGCAAGCGGTACCGGAGCACCAAGTCTAAGTCCAAAAGGCTTCTTAACAGCTTCTACCCCCAAGCCATAAGACTGCTGAACAATTTGCATTGCCCTTTTTTACGCTGCTGTTTATTATCTATGATCTATGTGTAGTTACTTTACCCCTAGCTACATGTACATATTACCTCAATTACCTCGACTAACCTGTGCCCCCGCACTTGACTCGGTACCTGTACCCCTATATATAGCTTCGTTATTGTTATTTTATTGTTGCTATTACATTTTTTACTTTTGTTTATTTCTTGAATATTTTTCTTAACTCTTATTTCTCTTAAAACTGCATTGTTGGTTAAGGGCTTGTAAGTAAGCATTTCACAATAAGATCTACACCGGCGCATGTGACAAATAAAATTTGATTTGAATTGATTTAAAGAGCATTTGTGAGGTTGGGCACTGATGTTGGGCAATTAGGCCTGGCTCACAGTCGGCGTTCCAATTCATCCCAAAGGTTTTTGATAGGGTTAAGGTCAGGGCTCTGTGCAGGCCAGTCAAGTTCTTCCACACCGATCTCGACAAACCATTTCTTTATGGATCTCGCTTTGTGCATGGGGGCATTGTCATGCTGAAACAGGAAAGGGCCATCCCCAAACTGTTGCCACAAAGTTGAAAGCACAGAATCGTCTAGAATGTCATTGTATGCTGTAGAGTTAAGATTTCCCTTCACTGGAACTAAGGGGCCTAACACTGGAACTAAGGGGCCTAATGAAAAACAGCCCCAAAAACAGCCCCATTCCTCCTCCACCACCAAACTTTACAGTTGGCGCTATGCATTCAGGCAGGTGGCGTTCTCCTGGCATCTGCCTAACCCAGATTCGCCCGTCAGACTGCTAGATGGTGTAGTGTGAGTCTTCACTCCAGAGAACATGTTTCCACTGCTCCAAAGTCTAATGGCAGCGAGCTTTACACCACTCCAGCCGACGCTTGGCATTGCGCATTGTGATCTTAGGCTTGTATGTGGCTGCTCGGCCATGGAAATCTATTTCATGAAGCTTCTGACAAACAGTTACTGTGCTGACGTTGCTTCCAGAGGCAGTTTGCAACTCTGTAGTGAGTGTTGCAACTCACGATTTTTACATGCTACGCTCTTCAGCACTCGGTGGTCCCGTTCTGTGAGCATGTGTGGCCTACTACTTTGCAGCTGAGCTGTTGTTGCTCCAAGACATTTCAACTTCACAATAACAGCACTTACGTTTTACTGGGGTAGCTCTATCAGGGAAGAAATTTGACGAACTGACTTGTTGGAAAGGTGGCATCCTATGACGGTGCCACGTTGAAAGTCAATGAGCTCTTCAGTAAGGTCATTCTACGGCCAATGTTTGTCTATGGAGACTGCATGACTGTGTGCTTGATTTTATACACCTGTCAGCAACGGGTGTGGCTGAAATAGCCAAATCCACTGATTTGAAGGAGTGTCCACAAACTTTTGTATATATAGTGTATGTTTGCGTCCTACCTCTGTTTGATGTGCCCAGCAGCGCAGTAGAACATGCCATAGAAGTGATTGTTTTGTGATAATGTTACTGATAATTACTGATAATATGTCAGTGTACAAACGTATCCCATCACTCTTTGGCTATACAGTATGTATTTTTAAGACTTACATAAATAAACAAGATAATAGAATACAATTATAAATGCTTTATTTGCGCTTTAGTGAGTTTGTTGGACTGACTAAGCCCATCGTTCTTAACTCTGATGGATGTGTAGTCACACTTACGTGCTCTTAAGTGTCACTAGATATACAGTGTTTTGACTCAGACAGACTGACAACAGATAGGCAGGTCTGGCATCTGTATCAGGTCTGAATCTAGCTACAGGAAAGTATTACAATACAGTGTACTGGTAGCCTATAAAGAGACCTGGATGTGTGTCTGATGGTGTAAGCCTATTTTACAATGTAGAATACAACAACATGCACTATACCTGGGCAAGGTAAAGTACAGTACACAGAAGTGTACAGTTTATAGAAGCGTGGGTCATAGAGAGTAATGTACACTTCAGCACCTATAACTGACTGGCTTAACTGTGTTGATCATGGCCATTATCAAGGAACAACAGGATGTGTCAGGACTGGTTGGTTGTCATGGAGAGGAAAAGTAAAATGCCACCGCCTCTCTCTGGTCTCAGCACTTAGATAGTACATCTGACCTATGACCTTTAGGTGATGATGCATCCCCACTGGCTCATGCTGGTATGGATAACGTTCATTAGATAAAATTGCTGGTTTTTATCAGTTTTTTGCTGTTGTTTTGATGTGAGGGGTGAATGTCATCCCACCTGATTTATTGAGTCATGAAATAATGACCGACAGACTCAGTTCACTTTATTGGCCTTATTCAGGAATTTGTCTTGCATCATCAGCTCTTTAGTTCATAGACAATCAACATATGCAAACAACAACGAGATCAACTGACAACAACAAGATCACAGAGGCAGATGACAACACAATCAAGATAGGCTCATTCTCCACTGTCCATCAGGTTGTCTGTAGTCCGTCCCTTGAGGATGATGCCAAACCAGACAGTGGACTCGTCCTGCAGAAATGAAAGAAATTGTCTCTGGCACCAGTCAGGCCTTTAGTAATCGAGCAAGTGCCAGTGTCTAACTCAATTTGTCCAGAAGGAGTGTGGCGGCAAAGAGACTGTCTTTACGAGTAGGAGTTTGTTATAATAGGGAAATGGATACACTACAGTGATGCACAACACGTGTGTGATTTTGAGTGAAGGTATGGCTCTATGTTCTGTACTCGGATATACATCTTCTTACAGAAATACTGGCTATATCATATTTCCAGTTCCACTGTATAAGCAATTACTTCTACTTCTGGTACTCTTTACTCTCTCAATATAGCTGTATACCCATCACACACACACTGCAGCTTGACCTTTCTGTGAAGCTGGTCATACCTGAAGAAACGAAGGGAAATTAGTCACAGCCCCACCCTCAACCACCACCTTCTCCCAGAGAACAGTGTTTACTATTTACTGGTTTACTATTTCCTGTGGTAATATTGGGGTGAGACATGTGGGTTGATGTTTACCTACTCTGCATGGTGAAGGCCACGGAACAACTCAGCGCTTGTTCAGCGGGTCCAGGCCGATTTTGGCCCCATAATGGCGGCAGATGTGTATGAAGTGACCCTTGACCCAGTGGTAAACACGATCAATGACTGACACCCCCTCCATATGGTGAAGAATAACAAACCACCACTCAATGCCTGCTCTGTTCCTCTCCACAAACTCGCACACACTGCAGACTGGGCTGGGCGTCTCTCGGATTGCATCCTACCTGTCAGATTGATCCTACCAGCTGATGTGTCTGCACCACGTGTTCTCGCTACTGGTGTCCACCAGGGCTCGGTTCTTGGCCCTCTCCTCTTTTCTCTATACACCTAGTCACTTGGCTTCGTCATATCCTCACATGGACTCTCCTATCATTGCTATGCAGATGACATTCAACTACTTTTATCCTTCACCCCTTCTGGTACCTAGGTGGCGACACATGTCTCTGCGTGCCTGGCAGACAGCTCAGCTTGGATGAAGGCCCACCATTTCAAGCTCAACCTCAACAAAAAGGAGCTGCTCTTCCTCTCAGGGAAGGCATGCCTACTCCAAGACCTCTCCATCACAGTTGACAACTCTACGGTGTCCCCATCCCAGAGTGCAAAGAACCTCGGCTTGACCCTGGACAACATCCTGTCGTTCTCTGAAAGCAGTACTCTGGTTTGCTGGTTCACGCTCTACAACATCCATAGAGTATGATCCTTCCTCACCCAGGAAGCGTCACAGGTTCTAATCTGGGCACTTGTCATCTCCCACGTAGACTACTTCAACTCTCTGCTGGCTGGGCTCCCCACTTGTGCCATCAAACCCCTGTAACTCATCCAGAACGCTGCAGCCCGTCTGGTGTTCAACCTTCCCAAGTTCTCCCATGTCAACCCACTCCTTCACGCTCTCCACTGGCTCCCAGTCGAAGCTCGCAACTACTTCAAGACCCTGGTGCTTGCCTATGGATACGCAAGGGGAACTGCTCCTCCCTAATTTCAGGTTTAAACCCTACACTTCAACCCTCTGGACTCTTGGCCGTCCCACCCCAGCAGAAATCCGTCTGAAAACCTTCGTCTTCACCAAGTATCTTGTTTATATCCCACAATGAGTTATGTTATGCATGATCAAAAAGGATGGTTCCATGGCTTCCCTTTCCTTAACCTGTGTGTGCTTGTGTCAGTGTTGTGTGTGTCAGTGTGTGTGTGTGTGTGTGTGTGTGTGTGTGTGTGTGTGTGTGTGTGTGTGTGTGTGTGTCAGTGTGTGTGTGTGTGTGTGTGTGTGTGTGTGTGTGTGTGTGTGTGTGTGTGTGTGTGTGTGTGTGTGTGTGTGTGTGTGTGTGTGTGTGTCCATGCATGTGTGTACATGAATGCATAACTTTGTCTCTCTGTGTGCGTATTTGTGTGTGAGGGGACACATGCACACATGTGTACAGTATGTGATGGGGGAGCCTTCAGAGTCTTCTGTGTATATGTAGGTGGGTGTGCACAGGCTGTGTGGAGAGAGCTCTACCCAGCTATACTCACTGGCTGAGCCTGCAGAGAGGGAGGAGCTCTTCCTCTCAGGCTGTTGCTGCTGCAGGCATAGCAAAGGAAACAGAGAGAAAGAGAGAAAGAGACAGCGAGAGAGAGAGAGAGAGAGAGTAAGGGGAGGAGAGGGCAGTACCATTGCTGCATCAGTGCCACAGCAGAGTGGAGCAGTAAAGGACTATCGTTTCCTCCTTATTCTTTTACTCTAAACACTCACTGGTTCAAAAGAGGTTTGGAATCAGAGACTGGAGCTCCTTGCACCGCTGGATGCTCTACTATCCTCCTCCTATCCTCCTACTCTCTGTGGATGCTGTGGTATTCTGGATTTCTATTTCTTTGCGTCTCTACTGCTAAGCACTTCTGCTGCTGCTGCTACTTCTAGACATTTATGGCACTGTTTTGGTTGGAATGTGTTTCTGGCTTCTTATGACTGTTTTTGTCCGTTAAATCTCTCTCTCTACACTGGTTATAATTTCACCGAGGACTTATAGATCTAGACTTTTAGATGACCTCCGGGACTCCTTGAACTCCACCTGCGGGTACTGTACAGGGCATGCACAGAAGTTGACCTCCAGAGATTGTGTTTGTATGCACCTCTGCAGCTCAGTGGGAAGGAGAGAGGACTAAAGGTGGAACCGAAACTATTGGGTAGACAGACTACTGCAGCCATGTGTACTGTACACACCAGAGCCTGCATGTGCTAGGTTAGCCCACCAGAAGGCTGGCTGGTACTGGTGCACGACTCAATTACGTACACACACACCCAGAGACACACACTCATACACAGCAACATTCTCTGCTGTTCTCAGTGCGCAACAGAGGACAACGTTTGCTACTGTAAGACTGCATTGCGCTCTGAGGCCAGAAAAGTCAAAAAAGAGACAAGAAGGAGAGGAGCAGCAGAGAAGAGGAGGGGAAGAAACAACCATTGAGTAGCAGCTTACCTCCAGGGGGGAACTAAAGTGCAAGGGAGAGGAGCACGGATTGATGAACTGACCGTTTGGTTAAAGAGAGAGAAACTGACCATCTGGTAAAAGAGAGAGAAACTGACCATCTGGTAAAAGAGAGAGAAACTGACCGTCTGGTTAAAGAGAGAGAAACTGACCGTCTGGTTAAAGAGAGAGAAACTGACCGTCTAGTTAAAGAGAGAGAAACTGACCATCTGGTTAAAGAGAGAGAAACTGACCGTCTAGTTAAAGAGAGAGAAACTGACCGTCTGGTTAAAGAGAGAGAAACTGACCGTCTGGTTAAAGAAAGTGATAAAGACCATAATAAGAGATGAGAGCAGAAGTGAACTGACCGGTCTGTTTCCCGCAGCTCCAACATGAACTCTTCCTCCTCTGATGTGAACCAAAGCAGCTCTCCTTTCTGCCTGCTGGGCCTGGGATACTCCTACAACCTCAACACCTGCGTGCTGGAGGTGTCCGTCATTCTCTTCCTCACCATCCTCATCATCAGCGGCAACCTGGTGGTGATCTTTGTGTTCCACTGTGCTCCACTGCTTCACCACCACACCACCAGCCACTTCATCCAGACCATGGCCTACGCAGACCTCCTGGTGGGGGTGAGTTGCCTGGTGCCCTCCCTGTCCCTGCTCCACTACCTCAAGGGGCTGGATGAGGAGCTCACCTGTAAGGTGTTTGTCTACCTGGTGTCTGTGCTGAAGAGTGTGTCCATGGCGTCTCTGGCATGTATTAGTGTTGACCGCTACATCGCTATCACACGGCCGTTCTCCTATGCTACGCTGGTCACACCGTGTCGCCTGCGCGTCTGTATCGGCCTCATCTGGCTCTACTCCGCCCTCATCTTCCTGCCCTCCCTCTTCGGGTGGGGAAAGCCTGGCTACCACGGAGATATATTTAGTTGGTGTGCAACCTCGTGGCAGACCGATCCGGGCTTCAGCTCATTCATCGTGGCTCTGCTGTATGCTCCAGCCACCCTCACTGTGTGTTTCACCTATGGGAGTATCTTCCGCATCTGCCGTCAGCACACCCGCAAGATCACCCAACGCCTCACACGCTTCGGCCCCCAGGGGAACGAGAGGGGCGAGCGTGGTGAAGGGTGCCTGGATAAGCGCTACGCCATGGTGCTGTTCCGAATTACCAGCGTGTTCTACGTGCTCTGGATGCCCTACATCGTCTACTTCCTGCTGGAGAGCGCCGGCCTCTATTGCCACCTGGTGGCCTCCTTCCTCACCACATGGCTAGCCATCAGCAACAGCTTCTGCAACTGCCTCATCTATAGTCTCTCCAACAGCATGTTCCGGAAGGTCCTGGGCCGCCTGTTCACGTCACTTTTCTCCCCCTGTCTGGAACTGGACTGCTGCACCGAGGGGAAGAAGGGTCCTGCTCCACCCAGCCAGCGCCCAGCCCAGGCCTGCTAGGTGTGACAGTCTCCTACAGACACTGTCTGGTTGGTTAGCTACAGTAAGCTAAGGCCTCGGCTTTAGCTCCTGGTGAGTGCAGTGTATTACTACATTGCATGTCACAGGGTGTCTCTCTACAATGGTAGTGCATAGACCCCTGAGGCCAGGCCAGAGAGGTGCCCATGTCTATGCCCTTCATTTCAGAGGGGTGGTTTACAGACGGTAGCGGGTGGGGTTTTCTCCAGTCTTTTTCTGCAGTGTTCTCCCAAGCGTGGACTGTCTGTTTCTGGCTGTGTGGATCACCACTGTGCGTGGAGGAGAAGGTGTAAGGTAGTTTAGATGAACATCAGAATGGATCTGAGGAAAAAAGTAGCAACTCCAGTCGTATAGCTTTGGTGCCATGTTTGGCGCCTGTGAACCTTTAGCCTACCAAATATCTTCCAAATGCAAAAAAAATGACAATATCAGCACAACACGACTTGTATTGTGTAAACCACTGCAGTGAAAAACGTTATTTCAACATTGATGCAAAACTGTTACATTGTGTTCCTTTAGGGTAGACAATAGTGAATCAAAACAAGTATTTCGAAACAAAAGTACTAAAAAGACTGTATTTCTTCACTTAGAAACTGCAACAGACAGTTTCAGTTTTGTAGCAATTATTGAAAACTTCAACTATTTGAGGGTCAAATTATCTGTTAATGATGCTGTGCACTACATTACAGTATTACATACAGAAAGGATACCAGTTACCCGTAACAGTCAGTTTCCGAGAAAATCATTTAGTTTGTTCAGAAGCGTATTTTGTGTATTTTATCCAAAGGATTCTTCTAGGCGGGAATGTTGATGTATAAAATTGCCAATTTTGGCAAGATGGCCGACTCTATGCCCACCGGCATTCTGGTTTATCATGGACCTATGTCTTCATTCTGCATTCTCAACAAGGAGACAAGTAGATTTATTTGTGAATTGTATTTTCTGTCCATGTTCCCTCCTCAGGTTGAACGTCAGTTGTTTGTTCACCCTTAATTGCTGATGCCTTTAGACTGGTCTTGTGACTGCAAATGCATGACATGCTCCACATTATAACATGACAGCAATAACATAGTCAAGATTTTCTTATAGATTGGAATTGCATCATGTTAGGCATGCTACCGATCCAGATGCACAACAAAATACAAAGAGAGACACACTCATTACTGTGTGCATGCTGACTACTTACAGTCGAGCTATTCTCTCCCTCTGTGCTCTCTGGCTCCTGATATCTGTACAGATGAACTGAGTGGAGGAGTAGCACATTAATCAGAGGTCTAGACTGTCCTTCTAGAAGGCAGTGGGGTCATGGAGACAATGTGTTTCTAAGGGTTTCATGTAAAGTAGGTTTAGGTGGAACTCCAGTGGGTCTCGAAGGCTTTTATGGAAAGTAGACTTGTGAACTTCATATAGGTTTCTATGTGAACTAAGTTAGATCTGATATGTAGGATAGGAGAGCAGACTTCTGGACAGTGTAAACAATAAAAGGTGCAACGGTGATTGTTTTGTATGTGCGGGACTCTTCTTATATGACGAACCCATTGGTACCCAGGTGTAGACAATCACTCCCTCACACACACAGTAGAGCAAGCTAGGGTCAAACTACCGTGGCAATTAAGCAAAGAGCATTTTAAGATGGGTCTGCAGTGCAGCACTCTATATTCTTATCCCCAGGAAAGATTGCATTCCATTCTAGGAATTTCAAGAACCACAAGGACAGCATGCAGGCATCTTTTTACTATAGTGTGTATGCAAAGCTTGTATACAACATCTGTTATGTTTCAAAAATGAACTGTTCTGTATGTTTTTGGATATCTGTTGCAAGAATAGTGTGTCATTGTGGAGTTATGACAGTTGATATCCCAGGTTAATATAGGATAATCCTAGATTTAAAAAAATAAATAATGGGTGAGATAATCAACACTCCTTTTCTTGTTACAAATGGGCTTAATGTTTTGTTTCTTCTCAGCTGCATCAGATTCAGTAACAACTGTCTGTGGATGTGCTGGGTGTCCGAGAGATTATGCTTAATAGGCTCTAGTTACTTACCCATGAATGTGCACTGTTTAAAATATATCTCCACTCAATGTTATTGCTAGCACTTGCCACCAAAATAAAGTGTATCATCTGGGTTAACTTGGTCATCCCAGATGAGGAAACATGCACTATTTCAAGCATACTGTAGTACATGTAATGTTTGCCTAAGTACAATGTAATTATTAGGTGTTACACTTCATTATAACTAGCTAAATCCTGTGTATCTTGAGTGGTACTTACTTGTAATTAATGTGTACTTGTACAGTACACTACCCATCCTGACAACCTGGCCTTCATTTGAAAGCTTCTGGAAGTTTCACTTCATATCTGTACCTTATTGTGAAATGAAGTGAAACTTCCAGAAACGTTGAAATGAGGGCAGGTTTGGGATGGTTTGAGTTGTAATGTATTTAGAACCACGAGCACCATCTCAACTCTCCTATGAATTCTGATAAGGAATGAATTATCATTCATTCCGAGGAATACAGGGAGATAATGGCCAAACTTCATGAAATATAAAATGTTTCCTTGGGTTGTGTTTTTAATTAACGTGTAACTGAACAACTAGTTTATTATACATACTAAACAGGAAAGAGACTTTTGCTTTCCTGCCACCATTAGAAACTCCACAAGTGATGTTTTATTGCACATTTTAACTAAGATATAAGGTGGGACAATGCTGGTTTTCCAATGTAAAAAGCAAGCTCTTCAACAAATGTTCTGTACCTCGCGTGTTGGTGACTGTACCTGACGTGATGATACGTACTGTATGTATTTTATGACAATTACTGATGACCATTTTGATTCTGATTGTATCCTGCAACCAATAACTAACTGTGACTCCACCTGCTGGAGCACTTTTTGGCTCATTTCTTTTAGGTTGTGTGTGTTTTTGCTTTAGCATTGTGGGCAATGAGATAAATGTTTCCTCAAATTGACATGGCACGGACTCTACCCTCTGTTTTTCAGGCTCATCTGTCCACACAAACATACAAACAAATACACGCACGCACACACACACACACACACACACACACACACGTAGTGTTTCTCTCCCTCACACAAAGTGTGTTGATGTAGAGGTGCTGTGATGCAGCAATGGCAGTGAGGTAACCATGTCGGAGTGTATGTCAAGCCAGAAATAGAGGGAATACGAGCATTGATGTTTATCGTGACCAGGCTGGCTGGATCGCTGGATGCTGCCAACCTGATCCAGGCCTGAGTCACCGCCCATGGACGGGATGGTGGCTGTGGTCGGTGGGAACCTCCGATATGGAAAATGTGAAGTCCTTCGGCTTCCCTCCTGGAAGTTCTTTGTTTATTACCCTTTCTTCCTTGCTTTCTTTCTTGTTGGTTTTACCCTTTTCAGTCTGATGACCTTGAGATAGAAGCTGTTTTTCAGTCTCTCGGTCCCCGCTTTGATGCACCTGTACTGACCTCGCCTTCTGGATGATAGCGGGGTGAACAGGCAGTAACTGTTCCACAGTTACAATAACCCTACCACTACAAACCACAGTTACAATAGCCCTACCATTACATGCCACAGTTACAATAGCCCTACCGCTACAAACCACAGTTACAATAGCCCTACCACTACATACCACAGTTACAATAGCCCTACCGCTACAAACCACAGTTACAATAGCCCTACCGCTACAAACCACAGTTAGAATAACCCTACCACTACATAACCCTACCACTACAAACCACAGTTACAATAGCCCTACCGCTACAAACCAGTTACAATAACCCTACCACTACATACCATAGTTACAATAGCCCTACCACTACATACCACAGTTACAATAGCCCTACCACTACATACCACAGTTACAATAGCCCTACCACTACATACCAGTTACAATAGCCCTACCACTACATAACCCTACCACTCCATACCACAGTTACAATAGCCCTACCGCTACAAACCACAGTTACAATAACCCTACCACTACATAACCCTACCACTACAAACCACAGTTACAATAGCCCTACCGCTACAAACCAGTTACAATAACCCTACCACTACATACCATAGTTACAATAGCCCTACCACTACATACCACAGTTACAATAGCCCTACCACTACATACCACAGTTATAATAGCCCTACCACTACATACCACAGTTACAATAGCCCTATCACTACATACCACAGTTACAATAGCCCTACCACTACATACCATAGTTACAATAACCCTACCACAGTCACAATAGCCCTACCACTACATACCACAGTTACAATAACCCTACCACCGCAGGCTAACCCCTAAACACAGTGCCTTATTAATGTACTGTAGAAAGATTTGTCTAAATCACATTACTTTTTGTACAGTTCTCAAGACACTTGATATGGCAAACAAGCAAGTAAAGTTCATGGTAGGTGTTTGATTATTGTGTGAAGATTTCTGTTTGAGATTAAATGGAAATGAATGGGCCAGTAGAATGACATTACTGTACTGTAACCTAGCTCTCAGCCCGGTCTGGCAACTCTCATCCACTTCCTCAGCACTTTCAGGAAACCCTACCAACCAACACCGTTTTATCTCGCAAACAGTCACATAATAAAAATAAAAAAACATGTAAAGAAGGAATCCCTCCTTAAGCTGTACAGTAAATGTATAAAGTGAAGTCAGAGTAGGATGAGAGATGAGCTGAGAGGTGTTGAGCCTGAGACAACACTCTGGATCCTCTCTCCCCCTCTCCTCTCTGATTTCCTCAATCAACCCAGAGCTGGTGAACATGATAGAGCCAGCCCCAATCTATTATTCATAGAGGTTTTTCTGGTCCACATAAACATAGCATGAATAATTGAGCTACAGGTAATTAATCATTGAAAAGAGCAGGATTGTAATCTATGTGGCACATGGTTGGATGCCTGGGTCTGAGCGCCGGCCGACAGGCCCTGTAATATACTGTAATCCTTGCAACAGCTCATCTCCCTTCCACATCACATCTCATGATAGATTCATGATGTGGGAGCCTATGGATATGTGAAATGGCACCATTCCAGACTTCATCATTTAATGCAGACTGTACCAGAACGTATGGCAATGCAATTCTTCTGAAGCCTTGGTCCTGTAACTCAATGGAGCACAGTGAGATGAGGACATGGATCTCTCACAGTAAACATGTAGACATGCTGTAAAAGGGAACTCACTCTCAGTGAACAGTAGCTTAAATACGCTCACTGGCCAGTTTATTAGCTACACCCATCTAGTACCGAGTTGGACCCCCCTTTAGCTCCAGAACAGACTGAATTCTCCGGGGCGTGGATTCTAGAAGTTGAAAAGGAAGTTGAAAATTCCACAGGGATGTTGGTCCATGCCATCACGCAGTTGCTGCAGATTTGACGGCGGTACGCCAAATCCTAACTCTGCCATCAGCATGACGCAACAGGAAGCGGGATGCGTCAAACCAGGCAATGTTTTTTCACTCCTCAATTGTGCAATGTTGGTGATCGCGTGCTCACTGGAGCAGCTTCTTCTTGTTATTAGCTGATAGGAGTGGAACCTGGTGTGGTCTTCTGCTGCAATAGCCTATCCGTTACAACGATCGATGGGTTGTGTGTTCTGAGATGCCGTTCTGCACACCACACTACTGTGCTGTTATTTCTCTGTTTTTGGCCCGCCCGTTAGCTTGCCATTCTCCTTCTACCTCATTCATCAATGAGCTGTTTTCACCCACAGGACTGCCGCTGACTGGATTTTCTTTTGTCACACCATTCTTGGGAAACCCTAGACACTGTTATGCGTGAAAAGCTGGCCGTTTCTGAAATACTGGATCCAGCGTGCCTGCCACTGACGATCATACCACTATCAAAGCTGTTTAGGTCACTCGTTTTGCCCATTCTAACTTTCAATCAAACAGTAACTGAATGCCTCGATGCCTGTCTGCCTGTTTTATATACTGTAGCAAGCCATAGTCACATGACTCTCTGTCTGTAGAAGTGAACAGGTGGTGTACCTAATCATAATAAACTGGTTGGTAAGTTTATAGTAGTAGTGGTATCGAATCCCAATGTGGAATGGTAACAGCTACACAGTTACCATTCCATTTACAGAAGTATTCAGACCCTTTACTCAGTGCTTTGTTGAAGCACCTTTGGCAGCAATTACAGCCTTGAGTCTTCTTGGATATGATTCTACAAGCTTGGCACACCTGTATTTGGGGAGTTTCTCAGGCTCTGTCAGGTTGGATGGGGAGCGTTGCTGCACAGCTATTTTCAGGTCTCTCCAGAGATGTTCGATCGGGTTCAAGTATGGACTCTGGCTGGGCCATTCAAGGACATTCAGAGACTTGTCATGAAGCCACTCCTGCATTGTCTTGAATGTGTGCTTAGGGTCGTTGTCCTGTTGGAAGGTGAACTTTCGCCTCAGTCAGGTCCTGATCGCTCTGGAGCAAGTTTTCATCAAGGATCTCTCTGTACTTTGCTCCGTTCATCTTTGCCTAGATCCTGACTAGTCTCCCTGCCACTGACAAACATCCCCACAGTATGATACTGCCACCACCATTCCTTACCGTAGGGATGGTGCCGGGTTTCCTCCAGAAGTGACGCTTGGCATTCAGGGCAAAGAGTTCAGTCTTGGTTTCATCAGACCAGAGAATCTTGTTTCTCATGGTCTGAGAGTCTTTAGGTGCCTTTTGGCAAACTCCAAGCGGGCTGTCATGTGCCTTTTACTGCGGAGTGGCTTCCGTCTGGCCACTCTACCATAAAGGCCTGATTGGTGGAGTGCTGCAGAGATGGTTGTCCTTCTGGAAGTTTCTCCCTCCCATCTCCACAGAGGACCTTTAGAGCTCTGGCAGAGTGACCATCGGGTTTTTGGTCACCTCCCTGACCAAGGCCCTTCTCCCCCGAGTTTGGCCGGGTGGATAGCTCTAGGAAGAGTCTTGGTGGTTCCAAACTTCTTCCATTTAAGAATGATGGAGGCCACTGTGTTCTTGGGGACCTTCAATGCTGCAGACATTTTTTGGTATCCTTCCCCAGATCTGTGCCTCGACATAATCCTGTCTCGGGGGGCTCTACGGACAATTCCTTCGAACTCATGGCTTGGTTTTTGCTCTGACATGCACTGTCAACTGTGGGACCTTATAGACAGGTTGTGTGCCTTCCAAATCATGTCCAATCAATTGAATTTACATTTACCACAGGTGTACTCCAATCAAGTTGTAGAAACATCTCAAGGATGATAAATGGAAACAGGATGTACCTGAGCTCAATTTCAAGTCTCATCGCAAAGGGTCTGAATACTTAAGGTATTTCAAAAAACTTGCTTTCACTTTGTCATTATGGGGTATTGTGTGTAGATTGCTGAGGATTATTATATTTGAATCCATTTTAGAATAAGGCTGTAACATAACAAAATCTGGAAAAAGTCAAGGGGTCTGAATACTTTCTGAAGGCGCTGTATGCCCGTACATCCACATCCATACAGGCCTGGGTTGATGAATAATTCACAGTGTGCATGAGTTTGCATTTTAGAATAAGAGAGAGAGAACTAGTGTACAGCCCCTTCAGAAAGTATCCACACCGCTTGACTTTTTCAAAATGTTGTTATACCATGAATTTAAAATGTAGTTTTTTGTCACTGGCCTACACCAGAGCATGTGAGAAGAGTTGAGTGGTCGGAAATCCCGCTCATCCGTCATGGAAAGATGCTTGAACACCGCTCCAGCGCTCCACATCCTTCTGCTCCACTAAAAAACACTCCTCTCTCAGAAAAAAAACTGCTGCTCCAAATTCACTCCATTCATTAAAATCACAATTTAACCAACATCCATCAGTTTTTTGGACTATCTCCACCCACCATTTGGTTTTGAAGTATTTAAACTAAACCATATGATTTGAATGAAAAGTATTATAATAAACATTAAAAAGGGTGAATGTAAGAAGCACTCAATTTCAAATAGGCTACATGTCATATTAAACAGCATATAAACACTCTAAATAGATCAGGAGCCAGATAGGGAGCCTAATTATTTAGGCTATATTATTTCAATTATTTCAAGGCTATAGCCTACAAAGAAATACATTGTGAAGCATTTGCAAGTGCAACACACTAGACTGGTAGGGAGTCAGGGACATTAAGAGCTCAGCATTTAAACAACATTTAGCTGTATTAAATCATTGAAGTCTTTAAAATTGCAAATATATGCTGTGAATTACTTAGAATTAAATATAAATTTAACAAGAACTGCCTTATTAGGCTCAGTCTAAATTGCCTTTTAATTCATTTTTAGAAACACCAATTTTTCAGGCTCGTGTGATGGTGCCTGGAGAGCAGGCCAGCAGCGGAGAATATCCTCTCTGCGCTTGCAGAGCCACTGGGGATGCTAAACACCGTTTTGGCCACTCTTGCCAGGCTGGGCATGGATGCAGATGTTTTTTTTTCTCCTATAGGTAGGCCTAAAGGTTTTTAGGCAAAATAACCAAATCAAAATGGAAAGCTCCTTGAAAGTTGGATTATGACCTATTGTATAGAATAGATAATAGAACAAAACTTTTAAGAGATCAGGTTTTTCATTTATAAATACTTTGCTACAATGACACACTTAGTTATCTACCTGCCTATCTCCTCCTTTTCTTTTAGCATTAGCACGTAATAAGTACACCATCGTACTTTTGGGATATGTGTATTTTCAGATTCCACAATGATTATTTAGTTTTGGACATTACATCACCACACTTCCTCTCATGCTCTTGGTCCTCAACTTTGTAAGTCACCTTGATTTAGCACCTGTGTGTTTTATCAGTTTCTTTATGAAAATATTTAGCGTACTCCATGACAGTAGCTAAAGCAAGGGGCTATAGCAGTACACTACAGACTACAAATGCATGCTGGGCTGGGCATGCCCTGAGCTTGCGAAGTGAGTGCTACTGTAGTGCTATTGGAGCGGGCGAAAAGGCTGAAGCTCCAGCCTCTGGGAATCTCTGCTCTCCAGTCAAATTGGGCAAGCTCCAGCTCCACTCCTACAGTAACTCCGCTCCAGCTCCACTCCTCGCTCCGCGCCAGCTAAGCTCCTATACACAATACCCCATAATGTCAAAGTGGAATTGTTTTTCGCTATTTTTCAAAAATTAATAAAAATGAAAAGCTGAAATGTCTTCAGTCAAAAAGTATTCTACCCCTTTGTTATGACAAGCCTAAATAAGTTCAGGAGTAAAAATCTGATTAACAAGTCACATAATAAGCATGGGCACACAGTGCAATAATAGTGTTTTATGTGATTTTTGAATGACTATCTCGTGTCTGTTCCCCACACATTCAATGATCTGTAAGGTCCCTCAGTCGAGCAGTGAATTTCAAACACAGATTGAACCACAAAGATCAGGGAGGTTTCCATTTGGCAAAGAAGGGCACCTATTGGCAGATGAGTAAAACATTTAAAGCAGTCATTGAATATTTATTTGAGCATGATGAAGTTATTAAACTTAGGATGGTGTATCATTACAACCAGTCACTACAAAGATACAGGCGTCCTTCTTAACTCAATTGCCGAAAAGGAAGGAAACCACTCAGAGATTTCAACAGTTAGAGTTTAATGGCTGTGATAAGAGAAAACTGAGGATAGATCAATAGCATTTTAGTTACTCCACAATACTAACTTAATTGACAGAGTGAAAAGAAGGAAGTCTGTACATAATACAAATATTCCAAAATATGCATCCTGTTTGCAACAAGGCACTAAAGTAATACTGCAAAAAAATGTGGTAAAGCAATACATTTTGTGTCCTGAATACAAAGTGTTATGTTTGGGGCAAATCCAATACAACACATTATGCTTGTAATTGTTATGAACTGAGTTTTTCAGGATAAAAAAGAAATGGAATGGAGCTAAGCACAGGCAAAATCCTAGAGGAAAACCAGGCTAATGGGGATCCTAATAAATTAAATCAAAATTCAGTCTGCTTTCCACCAGACACTGGGAGACGAATTCACCAACCAGCAGGACAATAACCTAAAACATAAGGCCAAATCTAAACTGGAGTTGCTTACCAAGGGGACAGTGAATGTTCCTGAGTAGCCAAGTTACAGTTACACTACTTAACAATCAATGGTAAAACCTGAAAACGGTTGTCTAGCCATGATCAACAACCAATTTGATAGAGCTTGAACATTTTTGAAAGAATAAATGGTCAAATGTTGCACAATCTAGTTGTGGAAAGCTCTTAGAGTCTTACCCTGAAAAACTTACAGCTGTAATCGCTGCCAAAGGTGCTTCTACAAAGTAAATGAGATATTTCTGTATAAAATGTTCAATATATTTGCTAAAATGTCTAAAAACATGTTTTTACTTTGTCATTATGAGGTATTTATTGTGTGTAGATGGGTGAGAGAAAAAAAAAATATTTCATCCATTTTGAATTCAGGGTCGTAAACAAAACAAAATGTGGAATAAGTCAAAGGGGTATGAAAATTTTCTGAAGCCACTGTACATAAAAGGTAAGATTTAATGGGAGGAAAACTAATACATGATGCCACCACCTCAACAATGCCATTTAAAGCATGAATCTCCCTGCTTCAGTCACCACGGCTAAGTTTCACATTTTCATATTTTTATACTGTAACAACCCTACAGAGCAAAGTATTCAAATTCGGGCCCTCATGGTCCCATAGCACCACTGGGTTTCATTCTTCCCTTCTAATCAACCAATCTCGGACCTATAGCTTGATCCGATCCCTGAGCCAGTTAGGTCCTGATACCTGACATGCTATCTCTTTACATCATGAGATTCTACAGCTCAATAGTTACACATCTCTTAGAAGGCGGCAGGTTCTGTCCAGGCAACCCTGGGACAGGGCTGCAGGTTCTTCCCCACTGCCCTTCTTTTTACACACCCTGAAGGAGAGGAGGCAGTAGATGGAGCCATGAAGACTTTGACTCTAGATCAAATCCATTTGCCTGAGGCTTCCTAGCTGTCCAGACTGTCCAGTGGCTCCCTTACACCACACAACAGTGACCAGTATTAATGACGTGACAGAGAGCGGCTGTTGATGATGCTATTTCTCTCCTTTATCTATCCAGTAAGGCTTGTCTCATGATCTCTAGGTGCAGTAAATTAGAAGCACCAGAAACACTACATCATTTAGAGAGCAAAACAAAGCAGCTCATTCAACTAATTGATGTTGACGTTATAACAGAACAACTATCGTGGGAAGATTTCAACAGGCTTTTCTGGTCTTCTGCTTCATTGATAGATAATGGAATCATTGTCCTAATGGTGTTGGGGTTTCTTGTGTCCAGTCTCATAATTTTCAAGTGCAAGCATCATACTGTATCTCTTTCTGGTTTAAAAGGACTTCTTATAAACACAACACAGCGCTAGTTATTTATAGTGCAAAAACAAAGCAGCATATTCCCTTGCTGCTGACTTCATGTTACTAAAATTGAGTAAGATTTGAATGGACTTTGTATGCTATCCGTTGAAAGGGGATGATGAGATCATGTATTGTACTGTGGATTGTATAGGTTATATAACCAAAGCACAGAGGTTTACATTGTTTACATAACATTTACATTGCTATTAAACAGTTAATAAAAACTGGAGAAATCGAGAGCCATCTAGTGGACATAACTTATTACTGTGGCATGAACCCACCATTAGCCTACTAATCATGTTCAGGATACAATGAGGTGAGTTCTACATGGTCTTAGAAAGGTATTCAGCCCTTTGCTATGAATCCCACTATGAAGCCCCTAAAAAAGGTCTGCCGCAACCAATTACCTTCATAAGTCACATAATTAGTTAAATAAAGTTCACCTTCGTGCAATCTAAGTGTCACATGATCTGTCACATGATCTCAGTTTATATAAAGCTGTTCTAAAAGGCCCCAGAGTCTGCAACACTACTAAGCAAGGGGCACCACCAAGCAAGCAGTACTATGAAGACCAAGGAGCTCTCCAAACAAGTTGTGGAGAAGTACAGATCAGGGTTGAGTTGTAAAAAAATATCAGAAACTTTGAACATCCCACGGAGCACCATTAAATTCATTATTAAAAAATGGAAAGAATATGGCACCACAACAAACCTGCCAAGAGAGGGCCGCCCCCCAAAACTCACAGACCAGGCAAGGAGGGCATTAATCAGAGAGGCATCAAAGATAACCCTGAAGAAGCTGCAAAGCTCCACAGCGGAGATTGGAGTATCTGTCCATAGGACCACTTAAAGCCGTACACTCCACAGAGCTGGTCTTTATGGAAGACTGGACAGAAAAAAATAAGCAAACATGTTTGGTGTTCGACAAAAGGGATGTGAGAGACTCCCCAAACATATGGAAGAAGGTACTCTGGTCAGATGAGACAAAAATGTAGCTTTTTGGCCATCAAGGAAAACGCTATGTCTGGCGCAAACACAACACCTCCCATCACCCCGAGAACACCATCCCCACAGTGAAGCATGGTGGTGGCAGCATCATGTTGTGGGAATGTTTTTTCATCTGCAGGGACTGGGAAACTGGTCAGAATTGAAGGAATGATGGATGGTGCTAAATACAGGGAAATTCTTGAGGGAAACCTGTTTCAGTCTTCCAAAGATTTGAGACTGGGACGGAGGTTCACCTTTCAGCAGGACATACTGCTAAAGCAACACTTGAGTGGTTTAAGGGGAAACATTTAAATGTCTTGGAATGGCCTAGTCAAAGCCCAGACCTCAATCCAATCCAATATGACTTAAAGATTGCTGGACACCAGCAGAACCCATCCAACTGGAAGGAGCTGGAGCACTTTTGCCTTGAAGAATGGACAAATCTTGTGGCTAGATGTGCCAATCTTATAGAGACATACCCAAATAAACTTGCAGCTGTATTTGCTGGAAAAAGGTGGCTCTACAAAGTATTGCCTTTGGGGGGTGTGAATAGTTCTGCACGCTCAAGTTCTGTTTTTTTGTCTTGTTTTCTTGTTTGTTTCACAGTAAAACTTATTTTGCATCTTCAAAGTGGTTGGCATGTTGTGTAAATCAAATGATACAAACTCCCCAAAAATCTATTGTCATTCCAGGTTGTAAGGCAACAAAATAGTAAAAATGCCAAGGGGGTGAATACTTTCGCAAGCCACTGTATTTGTTCCAACGTTTTCCTACTAGATACCATAAGAAAACTGAACATTTTCTCACACATTATGCATGTTTACAGTTTGCACTACTGTGCAGTATGTGCTTTGGTACACAGCCCACCTCCAGTAAAATAATATCCACATCCTCCCATTTATTTGTCTGACTGTAACCAATACTAAACCAAACTCTGTACTGTTACCTTAGGGTGACAAGGGGGAGGATACAACCTACCTCCAGTTGAAGTCAGAAGTTTACATACACTTAGGTTGGAGTCATTAAAACTCATTTTTCAACCACTCCACACATTTTTTGTTAACAAACTATAGTTTTGGCAAGTTGGATAGGACATCTACTTTGTGCATGACACGTCATTTTTTCAACAGTAGTTTACAGACAGACAATTTCACTTATAATTCACTGTACCACACTTCCAGTGGGTCAGAAGTTTAAATACAAGTTGACTGTGCCTTTAAACCGTGTGGAAAATTCCAGAAAATCATGGTCAATTCATGGAAAATCAAAGTCATGGATTTAGAAGCTTCTGATAGGCTAATTGACATAATTTGAGTCAATTGGAGGTGTACCTGTGGATGTATTTCAAGGTCTACCTTCAAACTAAGTGCCTCTTTGCTTGACATCATGGGAAAATCAAAAGAAATCAGCCAAGACCTCAGAAAAAAATTGTAGACCTCCACAAGTCTGGTTCATCCTTGGAAGCAATTTCCAAACGCCTGAATGTACCACGTTCATCTGTACAAACAATAGTACGCAAGTATAAACACCATGGGACCACGCAGCCATCATACCGCTCAGGAAGGAGACGCGTTCTGTCTCCTAGAGATGGATGTACTTTGGTGCGAAAAGTGCAAATCAATCCCAGAACAGCAGCAAAGGACCTTGTGAAGATGCTGTAGGAAACAGGTACAAAAGTATCTATATCCACAGTAAAACGAGTCCTATATCAACATAACCTGAAAAGGCCGCTCAGCAAGGAAGAAGCCACTGCTCCAAAACCGCCATAAAAAAGCCAAACTACAGTTTGCAACTACACATGGGGAGAAAGGTCCTCTGGTCAGATGAAACAAAAATAATTGTGTTTGGCCATTATGACCATCGTTATGTTTGGAGGAAAAAGGGGGATGCTTGCAAGCCGAAGAACACCATCCCAACATCATGTTGTGGGGATGCTTTGCTGCAAGAGGGACTGGTGTACTTCACAAAATAGATAGCATCATGAGGAATGGAATTTATGTGGATATATTTAAGCAACATCTCAAGACATCAGTCAGGAAGTTAAAGCTTGGTCACAAATGGGTCTTCCAAATGGACATTGACCCCAAGCATACTTCCAAAGTTGTGGCAAAACGGCTTAAGGACAACAAAGTCAAGGTATTGGAGTGGCCATCACAAAGCCCTGACCTCAATCCTATAGAACATTTGTGGGCAGAACTGAAAAAGCATGTGCGAACAAGGAGGCCTACAAACCTGACTCAGTTACACCAGCTCTGTCAGGAGGAATGGGCCAACATTCACCCAACTTATTGTGGGAAGCTTGTGGAAGGCTACCTGAAATGTTTGACCCAAGTTAAGCAATTTAAAGGCAATGCTACCAAATACTAATTGAGTTAATGTAAAATTCTGACCCACTGGGAATGTGATGAAATAAATAAAAGCTGAAATAAATCACTCTACTATTATTCTGACATTTCACATTCTTAAAATAAAGTGGTGATCCTAACTAACCCAAGACAGGGAATTGTTCCTTGGATTACATGTCAGGAATTGTGAAGAACTGAGTTTAAATGTATTTGGCTAAGATGTATGTAAACTTCCGACTTCAACTGTATCAACACTGAACAAAAATATTAATGCAACATGCAACAATTTCAACGATTTTACTGAGTTACAGTTCATATAAGGAAATCAGTCAATTGGAATAAATGAATTAGGCCCTAATCTATGGATTTCACGACTGGGTAGGAGTGGAGCCATTGGTGGGCCTTGGAGGGCATAGACCCACCAACTTGGGAGCCTGACTTAGCCAATCAGAATGATGCTTTATTTCATCAGCTGTCTGGGTGACTAATCGCAGGTGAAGTCGGATGTGGAGGTCCTGGGTTGGCGCTGTTACACGTGGTCTGCGGTTGTGAGGCTGGTTGGACATACTGCCAAGTTCGCTAAAACAATGTTGAAGATGGCTTATGGTAGCGAAATTAACATTAAATTCTCAGGCAACAGCTCTGGTGGACATTCTTGCAGTCAGCATGCCATTTACATGCTCCCTCAACTTGAAGGATCTGTCACATGGTGTGTGACAAAACTGCACATTTTAAAGTGGACTTTTATTGTCCCTAGCATAAGGTGTGTGTAATGATCATACTGTTTAATCAACTTCTTGATATGCCACACCTGTCAGGTGGATGGATTATCTTTGAAAAGGAAAAATGCTCACAACAGGGATGTACACATATTTGTGCACCAAATTTGAGACAAATAAGCATTTTTGTGCATATGGAACATTTCTGGGATCTTTAATACCAGCTCATGATACATGGGACCAACACTTCATTTTGTGTTTATATTTCTGTTCAGTATATTTGAAAGTGGAGTCAATTTGTGGAGAGAAACCTAAACTGGTACCTCCACTGACGACCCCGATCGTGTAAAGGCTAAAGGCCAGTAGAGGGTGCTGCTGCCCCACTCCACATGCTTTTCCCAGATGTACAGGCTTTGGTTCCAGAGCAGCACCTGATTCAACAAAAAATGTATAATAATCAAGCCTTTGAGAAGTTGACATTAGTTGAATCAGGTGTGTTGGTGTGCTACTTTTACTAAGTAGAGGTTGAAAGCTAATGTTTATAATTACTAATTAAACCCTGATTAAAAATGAGAAAAATGATTGACAAGAGAGCTAGCTGTAAAGTGATGTGGAGACCACTGCTGCTCTGGAATGGAACCATATTACAAATCTCATTACTCTCTGCACAGTAGAAATCAATTATTGGGCCTCTGCAGACTCTATGGGCCACTTTCCCAGACCCAGATTAATCCATTGAGAAGAATGTAATTCAGGACTAGGGTTAATCTGGGTACGGGATGCATTGGAAGTCATTGAAAAAATGACGAACCAGGAGGTAATTACATGATCAGAGGATTTATAAGGGGACGGAGATGAATTTGTGCCACAACTCATGAGGATCTGTCCCGAAGGATCTGCCCCTGAACAAGACAGTTAACGCACTGTTCCTAGGCCGTCATTGAAAATAAGAATTTGTTCTTAACTGACTTGCCTAGTTAGGGGCAGGGGGATTGAGATGGAGGCCCTGAAAAACTGACAGCCCAGCATCTTTTTTTATTTTATTTATTTAACCTTTAATTAACTAGTCAGGTCAGTTGAGAACAAATTCTTTGCAATGACGGCCAAACCCTAATGACGCTGGGCAAATTGTGCACCGCCCTATGGGATTCCTAATCATGGCCGGTTGTGATACAGCCTGGAACCGAACCAGGGTGTCTGTAGTGACACCTCTAGCACTGAGATGCAGTGCCTTAGAACGCTGCGTCACTCGGGAGCCCAATTAAAAAAGGTGCCACCAACCTCCTGTGATATATACATATATAGTTCTGGTCTGACTACTTCGTGACCACTGATCTCAAAAGGACTATACAGCACTGTAAAGTAAGGGAAATCCTATAAAATTTTACCCAACTGGTGAGCCAAAATGCACTTTCATCTATCAGTGGTCACAGACCAAAAGGAGATTAATATACATTTATATTTTTTATTGGGACAGAGTCAGTGGAAAGATAGGATGACAGACCGCAGCAAAGCTACCACCACTAACGCAAGTGCCAGCGTTGCATAATTGTACGCCACCTCCTGCTTGGCTCACACTGCTAAAAATACCATCGTCTCTGCAGATCCATCCGATATGATCATGTGTGTCTAGGATCAAATGACTTAACCATTCCTCTGTGTCAAGCAGTCGCTAGCCTGCCCAGTGTGTGCCGATGCAACTAGAGCTTATTTTGAGTCCCATTCGGAGCCAACGTCAGGACAAGCTGCTAAGTGGGTAAGGCTGAAAGTAAGGGGCTCTAGTGGCTACCATGGAGAGCTTGACTCCAGGTGACAAGGCCTATAAAACAGACTAGCGCACATGTCCTATACTCTCTTTAAAAGGTTTGTTTAATGCTAAATTAAATTTGTACTGTACATAGATACTCCCCACTGCATGCTCATACAAAACAGAATCCTGTGGTAAGCAGTAACAGCTCAAGAGGAAACGGATGGATGAATGGGTCCAAGAGCAGTAAATCACTAATAACAGGTATAGTCAGCCCTTTATTCTAGGATTGAGACAACACTCATAAGACTGTAGAAATAGTTGAGTGCAAAGAGACAGTACATTCACAAAAAGATAAGACAAGAGAATGTCCAGAAAACGACAGATAATTGAACTGGAGGGTATAACAGAAAGCTGCCATTGAAGGAGCGCTCAGGTTTCAGAAAGTTGTGTTGTGTTTTTACAAAGAAATCCTTCTCACAGAGAAATACATATTATTTTAAACAAAAATCAATCACAAGTCCATCTAAATATTGTTCTGAGAAAATAATGGATAGAACACGTAATACCATAAGCACACTACATAGATGTGTGCACAAACTTGAGGACATTCAATACCAGCAGCATTTGATCAAGTACAGGCAATGCCATTAAACAACCACAAACAGGATCTAAGACTTTCTGAAGATAGATACATCAATTACAGAGAAAACTTGAAAAGTACATGCATGTCTTGCCCACTGTTACAGGATTAGGTGCGTGTTAGAGAGAAAGATGGAGACAGAAATTGAGAGTTTTACTTCCTGGTTGTAGATATCATTCAAGATGTGCTGGCCTGAGTAGAGTTATGCTATTAACTGCTACTAGGACATTTTTTAAAGCGTAGACTAATACTAGTCTACGCTCTCCTAACACTTAAAATGTGAAAATTGTTTTTACAGAACTTACAAATTAAACTCGTAACAACATACATACACACACAAAGTACCAGTCAAAAGTTTGGACACACCTACTCATTCATGGGTTTCTATATTTGTACCCTTTCCTACATTGTACAATAATAGTGAAGACCTCAAAACTATGAAAGAACACATATGGCATCATGTTACCAAAGCGTTAAATCAAAATATATTTGAGATTTGAGATTCTTCAAAGTAACCACCCTTTGCCTTGATGATAGAATGCCAAGAGTGTGCAAAGCTATCAACCAGCTTCATGAGGTAGTCACCTGGAATGCATTTCAATTAATAGGTGTGCCTTGTTAAAAGTTAATTTGCTTCCTTCTTAATGCATTTGAGCCAACCAGTTCTGTTGTGACAAGGGTGGTATACCGAAGATAGTATATACTTGGTATTTTACCAAATAGGGCTGTGGCAAGAGCAGCTCAAATAAGCAAAGAGAAACGACAGTCCATCATTACTTTAAGACATGAAGGTCAGTCAATCCGGAAAATGTCAAGAACTTTGAACGTTTCTTCAAGTACAGTCGCAAAAAACCATCAAGCGCTATGATGAAAATGGCTCTCATGAGGCCCGCCACAGGAAAGAAAGACCCAGAGTTACCTCTGCTGCAGAGGATAAGTTCATTAGTTACCAGCCTCAGAAATTGCAGCCCAAGTAAATGCTTCACAGAGTTCAAGTAACAGACACATCTCAACAATCAACTGTTTAGGGGAACTGCGTAAACCAGGTCTTCATGGTCAAATTGCTGCAAAGAAACCACTACTAAAAGGACACCAATAAGAATAAGAGACTTGCTTGGGCCAAGAAACACGAGAAATGGACATTAGACCAGTGGAAATCTGTCCTTTGGTCTGATGAGTCCAAATTTGAGATTTTTGGTTCCAACCGCCGTGTCTTTGTGAGAAGCAGAGTAGGTGAACGGATGACCTCTGTATGTGTGGTTCCCACCATGAAGCATGGAGGTGTCGTGAGGGTGCTTTGCTGGTGACACTGTCAGTGAAAATTTTTGAATTCAAGGCACGCTACCATAGCATTCTGCAGCAATACGCCAGTGGTTTGCGCTCAGTGGGACTATCATTTGTTTTTCAATAGGACAATGACCCAACACACCTCCAGGCTGTGTAAGGGCCATTTGACCAAGGAGAGACCTGGCCTCCACAATCACCCGACTTCAACCCAATTGGTATGGGATGAGATGGACCGCAGAGGGAAGGAAAAGAAGCCAACAAGTGTTCAGCATGTGGAAACTCCTTCAAGACTGTTGGAGAAGCATTCCAGGTGAAGCTGGTTGAGAGATTGCCAAGAGTGTCCAAAGCTGTCAAGGCATAGGGGGGCTATTTTGAATAATCTCAAATATATTTTAATTTGTTTAACCCTTTTTTGGTTACTACATGATTCCATGTGTGTTATTTCATAGTTTTGAAGTTGTCACTATTATTTTACAATGTAGAAAATGGTAAAAAAAAGAATAATTAAAACTTGAATGAGTAACTGCGTCCAAAATTGACTGGTACTGTGTGTGTGTGTGTGTGTGTGTGTGTGTGATGTATATATAAAACTCAGCAAAAAAACGTTCCTTTTTCAGGACCCCATCTTTCAAAGATATTTGGATTTTTTCGAATTAACTTCACAGATCTTCATTGTAAAGGGTTTAAACACCGTTTCCCATGCTTGTTCAATGAACCATAAACAATTAATGAACATACAAATGTGGAACGGTCGTTAAGACACTAACAGCTTACAGACGGTAGGCAATTAAGGTCACAGTTATGAAAACTTAGGACACTAAAAAGAGGCCTTTCTACTGACTGAAAAACACCAAAAGAAAGATGCCCAGGGTCCCTGCTCATCTGCATGAATGTGCCTTAGGCATGCTGCAAGGAGGCATGAGGACTGCAGATGTGGCCAGGGCAATAAATTGCAACATCCGTACTGTGAGAAGCCAAAGACAGCATTACAGCAAGACAGGATGGACAGCTGATCGTCCTCAAAGTGGCAGACCACGTGTAACAACACCTGCATAGGATCGGTACATCCGAACATCACACCTGCGCGACAGTTACAGGATGGCAACAACTGCCAGAGTTACACCAGGAACGCACAATCCCTCCATCAGTGCTCAATAGGCTGAACTGAGGGCTTGTAGACCTATTGTAAGGCAGGTCCTCACCAGACATCACCGGCAACAACGTCACCTATGGGCACAGACCCACCATCGCTGGACCAGACAGGACTGGCAAAAAGTGCTCTTTACTGACGAGTCGCGGTTTTGTCTCACCAGCGGTGACAGTCGGATTCGCGTTTATCGTTGAAGGAATGAGCGTTATACCGAGTTATACCTGTCCTCTGGAGTGGGATCGATTTGGAGGTGGAGGGTCCATCATGGTCTGGGGGGGGGGGGGGGGTGTCACCGCATCATCGGACTGAGCTTGTCGTCATTGCAGGCAATCTCAACGCTGTGCGTTACAGGAAAGACATCCTCCTCCCTCATGTGGTACCCTTCCTGCAAGCTCGTCCTGACCCTCCAGCATGACAATGCAACCAGCCATACTGCTCGTTCTGTGCGTGATTTCCTGCAAGACAGGAATGTCAGTGTTCTGCCATGGCCAGTGAAGAGCCCGGATCTCAATACCATTGAGCACGTCTGGGACCTGTTGGATCGGAGGGTGAGGGCTAGGGCCATTCCCCCCAGAAATATCCAGGAACTTGCAGGAGCCTTGGTGGAAGAGTGGGGTAACATCTTACAGCAAGAACTGGCAAATCTGGTGCAGTCCATGAGGAGGAGATGCACTGCAGTACTTAATGCAGCTGGTGGCAACACCAGATACTGACTTACTTTTGATTTTGACCCCCTCCCCTGCTTTGTTCAGGGACACATTATTCCATTTCGGTTAGTCACATGTCTGTGGAACTTGTTCAGTTTACGTCTCAGTTGTTGAATCTTGTTATGTTCATACAAATATTTACACGTTAAGTTGACAGTGAGAGGCTGTTTCCTTTTTTGCTGAGTATATATCACACAAATATTGCAGTGTTATGCAACGACAATTCCCAAACAGCACATTTCCACTATGTCAAGTAGATATAAAAGATAGTCAAGTATTGCAACACACAGGAAAGTTCCAACCCTGACAATGTTGTGCTTCTTCTCCTTCTTGGATTGATGTCTGCTTCAGAAAGATGGGTCCCGATTCTCCACCCTTGTGTGCACTTGCACAATACGTGAAAAGGGTGGAGAATTTGGACAGCCTTAGTAAGGTAGATAAAACCTGGTCAGACAGGAAACGGGAAGTTTCAAAAAGTCAAGTCACCCCCCACTGGCTGCGAGATCAAAAGAAATCCTGAGGACCCAGGTGAATTATAATAGGAGTGGCAATTGTCTGTGGCTGGTAAAAGGCACCGTCAATGTACAATCCACCTACAGAGAGGGAGAAAGAAGGGGAGGGAGCAGAGAGACTGTAGTTACGACCGTGGCCTGTAGGAATCAGTGTTACACACTAGGCATGACGCCATTTTTGGTCATGATTTGCTGTGTTGGATTAGGTGAAGAATGAGAGGATTGTGGTGGATATAAAAAAAAAATGTGGTGACATTGGTCTAGCTGTGAATTTCAGAATGCTAGGCAAGTCAAGAAGTACTGGTACTCAACTGATAAATAATATTCATTTATTTTTTTCAATTGTATATCTCAAAATACGTCTCAAGCAACTCAAGTAACCAATTAAATGTATAGATTAGGAACAAAAGACGTATTAATAACAAAAATGTATGGACAATCAATATCCATTGAACAAGAAAGATTTTACAGTGCATTCAAGCACGTATTTTTGTACCATTAAAAATATAACATCATACAAAACAAACTATACAAAGTATAAAATAAAAACAATCATATCATATTTTTTAAAGTCTCTGTCTAAGTTGTACACATGGGGGTGAACAGCCGTCCTAAATCGGAGAGTCGTGGTGAGAGATGGAAGACAGGGGACAATTGTAGAACAGGGAACATTACAGCGGGCATTCGAGCAAAAACCTACAAAGAAAATTTAAAAAAACGTAGTCTATTCATTCAAATTAAACTTAGAACATAGTCTAACCCTGTGTAAGAGTCAAGTGGACTGTACCACTCAAGAGATCAAAAATGTAAAAGTGCAGATAAAATGCTGATCTCACATTTGACTGTTCTATGTCTGACCACCCTCAATAAGAAATCAGGAAATGGAAAGGTGAGGTGGAACAACAAGCACATGCATGACACGGTCTAGTAGCTGCTGGCCCCTGCTTACCATAGGCAGGGAAGGCAGCGGCAGGACCATAGCCATATGGAGCTCCATAGCCTGAAAACAGAGGTCAAGGAACTTGGGTTACAGGAGCAGTACTTCTACACCGAGTATACCACACATTAGGAACAACTTCCTAATATTGAGTTGCCCCCCCTCCCTTTTGTCCTCAGACCAGCCTCAGTTTGTCAGGGAATGGACTCTACAAGGCGTCAAAAGCGCCTTTGGGTGGTGGACCATTCTTGATACACACAGGAAACTGTTCAGCAAGAAAAACCCAGCAGCGTTGCAGTTCTTGATACAAACCAGTGTGCCTGGCACCTACTACCATACCCCATTCAAAGGCACTTAAATCTTTTCTCTTGCCCATTCACCATCAAATGGCACACATACACACAATCCATGTCTCAAGGCTTAAAAATCCTTCTTTAAACTGTCTCCACTTCATCTACACTGTTTGAAGTGGATTTAACAAGTGACATAAATAAGGGATCATAGCTTTCAACTGGATTCACCTGGCCAGTCTATGTCATGGAAAGAGCAGGTGTTCTTAATGCTGTATATACTCAGTGTATAGCAACAACCTAACAGACACCAGGATTGTTGTCAATCCAATTTAAATTCCAGTCAATTCAGAAAATTCACCAAATTCAAAATGGTCCCAATTTTAAAGCATTGAAGAGAAATGGAATTTCAGTGTTGTTCCTAAATTGACTGGAATTTAAATGAATTTGACCCCAAACCTGACGAACCACGCACTTACACACCAAGCCCCGGGTCTTACCTGGTGGGAGGTACCCATGGGTAGGAGGAGCGCTGATGTAAGGTGCTCTGTGCATCACTGGCCTGGTTCTAGGCCTGCTGTGGGCATGGACTGGGATAGACACGGTTGACGACACAGTTCTCTTCACCTGCAAACACTCACATTCGTTATGGCGTCACCTTTCCATACTTTCGGACGTATGCTGCACGACTAATATGAATTCTATGGATGTGCTGACAGTGATGTTTGTCCACCCACCAGTGTCCTGGGCACCCTCTTCTTGTTGCGGGGGTCTTTTGAGTCAGAGAAGAGTCTCTTCAGAGCAGAGAGAGCAGCACTAGCCTTCGCTGCTTTCTTATTGGGCCCAGAGCCTCTGAACTTCTGTTTATCAACTTCCACCTACAGTACACACCACACACTGTCAATCATTCAGAACTACACTAGGGCCATTTCACTGCCCAGTGAAATAGCAAAGCTCTAGATTAATTTAAAAACAATAGATAAGTCAGATGAAAATAATGTAAAGTGAAAGGTCAAGCAGGTGCAAGGCTGTGGTGTGTGTGGATAAAGACCTCTATGATGAAGCGTTTGTCGTAGCTGCCGCCAGTCTCTGATAGGAGTTCATACTTCAGGCCTCTGCGTTTCTCGTTCAGCTCCATCACTGGGTTCTTGCCACCTGCCGTGAGGAGAGGGCCTGGGATGCGGGACTAGGGATGATAATTTGGGGGAAATCACTACCTCCGTATAGTTGAATTGAGCACGGTTAGGGATGAGTCCAGTCGGTGAACCACACAAAACATTAAATCAGGGATGTACACCAATCTAACATCATTCTCACTTCTAAGCAAACACAATGAAAGTCAGACAATCTGGACCTGAATACTGAGCTTTCAAATTCTGTTATGACAGAACAGGTTGTCATGTTAGTGTGACGGTTATGCGGTTACCTTGTGCGGTTACCTTGTGCGGTTAGTGTGACGGTTATGCGGTTACCTCGTGCGGTTACCTCGTGCGGTTACCTCGTGCGGTTACCTCGTGCGGTTACCTCGTGCGGTTACCTCGTGCGGTTACCTCGTGCGGTTACCTCGTGCGGTTACCTCGTGCGGTTACCTCGTGCGGTTACCTCGTGCGGTTACCTCGTGCGGTTACCTCGTGCGGTTACCTCGTGCGGTTACCTCGTGCGGTTACCTCGTGCGGTTACCTCGTGCGGTTAGTGTGACGGTTATGCGGTTACCTCGTGCGGTTAGTGTGACGGTTGTGTGGTTACCTCGAGCGGTTATAGTGTGACATAGGGGTGGGCGAGATGGGCAAAATATATCATGGTATTTTTCAATTTTTTGACGGTATTTTATGTTTTGATTAATAAAAGTAATACATTTGCTTTATGAGAAGTGCGTGACCCTTGGGTGGCAACACATATATTCTAAATTATTTTAATGGATCTTTCTCCATTCTGATTGTTTTATACTATTCAATTCAACCTAAAATAATTTCCTGCATTTCCATCAATTTCTGCATTTCCTGCACTCATTTGAGATCATTTTCACACTGCACACAATACGGGCAAAAATACTAGGCCTTATTTTTAACCAAATGTTGAAATTGCGACTTACATCAAAACACTTGGGTGAACTTTTGGAATCATGGAAATAGAATGTTTATTATAATTCTATAGTTAGAACATAAATAATAGTGGGCACTTTGAATACAGTGTTGTTTGACATGACAACGAATGAAAATGCAATGGATGAGTTATTGTGACAGGGTAGGAACCAAAGTAATGTTCCGTGTTTCCTAGGGGACTCTATAATCTTTGGCTACATTAAATCTTTATTCATATAGCCAACATATTCATGCTTTGCCTATTCCTCTTTGATTTAGAAGATACTGTTGCACAAACAACATGCTGATTTAGGCCTCCACCAGTACTGGTATCAGGCTGTATTAGCTAGCTACGTTTGCTCTGACTCAGTACTTTTATTAGCTAGTTAGCTAGCTACGTTTGCTCTGACTCAGTACTTTTATTAGCTAGTTAGCTAGCAACACGGTTTAGCTTAACTTAATAAGAAAATACAAACTAGCTGTTCGCAGATGTAAGAAACACAAACGAATATTGTATTTATAGAACGCTTGTGGATTTATATTAAGATCAAATTGGAAACATTGTTGCATGTGCTGCATTGACCATGCAGACTGAACAAGTGTCTCGTGGTCAAGCAACAACAAATGCGCTCCTTGAGTGACAGGGGGAGGGACTAGGTCTGTGTGGAGAGAGAGAGAGAGCGGAGCGGGATGACTCAAGTAGCGGAGTAAACTATAAAAATGGACGTTACACGCGGCGTATCACATTTAACAAACCAAACATTCAAATAACGTTATAGAAGATAAAGTAAAAACCCAAACCGGTCCGTGCATCAATACCGGTATATAGTAAAATACGGTATACCGCCCAGCCCTAGTGTGAAGGTTGTGAGGTTACCTCGTGTTGTCAGTGTGAAGGTTGTGTGGTTACCTCGCATGTGTCTGTGGAGGTGACAGAGTTGCTTCTGGAGCTGGTGGACATTCTGTCGTTTCTCTCACTCCTGTGGTTGCGTCCCTCGCCGTCAGATCTCTCATCAGCGCTCAGGGAGTCCAGGTCCACTTCGAAGCCAGCTGGGTAACCAAGAGCCTGTAGGACCTGGAGACCATGAGCAAGAGGAACAAAGGGGTGGTCATATAATATGTACTGTAAGATCTAGAGGAGCAGCACTTACTTGGACACGGTGTGCTATCATGATAGAGAGCACCCAAACGTTTTGTCATATCTGCCATGAGTCCATGTAATTCTGTCCGTGTCACAGTGCTACAGTACATGTACAGATGATTCTACGTCTTTGTTCAAAATCCACTTCTGTCCTCTGCCTGTCCTAACTGTTAATCTTCATCATCTCGTAACATGTTGCCCATTCACAGGAGGCTGCTGAGGGGAACAGCTCATAATAATGGCCGGAACGGAGCAAATGGAATGGCATCTTATTCCATTCCACTGATTCCGCTCCAGCCATTACCACAAGCCCGTTCTCCCAAATTAAAAACCTCTTGGCGCACCGATCCCTTTAGCGGGATCATTTGTGTCAACAGGTGAATTGCAGAGCGCCAAATTCAAATAAAATACTAAAAATATTTAATTTTCATGAAATCACAAGTGCAATATACCAAAACACAGCTTAGCTTGTTGTTAATCCACCTGGCATGTCAGATTTCAAAAAAGCTTTACGGTGAAAGCAAACCATGCGATTATGTGAGGACAGCTCTCAGCAGACAAAACATTACAAATAGCTAGCAGCAAAGTAAATTGGTCACGAAAGTCAGAAAAGCAATAAAATAAATCGCTTACCTTTGATGATCTTCGTATGTTTACACTCACGAGACTACCAGTTACACAATAAATGTTAGTTTTGTTCCATAAAGATTCTCTTTATATTCAAAAACCTCCATTTGGTTGGCACGTTTTGCTTAGTAATCCACAGGCTCGTGCAGGTCACGACGGGCAGACGAAAATTCCAAGAAGTATCAGTAAAGTTCGTAGAAACATGTCAAACGTTTTTTATCATTAATCCTCAGGTTGTTTTTACAATAAATAATCGATAATATTTCAACCGGACGGTAAACTTTTCAATAGAAGAGAGAAAGAAAAGGCCTCGCTCCAGTGGCGCGCATGAACAAATCTAAGGACAGCTGGCTATCCACTGACGCGATGTGATCATTCTCGCTCATTTTTCAGAATAAAAGCCTGAAACTATGTCTAAAGACTGTTCACACCCTGTGGAAACCATAGGGAAAGGAATCTGGTTGATATCCCTTTAAAAATGAAGGATAGGCTTGCAATGGAACAGAGTAGTTTCAGAAAAACAGCACTTCCTGGTTGGATTTTCGTCTGCAATATCAGTTCCGTTATACTCAGACAATATTTTGACAGTTTTGGAAACTTTAGAGTGTTTTCTATCCTAATCTGCCAATTATATGCATATTCTATCTTCTGGGCCTGAGAAATAGGCAGTTTACTTTGGGAACGTTTTTTATCCAAACATCAAAATACTGCCCCCTAGCTTCGGACGAACCTCAAGATACTCCATTTGCTAATCCTGTGACATTTACAGAAATAGGTTTGTTACCTTAAGTGCTACTTTGAGTTTGGCAGTCTTCTTAGAAGAGCCAGAGGCCTCATGGACAGTGCCCTGTACGTCCACAGACATGGTAAAAACTGGAGTGTGGACCGGGCCAGACTGGGACAACAGCTTATACTGCAGCCCCGGGTGGACCTGGTTCAGTCTCATCAGGGCGTTCATGGGGTGGTTGGGGTCCATCATCTCACTGTCCAGAACTAGGAGGAGGAAACATGGAGACCATACAGGCCTTCAATAACATCAATCAAAAGTACACAGTTGAAGTCGGAAGTTTATACACTTTAGCCAAATACATTTAAACTCAATTCTTCACAATTCCTGACATTTAATCCTAGTAAAAATTGTCTTAGGTCAGTTAAGATCACCACTTTATTTTAACAATGTGAAATGTCAGAATAATAGTAGAGTGATTTAATTCAGCTTTTATTTATTTCATCACATTCCCAGTGGGTCAGAAGTTTACATACACTCAGTTAGTACTTGGTAGCATTGCCTTTAAATTGTTTAACTTGGGTCAAACATTTCGAGTAGCCTTCCACAAGCTTCCCACAATAAATTGGGTGCATTCCTCCCGACGACAGAGCTGGTGTAATTGAGTCAGGTTTGTAGGCCTCCTTGCTCGCACACACTTTCAGTTCTGCCCACAAATTTTCTATAGGATTGAGGTCAGGGCTTTGTGATGATGTCCACTCCAAAACTTTGAATTTGTTGTCCTTAAAACATCTTGACCCTAGGGGTCAGATTATTATATTTATATATTTTTTTAAATAACGTTCCCAAGGTAAACGGACTATTTCTCAGGTCCAGGTCATAGAATATGCATATAATACAGATTAGGATAGAAAACACTCCAAAGTTTCCAAAACTGTCAAAATATTGTCTGTGAGTATAACAAAACTGATTCTGCAGGCGAAAACCTGAAGTGATTTAAAAAAAAAAAAAAAAAATGTTTTAACTGTGTTTCCTGGCCCGTCTTTCTTCCATTTAAAGGGATATCAACCAGATTCCTTTTCCAATGGCTTCCTCAGGCTGCGACCAGGCTTTAGACACAGTTTCAGGCTTTTATTTTGAAAAATGAGCGAGATTTCTCAAAAGTAGTCAGGTGTCCTCTGATTAGTTCCTGCGCGCGAGAGGGTAGCTCTACATTTTCTTTTTCTCTCTTATTGCATAGGTTACGGTCCGGTTGAAATATTATCGATTATGTTTGTTAAAAACAACCTGAGAATTGATTATAAAAAACATTTGACATGTTTCTACGACCATTACGGATACTTTTTGGAATTATCGTTGAACGGAACGAGGCTTTGGTTTTCTGAACATAACGCGCAACCCAAATGGCGTTTTTTTGTCATAAAAGTAATATTTATCGAGCAAAAATAACATTTGTTGTGTAACTGGGAGTCTCGTGAGTGCAAACATCCGAAGATTATCAAAGGTAAGCGATTCATTTTATTGCTTTTCTGACTTTCGTGACCAAGCTAATATGAGGCTAACTGTTCTAGCATTGATTGCTACACTCACAAAAGCTTAGATTTCTTTCGCTGCAAATCATATTTTCAAAATCTGACACGATAGGTGGATTAACAACAAGCTAAGCTGTGTTTTGGTATATTTCACTTGTGATTGCATGATTATAAATATTTTACGCCCTGCAATTCAGTGGTTGTTTAGGAAAATGATCCCGTAAAAGGGATCCGTAGCGCAGAGAAGTTAAGCCATTTTGCCAAAACTTTGGAAGTATGCTTGGGGTCAATGTCTATTTGGAAGACCCATTTACGACCAAGCTTTAACTTCCCGACTGATGTCTTGAGATGTTGCTTCAATATATCCACATCATTTCCCTCCCTCATGATGCCATCTATTTTGTGAAGAGCACCAGTCCCTCCTGCAGCAAAGCACCCCCACAACATGATGTTGGGATGGTGTTCTTCGGCTTGCAAGCATCCCCCTTTTTCCTCCAAACATAACGATGGTCATTATGGCCAAACAGTTCAATTTTTGTTTCATCAGACCAGAGGACATTTCTCAAAAAAGTACAATCTTTGTCCCCATGTGCAGTTGCAAACTTGTAGTCTGGCTTTTTTATGGCGGTTTTGGAGCAGTGGCTTCTTGCTGAGCGGCCTTTCAGGTTGTGTCGATATAGGACTCGTTTTACTGTGGATATATATACTTTTGTACCCGTTTCCTCCAGAATCTTCACAATGTCCTTTGCTGTTGTTCTGGGATTGATTTGCACTTTTCGCACCAAAGTACGTTCATCTCTAGGAGTTAGAATGCATCTCCTTCCTGAGCAGTATGACGGCTGCGTGGTCCCATGGTGTTTATACTTGCGTACAATTGTTTGGACAGATGAGCGTGGTACCTTCAGGCATTTGGAAATTGCTCCCAAGGACGAACCAGACTTGTGGAGGTCTACAACTTTGTTTCTGAGGTCTTGGCTGATTTCTTTTCATTTTCCCATGATGTCAAGCAAAGAGGCACTGAGTTTGAAGTTAGGCTTTGAAATACATCCACAGGTACACCTCCAATTGACTCAAATTATGTCAATTAGCCTATCAAATTCCTATCTGGAATTTTCCAAGGTGTTTAAAGGCACAGTCAATTTAGTGTATGTAAACTTCTGACCCACTGGAATTGTGATAGTGAATTAATTCACTAAGTGAAATAATCTGTCTGTAAACAATTGTTGGAAAATTTACTTGTGTCATGCACATAGTAGATGTCCTAACCGACTTGCCAAAACTATAGTTTGTTCACAAGAAATTTGTGGAGTGATTGTCCTGTAATGTAGGTAATGTAGGTAGGGTGTCCTGTAAGTAGGGTGTCCTGTAAAACAAAACAAAATTCATTCGGAAAATATTCAGACCCCTTGAATTCCCCCCCAATTTTGTTAAGTTACAGCCTTATTTTCCCCTCGTCAATCTACACACAATACCCCATAATGACAAAGCAAAAACAGGTTTACATTTAAAAAATATATATATACAGTGAGGAGAACAAGTATTTGATACACTGCCGATTTTGCAGGTTTTCCTACTTACAAAGCATGTAGAGGTCTGTAATTTTTTATCATAAGTATACTTCAACTGTGAGAGACGGAATCTAAAACAAAAATCCAGAAAATCACATTGTATGATTTTTAAGTAATTAATTTCCATTTTATTGCATGGGATTGATTTGCACTTTTTACACCAAAGTATGTTCATCTCTAGGAGACAGAACACATCTCCTTCCTGCCTCTTCAAAGGTTTTCCCATCTCCACAGAGGAACCCTGGAGCTCTGTCAGTGACCATCGGTCACCTCCCTGACCAAGGCTCTTCTCCCCCGATTGCTCAGTTTGGCCGGTGGCCAGCTCTAGGAAGAGTCTTGGTGGTTCCAAACTTCTTCCATTTAATAATGGAGGCCACTGTGTTCTTGGGTACCTTCAATGCCGCAGAATTGTTTTGGTACCCTTACCCAGATCTGTGCCTTGAAACAATCCTGTCTTGGTACTCTACAGGCAATTCCTTCGACCTCATGGCTTGGTTTTTGCTCTGACATGTACTGTCAACTGTGGGACCTTATAGACAGGTTGTGTGCCTTCCAAATCATGTCCAATCAATTGAATTTACATTTACCACAGGTGGACTCCAAGTTGTAGAAACATCTCAAGGATGATCAATGGAAACAGGACGTACCCGAGCTCAATTTCAAGTCTCATAGCAAAGGGTCTGAATACTTAAGGTATTTCTGTTAAAAAATAATAAATGTGCAAAAATGTCTAAAAAACAGTTTTCACTTTGTCATCATGGGGTATTGTGTGTAGATTGATGAGGAAACAAATATTTGTATACATTTTAGAATAAGACTAATGTAACAAAATTTGGAAAAAGTCAAGGGGTGTGAATACTTTGAGTGCACTATAAGTAGGGTTTTCTATAATGTAGGTAGGGTTTCCTGAGAGAGGTAGATAGATAATTATGTGTGAGACTGCCTGGAGGGGGAGATTAATCCCCAATGCATTTCAACTCCCTGCTTTGAACTGTGGGAGATTAAAGCCCTGTGGGATTTAATTACATCCGTACTGGCCGTGAGGGGTGAGTGAGAGATGGTATGAATACCCCACTCAAAATGCTGTTTTTGAGTAACGACATTCTGGAATGTACCAGCATTCTATTCTAGAGTTCCTGTATGGTCAACGGGCATAAGCTGATCTTTAGAAAGACTATGCATCTACATTACTTCAAGTTGTTCTCCAGGCTGAGTAGAGAGGAAAAGGATTCAGAGATGTTGAGTCAGAGCAACAGTGAATCTGACCTCTCATCAGGTTGCGTTTCATCTTCTTGAAGAGTTGTCTGTCGTTAGTGTGTTCATCTTCATGCTGCCTTTTCCGGCAGGTTCCTGTGGAACAAAGTATGGATTCACCTTCAGGAGAACAGAGACCACCTGAGATCTCGGAGTTTACACACTAGCACATACACTCAAGTTTGAACACACACACCTTTTTTGCCTGACCCTGAGAGTCTGTGTGATGGTTTGGTTGGAGGGAGAGGATTCATATTCAGAACCTTATAAAGTTGTCCGAAGGCCAGGAGACGTAGGGCATGCTGAAACACACAACAGAAACACAGTATGAAACCACACAGAATGAGGGCACAAAACTAGTCAAACACACCAACAACTCCTCTAGGAAAGAGTGATGCTAGAAATATCTACTAGGATGTAATCAACTGATTAATTAAATGTAAATATCAATCAATAGTGTGTATTTAACCCATAAGAGTCTAAGCACCGTCTAAGCCGGGGGGGTACTACTAAGCTATATGGAATTGTTTTAAGCAGGTGATACCAAGGATCATTTTGCTATTTGATTTAGAATTTAAAGATCCCTTGAAGAAGAAAAAAAGAAAGAAAAAAAGAATTAGATGAACATTTTAATTTGACCTTACTGCCATTAGCCCATACAAAAGCATTGATTAACAGTTTCACTACATGGAAAAACAGATCTTAAGGAAGGTTGTTCTGAAGTGTCTATCCTGAGAGATAAGATCAGGATTCTCTCTTATTATTATGTGTATTTAACCCCTTTTTAAAAAAAATGTATTTATACAGGTTTTTTTCTCATTGAGATAACATCTCTTTTCCAAGAGAGACCTGGTCCAATAGCAGCAGAGGGAACAACGTTTCAGACAAAACAACTTACATACACTAAACACAACATTAAACAAAACTATAAACAGACATACAGTACAACAAAAACATTTTACATTAAAAACAAACGTCTTGACTAAAAACAGCTGGCCTAAAAACAATTACACTCTTCTATGATATACATCGATCAAGTGTTTAAACTCCACCAACGAAACTAGATAATCCCATTTTAAAATGTTCAGGAGAGAATTCCAGGACCACGGAGCTAAGTAACTAAATCTAACTTCTACAATGGCCTGTTCTAATTTTTGGTAATGTTAGAAGCAAATCAGAATGGGACCGTAATTGATATTTATTTACTGACCTGACTAAAAAAAAGAACTGAGATCTAATGGCATTTTACCCAATATTGCCTTATAAATCAGTGTATACCAGTGTTCAAGCCTACACTGAGGCCTGCATATATATAGATATAAATAAATAATCACTAAAATCTAAAACCGACAGTAATGTACATCGTACCAGCTCCTTCCTGGCCTCAAAAGAAAAACAAGCCTTATGCCGGTAATAAAATCCTATTTTCAGCTTGAGCTTCCTTATCAAGTTCTCTACATGCACAGTGAAGCTCAGCTTATCATCAACCCACACACCCCAACATTTGTACACTTTAACTTGCTCTATAGTATGTCCAGCCAATGTAGCAATGACATGTTTTGTAACATGCCTGGCAATTGAAAATACCATGCATTTTGATTTACCCGAATTTAGAATCAGCTTTAAATCATACAGATCTTGTTATATGATGTTAAATGCTCTTTGGGCATTTTCAAAAGCTAAATATAAACTACTACCACTTGAATAAAGAACAGTATCATCTGCATAAAAATGAACATCCACGGTTTCAAAAAGATCCCCAATGTTGTTGATATACAAAATGAACAACAGTGGGCCCAAAATAGAACCTTGCGGAACACATCAGCACCCCTCTATGGACTCAGATTTACAACCACCCGCCATTACACATTCTGTAGGATTTGATAGGTAATTTATAAACCAATCTAGAGCATGACCAGCAATTCCACAACATTTCAATCTTTGCACTAACACAGCATGGTCCACGGTGTCAAAAGCCTTCGACAAATCAATAAAAACAGACACACAATGTAACTTCTTATCAAGAGCACAGTGGATGTAATTTAAAACCTTCAATGTTGCTGAAACAGTGCTGTGGCCAGACCTAAAACCTGATTGCATTCCATTTAAGATGTTTTCTTGGAAGCTGCCTACTAACTAAGGACTCCAGTACCTTTGACAGTACAGACAATTTTGATATGGGTCGATAGTTGTCAAGTAGTGAAGGATCTCCACCTTTCAGGAGAGGCAGTACAAAAGCAGATTTCCGGAGAGGCAGTACAAAAGCAGATTTCCATAACTTGGGGATTTCCTTAACATCAAGTGTGAGGTTAAAAATACATGTTAAGGGGGGAGCAATGATCTCTGCGGCTAGGTGTAGGAGGCGGGGTCTAGTTCATCAGGGCCAGTGGATTCTTTAAAATCAATTTCTTTCAGGCCTTTACACACTTCTGAAACAGAGGAGGATGAAAAGGAGAACTTGGTGAAGGAGTACACAGGGATGTCAGGTAAATTCATTGGGGGCTCAATTATACCTTTGACCTTTTCAAATAAACTGCCTGCATCTAAAAAAATGCTGATTCAAAGCTTTCAGAATGGAGGTTCTCTCAGTTAAAATCTGTGTATCGACCAACAATTGTTTGGGAAGCTGTGTATTCCTTTTGCACTCCAAACCCTTCACTACTTGCCAAAATTTGGATAGATTATTTACATTTTGTGAAGTAGATTTCAGGTAGTGGTCTGCTTTCAATTTGTCGTCACTAAACAGTCTCCATATACAGTAGAAGTCGGAAGTTAACTTGCACAAAAATCGTTTTTCAACCACTCCACAAATTTCTTGTTAACAAAACTATAGTTTTGGCAAGTCGGTTAGGACATCTACTTTGTGCATGACAAGTCATTTTTCCAACAATGTTTACAGACAGATTATTTCATTGTATCACAATTCCAGTGGGTCAGAAGTTTACATACACTAAGTTGACTGTGCCTTTAAACCGCTTGGAAAATTCCATAAAAAGATGTCATAGCTTTAGAAGCTTCTGATAGGCTAATTGATGTCAATTGGAGGAGTACCTGTGGATGTATTTCAAGGCCTACCTTCAAACTCAGTGCCTCGTTGCTTGACAAGATGGGAAATTCAAACGAAAAATCAGCCAAGACCTCAGAAAAAAATGTGAGATTTCCACAAGTCTGGTTCATCCTTGGGAGCAATTTCCAAACACCTGAAGGTACCACATTAATCTGTACAAACAATAGTATGCAAGTATAAACACCATGGGACCACGCCGCCGTCATACTGCTTAGGAAGGAGACGCATTCTAACTCCTACAAAAGTATCTATATCCACAGTAAAACGAGTCCTATATCGACACAACCTGAAAGGCCGCTCAGCAAGGAAGAAGCCACTGCTCCAAAACCGCCATAAAAAAGCCAGACTACGGTTTGCAACTGCACATGGGGACAAAGATTGTACTTTTTGGAGAAATGTCCTCTGGTCTGATGAAACAAAAATAGAACTGTTTGGCCATAATGACCATCGTTATGTTTGGAGGAAAAAGGGGGAGGCTTGCAAGCCGAAGAACACCATCCCAACCGTGAAGCACAGGGTGGGAACATCATGTTGTGGGGGTGCTTTTCTGCAGGAGGGACTGGTGCACTTCAGAAAATAGATGGCATCATTAGGATAGAAAATGTGGATATATTGAAGCAACATCTCAAGACATCAGTCAGGAAGTTAAAGCTTGGTCGCAAATGGATCTTCCAAATGGACATTGACCCCAAGCATCCTTCCAAAGATGTGGCAAAATGGTTTAAGGACAACAAAGTCAAGGTATTGGAGTGGCCATCACAAATCCCTGACCTCAATCCAATAGAAAATCTGTGGGCAGGACTGAAAAAGCGTGTGCGAGTAAGGAGGACTACAAACCTGACTCAGTTACTCCAGCTCTGTCAGGAGGAATGGGCCAAAATTCACCCAACTTATTGTGGCAAGCTTGTGGAAGGCTACCTGAAACATTTGCCCCAAGTTAAACCACTTAAAAGGCATTTCAAACAAATACTAATTGAGTGTATGTAAACTTCTGACCCACTCGGAATGTGATCAAATAAATAAAAGCTGAAATAAATCACTCTACTATTATTCTGACATTTCACATTCTTAAAATAAAGTGGTGACCCTAACTGACCTAGGACAGGGAATTTTTTACAAGGATTAAAATGTCAAGAATTGTGAAAACCTGAGTTTAAATGTATTTGGCTAAGTTGTATGTAAACTTCCGACTTCAACTGCATACACAGTACTTCCATAAATGTTGAACTGGTACCAGGGACCTTCAGACGAGTCGTGAGGCCTGTGGGTGTCTCACCTTTACACAGAGGGGGGGATTTTTAAGGTCAATGTCCTTAAGTGATTTTTGTGCATTGGAGAGAATTTTTACATTGGGAGCAGATTCACACTCACAAAAACCTTACCTACTGCATAGTGCAAGGACAAACAGATATCCTCCTGCCTGGAGCGAGAAATGGAGAGATCCTCACCTTCCTCTAACCTCCCTATACCATCACATTGCATTCTGCTCAGGGCCAGGGGCAGTCTAGAAGTGTTTCATGTAGTAAGCAGCACTAAGCACTGCTGGTGTGCTGGGAGTGCTTTCCCACGCTCATTAGTGGGCTCAGAGTCAGTCTCCTCAGCTCCAAGGGGCTGTAGAGGTGTCTGAAGTGCTGCAGCAGCACTGATCTAACTATAGACCTGGACTGGGCCTCTGGAGTGGCCGTAGCCCACTTTAAATAAACCTCATCATCCAATCAACGCTAGGGGGAAGGTAACAATGAGGAGAGCAGTGTCATTTCTTTCCTGATGTACAGTTGAAGTCAGAAGTTAACATACACATTAGCCAAATACATTTAAACTCAATTCTTCACAATTCCTGACATTTAATCCAAGTAAAAATTCCCTGTCTTGGGTTAGTTAGGATCACCACTTTATTTTAAGAATGTTAAATGTCAGAATAATAGTAGAGAGAATGATTTATTTCAGCTTTTATTTCTTTCATAACATTCCCAGTGGGTCAGAAGTTTACATACACTCAATTAGTATTTGGTAGCATTGCCTTTAAATTGTTTCACTTGGGTCAAACAAGTTGGGTAGCCTTCCACAAGCTACCCACAAAAAATTGGGTGAATTTTGGCCCATTCCTCCTGACAGAGCTGGTGTAACTGAGTCAGGTTTGTAGGCCTCCTTGCTCACGCACACTTTTTCAGTCCTGCCCACAAAGTTTCTATAGGTATGAAGTCAGGGCTTTGTGATGGCCACTCCAATACCTTGACTTTGTTGTCCTTAAGCCATTTTGCCACAACTTTGAAAGTATGCTTGAGGTCATTGTCCATTTGGAAGACCCATTTGCGACCAAGCTTTAACTTCCTGACTGATGTCTTGAGATGTTGCTTCAATATATCCACATCATTTTCCTTTCCTCATGATGCCATCTATTTTGTGAAGTGCACCAGTCCCTCCTGCAGAAAAGCACCCTCAGAACATGATGCTGCCACCCCCGTGCTTCATGATTGGGATGGTGTTTTTTGACTTGAAATCCCCCCCCTTTTTCCTCCAAACATAACGATGGTCATTATGGCCAAACAGTTCTATTTTTGTTTCATCAGACCAGAGGACATTTCTCCAAAAAGTACAATCTTTGTCCCCATGTGCAGTTGCAAACCTTAGTCTGGCATTTTTATGGCGGTTTTGGAGCAGTGGCTTCTTCCTTGCTGAGCGGCCTTTCAGGTTGTGTTGAGATAGGACTCGTTTTTACTGTGGATATAGATACTTTGTACCTGTTTCCTCCAGCATCTTCACAAGGTCCTTTGCTGTTGTTCTGGGATTGATTTGCACTTTTAGCAACAAAGTACATTCATCTCTAGGAGACAGAACACGTCTCCTTCCTGAGCGGTATGACGGCGGTGTGGTCCCATGATGTTTATACTTGCGTACTATTGTTTGTATAGATGAACGTGGTACCTTCAGGCAGTTGACGAGGTAGGATGCTAATGAGGCTAACAAGAAATTTGTGGTGGTTGAAAATTGAGTTAATGACTCCAACCTAAGTGTATGTAAACTTCCGACTTCAACTGTATACAAGTCTGACTTTACAGTATTGTAGATGTATTGTTAATGTGTCTCACCTGTGCGTTGTGAGTGATAGCCTCAGCCTGTTGGCTAGTGATCACTGACAAGGTGTCTGTTGGCTCTCTCTCACAGGGGTCGTGAACTCCCGGCCCATCTGGAATAGCAGTCAAAATCAACATTCAAAAAGCTTCTTACATTGTATGGGCTTACTGGGCTAGTGAACAGGCAAGTAATATTTTTATTTAACCGGAAAGTCCCAGTCAAATGCAGACCTCTTTCCCAGGGAGCCCTGGATATAAAACCTAGTCCCCGTGGCTAACCTGGGAGGAGGATCCCTGAGGCGATGCACTCCATGACCCTGCGCAGGGCCTCTCCGGGCCCCAGGGGCCGGTTGCAGGTGGCAATGGCCTTCTCACAGATCAGCTCCATGGGCTGTGGGGGGGAGAAGAGAGCGAACAGATCAGCTCCATGGGCTGTGGGGGGGGGAGAGAGAGCGAACAGATCAACTCCATGGGCTGTGGGGGGGAGAGAGAGCGAACAGATCAGCTCCATGGGCTGTGGGGGGGAGAGAGAGCGAACAGATCAGCTCCATGGGCTGTGGGGGGGAGAGCGAGCGAGAGAACAGATCAGCTCCATGGGCTGTGGGGGGGGAGAGCGAGCGAGAGAACAGATCAGCTCCATGGGCTGTGGGGGGGAGAGCGAGCGAGAGAACAGATCAGCTCCATGGGCTGTGGGGGGGAGAGGGAGCGAGAGAACAGATCAGCTCCATGGGCTGTGGGGGGAGAGAGAGAAAAGATCAGCTCCATGGGCTGTGGAGAGAGAGAGAGAACAGATCAGCTCCATGGGCTGTGGGGGGAGAGAGAGAGAACAGATCAGCTCCATGAGCTGTGGGGGGAGAGAGAGAGAGAACAGATCAGCTCCATGGGCTGTGGGGGGGGAGAGGGAGAGAGAGAGAACAGATCAGCTCCATGGGCTGTGGGGGGAGAGAGAGAACAGATCAGCTCCATGGGCTGTGGAGAGAGAGAGAGAACAGATCAGCTCCATGGGCTGTGGGGGGAGAGAGAGAGAACAGATCAGCTCCATGAGCTGTGGGGGGAGAGAGAGAGAGAACAGATCAGCTCCATGGGCTGTGGGGGGAGAGAGGGAGAGAGAGAGAACAGATCAGCTCCATGGGCTGTGGGGGGAGAGAGAGAGAACAGATCAGCTCCATGGGCTGTGGAGAGAGAGAGAGAACAGATCAGGTCCATGGGCTGTGGGGGGAGAGAGAGAGAGAACAGATCAGGTCCATGGGCTGTGGGGGGAGAGAGAGAGAGAACAGATCAGCTCCATGGGCTGTGGGGAGAGAGAGAGAGAGAGAGAGAGAGAACAGATCAGCTCCATGGGCTGTGGGGGGAGAGAGAGAGAGAGAACAGATCAGCTCCATGGGCTGTGGGGGGAGAGAGAGAGAGAACAGATCAGCTCCATGGGCTGTGGGGGGAGAGAGGGAGAGAGAGAGAACAGATCAGCTCCATGGGCTGTGGGGGGAGAGAGAGAGAACAGATCAGCTCCATGGGCTGTGGAGAGAGAGAGAGAACAGATCAGGTCCATGGGCTGTGGGGGGAGAGAGAGAGAGAACAGATCAGGTCCATGGGCTGTGGGGGGAGAGAGAGAGAGAACAGATCAGCTCCATGGGCTGTGGGGGGAGAGAGGGAGAGAGAGAGAACAGATCAGCTCCATGGGCTGTGGGGGGAGAGAGAGAGAACAGATCAGCTCCATGGGCTGTGGAGAGAGAGAGAGAACAGATCAGGTCCATGGGCTGTGGGGGGAGAGAGAGAGAGAACAGATCAGGTCCATGGGCTGTGGGGGGAGAGAGAGAGAGAACAGATCAGCTCCATGGGCTGTGGGGAGAGAGAGAGAGAGAGAGAGAGAGAACAGATCAGCTCCATGGGCTGTGGGGGGAGAGAGAGAGAGAGAACAGATCAGCTCCATGGGCTGTGGGGGGAGAGCGAGCGAGAACAGATCAGCTCCATGGGCTGTGGGGGGGAGAGCGAGCGAGAGAACAGATCAGCTCCATGGGCTGTGGGGGGGAGAGCGAGCGAGAGAACAGATCAGCTCCATGGGCTGTGGGGGGGAGAGCGAGCGAGAGAACAGATCAGCTCCATGGGCTGTGGGGGGGGAGAGCGAGCGAGAGAACAGATCAGCTCCATGGGCTGTGGGGGGGAGAGCGAGCGAGAGAACAGATCAGCTCCATGGGCTGTGGGGGGGAGAGCGAGCGAGAGAACAGATCAGCTCCATGGGCTGTGGGGGGGAAGAGCGAGCGAGAGAACAGATCAGCTCCATGGGCTGTGGGGGGGAAGAGCGAGCGAGAGAACAGATCAGCTCCATGGGCTGTGGGGGGGAAGAGCGAGCGAGAAAACAGATCAGCTCCATGGGCTGTGGGGGGAGAGAGAGAGAACAGATCAGCTCCATGGGCTGTGGGGGGAGAGAGAGAGAACAGATCAGCTCCATGGGCTGTGGGGGGAGAGAGAGAGAGAACAGATCAGCTCCATGGGCTGTGGGGGGAGAGAGAGAGAGAACAGATCAGCTCCATGGGCTGTGGGGGGAGAGAGAGAGAGAACAGATCAGCTCCATGGGCTGTGGGGGGAGAGAGAGAGAGAACAGATCAGCTCCATGGGCTGTGGGGGGAGAGAGAGAGAGAACAGATCAGCTCCATGGGCTGTGGGGGGAGAGAGAGAGAGAACAGATCAGCTCCATGGGCTGTGGGGGGAGAGAGAGAGAGAACAGATCAGCTCCATGGGCTGTGGGGGGAGAGAGAGAGAGAACAGATCAGCTCCATGGGCTGTGGGGGGAGAGAGAGAGAGAACAGATCAGCTCCATGGGCTGTGGGGGGAGAGAGAGAGAGAACAGATCAGCTCCATGGGCTGTGGGGGGAGAGAGAGAGAGAACAGATCAGCTCCATGGGCTGTGGGGGGAGAGAGAGAGAGAACAGATCAGCTCCATGGGCTGTGGGGGGGGAAAGAGAGAGAGAGAACAGATCAGCTCCATGGGGCTGTGGGGGGAGAGAGAGAGAGAACAGATCAGCTCCATGGGGGCTGTGGGGGGAGAGAGAGAGAGAACAGATCAGCTCCATGGGGGCTGTGGGGGGAGAGAGAGAGAGAACAGATCAGCTCCATGGGCTGTGGGGGGAGAGAGAGAGAGAACAGATCAGCTCCATGGCCTGTGGGGGGAGAGAAAGAGAGAACAGATCAGCTCCATGGGCTGTGGGGGGAGAGAGAGAGAGAACAGATCAGCTCCATGGGCTGTGGGGGGGAGAGAGAGTGAACAGATCAGCTCCATGGGCTGTGGGGGGGAGAGAGAGTGAACAGATCAGCTCCATGGGCCGTGGGGGGAGAGAGAGAAAAGATCAGCTCCATGGGCCGTGGGGGGAGAGAGAGAGAACAGATCAGCTCCATGGGCTGTGGGGGGAGAGAGAGAGAGAGAGAGAACAGATCAGCTCCATGGGCTGTGGGGGGAGAGAGAGAGAGAGAGAGAACAGATCAGCTCCATGGGCTGTGGGGGGAGAGAGAGAGAGAGAGAGAGAACAGATCAGCTCCATGGGCTGTGGGGGGAGAGAGAGAGAGAGAACAGATCAGCTCCATGGGCTGTGGGGGGAGAGAGAGAAAGAGAGAACAGATCAGCTCCATGGGCTGTGGGGGGAGAGAGAGAGAACAGATCAGCTCCATGGGCTGTGGGGGGGAAGAGCGAGCGAGAGAACAGATCAGCTCCATGGGCTGTGGGGGGGAGAGCGAGCGAGAGAACAGATCAGCTCCATGGGCTGTGGGGGGGGAGAGCGAGCGAGAGAACAGATCAGCTCCATGGGCTGTGGGGGGGAAGAGCGAGCGAGAGAACAGATCAGCTCCATGGGCTGTGGGGGGAGAGAGAGAAAAGATCAGCTCCATGGGCTGTGGGGGGAGAGAGAGAGAACAAATCAGCTCCATGGGCTGTGGGGGGAGAGAGGGAGAGAGAGAGAACAGATCAGCACCATGGGCTGTGGGGGGGAGAGAGAGTGAACAGATCAGCTCCATGGGCTGTGGGGGGAGAGAGAGAGAGAGAGAGAGAACAGATCAGCTCCATGGGCTGTGGGGGAGAGAGAGAGAGAGAACAGATCAGCTCCATGGGCTGTGGGGGGAGAAGGAGAGAACAGATCAGCTCCATGGGCTGTGGGGGGAGAGAGAGAAAAGATCAGCTCCATGGGCTGTGAGGGGAGAGAGAGAAAAGATCAGCTCCATGGGCTGTGAGGGGAGAGAGAGAAAAGATCAGCTCCATGGGCTGTGGGGGGAGAGAGAGAAAAGATCAGCTCCATGGGCTGTGGGGGGAGAGAGAGAAAAGATCAGCTCCATGGGCTGTGGGGGGAGAAGGAGAGAACAGATCAGCTCCATGGGCTGTGGGGGGAGAGAGAGAGAACAGATCAGCTCCATGGGCTGTGGGGGGAGAGAGAGAGAACAGATCAGCTCCATGGGCTGTGGGGGGAGAGAGAGAGAACAGATCAGCTCCATGGGCTGTGGGGGGAGAAAGAGAGAGAACAGATCAGCTCCATGGGCTGTGGGGGGAGAGAGAGAGAGAGAGAGAGAACAGATTAGCTCCATGGGCTGTGGGGGGAGAGAGAGAGAGAACAGATCAGCTCCATGGGCTGTGGGGGGGAGAGAGAGAGAGAACAGATCAGCTCCATGGGCTGTGGGGGGGGGGGGGTGAACAGATCAGCTCCATGGGCTGTGGGGGGGGGGGGGGGGGGGCGAACAGATCAGCTCCATGGGCTGTGGGGGGAGAGAGAGAGAGAGAGAGAACAGATCAGCTCCATGGGCTGTGGGGGGAGAGAGAGAGAGAGAGAGAACAGATCAGCTCCATGGGCTGTGGGGGGAGAGAGAACAGATCAGCTCCATGGGCTGTGGGGAGAGAGAGAGAGAGAGAGAGAACAGATCAGCTCCATGGTCTGTGGGGAGAGAGAGAGAGAGAGAGAGAGAGAACAGATCAGCTCCATAGTCTGTGGGGCGGAGAGAGAGAGAACAGATCAGCTCCATGGGCTGTGGGGGGGAGAGAGAGCGAGAGAGAACAGATCAGCTCCATGGGCTGTGGGGGGGAGAGAGAGAGAACAGATCAGCTCCATGGGCTGTGGGGGGAGAGAGAGCGAGAGAGAACAGATCAGCTCCATGGGCTGTGGGGGGAGAGAGAGCGAGAGAGAACAGATCAGCTCCATGGGCTGTGGGGGGAGAGAGAGCGAGAGAGAACAGATCAGCTCCATGGGCTGTGGGGGGAGAGAGAGCGAGAGAGAACAGATCAGCTCCATGGGCTGTGGGGGGGAGAGCGAGAGAGAACAGATCAGCTCCATGGGCTGTGGGGGGGAGAGAGCGAACAGATCAGCTCCATGGGCTGTGGGGGGAGAGCGAGCGAACAGATCAGCTCCATGGGCTGTGGGGGGGAGAGCGAGAGAGAACAGATCAGCTCCATGGGCTGTGGGGGGGAGAGAGCGAACAGATCAGCTCCATGGGCTGTGGGGGAGAGAGAGAGAGAACAGATCAGCTCCATGGGCTGTGGGGGGAGAGAGAGAACAGATCAGCTCCATGGGCTGTGGGGGGAGAGAGAGAACAGATCAGCTCCATGGGCTGTGTGGGGAGACAGAGAGAGAGAACAGATCAGCTCCATGGGCTGTGGGGGGGAGAGAGGGAGAGATCAGCTCTATTGGGGGGGGGTGGGGGGGGGCACCAAAGATACATGATGTACTCTGTCACACACATGCACCTCTTCCTGGACCACTTACCCATCCTTTGAGAGGCTCCCACACAATTAGTCTGTTGCACATGTCTCTGAGAATACGCATGACGATGACACACGACTTCAGATCTGTCACTCTGGCCTACATGGGGGACAAACAAGACAATGTGAACATACTCTATATATACCTTCAAAGTCCAGTAATGCTAAAAACAACATGTACAGTCTACCAAAAGGATTACTCAATCCTTCAGTCATACAATGGATATTAGGGGAGAGTGGGGTAAGTTGAGCCAGTCTTGTTTGTAGGAAACCATACAGAAAATTAGTAAATCTGACCAAATATTTAGGAAGAGGTCATCATTTCAAGGAGTGTGAAGGAAGAAAACACATGGAAAAAGTAGTAAGCAAGTTAGGTTCACAAAAATTATTTACCAAGTCAAATGAATTTGTGTTAGCGTTTTCATGATGCTCGCATCTTTGAAATTGATGGATGTTGCATTTATATTCCTGTTCAGTGTAGATTGATCGCTATAAGCTACAATAAAAAGTGCATTCTTGTAGCTGTGTGGGCTAATATACAAGGGTGGCAGGTAGCCTAGTGGTTAGAGCGTTAGGCCAGTAACCAGAAGGTTGCTGGATCGAATCCCCGAACTGACAAGGTAAAAATCTGTGGTTCTGCTCCTAAGCACTGTTCCCCGGGCGCTGAAGACATGGATGTGGATTAAAGCAGCCTCACACACCTCTGATCAGCAAATTGAAGTGTTTTCTTCCCAGGCGTAACCTGTTTTTTGCCACATCACTGGAATATGAGGTAATAAGGTCTGGCCTATGTTAAGTGTTACAATTATTAAAATCGACAAAAATGCAATTGTGACTGTGTTGAATTGTGTTTGGGAAATAAAGATGGACATGGTTGTAAAAAAGGTAGCATTTATATTTTACTCAGTAGAGAAATGTGTAGGTGGTTTAAACTTACCCCATACCTGGGGTAAGTGGTGCCAAGAGACCACTTTTTTGGACAAGCATGTTATACAAATTATAATGTTTACATTCATTCTGATTATTTCCAGGGATACAAAACATCCTGAAATATACAGTGGGGCAAAAAAGTATTTAGTCAGCCACCAATTGTGCAAGTTCTCCCACTTAAAAAGATCACATTGTAGGATTTTTAATGCATTTATTTGCAAATGATGGTGGAAAATAAGTATTTGGTCACCTACAAACAAGCAAGATTTCTGTCTCTCACAGACCTGTAACTTCTTCTTTAAGAGGCTCCTCTGTCCTCCACTCGTTACCTGTATTAATGGCACCTGTTTGAACTTGTTATCAGTATAAAAGACACTTGTCCACAACCTCAAACAGTCACACTCCAAACTCCACTATGGCCAAGACCAAAGAGCTGTCAAAGGACATCAGAAACAAAATTGTAGACCTGCACCAGGCTGGGAAGACTGAATCTGCAATAGGTAAGCAGCTTGGTTTGAAGAAATCAACTGTGGGAGGAATTATTAGGAAATGGAAGACATCAAAGACCACTGATAATCTCACTCGATCTGGGGCTCCACGCAAGATTTCACCCCGTGGGGTCAAAATGATCACAAGAACGGTGAGCAAAAATCCCAGAACCACACGGGGGGGACCTAGTGAATGACCTGCAGAGAGCTGGGACCAAAGTAACAAAGCCGACCATCAGTAACACACTACGCCGCCAGGGACTCAAATCCTGCAGTGCCAGACGTGTCCCCCTGCTTAAGCCAGTACATGTCCAGGCCCGTCTGAAGTTTGCTAGAGAGCATTTGGATGATCCAGAAGAAGATTGGGAGAATGTCATATGGTCAGATTAAACCAAAATATAACTTTTTGGTAAAAACTCAACTCTTCGTGTTTGGAGGACAAAGAATGCTGAGTTGCATCCAAAGAACACCATACCTACTGTGAAGCATGGGGGTGGAAACATCATGCTTTGGGGCTGTTTTTCTGCAAAGGGACCAGGACGACTGATCCGTGTAAAGGAAAGAATGAATGGGGCCATGTATCGTGAGATTTTGAGTGAAAACCTCCTTCCATCAGCAAGGGCATTGAAGATGAAATGTGGCTGGGTCGTTCAGCATGACAATGATCCCAAACACACCACCCGGGCAACGAAGGAGTGGCTTCGTAAGAAGCATTTCAAGGTCCTGGAGTGGCCTAGCCAGTCTCCAGATCTCAACCCCATAGAAAACCTTTGGAGGGAGTTGAAAGTCTGTGTTGCCCAGCAACAGCCCCAAAACATCACTACTCTAGAGGAGATCTGCATGGAGGAATGGGCCAAAATACCAGGCAACAGTGTGTGAAAACCTTGTGAAGACTTACAGAAAACTTTTGACCTCTGTCATTGCCAACAAAGGGTATATAACAAAGTATTGAGATAAACTTTTGTTATTGACCAAATACTTATTTTCCACCATCATTTGCAAATAAATTCATAAAAAATCCTACAATGTGATTTTCTGGATTTTTTTTCTTCTCATTTTGTCTGTCATAGTTGAAGTGTACCTATGATGAAAATTACAGGCCTCTCATCTTTTTAAGTGGGAGAACTTGCACAATTGGTGGCTGACTAAATACTTTTTTGCCCCACTGTATATATATGTTAGAAAGAATCACTTGACAAAGCATTAATAAACATAGCCCACTCTCCCCTCAGCCATTTAATGTTCCCTAGATATCTCCCAGGGAGCAAACTGTTCTATCTGAATGAGATATGAATTGAATATCGAACAGAATATGAAATCAGATGTCCCACCTGGAACCATTTGGTGTGTCTGAGTGTTGCCAGTGCAGCCTGGCACCGCCGCCCGTCCAGCACCTCAAGCTCCTCCACGCCTTCCTCTGGAGAGAGGGACAGGACGAGGACACACATTGTGTTGGCCTAGGGGACCTTCAGAAAGACTGCCACACAGACACGGGCTGCATCTGAAATGGTACCCTATTACCCATGCGGGCGCTGGTCAAAAGTAGAGCACGTTTAGGGAATAGGCTGTCATTTAGGACCGACACACAGGCAAGTAGGGTGGCCAGCTATAATTAGCATCCCACTGATCTGATAGAATGAGTTGAGGGGAAATGTTTAAGTTTGAAAGTTAGATTTCCCCCCCCCTCCTGCACAGAAGCTGACAGAAGTGTTACAGAACTGTAACAGAAGTAAATGTGAGTGCATGCTTCTGCTGTGGCTCTGCCGGATGGACACTCAGTCTGGATGCAGATCAGTGGCACTGAGATGGCTTCACCACCAGAATAGTGTGTTGTCAGTTCAGTGCAGGACAACGAAAATGAGAGCATGGCCACATCTCAGGACACACAACAGACTTTAAGATGAGAAGAATGTAAAGGGATAACGTCTGGAGATTAGTTCTGTAACTATAGGATGTTTAGAGAAGTAGTTGGAGAGCCATGGAATTGAAATTGTAAAAATGGAATTTAGTCATAATTCAATGAGTTTGTAATGTATTGTAGTGGGATGCCATGCTAGTATTTTCTGTCTTGCATGTTGATCAGATGTTTATGTTAATTAAAAATTTGCCACACTGGCTTCCTGTGGGATCAACCGTGCCGTGCCATGGCTGGAACTGAGCCGTGAGAGAAAATTAAAAAGCAACGGCAGAACATAAACAGAGTGAGGACGCCACCCTGGAAAGAAAGTGAAGGCTCAGTTTCTCGGGAGCAACTAGCCAGGAGGTGATTACTCTGGGCCGAGCAAACGTACTGCAGATCACACTAAAGAGCTCCGAGCTTACTAAGAGAACCTCTCCATCTCCCCCAAATAATTACAGTGGCAAATTGGCAATGGAATTCACATTCAATTACATCATCTACTGTATATTGGCCTACAGCTAGAACCACAAATGACACTGGCTATTTCAAAAAGGTACAAAAAGATAGCCCCACTCATCACAATCAAATGTCTTTTCGACAGTAATTATATTAGGGCGTACCTCTTATTTTAGAATTAGTAATTGTATTTTTTGGTGGATAATTGACTCCAAACGTTGGGACAGATTTTCCTGCAAATATTTATATGAAATTGGATAGTAAGACCCACTTATTTTTAGGTTTTAAATGGTAATTCCTTGCTTGGTTTATTGAGATGGGGAGAATAGAGCATAGAGAAATCAAATTGCTTTTCTGATTTCTTTAAAATGGCAAATTCTTGTTCTAAGATCATAGGCTTTTTAATTTAGTGGCCACACTGGCCATTTCAAATGCATGGCTAGTAGCCATGTGCGGTAGTATACTGTATTTACGGAAGGGTTTGTAAGAGCACTGTGTGTGTGGTTTTGCAGATTGTTGCTGTAGAGTCCATTGTGAAAGCTGAACAGGTTGGAAGAGGTGGAGGACTAACAGACAAGCCAATGAGCGACACAGGCCAGGGTCAACCCGTATCACAACACAGGGTCATTCCATGTCCCACCTTCTAATATTAGACTGAGGGGCTTCATGGTCTGAGCCAGGGGAGATCTGGGAAATAAAATACAGGCATCTGATAAGGATCTTGGCCCAGAGACTGAAAGGACATAAATAGGACAATAGAGGCACTGAATACACACTAAATCTCAGCCCTTTCAGGATTTCGCAGGGATTTTGTGATATTTCTGCAGAAATTAGATTGTCCAAGAAACCGAGCGAATGGAACCTCATGAGCCCTTCCTATGCTCTCCACCAGCGGCAGGTCATGAAGAAGCCATCAATCATAAGTACCACATTCCAATAAGACAACGCCAATGAGCTCTTCCACACGTCATCAACTTAGATTTTGATTAGTGACCAAAAAGCAAAGAAAATGAATACCACTGACTTTACAACATGAAGTTATGGGATGTCATTCTGAGCAAATCAACTGCAACGTTAGAGAGAGGCCTCAATTATCAATGGGCATAGACCACCAGTCTCCAACGAATGACAAAATATGGTGAATATCAGGAGTCAATAAGGCAGTTGGATACCAGTTTGTCTGTCTTTGGTCAGCTCTGAAATGAACATGGACCAAAATTTCATGGTTTGCAGTAAACCAGTGAAGAGAAGTACAGTGAACACAAGGGGGGAGAGGAGCCATGTCTAGGGCTAGACAGAGTGGTTTAAGGGGGAGCCCCTTGTACCCGGGCGTCCTGCGCTGGGCCTCGTTGCTAGGCTGGCTCCCAGCCCGGAGCTCCCAGGTTTAATAATCCACAGACGCTGGGCTGGAGTGCTGTGGTAAAATACAGATATTTGCACATATACTCCCAAACATTCAATGGATAGAACTGTTTCAAGGGCAATGTGCCTTCCTCAGGGTTGAGGATGCTACGGTAACTAGTTGTGAGGCCAGATGGAACCTTAGAAATGTAATCCTAATTTAAATTCTATGGATAGAACAAACTACAGTTTAGTCAGTCAATGTTCCGCTCGAGTTGTTCCCCAAAACTAGAGGTTGTCGGAGAACTTGTGTTGGCATATTGTATTGGTTACTTCTTTGCTTGTGCTAATTGGATTATTTGGAGGCTCGGGACGAAATCTATCTCTCCTAGAATGTATTTGCTCCAGTATTACACTTAACAATCAATGCAATATTTATGCTGAAACGACCTTTTGTACAGAATGGTGAAAACCTTTCTTTCAGTCTCCCCCAGTGGGGTTGACAACAGTAGGTGTTACATAATGGCTGCTCTTCATGTCTGACTCACCTCTCATTCATTCCCTTTTTAAAAACCACAGCATAAGCACTCCTCTCACTCTCCAGTTTCCCACTAACTGGATGTTGGGCAAGGAAAAAATAAGCATCCTGACTCTGTTAGACAAGAATGATGACAGAACGCTGTAGGAGAAACCTGAGCAGAGACGGCTCTTTTTACACTTGGCTGTATCCCAACGGAGATACGCTTCCAGATCTTACTATGGAGACACTTAACAGATTCATGTCCCTCCCGTCCCTCCCCTTTCTCCACCTCCAACCCCCTCCTGTCCGCTTTTAACGCTCCTCAATCACCCTCCCTTATCTCTTTTCTCCACACCCCATTCCACTTATCTTTCATCTCTGCTTTGTACTACCCTCATTCCTGCCATCTCCCTCTTCCTTTGCTCCCTCTCCACTCCCTCTCTCAACTCTGCCTTGCTAATTTAAGGAGAAGACCACAACGGAAATAAGGGTTAAAGTTTTACTGTGTGCATCTTTAAGGAATTAAAGATATTAATGTATGAATTTTACCAAACAATTAAAACATAAAACTGTTTCAGCTGGAGACAACATTATACTTTTAAACTCTATTAAAAAGTTAAATAAGAGAGAAAAAACATCTCATGGCAAGGACAAACAGAAGGGGTAAATACCTTGTTCTGTGGCAGTGTGTTTTTCTCTCATGGCCAGAGAGGACAGGGTAATCTTCAGGGTGAATTTGGGGTTTTTGGTGTTGACCACCTGGATGGCTGACTCCGACACACTCGACTGCACCTCATACTTGTCCTCTGTCAGCGTCTGAAAGGGCAACCAACCAGGGTTGAGGCAGATCATAAGCCAGCTGTGGTACGTTCAACATCACACACACACTATTATACTACTAATGTTTCAACTTTGCAGGCAACATACTAAGAAACTTCCAATTCAATTTTCTATGCATGCCATTTTATTTTGTAGTGATTATGTTCAAAGGGAGAAAGATTCAGGTGTATTATCTAGTCTTGTAGCTAGTTCCTTTGAAGAATGCATCATCGCTCTACTTCTGTGACAACCTATCTCCACCCCCTGTGCTGTGAAGCCGAAAGGTGCTAATAGAATCGTCCCTTGATGATAACCTTCACAGCAGGCTGGAGCGGTATTTAACTGGCTGATGGGGAGGACGAGGAGACCATGTACAGTACAGTAGCCAGCTCTGCAATGCACTAGAGAGTGCAGTTGTGGATGTAGTTAGGTCTGCACTATATTACAGAAAGCAATGGTGGTAGGCTCAGATCTGCACGACCTAAAGTAGTGGTATTCAAAACTCACATTGGAAAATTGTAATTTAAAAAAAAAAACAATTAGGATAATGTGCCATCCCATCAATTTTTAAATGTTAGTTAGCTCAGGTAAAATGCTTGAGTGAAAACAGACCTGTAGTTGCACTGGCAGGTTGGCGCTGACAGTGTACAGCAGTAGCTTGGTGGGTTTGTCTCTGCACATCAGGACCAGCTCCAAGTCCATGTCTCCTTTAACCAGGAGGCCTTTAGCCACAAGACCAACACGCATCACCCCACACAGGATCGACGCATTCTGGGGCCTGGTGAGGATAGAGCAGAGCAGTAGATCAGCCACATAACACTAGTTTCTAAGGATGTCATTTTTTACTAAAATGTTTTGCTTTCAGACGCTCAAAATTAAATTGATGTAGCCCACACATTTTCACCAGAACATAGGTGGCAATAAATGTATAAGTGCTTTGTTAAAACCTACCATGTAGAGTGTCTCAAGCTTTTGCAACATGGGAGAGGAAGACTCACTTTGTGGTCCTGCGGCTGCCGGTAGAGTCTTCAACATCCTTGGCGTCGCTGGTGGTGGGGGTCGGGACCTTGCTTAGGGAGGCGTTGAGGTTGTCCATCCAGTCTGATACCTGCTTGAGAGCACATTCCACGGTGGACACCAGCTTCTGGACAGCTTCCAGCTCCTCTGGCGAAGGGTAGATGTTGGCGTGCTTTGCCATGACGTGGCGGTCGTCATTGGCAAACAATCGGATGGACCTCTGAGAGGAAGGAAGAACAAAGTCATTGAGAACATGATCCTTGTAAAAAGTCTGAAGAAAAACTCCAAATGACTTTGCCAATTACAGTTAGGCATTTGTTTGCTGAGCCAGACAAGAAATCTTACACTGCATATACTTGACAGTAACACCTCCTAGCAACAGGTGCTGCGGCATATTTCCATTTGTCCTCCTTAAAAAGCCAATATCGCTCTATACAATATTAACATTACAACATGTTCGTAGGGATAGCGTGCTTGCCTAGAAATAAGATGCGTCAGCTAATGTGTGCCGATTTGCAAGCCTAACTGCACACAGTAGAGAGCACCATGTGGAGCTTTGAGCCCAAGGTCAGTCTCTATTCCTCTCCATCGCTCTCCCCCTCTCTATTCAATTCAAATGGGCTTTAGTAGCATGGGAAACATTCATTGCACTGCCTGTCTGCATCAGTGTTAACACTTTACACTCATGAGAATTGGCTTATAGAGATAGGGCTAAACTATATTCTTAGAGAACAAATATGAAAAGCATATGCATAATCATGGTAGCAATTGACAGGGAAAAGTTGTGATTATGGGAAAATTATTAGACCAAAGTTGAGGACAATAGTTCACGTGACAAGACTGAATTGAAACATTACTGTCATTTTACATTTACTGTACTTTGCCGCATTTGTTGATAACAAAATCAGAAAATAAGAGTGGATACATAGTAACATTAGGGGTGTAACAATTCACTGATACGTATCCGTCCCCGATTCATAGTTGACTTTATCGGGCCGCGGAGCCCAAACCAATCCAAAAGTAGCATGCATTGGTCAGAAAAATCGATTCAAACGTTACGAAACGCCAATTCACACATACATACACATATAAAAATATATATATATTACATTCTACCTTCCGAAAATACCCCGTGTTTTGGGACAACTGATGCTTCCTCTCCTTCAATGTTGAACTAATCATGTAACTGTGTTGACAGTCATTGATCTACAAATCATTTTTAATGCCGAACCACCCCAGGCAATATTTGTAGCTTAGTCCAAATGCGCCCTGCTTCCTGACCCATGTGAGGTAGGCGGCCTGTTCCTGATCTTGTACATCTGCATCGCCGGCAATTTTTAGGGCCGTCCTCTGACACCGCCTGGTATAGAGGTCCAGGATAGCAGGAAGCTTGGCCCCGGTGATGTAATGGGCCGTACGCACTACCCTCTGTAGTGCTTTGCGGTCGGAGGCCGAACAGTTGCCATACCAGGCAGTGATACAACCCGTCAGGATTCTCTCAATGGTGCAGCTGTAAAACATTGAGGATCTGAGGACCCATGCCAAATACTTTCAGTCTCCTGAGGGGGAATAGGCTTTGTCGTGCCCTCTTCACAAATGTCTTGGTGTGTTTGGACCATGATAGTTTGTTGGTGTTGTGGACACCAAGGAACTTGAAGCTCTCAACCTGCTCCACTACAGCCCCGTCGATGAGAATGGGGGTGTGCTCGGTCCTGCTTTTCCTGTAGTCCACAATCATCTCCTTTGTCTTGGTCACATTGAGGGAGAGGTTGTTGTCCTTGCACCACAAGGTCAGGTCTCTGACCTCCTCCCTATAGGCTGTCTCATCGTTGATCAGGCCTACCACTGTTGTCATCAGCAAACTTAATGATGGTGTTGGAGTCGTGCCTGGCCGTGCAGTCATGAGTGAACAGGGAGTACAGAAGGGGACTGAGCACGCACCCGAGGGGCCCCCCGTGTTGTTAACTACCCTTACCACCTGGGGGCGGCCCATCAGGAAGTCCAGGATCCATGTATTAAACCATAAAGGCCTGATTGTGGAGTGCTGCAGAGATGGGAGAACCTTCCAGAAAGACAACCATCTCCACAGAGGAACTCTGTTAGAGTGGCCATCGGGTTCTTGGTCAACTCCCTTGACTAAGGCCCTTATCTCCTGATTGCTCAGTTTGGCAGGGCGGCCAGCTCTAGAAAGAGTCTTGGTGGTTCCAAACTTCTTCTATTTAAGAATGATAGAAGCTACTGTGTTCTTGGGGGGGGACCTTCAATGCTGCAAACATTTTTTGGTACAGTATTACTGTACTCCGAATATTTCAGCGAAAACTATTTGTTTTTCCAATCAGAAAAGGCAACGGCAACTCGCAGATAAATGACAGCGCACATGGCAAAATAGAGCTTACGATGTGATCAGAGCAAAAGTAGCATATATGAAAGCAAAGACTTTGAAATAAATGATTGTTTCTAATTGAGGTTAGTTTGTTACAATTGAACTGTCCCGGCTGTGCAGCAATTCAAAAGAATCAGTTGAAAAGAGACCGAGACGAGTGACTGAAGTGTCCGGGAGCTGTGTGCGTGTGGGAGAGCCAGATCAACGCAAAAATCCTGTGAAACAGAAAGACGTTATCAGTCAATGAGAAGATTGCATGATATATTCTGCACAGGGATGCATGCTTATGATTGGACAAAACAGATGAGAGTTTCATGTCTACTTGAATGTCCATTAGTCTCACATGGAATTATCGTCTCGTTAAATTTCACTAAAGTGAAATTAACACTGCAGGGAAAAATCACACCTCTACATCAAAGAGAGGGGTGCACATCAACAACCACAACACATACATTACACATCACCTGTCTCTTTCCTCTCAAACAACCTGTCTTTATGCAAGACCTGACATACAGAAACATACACACAGACCGTCAGACCCAAAATACAATATAGCCACAGACAAAGCTAGCCACCTCAGACATCCTCACACTCAGACAAGCACACCAGAGGCTGATGGGAGGAGCTATAGGAGGACGGACACATTGTAATGGCTGGAATGGATTCAATGGAACGGAGTCAAACACGTTGTTTCCATGTGTTTTGTACCATACCATTGAATCCATTACAGCCATTATGAGTTGTCCTCTTATAACTCCTCCCACCAGCCTCCTCAGACACACACAGACAGAGAACACTCACCATCTCTAGAGGAGAGGACTACAGACCTCTGGTCTAGAAGTGTGACTGGTTGGGGTCTAGGTCAGGACCAGGTTCCCTTAACTCTGCCTCCTCATGCAGTCAACTCTGCCCCTTCAGATAGCTTGTGTCCCACGGGGCAGAGATACAGGTAAATCAGCACAGCTGTGGAAAAAGCTGTGGGATACAATGATAGGCATTTAGCACACTGTATTGCCTGACGACAAATGGAATTCTTCTACTGCTCTGTCGTTCGCTACATACTTCAGTCTGAGACTGCAATCACTGAAGTTAGTTGGTGTGATGTCAAAATGAGGAGTATTATACCAAAAAAAAGTAATTAGCGATTAGATCATCTCTACCCAATCAGAGTATCAAAGCCAATGCCGAATTTTCCTAACGGCTCTTTACCCACGTGTGTTCTGGCTCTGGCCCAATCCATCGGTTTCTGGGACCAATCAGAACAGTTAGAATGTGTTTGCATTTTACAAATCGTCAGAGGGGTACTCCGATCCAGGGTAGCAAACGGTGTAGGATCTTGAAATCTAAAACCCAGGATGGCACTGCTCAGGTAGCCTCATTTCCAACTTTTAGAGAAGTGGTCTGTCTGCTCTTCCCCTTCCTGTCCTCTATTTGGGGAAGGTTATGTGAACCCAGGGAGGTTTATTTTGGGGTTGTGTTTATTTAGGTCATTTTCACTGCAGTAGACTTTATGAGCTGGGGTTTTATGTTGGCAGAGGACTTCTTCCAAATTACATTCTGTCTGCACCATGTTACTGGCCAGGACAGATGAGCGCTCACTGAAAAAGGCCTATTTAGCCTATAGCTATCCACTTCATTGACTTACGCCAATTCCATAACTAACCTTGGATCACACAGTCCTGGAGTCAGATCTTAAATAACTGGACAAAAAAAATATTTAACTGTCAAATCTGCACTAGTGGACTAGTCAAATTCCGGGACTTAAGAGTACACAAAGTCCTAATCCATGTTCATGAAACCAACTATTTTAAAGTAACTTAGTGCAATTTAGTCCAGGGGGGAAGCTTTAATCTGTCTGGGAAATTAGCCATTATGTAACAGAGGCACAGCTGGCTGCTTTTTAAAAAACAGATTAGGCTAAGTGGTACACAATTTGAGCAGCGAGCAAGGCATAGAGCTCTCCATTTTGGTTAGCTAACAACTGCTCTTATTCAACGAGATTGATAAAGTAGTCTAAAGTGTCTTGATAGAGTGACACAGGAGGTCTCCTTCTCCAAAGGCCAAACCATCTGCCCAAGGACTATCCAGTCCACTCACTTACAGGCTACATGAGGACAGTTTTGTCTATTCTTATAGTAATGTAACTTAATTTGCATGTTCATTTGAATGAAACAACTGGCCTAGAAGATGTTGTGGTTCCCTCAAATGTTTCATCTGTTCTCAAAAGCGTATTTATGGAATCCCGCTGTGTCAGACTGGGCAACGTCCCTGATGGGGACTGCACAAACAACTGCATCTGTTATGAAATGTCGGCTTGAAAGGAAAACACACTTTATATTTAGGATTATGCCTTTGTTAATACATTAATGGATCTATGAGAAAACAGTGTAATGTGCTGTAGGCATACAGCATACGTACAATGCTCTTATCAAGGTCTGTTCCTAAAAGCAGCTCAGAAAAGACGTGTGTATGCATGTTCGTGTGTGCACGCTTGTGTCCTCGTTTCAGGCCTAGCTGATTTCCTATTCACACACACCACAGTAAGAAATCTGAATGTTAAGGTTGGGTTTGGGTCTATAGGAGCTGCAGCAGAGTACCCCTGTCCTGACCTGAGAGCTATCATTGTCTATTTCCCAGGTAATGGAAACATCATGTTCACATGCATGAGTGAGCACTGAACAGCAGCAATCACAGTCCCATCCACTACACCTCATCAGACAGAGCCACATTGGCTCTGATGACAGTACTGGGGAGGACAGAGAGCAAACAGGCAACAAACTGTGCAAGTAGGCCTACATGGACAAGGCAGAGAGACTACCATAGATGAATCTGTGCCCAAAACACACAACTTTCATGCAGATCAAGTGGACACAATCAGGACAGCTTACATATAGGCTAGTAGACCTCGAGATAGAAGCCAATTCAGAGCTTCAGATTCAGAGCTTCAGATTCACCATCCGTGAGACTATTATCCACCAAGTCCATTGGACTAGCAGCAGGCCAACCTTGGGGGGATATCTTTACAACAACAACTCTGGATTACGTGCGCGTGTCTAAAGTTTAAACCACTGCTCACATAGCTTTACCACTTAGCTGGTGCCAAGGTAAAAGACTCAACCACTGTCACCACCGCTACCAAACCTTCAACTAACTAGCCTGCAGCAACCAGCGAGTCAGTGACTACCCCAAGGGACCTAGAAAGTCCTCCATGGGAGAGCTGAAGGGAGAGCTAAATGTGTCAGAAAGAGGAGAGCCTCTTGGTGCTTGTTCAAAACACAGTGAAAGAGGAGAACGTTGTGCCTGTTCAAAAACGCTGGCATGAATATTTCAGTGCCAGTAAAACAGTCAGTAAAGAATCCTCTTTGGCTCTGAAGGTCCTATGTCAGTGATGCTGAAAACAGTTAGAGGCAGACTTCATGAGCAGTACATTACAGTGCTGAAGAAGACATATGAGGATAACAAAGGAAAGAGTCTGTCGAGGCATAGCTAGCTGGTGTTTATCTGAGGTTTGACATCACCTCAGGTAGGCATATTTATGCCCACACCTGCTCCAAACCTAGCCTACCAATGTGACAGTAACGAGGCAAATCGAGTTCTAGCCTTTATATGGAGCTTCATTTGGGAATTTGGTAAACAATGTGGCCACTGGCTAGTAGTGTAACTACAAACTGAGCATGATAATGCATTGCAAACCTCTTACAGGTGCAGTAGAGAATAATCTGCCCACACACGCTCAAACTGTTTTCATAGCACATTAAATAGTTGAGGAAGAAAGAAGCCCCGAGGTCATTTAATTCTGCAGTCTCTTTGGGTAAAGCACATATTTCAGACAAGGCCAAATGAGTGTTCTAAGTAAGACTTCGCTATTCCACACCATATACACTTGTTTCAGGCATCCTCCTCCCTGTGCGTGGAGAGTAGAAAGGGGGGGGGGGGGGGGGGGGGGCGTCATATCTAAGAGCACACCTAGTGATCAACATTTTATTAGTCATTATTGGATACTGTTTTTGATGTCTGGGATTCAGCCACTCAACAATAAACCATCAATAATTCTCAAAGATTGTGTGTACACGTGTGCGTGTGTGTAAGAGGAGATAAAAAACAGCAATTCAGCAATAATATCTTAAGACATCTTACCCATCAAGGTTGAGAGAGAGAACATTCCATCGATTAGGCCTTGATGACTGCCAACACTTAGCTGAGGCAGATATGGTTTCAGTTTAACAGTTAGGCTATGAAGCGACTGAATTCCAAAACATCCCCTTCTGAGCAGCGGAGCCTTGGGCATGGAACACTGGAATATGTTGATAGCAGGGAATTTGGGTGCTTCAAAATGTAGAACCATGCACACCCACAAACAGACAACCCATCATGTATTGCGAAAAGGATTGAAAAAAAAAACTGAATCATTGAGATGGTTTAGTGGTCATTGTAGATGTACCGTTGATCAATGGAATGCAATTAATCAATTTCAAACGGGTCATATTACGAGTCCGAGGTGTCCATTACTGGACTCTTCCTTTCAACCTTCCAATGGAATTTCTTTCCATCTATCCTGCTCTTCAATTACATATCTGCTGGTTATAGTATGGCTTCTCCTATTACTGAAAAGGTAACACCCAAAAAGACTGGCAAGCAAAAAGTGCATCACCGCCACCTCGGCACTGTTGACAGTAGCCTCACTGTTAGATGTGTGGTTGAGAAAACAGTGGTGTATTCTGTATACACAAGACGTATAACACTAATTGCAAAACAAAATGTCACTCACACACTTCTCATTTACAAGCCGTGCACTCTATGCCCGTTTAGTTTAGCTTGACTGGGCCAGGAAGCCTGAGGAAATTAGGCTCCGGTTACCGTTTCCATTCTATAGGCAAGGACCAGTACCTGCTACAGACTGTGCACTCTGCTGCTTACTCTGCAGTAAAGCTGGGACGATAAAACAAACATTATCGACACCAACCATAACGAACACTTATCGCAGGCATTTTGCTGATATCGTTCCTTAGGTTTACTAATATGGGTGATTGTTAATGGCTACAATCAAACTAGTAGTAGCAGTGGTTTAAAGGGTAATTTAAATGTTTTTTTTATCCAGATATGGATTTTCATTCATATCGCCCAAGTCTACAGTCTTGTACAGCAGGGGTTCCCAAACGTTTTCACTCAGGGCCCCCTTCCAGCATTGGGGAACATTCCATGCCCCCCCCCCCTTCCTCCCTCCTGCACACACACCACGTCTATTTCAACGGGCACAAGCACTGTTCATGACAAAAACTGTTCACACTCATCTTGTTGGCGGAAAACATTTTGCAGGTTTAAAGCTCATTTTATGCAATTCTACACATTTTGTCATGGGGTGCAGATAAAATGTTGCAGTTTTGCCATGTCTTATGTGCGTTCATGTGTTATTTGAGTGACAAACATTACAGCAACATCTATGGACAAAAAAAACAGAGCAACATTTGTTTTGCAGACATGGGCAAGTTGATCTGTACATTTCTGACAAGTTATAAATAGCTCTCTAAGGTATATAATGACAAGAAGAAAACTGATGATGCACTACCCAATTTGAAAGTGTACCTTGTGCATTCTACTATTACAACTTTCAGGAGTAAATTGAGATACGTTGCATGGATGACAGGTGTACTTCTATATCAAACAACTGCAAGTGAAAATATAAATATACAAAAACTCGAACCAACATAAAAGTTCATGTCGTTCTCTTTTCAATTTGTTTCTGACAATCCTTTTGAATTGTGATATTACGTTAACTAGCTAGCCAAATGGCATGGCTTCCTACATTGACAGACATCAATGATCAGATCACTGAACTTCACTGGAAAATAAAAACATCCACAAGAGTGCATGTCATAGAAAGGGGGAAATAACAAGTAGCTACCTATCATGTTTAGAAAACGTTCGGAATTTGCATGCTGCCTTGTTAAGTTGCTAGCAGCTCCCCTGACCAACAGTGCAGCAGGATATACATCCTTGCCTGCGCTATTTCAAGCAAAATTTGGCATTGAGTAAATACTTACATAGTTACAGTTCTTGAACCAAACCAAGGTAACACATCCCAAATATTTCAATGGTAGCTTTTTACTGGTAGGACTTCGTGTTTGCACAACCAACTCCGTTTTCATCTCGGTTTGGGACAACGTGGATTCAGCACCCGACAGCACACGCTTGTTTTTTGGTCACAACTGTGTCAGCGGCACTCACTGACTGTAGCAGCAACGAAGAGCGGGATAGTTGCGCACGCGCGTTACGGTTGTTCAGCGCTAAAACGCAAGACATATGACTGCATTTGGTAAACAAATTATGCCTTGGAGAATTGGACTAGGCCTATATGATTGTGTGAGAATTAATATGACTGAAAATAAGTAGTGGGTGCTTGCTTTTTGTCCCAACATTTCACAGTGGTAATTAGTCACAACCTCGAACAAGCCAATAAAACATAGGCTAGGCATACAGAAACGACATGGTACTAACCAGTGTCACTTATTAAAAACAAAGTAAATCAGCACAATAATTACATCCACCCTTGCACAATAAGACCAGGATATAATGTCAAACCTAAATGGTAGGAAAATGTCAGGGGTGGATGCAATAGACATGTTACATGCATAATTATACAGTTTGTTAAATAACAACCATTAGTATTTAGTTTCAGCTGAGAGTCTCTTGCACACTCCTTTCACATACACTATGAGAATGAGTTATTGGCCTCAATCTGACAGCTGATCATTTAAGTCCGTGTGCATCACCTCCAAACACACAGACACACACACACACATACACACGCAGGCATTTGTGATATTGACTCTTAGCCTGCAATATCATCAAGAAACAATGGATCAATAGTTTGCTTTTTGCTTGATCGCCAGTGTCGGATCATTCATACACTGAAAGCCCATGACTGTTTGATTCACTGTGCTAGACGTTATGGTTTTCAATTGTCATATTATAATAGTATCTTGTTTCATATGATAGCACTGTACTGTGCTATAGAACGGTCTCATTTCAGTGCTGTGAGATTGCTTGTGGTTCAGCTCCATCAGCAGAAGGCTCGGCTGGAGGGAGTATGACGTGTTCTCAACCTGCGTCAGACAGCAGCAGGTGTACCTCAAGGTGAGACAGCCATTGCACCACAGAACAAGATCAGCTAACATGCAGGGGTTTGACAATGCGTATAGACAGGACACATTGCAGTGCTTAGATACACAGGTAGTTGTGTTTCTGGTATTAATCAAGTCACATCACATCTTCATATCTACAGGTTATGGAATGTGGCGTGTATACAACGATGTCCGAAAAATAATAACTCCTATGATTGAATCTTTCAATGCTAAACACTGCAATTATAGGAACCGTATACGACCATCTGAGTGTTCTGTAGGATAGTAGACAAGGAACAGCTATTTTCAACACTTACAAAATGAGGTGAAAAAGAAAGTACATAGAAGTGCAATGTGTTTCATCTTATCCTGTAGTGTGTGATTTCACACACCAGCACCGAGTGTTTCTGCAGACACACCTGGCTGATACTGTCTGGCTTTATCGTAGCTGTCAACATTTCTGTTGAAGTCAATAGCAGCAGTATCTCCAGGCTCTTACAATTATTGTCTGTATGTAGTTCATTTTCATGACATGTTCCTCTATCAAAAGCTAAATTAAAACTCAGGTATAAACAGGTATGAAACGTGTGTCTAGTCCAACTAATCATGTGATGTCATTGGCCGTGTTCGAGATCATCAAAGGGTGATGTATCATGGGTAAATTGACTGATTTAAAATGATTGAGGAGTTATTTATGATGCAAGGTGATTTGTAGAACAGTCAGTCGGCAGTCGCCTGCACTAGGGGCTAGGGGGTGCTCGGGGTCGGCAGAGGGGAACTCATAACGGCTTCGCAAGCGATCCCGGATGTCTCGCGATGTTGTGCCTCTGGGTTTAGAAACTCTGTGACACAACTAATAACAACAACACTGAACAGCCCATCCAGATGTCACAGATTAGCCTGGCTTTATTCCTCCCTCTCCCTCTCTCTCTCTCTCCCTCTCTCTCTCGCTTCCTCTCCATCTCTCCCTCTCTCTACCCCCAATCTCTTTTTTCTCTCTGACACAAACATTTCGCTAATTCTCTCTTTATCAGTGTCATCTTCACTGTCACCCTATTTATATATTTTTCAATCCAACCCACTGTAGAATTTCTCCTGGTCTTTCCTTACCAGATACCTACACAGCAGCTTGGCCTTCACCTCTGCTGTGAGTTCCAGTCAGGGGATCAGGGGATCAGGGGATCAGGACAGAGAGAGGCAACAGAGCAGAGTACTCTGCTAAATCAACAGGGGATTGCTACTGGAGTGATGACAGAGCAGCAACTGCATTGGGGGGAGGGGGGATGGTTTCTACCAGGCCATTGAGCACATCACATGTAACATTAAAAGCTGTAATATGTGATACAGAAGGAGGAAGCATGTTGATGTGGAAGGGAGGGGATGTGAATGATATCGCGGTTCCCAGTCAATTGAGGTCATCTCAATGTTTCGAATGAACTTGAGTATTTAAAACAGATTTCTATGTGAATTGGTGATAAAAAAAACAAATCTAATAAAATACATTCCTCCAATAATTCCCTTTTTCCTCCGTGTTTACTCTGAAGCAAGCTGGAGCAGTCGTACAGATTTGTTTCCTTTTACTTTACTCAACCCCAAGATAGATGGACCCTGGCCCCAAATCAAAGGAAAACCACATGAAGTCCTGAATTAGATCTGGGTATAAATATTTGATGGGCTGCTGCATGTTCACAACTACTCTGCTGCTTCATGGGCATTCAAGGTCAAGAGGAAATGACTGCAGCTATAGGGAGGGAAAGAGGATGGATGGCTAACACACCTCACTGCTGTTCAGCTGACAATAATATGATAATAATATCATTATGGACACTTTTATCCAAAGCAAATTACAGTACTGGCAACACTGACAGTGACACATATATTCAGCATAAGTGGCCAATGAGAGCTTTGAACTCACAGCCCTGATGCTATAAACACCATGCACTGACCTAACGCACTAGCCATTGAAAAATGTATGATTGAGGAGTGAAGACTATGAGAGATCCCTGATCCATTCAATCAAAACCTGTACTGAACTCATGCATCATTGAAGTATCATCAATACTGAACACATACATAATTGAAGCATGGCTGGAGAGGACGGTATAAAAATAACCATGTACTTGATTGCTATGCCAATGCCTCAGTCTCAGTAGATTGCAGTTCAGTTTCCACTCATGCATCTAGTATAGATGCCCACACTAAGAAAAAAAGGTGCTATCTAGAACCTTAAAGGGTTCTTCGGCTGTCCCCATGGGATAACCCTTTGAAGAACCCTTTCCACAGAGGGTTCTACATGAAACCCAAAGGGTCCTCCTACGGGGACAGTCGAAGAACCCATTTGTAACCCTTTTTTCTGAGTGCATCCTACACTGGGTTAGCCTGGCTGATGCGACTCACGTGGTACACAGCAAGGGAGTGCTGTTACACACTGGTATGGACAGGAGACCGTTGATGGTGCAATATTCACACAGAAATTGTCTTGAGCTTTGGTTCTCTCAAAGTTTTTTTTTCCTGGGGTTGAGACCTCTCATTGTTTAGATTTGAAAATTCAACAGTTGTTCTGGAAGGGGGCGGCACTCAGGGGCTGTGTGGCTGTCCATGTGGGTGTTTGGTTCTCCTGTCTTTCTCACTCAATCAGAAAAAACACAGCCTCCTTCATTATCAATGCATTGTGTCTACAACATAAAGGAGCCATTCCAGACTGTAATCAGGAAGACTTTGAGTTTGGTGTCAGCCAGACTAACGGTGGGTAGCTTACCAATCTGTTTTAAAAATAAGGCAGCAACACTTCAAAACACTGAAAAAAAATGTGATAACAGCTTCTGATAGCTCTGAATCTGAAATGGAACCATTTTACCTTTTTAATGCACTACATTTGACCAAGGCCCACAACCTATTCCCTATGTGCACAAAAGTGGTGCACTACATAGGGAATAGGATGCCATTTCAGATGCAGCCTGACTGCCTTTTAAAAGGAACTGAGAGGTCCATCTGTCTGCTGTTGAAGGGAAATAAAAGAGGACACTGGCCAACTCATACAAACCTTTTGTTTTCCTTTAAGCTCTAGTTGCACCTAGGTGGTTCCAAGCAGCAAAATGAGGCAGGATCCATTTTAATAGTCCAGCCTGGGACAAAACATTGTGTGGATCCAGCAAGGAAAGATCTACACTCTCAAAACCTCACTGGCCCAAGAAATAAATCATTTTCAGGGCTGAGAAGACAGGTATGTTCACCTGGGAATTACTGCAGAGGAAGGTGATAAATCACACCAATTAAAAATAGCTACTGCCTGTGATGTCTTCTCATGACCCATCAAATTATATGTCCCTACAAATGAGACACTGATTCATTTAGGGAGAGATATTTTTAACTAGCTTTGACGGGTAAAGACATCATGAAAAGCATGTTGAATTATGACAGTGAAAAAGAGATACGATGCAGCTGTACATTTACAGGGTAGTAGTCCCAAAATGTTTGCAATGAGCTCACAAAAAGATATCTAAGAAATGTCCCCATCCACATTCCCTTATTCACATGCATCTAGTCACATAGCTTTAATATGACAAAGATGTAAACATTGCTGCTGTTGAAACACAAGCACCATTGTTTCACATCATCTGGGGTCCTGTAGTGTCACTTCAAAAAAAACGTTGCATCCATCAGAAAGGGATACAAAGACAAAGAGTTTAGAGAATAAGAATATCAGGATTTAATCAATACGTCAATGCATAAGATCAGGACGTCATGTCAGCTCTACAATAAAAGGTCTGTGAGATTGCCATTGTCTCATTATTAAAATATATATTCCATGGGGAATATCCTCTCTATGATCATATGTTTCTAACACCCTAGGAACTTGTGAAGGTCTAAAAATGATTTGACAGGTATAGTGTACATAGTGTGCAATGACAGCTTTTATTCGCCTGAACAAGTGAAAATGAAACCCTAATAAATTAACAAGCTTACATCTCAAAAGGCAGATGGTAATGCAGTGAAGGGCCCATTTTAATTTGATAAACCCGATGTCCTCATAGACTTTGTGTTTATTTGCATTATAGAGACTTTGACAATGTCAAACACCAGACTTCACTTAATGTAACAGATGGGCAGATGTACCGTACAACAGCCCACATTCTGCCATCATAACAACCATTGAACCTTGTAAAGTCAGCCTTATAAAGATCAGCACTTTTAAAGTATTTTCCTCTGTTTATTACTTCATGAACTACATATTGGATTTAGTAGATGGACAATTGGCTTTGTGACAGTATGTCTTGATCTTTTTTTCATTTTTCCCCCACCTTTATTATTTTGAGTATACATTTCAAATGTTTATTGTTTGGCTTTAGTCTCCAAATGAATTTGACCTAAATGATAACACAAAATAACAGAGCCTTTATTAGATTTCTAGAGATAAAAGTATAGTGTCTGGTTTTTGTCTGCTTCAGTACAACATATTCTAAGAGTTGCTCCTGCCACCTAGTGGCTGGAGAGGAAACAGCATTAGTCATGTCATTCCAAAAAGTGAGCATAACCATGTAGCAACATTTATTTTTTGTTGAAATGTCCCATTAAAAGGGGTTTAAATCCCAGTCCCAGTCCTGCCTATCTGAGGATGGGTTCAGCGGCGCTGCCCCTGGTTGGAGAGGGCCTGTGGGGGGAAAGCAGGCTCCCTCTGGGAGGATCCCTGAGCGGAGGAGCCAGGCTCTCTGGACCAGAGGGTTTGGATGGGCTGGTCCTCTTCTGGGGTGGTGAGACTTTCCTGACAAACAGAGGCGCTATGGTCACCAATACATTGACACAAATCGGTTTACATGTTTACATTTTAAAAAATCCACTTAACATAAAACATACTTCTGACCATTGAATTAATAAATGAAAAAATCCCCCACTCTCTGTATCTACTGTAACTAAGTTACAATATATATTAATATATAAACTGACGTCATTGCATTTCCTAATCTAAGAGTATTTTTGGCAAGCATAAAATGCAGATCAATCACCTGTGCAGTTGAAGGCGGGTGCTCTTGGAGAGGGGTCCCATCTTGGACGGGATGTTGCTGTAGTTGTGTGTCCGTCGTGGTACGAGGCCCAGGTCTCCTGTCTTGAAGTGAGACAGCTGGGTGGTGTCCTTGAGAAGAGGACCAAGAAGCCCTGATGATCTGGAGGAGGGTGTAGGAGACAAGTATGCATGTCATTTAAGAAACATAGTGAGCTAGAGAAATACACTATATATACAAAAGTATGTAGACACTCCTTCAAAATTGGTGGATTTGGCTATTTTAGCCACAACCGTTGCTGACAGGTGTATAAAATCGAGCACATGCCATGCAATCTCCATAGACAAACATTGGCAGTAGAATGGCCTTACTGAAGAGCTCAGTGACTTTCAACGTGGCACTGTCATAGGATGCCACCTTTCCAACAAGCCAGTTCAACAAATTTCTGCCCTGCTAAAACTGCCCTGGTCAACACTAAGTGCTGTTATTGTGAAGTGGAAATGACTAGGCACAACAACGGCTCAGCCACGAAGTGGTAGGCCACATAAACTCACAGAACAGGACTGCTGAGTGCTGAAGCGCGTACCGCGTAAAAATTGTCTGTCCTCGATTGCAACACTCACTACCGAGTTCCAAACTGCCTCTGGAAGCAACGTCAGCACAAGAGCTGTTCATCTGGAGTTTCATGAAATGGGTTTCCATAGCCGAGAAGCTGGACACAAGCCTACGATCACCATGTGCGATGACAAATGTTGGCTGGAGTGGTGTAAAGCTCGCCGCCATTGGACTCTGGAGCAGTGGAAACGCATTCTCTGGAGTGATGAATCGTGCTTCACCATCTGGCAGACCGATGGACGAATCTGGGTTTGGCAGATGCCAGGAGAATACTACCTACCCGAATGCATAGTGCCAAATGTAAAGTTTGGTGGAGGAGGAATTATGGTATGGGGTTGTTTTTCATGGTTTTGGCCCTTTAGTTCCAGTGAAGGGAAATCTTAACGCCATCATACAATTACATTCTAGACTATTCTGTGCTTTGTGGCAACAGTTTGGGGAAGGCCCTTTCCTGTTTCAGCATGACAATGTCCCCGTGGACAAGCGAGCTCCATACAGAAATGGTTTGTCGAGATCTGTGTGGAAAAACTTGACTGGCCTGCACAGAGCCCTGACCTCAAACCCATCGAACACCTTTGGGATGATTTGGAACACCGACTGCGAGCCAGGCCTAATCGCCCAACATCTGTGCCCGACCTCACTAATGTTCTTGTGGCTGAATGGAAGCAAGTCCCCGCAGCAATGTTCCAACATCTAGTGGAAAGCCTTCCCAGAAGAGTGGAGGTTGTTATAGTAGCAAAGTGGGGACCAACTCCATTATAATGCCCATGATTTTGGAATGTGATTGGATGATTGGATGATGGATGATGTTGACCATGTAGTGTATCTTGAGCTTCTTGATAATCATACCATATGTAAACAATGTACTAACTCTTGCAACATCATTAAAATTGTTGCTGTAGTTCTGTAATTATGTTGCTGTAGTTCTGTATTGACAGCTTTCTCCAAGACAGTGCTAATGTACAGAGTAAACCTGCACAATGGTTACTAGTGCACTAGCTCACATCTGCTACACTAGCATTAGATGAGAGGAAGGCAGTATGTAGGCAGCCTCCAGTACCTTCCTGGGCCAGGGCCGGTCTTGAGCTCGTGGAGGGAGTCTCCCTCTGGAATGAAGTCCTTCATGGCAGGCCCTTTCCCCAGCAGAGCAGCACTGTCCAACACAGCCAACAGCTTCTGCATCATTTGGTTCCTCCGGACCAGAGTCTTCACCTCAGAGTCCTCCTCTTTAGGCACCTCCTGTTATGATAGGCGAAGGACTTACGTTAGTGCTACTAATCGCAATGTGATATTTCCAACTGGTGAGCAAGTGTGAGGTAAATTTAACCACAAGTGTTAATTACTCATCTCAACGTGGAAACATTTTACACAAGTGTTTATAACTAAAGTAACAAAATTCTGACTCATAACTACAATGTAATGACACAATAATTGCTTCAGGAAACAGTTTATAATACACAGAAGACTATCTACACGCATGCAATGTTTACACCAGTGGAGGAAGGGTAGAACCATCCTCAGTGAATTTCAGAAAAAATCTCAATTGAAAAAATAAGTTAAGTCTTTTTTAGATAAAACTATACTAAATATATTCAAATCAAATCGTATTAGTCACATGCGCCAAATACAACAGGTGTAAACCTTACAGTGAAATGCTTACTTACGAGCCCCTAACCAACAATGCAGTTAAAAAAATATATGTGAATAAGAAATAAAAGTAACATGTAATTAAAGAGCAGCAGTAAAATAACAATAGCGAGACTATATACAGAGGTGGGTACTGGTACAGAGTAAATGCGGGGAGCACCGGTTAGTTGGGGTAATATGTGCATGTAGGTAGAGTTATTAAAGTGACTATGCATAGATGATAACAACAGAGCGTAGCAGCGGTGTAAAAGAGGGGGAAAAACATATAGTCTGGGTAGCCATTTGAATATCTAATCAAATGGCTACCCAGAAGCTGTTTAGAAGCCTCTTGGACCTAGACTTGACGCTCCGGTACCGCTTGCCATGCAGTAGCATAGAGAACAGTCTATGACTAGGGTGGCTGGAGTCTTTGAAAACGTTTAGGGCCTTCCTCTGACACCGCCTGGTATAGAGGTCCTGGATGGCAGGAAGCTTGGCCCCGGTGATGTACTGGGCCGTACACACTACCCTCTGTAGTGCCTTGCGGTCGGAGGCCGAGCAGTTTCCATACCAGGCAGTGATGCAGCTAGTCAGTATGCTCTCGATGGTGCAGCTGTAAAACCTTTTGAGGATCTGTGGACCCATGCCAAATCTTTTCAGTCTCCTGAGGGGGAATAGGTTTTGTCATGCCCTCTTCACGACTGTCTTGGTGTGCTGGGACCATGTTAGTTTGTTGGTAATGTGGACACCAAGGAACTTGAAGCTCTCAACCTGCTCCCCTACAGCCCCGTCGATGAGAATGGGGGCGTGCTCGGTCCTCTTTTTCCTGTAGTCCACAATCATCTCCTTTGTCTTGATCATGTTGAGGGAGAGATTATTGTCCTGGCACCACACGGCCAGGTCTCTGACCTCCTCCCTATTGGCTCTCTCGTCATTGATCAGGCCTACCACTGTTGTGTCATCGGCAAACTTAATGATGGTGTTGGAGTCGTGCCTGGCAGTGCAGTCATGGGTGAACAGGGAGTACAGGGAGTACAGCAGGGGACTGAGCATGCACCCCTGAGGGGCCCCTGTGTTGAGGATCAAAGTGGAGGATGTGTTGTTACCTACCCTTACTACCTGGATCCAGTTGCAGAGGGAGGTGTTTAGTCCCAGGGTCCTTAGCTTATTGATTAGCTTTGAGGGCACTATGGTGTTGAACTCTGAGCTGTAGTCAATGAATAGCATTCTCACATAGATGTTTCTTTTGTCCAGGTGGGAAAGGGCAGTGTGGAGTGCAATAGAGATTGCATCATCTGTGAATCTGTCAGGGTGGTATGCAAATTGGAGTGGGTCTAGAGTTTCTGGGATAATGGTGTTGATGTGAGCAATGACCAGCCTTTCAAAGCACTTCATGGCTACAGACTTCAGTGCTACGGATCGGTAGTCATTTAGCAGGTTACCTTAGTGTTCTTGTGCACAGGGACTATGCTGGTCTGCTTAAAACATGTTGGTATTACAGACTCGGACAGGGAGAGGTTGAAATTGTCAGTGAAGACACTTGCCAGTTGGTCAGCGCATGCTCGCACAGTACACGTCCTGGTAATCCGTCTAGCCCTGCGGCCTTGTGAATGTTAACCTGTTTAAAGGTCTTACATCGGCTGGGGAGAGCCTGATCACACAGTCTTTCGGAACAGCTGGTGCTCTCATGCATGTTTCAGTGTTATTTGCCTCGAATCGAGCATAGAAGTAGTTTAGCTCATCTGGTAGGCTGGTGTCACTGGGCAAATTTCGGCTGTGCTTCCCTTTGTAGTCTGTAATGGTTTTCAAGCCCTGCCACATCCAACGAGCATCAGAGCCAGTGTTGTACGATTTGATCTTAGTCCTGTATTGGCGCTTTGCTTGTTTGATGGTTCTTCGGAGGGCATAGGGGGATTTCATATAAGCTTTCCGGGTTAGAGTCCCGCTCCTTGAAAGCACAACTGGTTAGGAATACGTAAAACATCAGCCTTGTTCTCCGCCGCCATCTTGTCACACATGACACCAAATCATTTATTAAAACACACTGTTTTGCAATGAAGGTCTATAGTAGCCTCAGCAGCACTCTGTAGGATAGCACCATGGTGTAGCCGGAGGACACCTAGTTTCAGTCCTCCTCTGGGTACATTGACTTCAATACAAAACCTAGGAGGCTCGTGGTTCTCACCCCCTTCCATAGACTTACACAGTAATTATGACAACTTCCAAAAGACGTCCTCCAACCTATCAGAGCTCTTGTCCACCCAATCAAAGGATCAGAGTATGAATCTAGTACTGAAAGCATAAGCTACAGCTAGCTAGCACTGCAGTGCATAACATGTGGTTGACTCAAAGAGAGAGAAAGACAATACAAATTAATTTCTTCAAAAATGAAGGAGCAGCAAGAAAGAGGGAGCTATATTTTGTATTTTTCCATGCTATGTTACCTAGCTGGCTATGGATATCCAGCACTGGAACCCTTCCAAGTCAAGGTAAGCTTTTAGTTTTATAAATGTATTGCCACCGGGGCCCGCTGGTGTAACTGCTAAACTGCTTTCTAACTGTACACTGATGCATTATTGTAGCTAGTTTACTAACACGTTTGTTTTAGTAGCTATGTTGACTTGACTTTAGCTAATATGGTGACAACGATGTAGGCTGTGTGTAGTGGTTAGCGGTTATGATATAAGGGTTTGGCTTTTGAAAGGTTTTCTCGCCTGGTCACAGACAGCTGATGTGTTGTGCACTGAAGTCCACAAGTGAAGGAAAAAGGTGAGAAGAGGAGAGCGCGTAAATGAGAGAAGCAATTATGCAACGATCAAAGGGATCATGCTGTTTGCATGCGGCTGCTATGAAAGTGAACTGTGTTTGCGTGTGATCAGGGGTGTATTCATTCCGCCTATTCTGTTGAAAACCCTTTCTTAAACGAAGCAAACGGAACGTGGATAAATATACCTGAATTTGTTCAATAGAAACTCTCGTTTGCAACTGTTGGACTAATGATTACACCCTAGTTCAGCTAGATGCAGGCAAGATTGTGCAAGGCGGTACTGAATGTGTCGATGTCTGTCACCTTGATTACTCAAATTTCTCTCGACCTGTGCACCTACGTTGTAAACTTTAATTCATAGGTTAGGTTGTAGCAACCTCATGATGGGTATAGTGACATTTGAGGGGGGGTACTGTCACGCCCTGACCTTAGAGAGCTTTTTATGTCTCTATTTTGGTTTGGTCAGGGTGTGATTTGGGTGGGCATTCTATGTTCATTTTTCTATGTTTTGTATTTCTTTGTTTTGGCCGGGTATGGTTCTCAATCAGGGACAGCTGTCTATCGTTGTCTCTGATTGGGAACCATACTTAGGTAGCCTTTTCCCACCTGTGTTTTGGGGGTAGTTGTTTTCTGTTTAGTGTTCTGCACTTGACAGGACTGTTTCGGTTTCGTTTCTCACTTTGTTTATTTTGTTCGAGTGTTTGTTGATTTAATAAATATCATGAACACTTACCACGCTGCGCTTTGGTCCGATCCTCCTTCATGCAACGACGACCGTTACAGAATCATATAGTAGCCTAAACCTATTGCTGTTACATTGAACTGGGTGAATGGAATATGAATGAGTCATCCAATATGCTGTAATAGAAATAAGGCCATGCTCATAAAAAAATCCTCCCTCATCTTAATCGGCACCGGCCGCCTTTGGTTCACACTGCTATGATTTTGATTCCAGGCACTTCTTTACCATGAGGGCCTGTTTCAGGGCGAATGCAGCCGCCTGTAGGATGGTCTCCAGTTGTCCTCTCACGTCCCTCTCCTCCTCCAGCTCTCTCCCCAGCCTGTTTGCCTCGGCACAGTTCCTCCCTGTCTCCTCCAACAGAGAGGCCTGCACCTGCCTGTAGGAACAAACCAGAAATTTGGGGTTATTTACTAATTCAGTTCTTCAATATCAAATGGCTTAAAAACAAAAGACAGGACATACTTTTCAGGAAGTTCCATGCATGCAGTTCCATTGAAATTCAATAGATTTTGTGAGAATTAGTTTGACTGTTAATTGAACATATCTCTCACTCGTCGCTGGCATTTGAGGCCTTCATGTAACAATAAACTGACTAGGGGAGCACCTGACATTTAAATGTCACCGTCACAGGCTGAATTAATTATTATTTATTTGTCTGACATGAATAAGATATACTGTATCATTGTTACACATTATTGTCAGTTAGCCAGGCAAAATACTAATTAAATCATGTACAGGGCCGCAGTCCTGCTGGTTTTGGTTTCTCCAAGGCATTGATCAGTAAATTACACTGACTGCTCAGAGAACAGTCACTGAATGACAAGGAACAAAACCAGCAGACACTGTGGTTTACCAGGACCAGAATTGTGGACCCCTGATGTAGAGAACAGGAACTCTGGAGTCTTCTTGAATTCTGAATGGAAACATCAGACCTTAGGGCATGCATTTCTGCCAGCAGTACGACATGATCCTTCTGCAGTTGTTGATGCTCCTCTTGAGCCCTAGCATACTCCTCCAGCTCAGCCTGCATCTGCTTACACTTCTCTGTGAGCTGATGGATCACCTGATGAAAAGAGAAGAGGAGCAGAGAGGAAGAGCATGGTAACCTGTCACCAATCACATCAGGCTTCAGACAGGTCCTGTCATTATCATGTGGAGATGTTGATACACCAAAATCATGCAAGCTGACAATCATGACAATCATCGCTCTCACCCCTTATCTCTCCCCAGTACCTTCTGGTTGCTGAGGCTCTTACGGGTCATCTTGTTGAACAAGGGCTCCAGGACCTCCATCTCTCTGCGGATATGCTTCTCTCTATCCCTCAGATCCTCGTTCTCCTCCAGCAGCTGCTTGCTCTTGTCTGACAGCTGACTAAGCTGGGCCGTCACAGACACATTCTCGTGGATGGCCCTCATGGTCGTCTCTGGCATCTTCCTGTCCGACACACGCCGAAACTCGGCTGCCACCGCCGCCACGTGCTGCTGCATCTCCTTCTTTAGTCTAGAGGGAGCAGAGAGGGAGGACAGCATGAGCAGGAGCTTATGACCAGATCATACAGTGTACAAATGGCTTCTTAACATAATGGCATTGACCTGTCATTGTCCAGCACAGCCTTCCTCTCCAGGCTGTAGATGACTGTGTGGTGCTCCTGTCTCTGCTTCCCAAGCTGCTCCTCCAGGCCTTCCAAGTGGGCCATCAGCTCCTCCTTCTGCACACGGAACTCCTCGAGAGCTGCTAGCTTACCCGCTGCATGTGGATGGTGTTAGGAGTAATTCAATTACAGTTGAAGTCGGAAGTTTACATACACTTAGATTGGAGTCATTTAAACTTGTTTCTCAACGACTCCACAAATTTGCTTGTTAACAAACTATAGTTTTGGCAAGTCGGTTAGGACATCTACTTTGTGCATGACACAAGTAATTTTTCCAACAATTGTTTACAGACAGATTATTTCACTTATAATTCACTGTATCACAATTCCAGTGGGTCAGAAGTTTACATACACTAAGTTGACTGTGCCTTTAAACAGCTTGGAAAATTCCAGAAAATGATGTCACGGCTTTAGAAGCTTCTGATAGGCTAATTGACATAATTTGAGTCAATTGGAGGTGTACCTGTGGATGTATTTCAAGGCCTACCTTTAAACTCATTGCCTCTTTGCTTGACATCATGGGAAAATCAAAAGAAATCAGCCAAGACCTCAGAAAAAATATTGTAGACCTCCACAAGTCTGGTTCATCCTTGGGAGCAATTTCCAAACGCCTGAAGGTACCACGTTCATCTGTACAAACAATAGTACGCAAGTATAAACACCATGGGACCATGCAGCCGTCAACCGCTCAGGAAGAAGACGCGTTCTGTCTCCTAGAGATGGATGTACTTTGGTGCGAAAAGTGCAAATCAATCCCAGAACAACAGCAAAGGACCTTGTGAAGATGCTGGAGGAAACAGGTACAAAAGTATCTATATCCACAATAAAATGAGTCCTATATCGACACAACCTGAGAGACCGCTTAGCAAGGAAGAAGCCACTGCTCCAAAACCGCCATAAAAAAGCCAGACTACAGTTTGTAACTGCACATGGAGACAAAGATTGTACTTTTTGGAGAAATGTCCTCTGGTCTGATGAAACAAAAATGGAACTGTTTGAGCATAATGACCATCGTTATGTTTGGAGGAAAAAGGGGGACGCTTGCAAGCCGAAGAACACCATCCCAACCGTGAAGCACGGGTTGTGGCAGCATCATGTTGTGGGGGTGCTTTGCTGCAGGAGAGACTGGTGCACTTCACAAAATAGATGGCTTCATGAGGAAAGGAAAATTATGTGGATATATTGAAGCAGCATCTCAAGACATCAGTCAGGAAGTTAAAGCTTGGTCGCAAATGGGTCTTCCAAATGGACAATGGCCCCAAGCATACTTCCAAAGTTGTGGCAAAATGGCTTAAGGACAATAAATTCAAGGTATTGGAGAGGCCATCACAAAGCCCTGACCTCAATCCTATAGAACATTTATGGGCAGAACTGAAAAAGTGTGCGCGAGCAAGGAGGCCTACAAACCTGACTCAGTTACACCAGCTCTGTCAGGAGGAATGGGCCAGAATTCACAGAACTTATGGAAGCTTGTGGAAGGCTACCTGAAATGTTTGACCCAAGTTAAACAATTTAAAGGCAATGCTACCAAATACTAATTGAGTGTGTGTAAACTTCTGACCCACTGGGAATGTGATGAAATAAATAAAAGCTGAAATAAATCATTCTCTCGACTATTATTCTGACATTTCACATTCTTAAAATAAAGTGGTGATCCTAACTGACCTAGGACAGGGAATTTTTACTAGGATTAAATGTCAGGAATTGTGAAGAACTGAGTTTAAATGTATTTGGCTATGGTGTATGTAAACTTCCAACTTCAACTGTAAATTATCAAAGTTTGATCAGATATTTTTGAGCTGGTTTTAAATTATTGTCTGGTGGTGGATTATGTGGATGGAATGTTATGGTGTCGAGGTTCTTAGTATCTTACCAAGGACCATGTTCTCTGAGGTGAGCTTGTCCTTGTTCTCCTGGAACTCTTGGCGAAGTTGACTGAGCTGCAGCTCAAAGGAGTCCTTCTCAGCATCCTTGGCCTGCTGCAGTCCCACCAGTCTCTCCAACAAGTCTGTGAGCTCATCCTCCTTCTGGGCCAGTGAGCGCTTCAGGTAGAGCACAATGTCTTTCTTCTCCTTCTCAATGGTGAAATACTGAGAGGAGAAGTCCTTCTGTTGCACCTCCAACTCATCACATTTGTGCTGATATCTGCAAATATGAGGTGAGAAAATAGGATGAGGGTGGGATTCAGTCATGGAAACTTGATTGGAAGGCTACAAGCTTGGAATGAACATGATTTAGTTTCATATTATTATGGTGTATTTTGTTTTAACGTTAAATGTGCAGTATTTTATAAATAACACATATTTTAATGATTTGCATTAGTCCTAACTGATTCGTGTTTGATTGCCTATTTTACGCACATGCACCGCAGTTTTCATAACGGCAATGGGTTCTATTTTGTCATTATGTGGTTATATTATCCAACTATTGTTCCAAAAATAATCTGATAGTGTCAGTGCGTGTTGACTCGCAACATTATTTATTATTCAGAGGATCAGAGATTAGACTAAATATGAATAGAAATGATCTGTGCGGACCACCCAAAGAAAACTCTCACTTTTCCAATTGTTCCTCCAAGTCTCGTATCTGCGACCGGTAGAAATCTTTTCCACCTTCAGACAATGCGTCGTCAAAACACGTTTTGTCTCCAAATCCAATGATCTCTTTTTTGGTTGATTTATCTCCGCTTTTCTTTCCATTCTTTTTTGGCATATTTGCAATGAAACTTTGTGATTGCGCTATTAAACATCTAGGCAACCACAACACACGTTGTTACCAAGAGAATGACGTCAGGTGCTGACCCGTTGAATTGGAATGTCAGTCTGCGCCAAGTATCCCTGACTGCAGTGTGCAGTTCGTGGCCGGGCTCGATGTGGGCGGAGTCAAACGTTTGGCCCCGCCCACTTTTTTGTTGGACAGTCGCACACTGAATACAAACACACAAGTTTGTGCAAGGCACACGTTTAATACAAACGTATTTCATTTTTGAAGATCATAAGAAATATTATTTAAAGTGGTACCAACACATGTGTTGTAACACTTTTTGCTTCATCCTATATTTGAAGCCAGCTACTGATATTGTTGCAGGGAACAACAGACTTGTCATGTACTGTTAAAATTGTGTTGATAAATGTTATAACTTTGTAATTATATTATTTAATTGAGCATATATATACACAGTTACTACCTATCCTGATTTATACTGCTATTTACTTTCCTCATGAGAATGGAGACAGACTACACCATATAGACATACTGACAAGCTGAATGTGCTTTGTACATCAAGTTATACCAGCTCCAGTAAAGAGATCAGAGACTCGGGTGACTTCTACATCTTCTTTACTAAACAACACAATTAACACAGCAGACAAAAACAAGGTTTGACCACTCCTCAAAATGGCTTCACTCCTGCTCCTCAAAAGAGGCAGACAGTAATTTTCTTGTTGTCCTACTGCCTCCACATAGAACATCTCATAATCTCTCTAACTGGAACATGAACGTTTCCTAGAGGAGAATATTTTCCGCTTCATCCAGGCCATCATACAACCGTAGTTCTTTAAGGGTTGTAATGCGGTCTTCCCGCCCATCCCAATTACACTAGGGAGGGAAACAGTGCCTTTAAATGTTTTGCCGTTTGCACCTCCTTGCTGCCTCTAGGCTGTCCCTTTGAAGAACATCTGCTTCCTTGAAGAAAAAGGAAGAATAAATATGAGTAGAGCCTCATTGGGTGATCATGTCAAATTACACCCCACTTTCACAATACCACCATGCAAACGAAAGCTCCTATTACTAAAGGGGTTTTATCTATAACTACTCAACAAGTTGTCACAACTATTATATCTTGCCATGCATCAAGCCTTCAGCCTTACACACAGTAGACTACATACCCAGTTCACAGCTCCCAGTTCGCCGTGCATTTTGTTCCCAGTATCGTCTAGAAAGAAAACAGATTGTGGTCATTAAGTAATGTAAGGGAACCTCTTGGGATGTGTGTACCTGAATGCACCTTACTTTAGCTAACAGCCCATACAGTACCTGATCCTGCAGAGCTGGATGCTGATGTGACATGCTGTGACTTCTTGGGGGGGACGTCTTCTACATCATCCTGAAATATATTGGAGAGGGGCAGGGTTTAAGTCTTTAAACATTGGTTTAAGACTATACCACTCATCATATGAGAGGGGGGTTACGTCTTTAAACATTGGTTTAAGACTATACCACTCATCATGACACCTACCTGTAGTGTGTTTTGTTTTCGCTGCCTTTTTCGATCTTTCAACATCTCTTCTTCAGACCTTAGTGAGTGAATGACATACATTACATACATTCAATATATTCAGGTCAGTCTGGCTACAGTGAAACAAGTGATTTTAAGGATGCAAATGAAAAGTGTTTAGAATATTCAAGACTTTCGGCATGGGAAAGTTCTGCAGGTGTAACGGCTGTCGCTCTCCTCATCCTCAGACGAGGAGAGGAGAGAAGGATCATCAGACCAAAATGCAGCTTCAGGGAAATAAGCCATCTTTTTATTTAACACGATGATGATGGCAACACGAAAAACAAAACACTTTCAACTTTACAAAACAAGAAAACGAAGTCAACGAAACCTGAACATAAACTTACATAACTACACGTAAACTCACGGACAGGAAACAGACGACATCGAAACGAAAACGAACAGCCAAACAGTCCCGTATGGTACATACATTACACGACACAGGAGACAATCACCCACAAACAAACAGTGAGAACGCCCTACCTAAATATGACTCTTAATTAGAGGAAAATGCAAACCACCTGCCTCTAATCAAGAGCCATACCAGGCAACCCAAAACCAACATAGAAACAGATAACATAGACTGCCCACCCAAAACACATGCCCTGACCATAAACACATAAAAAACAACATAAAACAGGTCAGGACCGTTACAGCAGGAGAACTAGGCACCACCATCGCCTAATTTGCTGCATGTTTTCCTTTGAAAAAGAAAATCACACAATCGGATGGTTATCCCAAAAAAAACATTATATCCACTAGTGATGAGAATTTCATAATTTATACATGCCTCAATGAAATCACACTGTGCTCCATTGCAATGTACAGAGTGTACTGTAAGTTAAGTAGGTTGTTAAGTTTGATAGTTATGATAACAACAACAATGATAAACCCCCCCCCCCCCCCCCCCCCAGAATATATTTCAGGATGTAGAAGACACCCCCCCCAAGAAGTCACATCTTGTCACATCAGCATCCAGCTCTGCAGGAGTTTGATGTATGAATTGGGTATGTCGTATAAAAACTGTAGGAAATAGGTCCCAAAAAGTGTCAAGAATAATAAAATAAGAAAAAGTATGAGCAATAACAAGTGTGCTTTGCATCCGGCAAGCACAGAAATAATAATAACGTTTCATGTTATAACAGAAAATAGGACTAATATAATATACTGAATAGCCAGCATCTTACCATCAAAACAAAACACCCCACAGTTGTTTGAGAAACCTTGCTTTGGTAGGCCCTGTGGTGTGAACAAGGTACAATTTTCAGTAAAGGAATGACAATCAAATGGTACAGTTCAGTGGAATCATTTAAAGGAATATCTGACCTGAACATCATCCACACAAAAAGTCCTCCAAGGTCCAGGGGACAAGATCAGAGCAATGTTTCTGTGAACACAGTGTATGTGAAAGTAAAGAAAAAGTACAATTCAACAGCTTTTTAATACTCCAGCATGCATAACAGTTTTCAACACAGTTGGAACTGAATTGGCCAAACTATTTTAAACAACATTTATGGGTGTTGCTGGACCAGAAAATGTATTTGACTGCAAACACACCATTTATCACATCAATGCACTCACATGCCAAAAATATTTCATTGGACACTGTTTCAAAGCAATGTGTGTGCTTTCTTCATAAATGTGTTTTGAAGTTTTTCTTATTTAACTTCAGTTTGCAGTGTGGACAAGTTACAATGACTTTTCTTGACTTGCCATGTATGTTGGGACCAGGTGATTTCATTATTGTATATACTATGTGTAGACTCACTAGGTGTAACTAAGGGAATGGCCGTCGGCATCAACGATACACATTTAGAGCCAGCCAAACACAACAAGGCATACATTGAAACACAGAAAATCAACAATCAAATTGATTACATAACTGTACATGTAAACCTAGGCTTACTGCTCAAGTAGGCAAATTTGTCCAAATAAGATTCCCTCATTGTAAGGAATTAGCTAACTCACATGCAAAACTGCACTGGTATAACATGAATATTACAAAGTACATTATGCATAATGACAGTCTATCTTCCACGGTTTATATTTTTATCAATGTAGGTTAGGCTCGATTAAGATTCGCTTTCGTTGACGTTAATACTTTCGATGTGAACCTCAACTTGGTTGACCTTGAAGGAGACGGGAAGGGTTCAGGTTAAACGCGCTTGACTCCGCCCACATTGAGCCCGGCCCCAAACTGCACACTGCAGTCAGGGGATTCTCGTTTGCCCTGGTAACAATACCATATTCTTTGATAAAAGGATGAACAAAAATATTTGGTCTTGTACAGATCCTTTAGATGAAAGTGGTAATATCCTCAGATATAATTATTTTATGATAAAATATGATTTCCTTGTCGCCCTAAGCAATATTGTACAATCATAAATGCTATTCCTTCTAGCCTTGTACTGCTTATACATAGATGGATGTTGTTTGCGGTATAAGAAGTGTAACAAAAAACATGTCAGACAAGTTATTTCTAAAGAATTCTTCCCATAACAGTAAAAATTATTGGGCCTCCCGGGCCGTGGTCTCTGCGCCACCAGAGTCTCTGGGTTCGCGCCCAGGCTCTGTCGCAGCCGGCCGCGACCGGGAGGTCCGTGGGGCGACGCACAATTGGCATAGCGTCGTCTGGGGTAGGGAGGGTTTGGCCGGTAGGGATATCCTTATCTCATCGCGCTCCAGTGACTCCTGTGGCGGGCCGGGCGCAGTGCGCGCCAACCAAGGGGGCCAGGTACACGGTGTTTCCTCCGACACATTGGTGCGGCTGGCTTCCGGGTTGGAGGCGCGCTGTGTTAAGAAGCAGTACGGCTTCTTAACACAGCGCAGACACAACACAGTAAAAATTATTTATATCTGTCAGATTTTTTTATGTATAAATGTAGATCCTTCAAACACCCCCAAACAGGGAAACAGATCCCAATCAAAGGTGTTATTATATGCTCCACTAACACAGTTATTTATCTTATAACTTGTCCTTGTGTTAAAAATTGTGGGTAAAACAAAGCGCCAATTAAAAGTACGTATCTCAGAGCATCGTAGCACCATTAGGTGAAAAAACTCGACTTACCCAGTTGCGGCCCACTTTTTGGAAGCAAACCACTCGATTTCGTCTCTGCTTATATTGGCATCGAACATGTCACCCTCCCTAGGAGAGGGGGTGACCTCGACAATTTATTGTTAAAACGAGAGGCTGCCTGGATCTTTAATTTAAAGACCCTTGCTCATTCGGGCTTAACGTAGACTTTGATCTGAAGCCATTCTTGTGATTATTGTGACTTTGTCATTGTAATTGTTTGTAGGCTTTGTCGTGGCTGAATCAGAATTAGTTAGGTAACATATATAAATAAGATGTTTTAGATATCTTTATGCTTGTCATTAGAATGTCTTCAACTGCAGTTGGCAGTTGAATTTTCTTTTCTTTCTAGGGAAAAGTCACTTGGGGCCCAGAGAGGGGAGAGGTCAGGCTTGTCTTTTACATGTCTGGTAATATGTGAATCATCTGTGAAACCATGTGAAGGGCTCCCTTATGTCTGGAACCATTATACCACCTCTTCTGATGTTGAACTTATCTTTCATAGTATATGACCTAGAGGTTCACTGCCCTTAGTGAGCTTCTCCAGGAGTGGGGAGAAGAGGGGGTGTATTTGAGATGGGCGTATCTAGAATTGACAGTTGATACATGCCATTGGATGAGGTAATGTTTTCGTACTAAGTGGTACCAAGAACGAGATTAAAATCTTGTTTTAGGAGACCAAACTGAACGATAATTTATAGCTAATGCTATCTAGCTATGGGATACTCCTCTTTCAAGTAAAAGGTTCTTTGTAATGTTCCTAAGATCTGTTATTCGTCATGTGCGTTGAGAGGGGTGTATCTTGGCTATAAAAGATGGAATGAGTTGTTTTGTAAGGTCTCTCAGAGAATTTATTTATAGACACTTAAATGATCTGAAAGTCAAAAAGGGCTATGGTGAAGCTCATATATAATTAAAGATGGACTTTATAATATAACTCTGACTTGTGTGTGGTTGGCTCTCTCATTATTGAGTAATATAGGAAATTACCACGACAGCCTATGTCGTCTAAATTGAATCTATGATAGTAAGCTATCCATTTGTTTTTGGCTCTCCTTTTCTTTTTCAAGTGTTCTACTCCGCTAGCCAGCACCTCGCCTAAACAGGTGTGCATTTCTTTCGCCTCTGGATTAATATACTGTCACATGCTGTCAAAAGGAAGCATTCTGCAACAGGAACAGGACTGACATCAAATGAATGTGTTGACAATTATGTGTACGAAACAGCGCTACAAGTTGCAGTGCTACTCTTTTGACAATTAAGTTCATAAACTTTGTTCAGCGGAGAACGAACATGCCTTTCTAGCCTGCCGTGGCTGCCTACTCCATTCTAATAGTTTTTTTTACAAACGCGCATCCAATCGCCTTGGTCCCAGACCCTACTAAACCAATCACAAGCTTCAATCTTCTACGGTTCAAAGTGTAGTGGCAAGAAAATGATGGATCTTCTGGGTGAAGCTGCTGTGGTTAGGCTACAATGCTCGTGACCACACCCATTTTTATGCTCTTCACTTGTCAGTGTTCCAAATGGGACATACAAACACCCAGAAAAGGCTACTCTATTTGATGTTATCCTTACAAATAATCCTGATATGTATCAGTCTAGTGTTTTCTGTAATGACCTTAGTGATCAATGTTTTACAGCCTGTGTTCGTAATGGCTGCTCAGTGAAACGACCTGCCCTGACCTGTCATAGACGCTTGCTAAAAACTTTAATGAGCCCTCATGATTTGGCCTCTGTAAATTGGTATAGAATCAGCTTGATCCCTGTCGAAGATGCTTGGACCTTCTTTTTTTTATATTTTCAGTGGTATTGTTAACAAATACTCACCCATAAAGAAAATGAGAATTAAAAACAGGTTCAGCCCTTGGTTCGACTGTGATCTGGCAGAGTTTCTCCACCTCAAGAATTCCATTTAGCAAATCGCTCTGCACAAGTATACTCAGGCTGACTGGCTCTTGTTCAGGCAAATTAGAAATAAGTGCACTCAGGCTATCCGGAAGGCCAAAGTTAGTTATTTTAAGGAGCAATTCACTCTCTGTGGGTCTAACCCAAATTAGTTCTGGAAAACGTTTAAAGACCTGGAGAATAAACCCTCCTCCTCACAGCTGCCCATGTCCCTTAATGTTGATGATGTGTTTATTACTGACAAGGAGCACATGGCCGAGGTCTTTAATCACCACTTCATTAGTTTAGCATTCCTATTTGACTCTGCCATGCCTCCTTGCCAGTCCAACATTTCCTCATCTCCCACCCCTTCTAATTTGACTATTCCCAATGCTCCTCCCTCTTTTTCCCCTGCCACGCTACAAAGTTTATCCCTGCAGGTCGATCACTCAGTCCGAGGTGCTAAACTTGACCCCAAAAAAACATCTGGTTCAGATCGTTTAGACCTTTTCTTCTTTAAGGTTGCTGCACTATCATTGCATTGCCAAGCCTCTCTCTGACCTTTTTAACCTCTCTCCTCTCTGGGGAGGTTCCCATTGCTTGGAAGGCAGCCACGGTGCATCCTTTATTTAAAGGGGGAGGTCAAGCTGATCCTAACTGTTATTAGGTCAATTTCTATTTTGCTCTGTTTATCAAAAGTGTTTGAAAAACTTGTCAATAATCAACTGACTGGCTTTCTTGATGTCTATAGTATTCTCTCGGGTATGCAATGTGGTTCCGCTCAGGTTATGGATGTGTCACTGAAACCTTAAAAAGGTACTAAATGATGTCACCATTGCCCGTGATTCTAAGCAATGTCGTGCTGCTATTTTTATGGACTTTGCCAATGCCTTTGATACAGTAGACCATTCCATTCTTGTCGGCTGGCTAAGGAGTATTGGTGTCTCTAAGGGGTCTTTGAACTGGTTTGCTAACTACCTCTCAAAGAGTGCAGGCTGTCTCAGCCACTGCCTGTCACCAAGGGAGTACCCCAAGGCTCGACCCTAGGCCCCACGCTCATCTCAATTTACATCAACAACATAGCTCAAGCAATAGGAAGCGCTCTCATCCATTTATATGCAGATAATACAGTCATATACTTGACTGGCCCCTCCCCGGATTTTGTGTTAAACTCTCTACAAACAAAGCTTTCTTAGCGTCCAACAAGATTTCTCTGCCCTTAACCTTGTTCTGAACACCTCCAAAACAAAGGTCATGTGGTTTGGTAAGAATAATGCCCCTCTCGCCACCGGTGTGATTACTACCTCTGAGGGTTTAGAGCTTGAGATAGTCACCTCATACAAATACCTGGGAGTATGGCTATACGGTACGCTGTCCTTCTCTCAGCACATATCAAAGCTGCAGGCTAAGGTTAAATCTAGACTTGGTTTTCTCTATTGTAATCGCTCCTCTTTCACCACAGCTGCCAAACTAACCCTGATTCAGATGACCATCCTACCCATGCTAGATTATGGAGACGTAATTTATAGATCGGCAGGTAAGGGTACTCTCGAGCAGCTAGATGTTTGCTATTCGGCCATCAGATTTGCCAACAATGCTCCTTATAGGACACATCACTGCACTAAATACTCCTCTGTAAACTGGTCATCTCTGTATACCCATTGCAAGACCCACTGGTTGATGCTTATTTATAAATCCCTCTTAGGCCTCACTCCCCCCTATCTGAGATACCTACTGCAGACCTCATCCTCCACATACAACACCCATTCTGACAGTCACAATCTGTTAAAGGGTCCCCAAAGCACCTCTTTTCAGTTCGCTGCAGCTCGCGAACTGAAAAACCACTCAAACTGAACCGTTTTATCTCTTTAGTCAAAGACTCAATCATGGACACTCTTACTGACAGTTGTGGCTTCTTTACGTGATGTATTGTTGTCGCTACCTTCTTGCCCTTTGTGCTGTTGTCTATGCCCAATAATGTTTGTACCATGTTTTGTGCTGCTACCATGTTATGTTGCTACCATGCTATGTTGTTGTCTTAGGTGTCTCTTCATGTAGTGCAGTGGTGTCTCTCTTGTCGTGATGTGTGTTTTGTCCTATATTTATTTTATTCAATTTTCTTTAATCCCAGCCCCCGTCCCCGCAGGAGGACTTGTGCCTTCTGGTAGGCCATCATTGTAAATAAGAATTTGTTCTTAACTGACTTTCCTAGTTAAATAAAGGTTAAATGAAACAAAACATGTTTTTACCTAAACATGCAAAAACCATCAGATATAATTCATAGCAAGCAGTGCACTGGGGTAGTAAGATTTTATTAAATATAACAGATTAACTGGAATGACATTCACTCTCATGGGATGGGTTGCCAAAAATATCTAACTGAAAGCCACACCCCCAATAAGCCACAAATATGATTGCATTGAGGCATGCCACTGTGCTTCTATGGCTACAGTATATGGACCATACTATTGCCTATTTCATTTGTTCATTTACCACAGTCCTTAATCACAGTGAACACACCTATATTTTCGGTTTAATTAGCTTTAAAAATGCAACATTTCCTCTCAGCCTCATGGCACAATGTGTAGAATAGCATTAGATGAGCTATACAACTTTTTCCTTTCTGTCCCAAACTGTGTAAAATTACAGGAAATGAGCTTTAAAATCAGCAACATTTTCTCCCAGCCTCATGGAAAAACACACACTTCTTCAGATTATTGTTTGTAAAGAAAAGTGCTATATAAAATAATCAACTACTACTATTCCATTCAAACAATGCAGTTGATCCATAGCCATACATACACTGGCTCAAATAATTTGATGATAGGACTTAGACAAGTTATAAATGCAACAAGTGCTGATATTGTATCATGTAATAGGCCTAACACTCACAGCTCTCCAAGAACACAAGAATTGAGATATTTATGTTTTGTTTACATATATTTTAGCAGCCATTTATACAGAAAATATTATAAAACCTGTATAAACTATATTTATTATTATATGACAATATTTTAGGTTGACAATTTTATTACACAATTTCTGACTTTTACACCTAATCCCATGCAGCCCCAATCCCATGCAGCTAATTTAGCTCTTCCTTACCTGTCCACCACAGTGCTCCTGCTCCTTCACCTGACTTTTATTTTCCTGCAAAAGTAAAAACAGGAAAAGCATCACCTCTACTGCTAATCATTCCTTCCAATTAGACTTGTTTAGATTTCTACCTGGCCATAATGGCTGCCACTGTAATCCATTACATTCTGGAACTTTAGGGGTTTATGACATAGCAGCCCCTCTAGTAATTTAGGGCGCGTTCCCAAATTCACTATGGCTATCTACTCTGATTTCAGAGCACTCTCATCTGAATGTGCCAGAGAGCAGAACTGATGACTTGACAGTTGTTCTGCTCGACACCTCCTCCATGCTGGGAGCCACACATGCGGAGATCATCCGTTCACCTACTCTGCGTCTCATAAAGACAGAGGTTGGAACCAAAAATCTCAAATTTGGACTCATCAGACCAAAGGACAGATTTCCACTGGTCTAATGTCCATTGCTCGTGTTTCTTTGTGCAAACAAGTCTCTTCTTATTATTGGTGTCCTTTAGTAATGGTTTCTTTGCAGCGATTCAACCATGAAGGCCTGATTCACGCAGTCTCCTCTGAACAGTTGATGTTGAGATGTGTCTGTTACTTGAACTCTGTGAAGCATTTACAGTGGGGCAAAAAAGTATTTAGTCAGCCACCAATTGTGCAAGTTCTCCCACTTAAAAAGATCACATTGTAGGATTTTTAATGAATTTATTTGCAAATTATGGTGGAAAATAAGTATTTGGTCACCTACAAACAAGCAAGATTTCTGTCTCTCACAGACCTGTAACTTCTTCTTTAAGAGGCTCCTCTGTCCTCCACTCGTTATCTGTATTAATGGCACCTGTTTGAACTTATCAGTATAAAAGACACCTGTTCACAACCTCAAACAGTCACACTCCAAACTCCACTATGGCCAAGACCAAAGAGCTGTCAAAGGACACCAGAAACAAAATTGTAGACCTGCACCAGGCTGGGAAGACTGAATCTGCAATAGGTAAGCAGCTTGGTTTGAAGAAATCAACTGTGGGAGCAATTATTAGGAAATGGAAGACATCCAAGACCACTGATAATCTCCCTCAATTTGGGGCTCCACGCAAGATCTCACCCCGTGGGGTCAAAATGATCACAAGAACGGTGAGCAAAAATCCCAGAACCACACGGGGGGACCTAGTGAATGACCTGCAGAGAGCTGGGACCAAAGTAACAAAGCCTACCATCAGTAACACACTACGCCGCCAGGGACTCAAATCCTGCAGTGCCAGACGTGTCCCCCTGCTTAAGCCAGTACATGTCCAGGCCCGTCTGAAGTTTGCTAGAGAGCATTTGGATGATCCAGAAGAAGATTGGGAGAATGTCATATGGTCAGATGAAACCAAAATATAACTTTTTTGGTAAAAACTCAACTCTTCGTGTTTGGAGGACAAAGAATGCTGAGTTGCATCCAAAGAACAACATACCTACTGTGAAGCATGGGGGTGGAAACATCATGCTTTGGGGCTGTTTTTCTGCAAAGGGACCAGGACGACTGATCCGTGTAAAGAAAAGAATGAATGGGGCCATGTATCGTGAGATTTTGAGTGAAAACCTCCTTCCATCAGCAAGGGCATTGAAGATGAAATGTGGCTGGGTCTTTCAGCATGACAATGATCCCAAACACACCGCCCGGGCAACGGAGTGGTTTCCTAAGAAGCATTTCAAGGTCCTGGAGTGGCCTAGCCAGTCTCCAGATCTCAACCCCATAGAAAATCTTTGGAGGGAGTTGAAAGTCCATGTTGCCCAGCAACAGCCCCAAAACATCACTGCTCTAGAGGAGATCTGCATGGAGGAACGGGCCAAAATACCAGCAACAGTGTGTGAAAACCTTGTGAAGACTTACAGAAAACGTTTGACCTCTGTTATATACCCTTTGTTGGCAATGACAAAGTATTGAGAGAAACTTTTGTTATTGACCAAATACTTATTTTCCACCATAATTTGCAAATAAATTCATAAAAAATCCTACAATGTAATTTTCTGGATTTTTTTTCTTCTCATTTTGTCTGTCATAGTTGAAGGGTACCTATGATGAAAATTACAGGCCTCTCTCATCTTTTTAAGTGGGAGAACTTGCACAATTGGTGGCTGACTAAATACTTTTTTGCCCCACTGTATTTGTGTTTTCATATGTGTTATTATTCTACAATGTGGAAAATAGTTTATAAAAAATCTGAAATATTTTATATTTGAGATTGTTCAAAGTAGCCACCCTTTGCCATGATGACAGCTTTGCACACTTGACATTCTCTGAACCAGCTTCATGAGGTCGTCACCTGGAATGCATTTCAATTAACAGGTGTGCCTTGTTAAAAGTTAATTTGTGGAATTTCTTTCCTTCTTAATGTGTTAAAGCCAATCAGTTGTGACAAGGTAGGGGTGGCATTGCTAGATCGAAACCCCGAGCTGACAAGGTAAAAATCTGTCGTTCTGCCCCTGAACAAGGCAGTTAACCCACCGTTCCTAGGCCGTCATTGTAAATAAGAATTTGTTCTTAACTGACTTGCCTAGTTAAATAAAAGGTTAGATAAAAACATGTATAAAAAATATAGAAGATAGCCCTATTTGGTATAAGACCGTCCATATTAATGCAAGAACAGCTCAAATAAGCAAAGAGAAACGGCAGTGCATCATTCATTTAAGACATGGTCAGTCAATATGGAACATTAAGAACTTTGAAAGTTTCAAGTGCAGTTGCAAAAACCATCAAGCGCTATGATGAAACTGTCTCGTGAGGACCGCCACAGGAAATGAAGACCTAGAGTTACCTCTGCTGCAGAGGAAAAGTTAATTAGTTAACTGCACCTCAGATTGCAGCCCAAATAAATGCTTCAGAGTTCAAGTGACAGACATCTCAACATCAACTGTTCAGAGACTGCACGAATCAGGCCTTCATGGTCGAATTACTGCAAAGAAACCACTACTAAAGGACACCAATAAGAATAAGAGATTTGCTTGGGCCAAGAAACACAAGCAATGGACATTAGACAGGTGGAAATCTGTCCTTTGGTCTGATGAGTCCAAATTTGAGATTTTTTGTTCCAACCTCTGACTCTTGGTGAGACACAGAGTAGGTGAACGGATGATATCAACATGTGTGGTTCCCACCATGAAGCATGGAGGAGGAGGTGTAATTCTGAGGGGGTGCTTTGCTGGTGACACTGTCTGTGATTTATTTAGAATTCAAGGCACACTTAACCAGCATGGCTACAACAGCATTCTGCAGTGATACACCATCCCATCTGGCTTTCGCTTAGTGGGACTATCATTTATTTTGCAACAGGACAATGACCCAAAACACACCTCCAGGCTGAGTAAGGGCTATTTGACCAAGGAGAGTGATGAAGTGCTACATCAGATGACCTGGCCTCCACAATCACCAGACTTCAACCCAATTGGGATGGTTTGGGATGAGTTGGACCACAGAGTAGAGGTCGACCGATTATGATTTAACGCCAATGGCGATTATTGGAGGACCAAAAAAGCCGATACCGATTAATCGGCCCATTTTTTTATTTTTTTTATGAAAAATGTAATAATGACAAATACAACAATAATGAATGAACACTTTTATTTTAACTTAATATAATACATCAATAAAATCTATTTAGCCTCAAATAAATAATGAATCATGTTCAATTTGGTTTAAATAATGCAAAACCAAAGTGTTGGAGAAGAAAGTAAAAGTGCAATATGTGCCATTTAAAAAAGCTAAAGTTTAATTTCCTTGCTCAGAACATATGAAAGCTGGTGGTTCCTTTTAACAATAGTATTCAATATTCCCAGGTAAGAAGTTTTAGGTTGTAGTTATTATAAAAATTATAGCACTATTTTTCTCTATACCATTTGTATTTCATATACCTTTGACTATTGGGTGTTCTTATAGGCACTTTAGTATTGCCAGTGTAACAGTATAGCTTCCGTCACTCTCCTCGCCCCTACCTGGGCTCGAACCAGGAACACATCGAAAACAGCCACCCTCGAAGCATCATTATCCATTGCTCCACAAATGCCACGGGGAACAACTACATTAAGGTCTCAGAGCGAGTGCCGTCACCGCTTAAAACACTATTAGCGCAAACCCCACTACTAGCTAGCCATTTCGCATCGGTTACACCAGCCTAATCTCGGGAGTTGATAGGCTTGAAGTCATAAACAGCTCAATGCTTGAAGCACAACGAAGAGCTGCTGGCAAACGCACAAAAGTGCTGTTTGAATGAATGCTTACGAGCCTGCTGCTGCCTACCACCGCTCAGTCAGACTGCTCTATCAAATATCAAATCCTAGACTTAATTATAACACACAGAAACACGACCCTTAGGTCTTTAATAGGGTCAAATCCGGAAACTATCATTTCGAAAACAAAACGTTTATTCTTTCAGTGAAATACGGAACAGTTCCATATTTTATCTAACGGGTGGCATCCCTAAGTCTAAATATTGCTGCTACATTGTACAACCTTCAATGTTATGTCATAATTATGTACAATTCTGGCAAATTAATTATGGTCTTTGTTAGGAATAAATGGTCTTCACCCAGTTTGCAACGAGCCAGGCGGCCCAAACCGCTGCATATACCCTGACTGCTTGCACGGAACGCAAGAGAAGTGACACAATTTCCCTAGTTAAAAGAAAGTCATGTTCGCAGGCAATATTAACTAAATATGCAGGTTTAAAAAGATATACTTGTGTATTGATTTTAAAGAAAGGCATTGATGTTTATGTTTAGGTACACATTGGTGCAACGACAGTGCTTTTTTCGCGAATGCACTTGTTAAATCATCACCCGTTTATATAAGTAGGCTGTGATTCGATGAGAAATTAACAGGCACCGCATCGATTATATGCAACGCAGGACACGCTAGATAAACTAGTAATATCATCAACCATGTGTAGTTAACTAGTGATTATGTTAAGGTTGATTGTTTTTTATAAGATAAGTTTAATTGCTTCCTAAGTGGACAGTTTGATTTCACAGAAGTGTGATTGACTTGGAGTTACATTGTGTTGTTTAAGTGTTCCTTTTATTTTTTTGAGCAGTGTATATATATATTTAGAAGGATCTGAGGATGCAACAGTCCTAGAGCTCTGGCATTATGATGAGTCAGAGTCAGGGCAAGGGAGGATGCCCATCCTCTCTTATTGTGACACAGTGATTCCTATTTGTAATTAATGAGTTCTATTGACTCTTGTTTCTGCTTGGATCTTTTGAAGCATCTGTGTAAATGGCCACAAAATCCTGATACACAGTATCTAGACATCTCTTAAACAAATTAGATGGATTAACACCCTCCCTATCTTTCTGTAGTCTCTCCAACACTTCTAGATCAACTACTGGAGGCGGGAGTAGCCATGGTGGATTTACAATAGCTACTGTTGGACTAAACTCCCTACCATTCAATCCCATCTCCGTCCCCTGGATATTACCCACCCAAAGATTGTGTTCTGTCTTCGCTCATTTCCCAGCATGGCTGTCCCTTTTGCAGGATGAGAAACCCCATGTCCCTGTAGGTTGACCCAATAATGAATTGCCAGCTACTGTCTCCTAATCTGCAATTGCATTTCCCCCATCTCCACATGTAGTGCAGCCACTGGGGACATCCGAAACACCAATCTACATATTCTGAGTCCTTGTCCCTGTATGACATCTAGCCTTTCCAATGATGTCCAGGCTGCCGAGCCATACGCTATACTGTCATAGTCTATTGCAGATCGGATCAATGCAACATACATGGTCGTCAATGAGGAACGCCCAGCCCCCCACTCCTTTCCCGTCAGACAGCGCATCACATTCTTATACTTTCCCACAACTCCCTCAATGTGTTTTGTCCAGGTCAGTCTAGTGTCAAAGTATACTCCAAGGAACCTGTAGGCCCCCACCCTCTCCAAGTTTATCCCATACTGTATAACCTCAAGCATACCTCGTCTCCCACCCTCCTCCTTGTAAAAAACACTGAGTTCTCTCTACAGGGAACCTGAATCCCCACCACTCTACCTCAATTGCTTCCTGATTATGTATGGCACATTTCTTCGCCTCTTCCATAAGGCTCCATCATCTGCAAATAACGGCCTCCCAAAATCCGGCTGTACCTGAGAGTAAACATCATTGTTCATGATTGAGAACAACAGAGGACTAATCACGTTCCCATGCGGTGTACCGTTATCCACCAGGTAGCCTGAAAGTCTATCCAGGTGAGGGTGGGAAAGTCACTTTCCAAACATGAAATCCTTTATCCAGTTGTACCTTATTCCTTCTACTCCGTTAATATCAAGCTTGATTAACAATCCCTCCTTCCACATCATATCATACACCTTCTCCACATCAGAAAAGACAGCGACAACAGTCTCCTTGTTCACCTGAGCCTCCCTGACTGCTTCTAAGCAGAGCACTGGGTCCATAGTTCCCCTTCCCTTCCTGAACCCACGCTGTGGCGCCGATACTAGCCCCCTGCTCTCCAGGAAGTAAGTTAGCCTCTCCGTAATCATACGTTCCATAAACTTACATACATGTGATGTTAAAGCTATTAGCCGATAGCTTGTTGGCCCCGTTGGGTCCTTCCCTGGCTTCCGGATTGGTACCACTACTGCATCCTTATAACTGCCTGGTAATTTCCCCCCCTCCCACACTGCGTTGTACAACACCAAAACCTTATCCAGTGCCTCATCACTAAGATGGGCCAACATAACATAGCACACCTCATCTTTCCCCGGTGAAGTTAACCCAGCCTTACCTATTGCCCTTTTCACCTCTGCCATGGTAAATGGTGCATTCAACGCATCATTTACATCCTCCCTACTATCCAACACACCAGGGTGCTCCTCTCTCGTTCTCTCTCCCCCTTCTGCCCCTCTGACATATTTGCCGAGCTATGCACTTCGACAAACGTTTTGGTCATCATCTCTGCCTTCTCATCTGTTAGACTGACACTAGACTGACCTGGCACAGAACCGACGCCAACATGACCTCTTTGCCTGACGGATAGTTCTCCTCACCAGGGCCTGGGCCTGCTTATACTGAATCAGGCTGGGCTCCCGAGTGGCGCAGTGGTCTTAGCCACTGCATCTCAGTGCAAGAGCCGTCACTACAGTCCCTGATTAGAATCCAGGCTACATCACATCTGGCCGTGATTGGGAGTCCCATAGGGCGCTGCACAATTAGCCCTGCGTCGTCCTGGTTTGGCCATCATTGTAAATAAGAATTTGTTCTTAACCGACTTGCCTAGTTAAATAAATAAAACAAATGTTGTTAGTTATGCGTACTTTTCAGTATTCTAAATGCCCTGATCCTACTCCTCAACATTACCCCGTCACTTCTCCGTCCACCATGGGACTGCTTTCCTCCTCCTTCTCCTTGAACTCTTAGGTATAGTCTCAGTAGCTGCCCCTACTAACGCTTTCTCACCCAGTTATTTATACTATCCACATCCCCTCTCATATCCACCTGAGCCATCACCTGCTCACTCAGCTCCTGAAACTGATCCCACTTTGCCCTTCCAAACACCCACCTGCCTACTCCATCCACTGACATCTCCTCCTCCCTCCGGGCTACTGTGCATGCTATGTTATAATGATCACTCCCTACTGTTGACTCCTCCCATTCACAGATTCCTGCCATCGCACTAGATACCAGAGTGAGGTCCAGGGCAGACTCTTTCCCTGTGGCTACATCAATCCTGGTCCCTCTGTCATAATTCAGGCACAACAGAGCTTTCATTTCTATCAGATTTTCCATCACTTGGCCATTTCCATCCATCCGTTTACCCCCCAGAGCGTGTCATGGGCATTAAAATCTCCACACCTTACTTCTATCCTGGCCCTCAATCCTCTCCAGCACTTCCAGGTCCAATATCTGACTTTATAGTAGTTCACTACCACTATCACCCCTCCTCTCAACCACATATTCCTGTTCAATACCTCTGCCTAGCATACTGTAGGGAAGTCCTTGCTTTATGAAGGTGACACATCCACCCTCCCCCTAGATCTCTGTCCCTACAAACCACTACATATCCCTGTATGATAAACTCCACATTTGGTTTGAGCTATGTTTCCTGCACACAAATCACATCAGGCTTAGCTGGCATATCTACAATGAACTGCTTGAACTCCTGCCCATGAGCCAACAGGCTTCAAGCATTCCATTGTAGTACTACCACCATAACTAAGATCCAGTAACACATGACTCCAGCCTCGGCTGATTGAGGTCGTCTCAAACCTCTTCCCATGTCAACCCTGTCATACTCAGATGTCTCCCAGCAGCTTGAACTATTAGCTGAATCCTCTCTGTTTTAGACTCTACTTCAGCAGTGATATTGATAGCTCCTGCTATGAACATCACCAACTTTCTCTTATCTATACCATATCGCCTCCCACCTGCCCCGTAATCCCTGGTCTAGATGCTCCTACCCATCTCTCCCTTGAACCTGTATCTCCCTGGACCACCCTCACTGCCTCAGCATATGGCACTCCTCTCTCACTTGTTGCACCTCCACTGCCTGCTTCATAGCCTCACACCCACTATATGCCACACTATGAACACCCCCACAGCTGCAGCACGTAGGTTGTACACCATCCCCACACTCATGCTCCCCTCCACACCTGGCACACCAATTTTTCTCTTTACAGGCTGTTGCCACATGCCCAAACCTCTGGCAGTTATAACATTTTAAAGGCTTGGGTACATAAACCCTCACATAATAACTCATATCCTATGGTTACTATATTTGGCAGTACCCCAGTCCTTGAAGCGTAACAGAAGAGGGGCTATCTACCCTAACTCCACCCCTTGTTGCTTGCAATCTTTGAACATCCACTAGAACGCCTCCTCTCAGATTGTCCGTTGCCTCTTTAGTGGTAACACTCACAGGCACTCCTGTTATCACCCCTTTAATCCATTGCTTGATCATTCCAGCTGCTCAACACCACCTTACACTTTCCTATTTACTTCACTGCGCCATGTCCTTACAGAACACCAACAAGTTCCCATCTCTTAACACTTTATCATTGACAACTTCCCCAATCAACTATTTTATCACAGCCGTCAACCTTATCGGACTCATCGCCCCAACTCCCCCCCCTAAATTTCAGAATCGCTTTATGCTCCCCTCGTGTCTTTCTTGCCCTCCCTCCGCACTTTCTACATTCGAAATGCCGCTAGCGTTGGAAACAGTTGCTCTCTTCAAACGTATTTTTCTGGCTCCTCTCTGCCTCTTGCTTCCTTTCTAACCATACTCTCTTTCTTACTTCCTCCTTTATTTGTACCACTATGCTCCATACCTGCTTCATTTTCTTCTCTCTCACTATCTCCTACCACCTCTAACCCAATCACAGCACAGCCGTGCTGAACCGCTGCCATACCGAGTAAAGTTTGATATTTTATCAACGATTGATCTCATTCAAAACAGTCGGAAATCCCTCGCCTTGACAGTACTCACTGCTCCGGACTTCATTTATTCAGATGTATTGTGGGAGTTGCTGTTCATGTTAAGCATAGCGGTGGTGTGTTTAAATTAATTTAGAAGAAAACAAAACTACAAACGACGACCCCTAGCGGTGACACTTGAACATTTTGATTGCGTGGCAACAGATTCTCGGCGGTCAGACACATAACAAGCAAGATGGCTGTCAGAAGGGCTGTGATACAGCTGGTTTTACTTTATTTTTCCCCCGGCGTCCAATGTTTTTTGGAACGCATCAGCTGCACCATATCTTCTGACTGCAATTGTGATTTTAAACCAAATATACGAGGTAAGAAAACGGAAGCTATGACTAGAAGAGTAGATAGCTAACCAGCTGGTGAGCTGCTCCAGTTTATTGTTTGTAAGAAGACCCCATGGCTAGAGTTAGCTAGCGAACGAACGTAGTGATATTAAATGGTTCTGCAAATGATTAGCTACACTGAGCAAAAATGTAAACCCAACATGCAACAATTTCAAACATTTTACTGAGTTAAAGTTCATATAAGGAAATCAGTCAATTTAAATACATTATTTAGGCCCTGATCTATGGATTTCACATGACTTGGAATACAGATAACGTAAACTCACCCTATTCCGTACAAATGTGCGTAACCGCGACATTCAAACGAGGCTACAAAGAAAACTAATGGGACTGTGTTGACTTAAAAATCGGGGGTGTGAACTAGGTTTCTATTCAAGCGTTGGTATGTAACGGATGTGAAATGGCTAGCTAGTTAGCGGGTGCGCGCTAGTAGCAGTTCAATCAGTTACGTCACTTGCTCTGAGACCTAAGTAGTGTTGCCCCTTGCTCTGCAAGGGCCGCGGCTTTTGTGGAGCGATGGGTGACGACGCTTCGTGGGTGTCAGTTGTTGATGTGTGCAGAGGGTCCCTAGTTCGCGCCGTGTCGGGGCGAGGGGACGGTGTAAAGTTATACTGTTACATTGATGCTGTTGACCCGGATCACTGGTTGCTGCGGAAAAGGAGGAGGTTGAAAGGGGGGTGAGTGTAACGATGTGAAATGGCTAGCTAGTTAGCGGGTGCGCGCTAGTAGCAGTTCAATCAGTTTACGTCACTTGCTCTGAGACCTAAGTAGTGTTGCCCCTTGTGTAACGGATGTGAAATGGTTAGCTAGTTAGCGGGTACGCGCTAGTAGCATTTCAATCAGTTACGTCACTTGCTCTGAGACTTAAGTAGGGTTTCCCCTTGCTCTGCAAGGGCCGTGGCCTTTGTGGAGCGATGGGTAACGATGCTTCGTGGGCGACCGTTGTTGATGTGTGCAGAGGGTCCCAGGTTCGCGCCCGTGTCGGGGCGAGGGGACGCCGTAAAGTTATACTGTTACACTTGCTCTGCAAGGGCCGCGGCTTTTGTGGAGCGATGGGTAACGACGCTTCGTGGGTGTCAGTTGTTGATGTGTGCAGAAGGTCCCTAGTTCGCGCCCGTGTCGGGGCGAGGGTCGGTGTAAAGTTATACTGTTACATTGATGCTGTTGACCCGGATCACTGGTTGCTGCGGAAAAGGAGGAGGTTGAAAGGGGGGTGAGTGTAACGGATGTGAAATGGCTAGCTAGTTAGCGGGTACGCGCTAGTAGCATTTCAATCAGTTACGTCACTTGCTCTGAGACTTAAGTAGGGTTTCCCCTTGCTCTGCAAGGGCCGTGGCCTTTGTGGAGCGATGGGTAACGATGCTTCGTGGGTGTCAGTTGTTGATGTGTGCAGAGGGTCCCTAGTTCGCGCCCGTGTCGGGGCGAGGGTCGGTGTAAAGTTATACTGTTACATTGATGCTGTTGACCCGGATCACTGGTTGCTGCGGAAAAGGAGGAGGTTGAAAGGGGGGTGAGTGTAACGGATGTTACAGGCAATTGTACGGACCAAGGCGATGTACGAGTTTACGTTATGTATTTTGCCTTATGCAGCGTAGCACATCTTTGCATAGAGTTTATTGTGGCCTGTGGAATGTTGTCCCACTCCTTTTCAATGGCTGTGCAATGTTGCTGGATATTTGCAGGAACTGGAACCTGACAATCCAGAGTATCCCAAACATGATCAATGGGTGACATGTCTGGTGTGTATGCAGGCCATGGAAGAACTGGGACATTTTCAAGCTTCCAGGAATTATGTACAGATCCTTGTGACATGAGCTGTACATTATGAGATGATGATGGCGGATGAATGGCACGACAATGGGCCTCAGGATCTCGTCACGGTATCTCATAATGCAATTATGTTCATTGTCTGCAGTTTATGCCTGCCCATACCATAACCCCACCGCCACCATGGGGCACTCTGTTCACAACGTTGACATCAGCAAACCGCTCGCCCACACGACGCCATACACGCTGTCTGCGATAAGCTTTTTGTGCATATGGAAAATTGCTGGGATATTTCATTTCAGCTCATGAAATGGGACCAACACTTTACATGTTGCATTTATATTTTTGTTCACTATAGTTAACAAGTTTTGATTCTTTATAATAACGTTAGCTAACAAGCTAATTATATTAGACTGTTACACGGAACCCAAACTGGCTGCGCGCGTGTGTGCATAAATGTATTTTGTCCCCCCACACCGAATACGATCACAACACACAGGTTAAAATATCAAAACAAACTCTGAACCAATTACATTAATTTGGGGACAGGTCGAAAAGCATTAAACATGTATGGCAATTTAGCTAGCTAGCTTGCACATGCTAGCTAATTTGTCCTATTTAGCTAGCTTGCTGTTGCTAGTTAATTTGTCCTGGGATATAAACATTGAGTTGTTATTTTACCTGAAATGCACAAGGTCCTCTACTCCGACAATTGAATCCACACAGAAAACGGTCAACCAAATAATTTCTAGTCATCTCCTCCTTCCAGGCTTTTTCATCTTTGAACGTATATGGTGATCGGCGTCTAAACTTTAATAGTATTACCACTACGACCGGCAAAACAGTTCGTCTTTCACTCACCCATGTGGGTATAACCAATGAGGAGATGGCACGTGGGTACCTGCTTCTATAAACCAATGAGGAGATGGGAGAGGCAGGACTTGCAGTGCGATCTGCATCAGAAATAGGAATGACTTCTATTTTAGCCCTTGGCAACGCAGACACTCGTTGACGCAATAATTGAATAACATGGATTTTTACAATTATTTTGCAAAGCTTGCGCACGCGACATGTCCGGTCTGGTCAACATGTTAGGCTAGTTAGCGCTGGTTCATCGCGCGACAACACGAGTTTCTTCTGTGCTGTGTCACTTTACGTGTATAATTTTTGGTAAGTTCCGAAACTATATTGATGCCAGCCACTAAACAGAATTGGGGAAACAAATCCTCTAGCTATGAAAGATTACTTGGAAAGTGAGAGGGCAGAGGCAACCCATTAGTGTTGTGCGATGGATCAGAGCAAGCTAGCTTGCCAGTTGTCTTAGATGTTTCTTGTTAGCTAGCTTGCAAATAGACTACACTCACAGATGAAAGGGGAAGGAAACCTTTCAAAGGGGTTATTATCTTTGCTTGACTGTTCCCTCACATATCTGTGCATGCCAAGCGTTTTTTTTGTAGCACTGCTGTCATACTGAAATCATGGCAAGTTTGTTGGTTTTGATCTAACTACATTTTGTTAGTCCAACACCTTGATCTCTGCAAATCTATTTTCCCAGGTTTGGAATGGGATCTGTATAAGAATCTCTACGGACAGCATCTGGCCCAGGACACGGTATCAGAGGAGGTGGCAAACTTCCTTCAGAAGGAGAGTCCAGACCGACCCCTCGTCCTGTCCTTCCATGGGGGGTCAGGGACGGGCAAGACTCTGGTCAGCTCCATGTTGGGGAGACACCTGTATGGCACGGCTATGGGCAGCCCCTACATCCATCAGTTTGTGCCAACACTACACTTCCCCTTGCCTGACCGCGTCCAACAGTACAGGGTAGCGCATCTCTCCCAACTTGGACCACAAAGTATCATGTACTGCTTAGTGCTCACACATACACACCTTTGCAATGCCTACTGTTTGAGACAGTACTATTCCCCTACAATCAGCATGATGTGCTCTTGTCAAGTCACAGCTTTATGTTGTAACCACAACCTTTCCTGCATTTTGTATGTCTGAGCCATTACCTTGTGAAACAACATTATTTTCATGCATTGCTAAGTGGTTCTGACCCCAACTCTTTCCTCCCTATTGTCCCTTAGCTGGAGCTGAAGGACTGGGTGCAGGGGAATTTGACGGCCTGTGCCCGCTCCATATTCATCTTTGATGAGATGGAGAACATGCCCCCGGGGGTCATCGACATCCTGAAGCCCTTCCTCGGGCCATCACACACCGTGTTCGGCACCAACTACCGCAAGGCCATCTACATCTTCATCAGGTAGCGGCAGGCTGATGTAGATGGCCTTGTGGTAGTTGACTGAATATCTATCTCACGGTTACTGTAAATATCCTACGTTTGAAGGTTTGGATGTTTAACTATCATTGTGCTTTTTAGTAGATCGATCCCCTGTAGAGTTCCTGTATTCCTAGCCATTGTCCAGGGAATTTGACAGTACTACTGCAGTTCAGTCTAGAAGTGTTAATTTAGTACCCTGAGAGGGTGATTCTGTGAGAGGTTTGGTTATTGCTCTAACAACAGGAGCATATCATGTAGGTTGTAGAAATAATTTGTATCACAAAGCCCCTGTTATGAGTTAGCGTTCACTGTCATTTGGTTCTGAAATGGAAGTGCTTATAAGCTGGGCTTCAATGTGTGTGTGTCTCACCTCATCAGGATCACTTGCCCCATCCATCAGGACTTTATCTGGTACAGGAGCTTGCCTGCTATTTGCCGGTGGATACTACCAAGCAATGTGTCTGTTTGTTTTGTGATGAAAGTGTGACTGACTGGCTGTATTTTGTGGCTGCAGCACCATTGGGGAGGAGGTGATTCACCGAATGGCCCTGGAGACCCGGCAGGCTGGCAAGGAGAGAGAGGAGATCAGGCTGGTGGATCTGGAGGACGCAATCTCACAGGCAGTGTTCAATAACAGCAGAAGTAAGAGCCTAATTGACTTATCAATCAACAGCCCCATTCATTTAGAATACAACTGTTCTAAAGTTTTACGTTATTACGTTCTAACAGTTCTGAACAGCCCTGTCTTTCTCCCCCCAGGTGGATTCTTCCATTCCAGCATCATCCAGGAGAAGCTGTTGACCAGCTTTGTGCCCTTCCTGCCCCTGGGCAGACGCCATGTGGAGCGCTGTGCCCGCAGAGAGCTCTGCCAACGGGGTGAGTGCCAGCGCACCGATGTGGTGGAGGCAGTAGGGGGAGCCGTTGTCTACATGCCCGAGCAGGGACAACACTTCTCCAGCAAGGGCTGTAAATCTGTGCCAGCCAAAGTCAACCTCTTCCTATGAGTTAAGGTGAAAGACATTTTTAATTGTTAGAATTGTTCCCAGAGCCTCAAACTGATGAGGGTGGATTGTATCAGACGGTGAACTGAACTGTTTCTCAATGAAGATCATCTATACATCTACACTACAAACAGGAGAAGATTGATTGTATTCAAAGAGGCATGTAGACTTTTGAGGCGGTCTGCACACACAAGGTCAGAGCTGCAAAGGCAGAAACATTAACATTGATCACATTTTTACTGTGAATCTCTAGTGATGTATCCCCCGGCCCGGATTCAGTTCAGAAACAGTGGGAGAGATGTTCTGCAGTGTCTGGAACCGAGAGCCAGCCTCTACCTCCAATCCAACAACCTTTCCTTTAAACAGAAAAGTGCATCATTGAAGTTCTGAGTGTAGTGTGGCCGTAGGGGAATGCATCATGATTTCACAATTATTGCTACTAGCTAACCCTGCTTGAAAGGAGACTGGTCACTAAATGTTGTCAAAATGAGCCAGTGATCTGTGACTTCATTCAGGGATGTGTACTTCCTCCAATAGGAATAGACTCTTCCAGGGAAGTATAACGCTGACCAAAAGGGAGGCCATATTTTGAGGGGAAAGTAAGAGGTAATGTTAAGGGATAGTTTGGGATTTTGGCAATCAGGCCCATTATCTACAGTCAGATGAATTTGTGGATATGTTAGCATTGCATTGTGTCATATATCCTTATCTACCAGGTTTTGTTAAATTGAAACAATCTGTCATTACTTGAAAGTTGAATGATCAAGCGTTATCATGGTGGGATGACCAGGCAAATAGGAGCAGAGAAAGTGTGCTCCTCTTGCCACTCGGTGGCAGTAAAGGCTCTTTTGATAGCCAAGGAGACGGAATAGAACATCTCAAGAGTTTTTAATTGAAGATTATTCTTTTAATCACTGTTTTTAAGAGTCTTTGTCGAATTATTTGTTGATGAAAAGAGAAACAAAGAATAATTGAGAAATGTTGGTTTGAAATTATTATATATATATACAGACAGACAGACAGATAGACAGATAGATAGTATGGATGATGCCCTAGAAGTTCAGTTTATGATGAAATAGCCTAAATAATATTTACAATACTTGAATTTGGACATACAGGAAAAACAATGTCAGTTTACTTTTTACATTTTTGTTTGATGCATTTTGATATGCTTCATATGCTGTTGAAAAATGCATCTGCCTTTCATTTTACTGATACATGATGACACACTGTAAATCTAAATATGTGTTATTTACTTTACAGGCTAGTTTTGGACAGAGGGAGCCTGTTCTTTCATAGTCATCTCTGAACAGCAGGCTGTGTAGGTTGTCAATAAGTGTTTCCTGGTGGAAGTGGGATAATCAAAGGGTTGCCTTCTTTATACTTGAACTAATGTTTATATAATTTGCACTATTAAGAACTGAGTAGAAAATATCTCATTACCTTCGCTTGTCTGTATATTTATTAGGAAATGTAATTGTTTAAAAAAATAGTTTTATTTTGTTTTAAGGTTCCACCAAAATCAGTTATCAAAGTTAATAGCCTTGGTTTCTTTATCAGTTATTTAACCATTTTGCTTTAAGGCAATTTAAACTTTCATCAAGTTTTATAGAAATCTATATAGTGTTGTCCCTTCTTAAAATGCCTCCAGAGAAGGTTTACACCAACAACAGATTGAAGTAGTTAGGTTGTGACTGTAACCCACATTCATCCACCGTATCTGGATATTTGTGTCAAGCATGTATTTGATAAAAATGCTGTTTGTCTAATCCTACAGTGGACAGTGTGCTCCTGACTGAAACTAAACACGTCCAGAAGTGCGAAAAGGCAGACCAGAAAGCAAGCGTTGACAAAGGGCGATTTGCGGTCGAAACGTGTCGGGTTTTTCATAAATAAAAAAGCACCTATGCATTAGAAAACTTTTGTTGCGGCCTTTTTGGAAGATGCCCTCACCTTTTCTTTTTGGGAATATCCAGAACTGCATTTGAACAAAAGTGTCCATTGTCTTGTCAGTCTCAACCTTTGTCTCATATGTATTTATAAGTTGTTACCCCTCAATTTTTATTCCAGTAACCCTGACTCTGGCTATACCAACTATTAGCTGAAAGATTAGTGCTTTCTCAAAGTATTCACACCCCTTGACTTTTTACACATTTTGTTGTTACAAAGTGGGATTAAAATGTATTTAATTGTTTTCTTTTGTCAAAGTTTTACACAAAATAATATGTCATATCAAAGTGGAGGAGAAAATCTAACATTTTGTAGAACAAAAATAATGAAAAATTAAACCCTAATAATATTTCTTGATTACATAAGTATTCGACCCCCTGAGTCAATACATGTTAGAATCACCTTTGTCAGCAATTTACAGCTGTTAGTCTTTATGGTTACGTCTCTAAGAGCTTTGCACACCTGGATTGTACAATATTCTTCAAGCTCTGTTAAGTTGATTGTTGTTGATTGCTAGACAGCCATTTTCAAGTCTTGCCATAGATTTTGAAGCCAATTAAAGTCTGTAACTAGGCCACTCAGGAACATTCAATGTCGTCTTGGTAAGCAACTCCAGTGTATATTTGGCCTTGTGTTTTAGGTTATTGACTTGCTCGAAGGTGAATTTGTCTGTGTCTGTTGGAAAGCAGAATGAACCAGGTTTTTTTTTGTGCTTAGCTCTATTCCATTTATTTTTTATCATAAAACAACTCACTAGTCCTTGCCGATGACAAGCATACCCATAACATGATGCAGCGACTACCATGCTTGAAAATATGAAATGGTAATCAGTGATGTATTGAATTTGCCCCAAAAAACGCTTTGCATTCATTTACTGCAAACAGGATGCATGTTTTGGAAACATTTTTCATTCTGTAGTCTTCCTTTGTCACTGTCAATTGGGTTAGTATTGTGGAGTAACTTCAATGTTGTACTACTCCCTTCACAGAACAGTGCAAAATGGCTCTAACCAGAATAGAAAGAGTGGGAGGCCCCGGTGCACAACTGAGCAAGAGGACAAGTACATTAGACTGTCTAGTTTTAGAAACGGACACCTTACAAGTCCTCAACTGGCTGCTTCATTAAATAGTACCCGCAAAACACTAGTCTCAATGTTAACAGTGAAGAGGCGACTCCGGGATGCTGGCTTTCTTGGCGACAGAGTTCCTCTGTCCAGTGTCTGTGTTATTTTGCCCATCCAGTGTCTATTCTTTTACCAGGCTTTTTCTTTGCAACTCTGCCTAGAAGGCCAGCATCTTGGAGTCACCTCTTCGCTAGAGATGTTGAAACTGGTGTTTTGCGGGTACTATTTAATGAGGCTGCCAGTTGAGGACTTGAGGCATCTGTTTCTTAATAGTTTCTCCATAGGAGATGAACAGGTGTCAGAGGTTCTGTTGGTGTTTGTATATGTGTGTGCGTTCATGGCTGTGAATGAGAGATGCCAGAGACGAAATATAAGCACTGCCACTAGACTTACCTATAGTTTGTCTTGTCGATCACAACTCTTCTCCACTAAAACCAACAACTTGTGTACTCACAACATTTGGAGTCCCTTGTCTTAAAACCTTTCAGACTTCCTCACATATATGCCACTTCTCTCCATCCAGCCCTACTGTGATGACTTCATTTCCCCCCCCCCCCCCCCCCCCCCCCCCACTCCCTGTCAGTGAAGAAGATTAGGGGCCTAAAGGGTCACTGTTCTGAGTGGCCTCTTCACCCAAGCTGAAGTAAAGGATAGGGTTTTCTGTATCGCCATCCCTGACCCGTCCCCCGTCCCCCTCCAACACTCCTGGCCTGACCTCTGGGCCTGTTGGGGCCTGCTTTCACACGCTCCCCTAGGACAGCTGGACCAGCCTGGGCCCCGGCCTCCAGCCAGACCCTCTGTATGGCCATCTCTCCCCTCCGCTCCTCCGTCACAAATCGGGTTTAAAAAGGCACTGCACCACCTACCTCACTCCCCCATTCCTTGGGCAACAATGGGCCACCCCAACCCCTCTCCTCCCCCCTCCACATCTGTGAGTGCCCCTCTGTGTCCTTATTCTTTCTCTAACCGCTCCATTATTGGCTTTCTTTCACTTGTAAATGTGGCCAGCGATACTTCTGATGGGTCTTTTATCCACATGGCCTGGGTCAGAGGAGAGGTAGGGGTTGGAGAGGATGGGGGGAGTAGGGTGTGCCAGAGTGGAGGGACAATTGCAACAAAGAGTTAAATCCTTTTTTGTGTGCAATCATTTGGGACTGTTGGCAAACCAAACTCTTGCTGCAAGACATTGCAGAGGCAGCAGAGAGAAGCCACAAGACAAGACTTTGGTTTTCATGGACACTTGCTATGTCACTAGCATTATGACCGATGGAGTATGAGTGTAGCGTGATCCCATTGGTCTTATTTGAAATCATTGTGAATCTACTATTGTCATTTGCTATCAATTACTAAATGTGCTATTCAATCATGATATGGCTACAGTCCTTTTTCTATTTATACATATAATTTGAGTGTGATACTTAGTGTTGAAATAACCTGCTCAACTTGTTAAAGAGGGTGAAGGATAGAACGTATCTGGCAGATTCTCCCTGTGTGGGTGCATGTTGCAGTTGAGTACAGGTAAGGAGGGAGGTGGAACAGCCACCATGGTGTCACGGCTTGGTCGGTGTAGTGTGGGATTCTGTTATTTTAGCTTCCATTTTGAGCTCAACAAAAACCCTTGCACACAACAAAAAGGTGGTCTCTGTGGCATTAGTCTCCACGACAACAGGTGGACAAAGGGGGGAGTGGTGGGGGGGATGTGGGGCGAGGGGTGACGGTTAGAGGTAGGAAGGGAGGTGGGGGTGAGGTGACCTTGGCCTTTATGTGGTCGGATGGAGTGTGAGAGCCACTGGCCTGGTGGGTTTAGGGAAGAGGAGGAATAATATCATGACACCTCTCATTCTCTTCCAACTTAGAATGATTAATGACAACACTAACCCCTCTCTCCACACACATCCCTCTTCCCAAGCCCCCCACTGTGCGCACACACACCACTCCATCTGACCTCTATAGGCCTACTGCTGCTCAAACACTTTGACATGGTCACTTTTCCAGCAATGTTGATTGATGAATGACTATTCCCACCCATGCGTTATGGTAATGCTACTGATTATGCAAAGGAACGTGAAACTTTTGGACTGCCATGTTTGTGGACTAATGCTGCTCAAAGGAGAAACGGCTGCATCCCACTTTAGGATTTAAATCCTTTCTGTTTCTGCTTGTTGAAGTTTCTAGACATGTTGATTATAGGACATCTACATCACAGGAGGCTGCTGAGGGGAGGACGGCTCATAATGACCAGAACAGCGCAAATGGAATGGCATCAAACTGGAAACCTGGAAACCATGTGTTTGATATATTTGATACCATTCTATTTATTCTGTTCCAGTCATTACCACGGGCCCGTTCTCCCCAATTAAGGTGCCACCAACCTACTGTGATAATTCTGAACATTAGATTGGATGTTGATGACACAGGTAATAAACAGATATTGCTTCTCTTTCTATCCCTCAATATAAAATCTCTCCTTCAATTGGTGTCGCTCAAAAAAACAAAGAGCATAATGGCTGTCATTAGAGCCAATCAACTATGTCATCCCTCTCAGTCAGAGCTGGACTATAAACAGTGTATGTCTGTAACTGTGACTCCATGGAGAGGTGGAACAATGATGCAGTGTGGAGAGGAATAGTAGATAGTCACTGTTCTCAGAGACAACAGAGCAGGGTTCCTCTTTGGTACCAGAAGGTTGTGGTGGGGATGGAGGGGGCACAGTGGATGCTCCGGCTCTGTGAGTGGTCAGTGTGCTTCAGCGATGGCTCCGGACATCTCAGACATCTCTCACTCAGAGTCACCGGTCACACGCCTGCCCGCTGCCACTGACAGAAAACTAGGAGAGGGCTAGTGGTGCTAGCCTGATTGTGCGGTGTAGCCGTGCAACTATGACATGTATGCAGATGGACACAGACACGCGTATAGAATAGCTGCATACTACACACCTCATACAGGACAAGCTTAATAAAGGCTGTTCTCTTATTTTTTGTGTTTGTCCATCTCTTCAGAGCGTACCACCACAGAGCAAACTGGCTCGATCCAGCATATCAGATAGTGATGACATTTCCGGGGGGTGGCAGAGGCGGGGTACATCATCATATGGATATCTGCAGTCCCAGCCTCCCTCAGCTCTGTCATCACTAGGCTGCTATGGTGGTATGCATCTCAAGACTACGTAAGAATGCAAGGGGTAATATGAAGACAACAGGCGTGTACACACACAGTGTTATTACCTGGTGGTCTCCCTCGCTCGCTCGTTCTCTCTCAAGATACGTAATTGTGCCACAATCTATGTGTTGTATAAGTGAGGATCTAAGAAAAGCCTTGGGGTATAAGGTTATCCGTGGCATACCATGCCCAGCCCAGCAGAGTCCATGTGACCAGACAGTGGATAATGTAATGTCAGCTCAGCAGCCCTGTGATGCTCTCACGCCTCTCCGCCATACCCTGCTCTTGCAAAGTGGTGTTGTGTCACCCATAGCAATGTTATAGAAGCCTGGTCACGTGACTGGGGTGTCAAAGGGACATAAGGAAGGAAACGACTGACCCGGATCAGAACGAAGGCTGCTATCAGCTGTGTGTATTGAATGTATATGGAACCTGATGATCCAGCAATGGAGGTCAGTGTTTAAAGCAGTAGAACAGTGATTAGATAAACAATACATCTAACACATCTTTTATCATCTTATTTCCCTCCACAGTCAGTCAATCATGCACTCCCTGTCCATACATCATCCTATAAACATACTACCAGCTTATATGGAATATGAAGTCAAATCACTGCTTTTCTCTGCCATACAGTAGTAACCCCTACCTAGTTGGATATTGATAAATACCTAGTTTAACCAAAGCAGTTTGCGGCTATTTTATGTTGGACTGTGTCTATCTCATTACAATGACGGGTTTAACAGAGGAGTAACAAGGCTGGGTCCAGACCTCACAAACACACTGCTGTTGATCTGTAGATCAAATAAATTACATCAATAGACAGGAGGCAACATACAGTAATGGATGGATATCAGATCATAATCCCAGTCATTAGATGGCCTCTTCAATATTTAATTTTTACCCCATTTCTTATCAATACACACTGATCACTAATAATGCTTGTGCAATATAATTAACTGTGTCAAAATATGCACCCTTATGTTTATTTTATCCTCTCTGCTGTGAAAGATTTAAATCTGAAAGATTCAGACCTGAGGCTGTTGGTGGGAGGTTTTTAGAGCTGCTTGTTCGATGGGGGTGAGAGGACCACACGTTGGTCTTTACTTTTCTATTATGTCATGTGTAAATGGAATAAAGAAATATATTTGCTGGATCACACCCATTTACCAGAGACACAGCTTAATAAATATATCCTCACATTTGCTCTCCATGTAAACAAGAGGAATTAGAGAAGAGTCTGGTGAAGGAATTACTGAGAGCAGTACCTATCAGAACTGAGATAATGTGATGTAAAAAGAAAGCGAATTGATCCCCAAGCTACTGCTAGGGAGTAAAAACCATGGTTGGTTATCCCACACTGGAGACTTGGAAACAATTCCATACTGACATCTCTGATTAGAGCAACTATATAAAAGCTTTCTTGGTTTTAGTTTGATGCATTATAATGCAATTATGCAGTAACTTCCTATGTCTTATCGTGAAAGTTTGAAGATGTTATAAAGCTGAATGGTTGAGCTGGAATGCCCAAAGAAGAATGAAAAAGAATAGTAAATAATGTTTTACAAAGCACTGAACACTCTGCCTCTGACCTGTCTGCACCATTAGAAACTTGAATATCAGTGATGGGAGGATATGAGTTGATTAATTGAAATGACTAAAACAAAGGAGTTTAAATAAGCCTATTCTATTCATAAAGACATATTGGAATAATTTCGTTCAGAAATTATTTGAAGGGCCCCTGTGACAAAAACATTTCAAAAGGTCAAAACCAACGACTGGTCTAAGCAAAGATAAAATTGCAATTTAGGGCTCTATTCAATCAGTTTGCAGAAGTTCAGCATTACAGCGTGATTGAAATTTAAAGGCAATGTTCCCGTGTTAGCAGAGACTGCATAAACGCTGCATATGTCGGCTCAATCAGAAATTACCTTTAAATGTATATTGCACGCTTCAGCGATACAGATTCAATAGAGCCTTGAAATAAAAATATCTGAAAATAAAAAATAAAGCCTTACAATATCACTAACAATTTTGATCATACATAAACATAAATGGAAAAAAATACATAGATAATTTTGTTGGTTGAATTTGTCATTCATTTATTTGTTCTTTAAAAATCATATTTCAATATCACAAATATGCAACTCAAGCAGATACATGCAGTATATATATTTTTTTAAATAAACAATGATATTTCCAAAAAGATAAACAAAAACACAAACAAAATATTATAAACCTCGATAGTAATTGTATTATTAATTATCTAAACTTATATACCTTGAAATAAAAATTACAAACGAATTCCCTCTTTATTGGCTTGTAAAGGTGTTTTCAAAGCATCATCTTTAAAAGGCCACGGTTCGTTGTTAAGCTAAATGTAAATGATACAATTCGCATAATTCTTAAGGAATGTATCATAAAGCAGCACTAAGAACCGCAAAAAAAGCACACCAGTGGAGCGACAATAAACCAATCGTTGCTTAAGGGCAATCGAAAGCAGGAAGAAGAAAAACATAGAAAACGTTGAAATATTCTCTTCGTGGGATTGAGCCCTACATCTACTCAAAATTAACTGTAGGCCTAGTTGTGTCATTTGAACAACTTCTTCTGAAACAAATTCTGAACGTTTTTAGGCTACTATGTGGCAAACAGCTTGCTCCTCCAAAAGTTATGTAGGCTTAGGGCTAATTAAAGCATTATTGATTGAATGTTAATTCATGTAGGCTACACATTTGTAGGCTACTGCAGCCTATAAAATTACGTTTAGTTTAACATAATCGTGAGTCGTTTTGGATAGCCTAATTGGCGGGATAATGAATAAATCTAATAATCAATACTTGAATGCAGATTTCCCAATAAGAAATATGACTATTGTGACAAGACTAAGAACTTTTATTTACGACACTGATGTGAAAGGAACCTCCAGCAACAGATGTCCAGATACAATTCTCGGGTAGTTTAAAATTTCACAAGAATTGCGTTTGGACAATCAACCGCAAGGGCTCAAAGTATGTCTCTCCAAACTCATAGCTCTCATTGTTCAAAACAGTTCTTAATTAAACCATTTGCATTAATTATATAAATTGTCTTTGAATCTGTACAACATATAGGCCTATAGAAAACATGGAGACACTATCATTGACTGTCATTCCAAATATTGCACCTGACTCACCAAGGATCATCTTTTTGGGGGGTAAAATAAAATATAATCAGTTGCAAGCTACAGGAACCTCATTAAGCTAATCTCGATATTTGTAAATTAAACTAATAAAGTTGAACAATTAGTAGGCCTGTTTACTTATGTAGCAAAACTTTTGTTATTCTACTTAAAACATGTTTTTATAACCCAGCAGGTCTAGTAACATGCACATGCACATTTCATATAAAAAATATCTGGTATTTTCTATACTCTGATCTTTGATAGCTACCAATGGCTGGCTACCAATTACCCGAAGACGTTAAGTCGACGAAGGCCCTCAAAAGATGATACAATTTCCCATTCAAAAGCATCCACAACAATGAAATAACTTTTCTTAATTCAATGTCATAATAAGCCTACATGAAAAGATGGTTGATTATTTGGTGTTTGCTCTAAGCATCAGCATCAGAAGAAACGCACACTTTGGAACGAGGCGTTCTTCAAACTCCATTCCGCCTGCGATTCGCCATATCTGTACCTGTAAGACGCATCTTCTTGCACATATAGTTTCCATATCATTATAGAGCAGAACACAGGCAATTGAACTCGAATTCAAATTCTTCCAATCATACAGAAATATACCCCTCGGTGGTTATATTCTTATTTTTCAAACGTTATAAGATGACAACGCAGAACATTACTGATGCGAGAAAGTCCAAAGGAAAATGGTTAAACCCCGAGTGCACCTGCTCCTCTGCGGTCCCAATCATAATTTCTTGTATACTCCAGCTTCTGGAAAAATCATAGGACGCGAAAAAGGGGTTATATGAGTCAACTCGTGGCGCTCCTTCAACTGGCCATTACTTGATAGGACGACTGCATGGGAATGGCACTGCGCGCTCGCTATTCTGTTATCCAAAAGATTTTCTTGAGCTCCACTAACAATAACGGTGTTACGGAGATGGACTGCGGAGGGAGTGGGGATGGTCTTCGCTTGGTACTGAATTTGAATAACACCACGGGTTGATTAATGTCCATTGTGCTGAATAAGTAATGATTCTCCTAGCACACACAAGCCAGCATCTGCGAATGAAGGACCAGCAACCTTTTAAAGATACAACAGTCCTATTTTGCCTATCCAGGGCAATTACAATCAAAACACTGTTATCCTTGCAAAACGTATATTGTTAATAGACGAAATGACGTGTCCTCTCCCTCTCTTGTTTCAGAAAAACTAACCAGGGATATTCATACAATTTAGTCTAGAAGGCCTGACCAGGTACTAACAAGTCAACTTGTTTGTTCATTAGTTTATTTAAAATTATTAATGAATGGCATTTTGGCAATTGTTTTAGTTGTTAATAATAAATATGATTACTATAATTAGGCTACGGAGGAATAAAAGCTTGTGTAGTTTAGGCCTATGCCCAATTTCTCAAATAAGGCTATTACAGTAGTTCTTAGGAAAATCTTCAAGACAGACTAGAATTTTCTCTATGGCAAAGGTGATTGACAGGTAGACCACAAAGCGCAAGGGGGATGAGATGCTTATGGTTTTAAAATTGTGACCTCATTCTGATGATACAAATTTACCAGTAACTGTCCAGGCGCTCAGAAGATCTGTAACTATTCTCACTTCTACTATTCTTCTAGTTTCCCGAATAAAACATATTTTTCAACTGGCAATTCGATCGAATGGGTAGAATGATTTGATACGTTCGATTGCTTTATCACTTCCCTTCGAATATCCATCGCATGCTGTCGAGTTAGGTAAACTAAGCCAAAAAGGCATGCTACTTGCGCTTCACACTCTGATGCTTTAGGCCTATAGTTTGGGTTTATAGGCTACCCCTCTCTGATAAATTATTAAACAGTGACCGCCTCCGGGGTTGGGCTCTCCTTTCCCCTTTAAAGGCACCTCAGTTGGTTTAATCAGTTAACATTTCCTTTGCTGGGAACATCTTCTCACTTTCGAAGCTCATTTGCCTCTTAAAAGGCCTACCCGCTGCTTCCTTTTCACCGCCATGTCAGAATAATTTAGTGCAGGAGGCCGCAGATCACTGGAGATTATGGCTAAAGAGAGGGAAAGGACGCGTTAAAGCGAGTGAGGACTTCACTGTGATTCACTCAACCCATTCAGTTCATTGGAGAGAAAGAAAATACATTATGAACCCACTTATGGAAGTCATAGACTAAAAATATCTGCATTGGGAAGAAATATAATTATATTGCTCAGATAAGCATGCAAGTTTTCTGCTGTAGTTTAGCACATCATGGAAATCTACGTTTCTGTGAGATGATAAATTGGTCTCCTTGGGTTTTGTGACAGCAAAAAACCTATCCTGTATTAACAGAATCCTATTTCAATATGCAGGTAAATTTCATTTAATTAATTTCCAGTTTAAGAGATTGACTCTCCTTTCACACATTTTTTGTTAATGTCCTGAAGTCAACATTGGCATTTCAAAAGTTCCAATAATAGCTGATGCTTCCAAGTTTGTCACCACCAGTCCCCACTACATGGAACACACATAAGGGCACTTTTTTCTCCAGTGCAGTGCAGATTTGAATAGGCCTAGCCTATTTTTCAAGGTCTGAATATAATATTTAGGCTGTAGGAAGCATTTTCGTAAACCTTCAAAGTTTAGGATAGGCCCAAACGTTCGGCCCTTTTATTGGAAATATATTCTCTTTATGCTCCCTTACTTTCACTAAAGTTCATCCTGTTTTGTAGGCCTACAACAGATGCAATAATAATGTACAAACCTGGCCCATAGCCCATGATCTGTTCATCTCAGTGTAGCCTAACTCATCAAGTTATCATATCTACAGTGTATTTTCTGTGACCGACTGTGTTCATTTGTTGATATAGGGAGAAACCTTCAGTCTTTATTTGAATGTGTTAACACATTTAGTCTCCAAGCCTCTCTGTGAGTCAGTAAAACTAGGGAATCGTCTTGTTTTCACTTCTCTTGTTTTCACTTCTCTTGTCATATCCGCCTCTCTCTGGACTTAAAACAGCATGCCAATACTGCACAGTTGCTAGGTAACGAGGGTATAGGGGCCACAATAAGCTAGGTGAGGTTGGCTGGCTGTGACATATGGCATCCCAAAACAGGATCCTCAACATAAGGCCCTGCACTAAACCACTAGCCTTAGCTTCACAGTCCTATCCCAAGGAGTGGGAAGACAGACAGTATCCTCCTTGATAATTACAAAGGACATTGTGGAGAAAGTTCATCTTTACTTTTACAAGCAGTCAATTTAATCCAGATTCCTGTACTGATCATGTCCATATTGAGTTCTTATTGTTCCCAGGTCAATGTTGGGAAGCTACTCTGAAAACATAGTTTGCCAATCTACCAATTACTTGAAGTTAAACTACACTAAAGCTACCCTTAAGAAAAAAAACTTTGTGAAGAACTATCATATGTAAATATGAAATGTCATAGACTACAAATTGCAAGAACAGATCACTTTCGCGTTGAAGCTAGAAAACTGTTGACCACGCCTCTGTTGTGGTCAAAAGCTGAGGGATAGGCCTGGAGAAATGTAATGACTCTCAAATTCATAAACAGAGCTATGAATGCAAGGACTGACCATCCATGATATAAAAATTATAGTTTTAACCATGTTTTGAGGCTATACAGTGTTTGTTTATATTTCCATTGTTTACAAACATTGGAGTAAAACAAGCTTATATTTGGGGTTCTGACAGTTGAACTAAGCTCATGAGGCATTTATACATTATATTAATTTGTCATTTATAAGTCCAAAAATGGATCTAACAACTAAGGATTTCAGCTTTAACAGAATGTATAATTTAGTCTATTAAAAACAAAAACAATGTTTTAAGTGACACTTAGGCTGGTCTGATGCTAAAAAAGAAAATACATTATTGCCTACTTCACCCATATTTTATTTTTTCAAAGAAAATTAGTGTGTAGTTCCAGTAGTTATAGCTACACCACTACATGGCAAAAAAAGTGATTAACTACAGAAAACACTACCTAGAGTTAAACTACCACTAAGCTACTGCAACATGTAATTCAATTACTAGATGAACTACATGTTGTTCACTACTCCCCATCACTGTCTATTGGGGATCATGGTGAATAACGAATCCACTTTAAACTCACCACAACCTAAAGAAATCTCTGAGGGTCCACAATTGGTGTCGAGAATGCCGTTTGTGTGTGTGTCCATCCCCACTTCCCTGCCTTTTTGTGTATCCCTGGTCTTAGCACATCTGTGTGCTTAGGGGAAGACCTCCCACTGCGCTTTGGGCTAGAGTGAAGCTCAGCCTATAGCTGCCGAGGAGGGGAAACCATTCCTGAATAAATTTGCCTACTGTCCAGCCTTATGAGTGACCTCTGACCTTTCAGAGAAAAGTTATTGAGGCCACCACTGCACTCTCCCAGGCTGACCACTCAGAGGGGCTGGGAAAGTGCCCTGGTGGGGGAGGGGCTGGCTGAAGGGGGGGTCACACAAGAGAAAGCGAACGGGGTAGAGAGGTGGGGGTCTGTCATGAGTGGAGAGATTCCCTTCGAGTCCTATTCCCCACATCCATAAGTGTGGCCCTGATGCTTTGTTGTGACTCTGAGCTAGGTCCAAACAGAAGGCTTCAAACAGCCCTATCCTACAATGTTTGTCCCCCATTATTTTCTCTCCCTCCCTTTCTTTCACACTGCATCGTTATACACTGCTCAAAAAAATAAAGGGAACACTAAAATAACACATCCTAGATCTGAATGAATTAAATATTTTTATTAAATACTTTTTTCTTTACATAGTTGAATGTGCTGATAACAAAATCACACAAAAATGATCAATGGAAATCAAATTTATCAACCCATGGAGGTCTGGATTTGGAGTCACACTCAAAATTAAAGTGGAAAACCACACTACAGGCTGATCCAACTTTGATGTAATGTCCTTAAAACAAGTAAAAATGAGGCTCAGTAGTGTGTGTGGCCTCCACGTGCCTGTATGACCTCCCTACAACGCCTGAGTATGCTCCTGATGAGGTGGCGGATGGTCTCCTGAGGCATCTCCTCCCAGACCTGGACTAAAGCATCCGCCAACTCCTGGACAGTCTGTGGTGCAACGTGGCGTTGGTGGATGGAGCGAGACATGATGTCCCAGATGTGCTCAATTGGATTCAGGTCTGGGGAACGGGCGGGCCATTCCATAGCATCAATGCCTTCCTCTTGCAGGAACTGCTGACACACTCCAGCCACATGAGGTCTAGCATTGTCTTGCATTAGGAGGAACCCAGGGCCAACCGCACCAGCATATGGTCTCACAAGGGGTCTGAGGATCTCATCTCGGTACCTAATGGCAGTCAGGCTACCTCTGGCGAGCACATGGAGGGCTATGCAGCCCCCCAAAGAAATGCCACCCCACACCATGACTGACCCACCGCCAAACCGGTCATGCTGGAGGATGTTGCAGGCAGCAGAAGGTTCTCCACGGCGTCTCCAGACTCTGTCACGTCTGTCACGTGCTCAGTGTGAACCTGCTTTCATCTGTGAAGAGCACAGGGCACCAGTGGCGAATTTGCCAATATTGGTGTTCTCTGGCAAATGCCAAACGTCCTGCACGGTGTTGGGCTGTAAGCACAACCCCCACCTGTGGAAGTCGGGCCCTCATACCACCCTCATGGAGTCTGTGCACATGCACATTTGTGGCCTGCTGGGTCATTTTGCAGGGCTCTGGTAGTGCTCCTCCTTGCACAAAGGCGGAGGTAGCGGTCCTGCTGCTGGGTTGTTGCCCTCCTACGGCCTCCTCCATGTCTCCTGATGTACTGGCCTGTCTCCTGGTAGCGCCTCCATGCTCTGGACACTACGCTGACAGACACAGCAAACCTTTTTGCCACAGCTCGCATTGATGTGCCATCCTGGATGAGCTGCACTACCTGAGCCACTTGTGTGGGTTGTAGACTCCGTCTCATGCTACCACTAGAGTGAAAGCACCGCCAGCATTCAAAAGTGGCCAAAACATCAGCCAGGAAGCATAGGAACTGAGAAGTGGTCTGTGGTCACCACCTGCAGAACCAGTCCTTTATTGGGGGTGTCTTACTAATTGCCTATAATTTCCACCTGTTGTCTATTCCATTTGCACAACAGCATGTGAAATTTATTGTCAATCAGTGTTGCTTCCTAAGTGGACAGTTTGATTTCACAGAATTGTGATTGACTTGGAGTTACATTGTGTTGTTTAAGTGTTCCCTTTATTTTTTGGAGCAGTGTATATTAGGCCCATATACTTATGGGTTTTCCTTTCTCTCACTCTGTCTCTTTACCTTACTTGTATATGCTCTTTTCTCAGTTTTTGTGAGCTCTGATATTCACTGTGGTGAGAATGCTACACTTCTTGACCAATTGCTACTTCTCATTAAGAACACTTGTTGATGAAGCATGGTTATAGGCTGAGAATTAAAGGATGGAATCAATATGTTGAACCAGTAAATACAGCAAAGAGAATGAGCTTAAAAATGTGAGGCTCTTGGAAGCTTTCAAGAGTGGCTACAACATGAGTGGAACAGGTTCTGTTATCAGGAAACCCACTGATTATACCTCAGTTCATTCACCACTAGTTACATTTTTTCTCAATGCTATTGGTATGATGGTTTTATTGTTTAATCATTCTAATATCAAGTCTTGGTCACTCCTTGGACCTTTTACATAATTGTAGAGTAGGCTAAAAAACAAAAAATGCATACATAAAGTCCCAATAAATAAAAACATGTTCACACTTTCATGTTTCTGTAAGAGGCAGCTTTGTTTTAGCAGCAGCAGCAAAGCTACTATCCCAGAGTGCAGTCATAGGTTCACTGGCTTTGGCAGGTTGTGTCCTTTGCTGGAGAAATTGAGCAAACCCTCTGTTTCCCAGTCTGAAATGCCGGTCTGCCTCCTGGTGGCAACAGTGGGGACTGCACATCCTCGTCAGTGAGCTGGGAGAGGAGAATGTCCACACTCTGTTCTAGAACCCTGCAGAGAATGTTCTGCTCCTCCTGAGAGAAGCGCCCCAGAACATGCCGGTCCACTAATGCTTTACCCGATGGTCTGCCAATCCCAACACGCAGTCTGGGCATCACCTGGAGGGCACAAGATAGACAAAGTACTATTCTATCTTGAGAAATAAATGTGTATTTTTACCCTGCTCTTACACCCCCCCAGATACCAGTTCCCTTTGACAAACATGACATGTCTCTGGACTGTCTAACACTTTCCCCAAATTTGTCAAAGGGAAACGTCATCTCTCATCTCGTCATCGCTCAATTCCTCCTAATGTGGGAAGGGAGAGTATTTGTCTGTGTGGAATGCTACTTACATCTGTCTGCAGACACTCAACACAGGACCGCACACCATTGTGACCCCTGTCAATCAACAACATATAGAAGGAGCACAAAGTTGGGAGGATCACATTGTTGTCAGATAGCATCATTAGTAATGCCGATAACTGGCAGGGAATCAACTCACCTGGCGCTCCCTCCTTGTTTCATAGCAAGCTTCCCAAGGGCCTTGTCCAAGTCGTCATGAACCAGGAGGATGTGCTCAGGCTTGATGCTGTATTTGACCGCTTGATTCAAGGTCATTAAAACAAAACAATATCATGAACAATTAATTTACAGTCGGAATAGCTCACTTTTGTCATAATTCCTCTGACAGTCAAAACTGAAAATTCATAAAATGTCAAAAGACATCAAGAGGACACAAAAATCCTCACCTGCTTTGGCCACGGATACACCATTTATGTTCATCAGTAGTCGTGGTCGGAGAAGCACAATTTGGGTGTCCTGGATGTCAGATACGATGACCTCACCGGAAACGTGCCTATCGCCATGCCAGCTATCAGCTAACCTCAGCCGGGCAGCAAGTGCTTCCAGCACAGCCATGCCCACACTATGGCGCGAACCGTTCATTCCAGGGTTGCCCAGTCCCACAATCTGCACAAGGACAAGAAATACTTATTTTCCATCTTTGCATATTATATTTCTCTAAACGCCACTGGAGAATTCAGTGATCTGCTCCCACAAGAATGGACTGATTTGTGTACATTTAGCCACACATTTGACCTGATATGAGGGTATTAACTCACAATAATAAAACATCCTGTCACATGCCCCGAATACAACAGGTCTAAGTAGACCTTACAGTGAAATGCTTACTTACAAGCCCTTGACCAACAATGCAGTTTTAAGAAAATATTTTTTTTAAAGTAGGAGATAAGAAAAACAAATAACTAAGGAGCAGCAGTAAATAACAATAGCGGGGCTATATACAGGGGATACCGGTACAGAGTCAATGTGCGTGGGCACCGGTGTCGAGGTAATTATGTACATGTTCGTAGAGTTATTAAAGTGGCTATGCATAGATAATAATAAAGAGCAGCAGCAGCGTAGAGGGGGGGGGGGGGGGGGGGGGGGGCAATGCAAATAGTCTGGATAGCCATTTGATTAGCTGTTCAGGAGTCTTCTGGCCTGGGGGTAGAAGCTGTTTAGAAGCCTCTTGGACCTAGACTTGGCGCTCCAGTACCGATTGCCGTGCGGTAGAAAGATCTGAACGCCGACTGCGAGCCAGGCCTAATTGCCCAACATCAGTGCTAATGCTCTTGTGGCTGAATGGAAGCAAGTCCCTGCAGCAATGTTACAACATCTAGTGGAAAGCCTTCCCAGAAGAGTGGAGGCTGTCAAATACACTATATATACAAAAGTATGTGGACAGATGTATAAAATCGAGCACACAGCCATGCAATCACCATAGACAAACATTGGCAGTAGAATGGCCTTACTGAAGAGCTCAGTGACTCATTGTGGCAGTCATAGGATGCCACCTTTCCAACTAGTCAGTTCAACAAATTTCTGCCCTGCTAGAGCTGCTCCGGTCAACTGTAAGTGCTGTTATTGTGAAGTGGAAATGTATAGGAGCTACAGCGGTTCAGCCACGAAGTAGTAGCCACACAAACTCACAGAAGGGGACCACCGAGTGCTAAAGCGCATAGCGTGTAAAAATCGTCTGTCCTCAGTTGCAACACTTACTACCGAGTTCCAAACTGCCTCTCGAAGCAACATCAGCACAAGAACTGTTAGTCGGGAGCTTCATGAAATGGGTTTCCATGGCCAAGCAGCCGCACACAAGCCTAAGATCACAATGTGCAATGCCAAGCGTCGGCTGGAGTGGTGTAAAGCTCGCAGCCATTGGACTCTGGAGCAGTGAAAACACGTTCTCGGGAGTAATGAATCACGCTTCACCATCTAGCAGTTCGACGGACCAATCTGGCTTTGGCGGATGCCAGGAGAACGCTAACTGCCCCAATGCATAGTGCCAACTGTAAAGTTTGGTGGAGGAGGAATATTGGTCTGGGGCTGTTTTTCATGGTTTGGGCTAGGCCCCTTAGTTCCAGTGAAGGGAAATCTTAGTGCTACAGCATACAATGAATGGCATTCTAGACAATTCTGTGCTTCCAACTTTGTGGCAACAGTTTGGGGAAGGCCCTTTCCTGTTTCAGCTTGACAATTCCCCGGTGCACAAAGTGAGGTCCATACAGAAATGTTTGTTGAGGTCGGTGTGGAAGAACCTGACTGGTCTGCACAGAGCCCTAACCTGCAGCTGCAGGTGGCACAACCAGTTATTGAGTGTAAGGGGGAAATTACTTTTTCACACAGGGGCGACAGGTAGCCTAGTGGTTAGAGCGTTGGGCCAGTAACCAAAAGGTTACTAGATCGAATCCCTGAGCTGACAAGGTAAAAATCTGTCGTTCTGCTCCTGAACAAGGCCGTTAACCCACTAGGCCGTCATTGTAAATAAGAATTTGTTCTTAACCGACTTGCCTAGTTAAATATAAAAAATAAAAAACTTTTTCACACAGTGGAATTGGGTGTTGCATAACTTTGTTAATTAAATAAACAAGTATATATTTTTCTGTTATTTGTAAATTCAGGTTACCTATATCTAATATTAGGTTTTGGTTGAAGATCTGATAAGTCAGTACCAAAAATACGCAAAAAAGGAGAAAATCAAGGCTCTGTACCTAGGGAGGTGATAGCTAGTAGGCTAAAGCAGACTCAGCTAGTAAGCGAAACCAAACTCAGCGCTGGGGCCCCCCCTGGGTGCACATTTTGGTACCTAACGTCTCCTCTTGCCAACTCACCTACAGCGCCTCACAGGCAGAGTGGCTCTACACCTCCTGTGGACTGGGCGAGAGGTGGATTGTCTACATCTGGCCATGATTATTGTTATACCCACTGAGTGGCTGGACCCGTGCTTTTATATGCTTTGCCTGGGGGGGACCAAAAAGGATGTCATCATGGCATTGACATGATCTATTTACTTTAAAATAGAAACAGTGTTCTGTTTCTTTGGCCAACCCAATAAACCCTGGTAGAAAAAAATAATCACTCAGGGATTTAACTAGTCTAGTCATTACAAAATATAGCCCAGTTTTCTCAAACTCAACTCTGGACCTCGAAGCCAGTTCCACTGCTTTTTGTTTATTGTTCCTCTCAGGATCTAGACCTGGGACACTATGTGGGTGCAATTAATTATGAGGATTTCAAAGGAGAGTACGTGAATCAGGCCTTCATTGTTGAATTGCTGCAAAGAAACTACTACTAAATGACACCAATAATAAGAAGAGACTTGCTTGGGCCAAGAAACACGAGCAATGTACATTAATCTGATGGAAATCTGTCCTTTGGTCTGATAAGTCCAAATTTGCGATTTTTGGTTCCAACCAGTGTCTTTGTGAGACACAGAGTAGGTGAACGGATGATCTCCGCATGTGTGGTTCCCACCGTGAAGCATGGAGGAGGAGGTGTGATGGTGCTTTACTAGTGACATTGTCTGTGATTTATTGAGAATTCAAGGCACACTTATCCAGCATGGCTACCACAGCATTCTGCAGCAATATGCCATTCCATCTGGTTTGCACTTAGTGGGACTATCATTTGTTTTTCAACAGGACAATGACCCAAAACCCACATCCAGGCTGTGTAAAGGCTATTTGACCAAGAAGGAGAGTGATGTAGTGCTGCATCAGATTAAGAAATAATAGTACATCTTTTGAATAGGTAAGCCACTACACTTAATTTCCATTTAGATCAATTGTAATAATAATTTTAGCAAATATTTTGTAAACAGTTACTAATGCGATGTTTGCAAAACTGTAGGCTACTGTGAACAACATCATGTACAGCATCTGATGCGCCCTACTGACACACTGTCCGCTGTGGTACTACATTGTCGCCTACCACGTTACGAGCATTGTTACATTATTCTATTGTAGTGATGGGCTGCTATGCCAACAGCAACATTGTAACTAGTAGTAGGCCTACGATTATTACATATCAAACTCTGTGAGCAAGACAAGTGGTTGCAGTGCACTAGACCAGAAGACATTTGTGCAGCAATGTCTTTCTTGAATATTTCACTTACCAGTCTCCGACAAGCATTTGTGTGGACTCCTGCTCCAATGTCCATTACTGGTGCAAAGGGTTCAGTCAGCAACGCTCGGTTTATCAGTTTCGATAAAAGTCGTCTCATTGTAACAAAGTTCAACAGCGTCTTGAAAAACTGTGACACACAATACCAAAGTTTACCAGCAACAGTGACGTGTCTCATGAGTGCAAAAAAGGGAACGTCATAAACACTTTAATCTTCATAACTTCATCTCAGATTAAATCATGTACTCCTGACATTTCACTTCAGTTATAAACTGGGGGAGCATTTGGATTTATCAATACAATTGTGAAAACAAAATAAGAAACGTTGGAAAAGAGTAAATCTGTTACTGAACTAGACCTGCCAAGCAACTTCGACATTAGTCAAAGAGACTGGTGGCCAGAAAAGTGAGAGGGTTTATTGTGACCAACGTCTGGTCTTTTTAAGCGTACCGCCACCTAGCTAGGAGTTTTATAAATGCACGTATACACGCCTACACGCTCATAGAAAATGAACAGTGTAATAGTGATTTTTTACCTTTCAGCCTTGTGTAACTTTATGTACTGGAATTATATTTCACTTCTAGGCCATTGAAAAAATGAGGATGATGATGATGATGATACGACTATATGTGCATGCAGCCTACAGTAGTACATGAGGTAAATCAAGAAAAGTTCAACAAAATGTTGCACCAAAATCATTTTTTTTGTCTGGAAAATGCTTTTCTTGATCACAAAACTAAATTGACTGGCTCTTTTGTCTGAATATGGAGTTATATCAGTTTATTGATGAAAAGGTATTGTGACACAAGGGTTATAATTTGTTCAGGTTGTGTCTGGAGGGATAGACCACGTGCACATTGGAGTTTAAAGTTCTCACATCTAGAGTTCTTCTGTCTCAGGGGTCTGTCTCAACGAGGTAGCAGGGTATGGCATCAGGGACAGGCTGGCATCTCTCCACCACAGCATTGATCTCCCCCACCTTCACACCATCATAAGTCCCTGTGATGGTGGTCCAGTGGGTGTCTCCGTTATGGTAGGTCCGGCTCAGCCTACCCGTGAAGGGGATGTCGGCGGTCATCTTCCTGCCCTCCATCTGCACGGCACAGGAGTGGTTGGGAGGGACCAGCAGCTCCACAGAGATGGAGTGGCTGATAGACTCCACCATGGTGGTTCCCTCTGAGAAGCTCACCGTCTGCTCCTTGGTGAAGTCCACGGTGCCTGGGCTGATAATGGGCACCTTGGCCGTCATGGTGGTGGAGCTGTTGCGGCTCTCCCTGCCGATGTCCCAGGTCTTCTCCACAGTGCTGGTCTTCTCCAGCAAGACCTTCTTCTCCACACTGCTGCACTCCAGGTTGGTGACCCTGACAAACTGCATGGCCTCAGGAGGGTGGTTGAACAGCTCGATCTGGTCGATGGCGTACTCCACGTGAGAGATGTGCTGGCTGTAGGTGTCCCTGTTGATGGCCAGGACCTGGTATCTCTTGTACCAGTACTCATCGCCCTCCCAAGGCAGGAAGAAGGCTTTATGTTGGGTCACAACCTTTCCCAGACCGTATTTGTTCTTGCCAACGTATATCTCAACACCTTGGCAGGTCTTGACAGCATGTTGGGGGACAGCACCATATTCCTCCTCGATCCACTCCACAAACTCAAAGTTGTCCACATTGACCAGGACTTCGAACTTGGAGGATGAATGCTCCTTGTCAGCGTAGGGGTACTGGCAGAAACTGCCTTTGCTTGCGGTATAGAAGCCAGATTCGCAGTTGACTTTGCAGATGTAGTCATGTCGTTCGGTGTAACCGTTGTAGATGCCCACAGCACCATTAGGGAGGGACCCTTCCCATTTTACCCATTTAAGGTTGGCGTTCTCTCCATACATAAACAGGGAATCGAGAAACTGGGGCTCTAGATCTGAGGTCTCTGTCAGTGTGGATGAACTATGGATGTCCAGATCAGGGATCACATCTTCCAGCAGAGGGTTGAGCCAGGGCTCTGTGATGAGGTACAGAAAGCAAATGTCATTGGTTGCAATGGAGTATCTTTTGTGGAGTTGAAATCTAATGTATTTGGATTCATTCACTCATTATTGATGAGTTAGTTAAGAAGCTGAGAATAAAAATGGGCTTCTAGAGAAAAAGGTCCTGCCTCTCGCTGAATAGTAGAAAGCAGATTATTCAGTCGACATTCCTATCGGTCCTAGACTGTGGCAACATGATCTATTTGAGCGTAACTGCAACTTCATTAAAGCCATTAGATGTAGTTTAGCATAGCCCACTGAGCTTTATTACGAGCGACAATTATTGAAGTCATTACTGCATTCTCTACCAGAAAGTTGGTTGGTCCTCTTTGATGTCACATACATTGCTATGTTTTCATTTATAAAGCCCTTTTACAAAAAGTCCCACTGTACAGAACATCTTTACTTAACTTTAGACATACGAGTTACCACGCCCGGTCTCAGGGATGGTTAACTCTGGAAATGTCTTTGGTCTCTACTGAGTTAGATAAATCAGCTATTAGTTTTCTTGCACCTTATTTGTGGAACAATCTTCAACATGTTCTTAAATTTGATGTTTTGGTGCCTCTTTTGTATTTATATTTTGTATTTATATTGATGCATTTTGTATTTATATTGCTGTGTGTATTTTCTGTAATTTATGTAATTCAGAGCTCATCTGTAAAATAGACTTTGGTCTTAGTATGACTCCCTGATAAAATAAAGGTTAAATAAATCAAATAAATACAATTCTTTAGTTTGGTAGAGAATATTCAGACAAAATGTTTACACTCTGAGACCCAGTTGAAGGTTTTTGATCAACTTGTTTGTGTAATAGGCTGTAATACAGGGGAGAATGGTGGCAGGCGCTATAGCAGAACGAGCTCAATGTAATGGCTGGAATGGAATTAATGGAACAGAGTCTAACATGTAGTTTCCAAATGTTTGATACCGTTCCATTTATTCCATTCCAGCTATTAAACTGAGACTGTCCTCCTATAGCTCCTCCCCCCAGCCTCCTCTGGTGTAACATAATCAGACTCACTGCTGGGTGCATCCTGCCCCTCCTCCAGCTGAGAGGTGTAGAGCAGGGGATCAGAGAGGAAGACTGGGCTGCAGAGCTGCAGCACTGCCAGGATGACCAGGAAAGTCAGCCTCATCTAGCAACAAACAAACAAACAAACAAACAAACAAACAAACAAACAAACAAACACACACACACACACACACACACACACACACACACACACACACACACACCACAGTCACATCAGTTTACCTATCTCAGATGACATTAGCAGAGTGCTACCCTGTGTATTTTTAACATTCACCACCTTCAATCTGGAAAATGCTCAGTGTTCCTTGTTGCAGGCATTTCCATATAAATATCCATGCGTTCCCCCATCTACAGCATTTCAGACACTTCATTGAATATACTTCAGTATATTGCTGATGGACAGAATACATTAAGATGCTCATTTGTAGGTCTTGCCTATCATTTACTAAAGAGAATTGGCTTCTGAAATCACACAAAAACTGCCTCTCCAGCTTAGTAAAAGATCCAACATTTGAAATGTCATTGATTGTTTTATGTTCCATGAAGCAGATGCACAATACAGTAAATCCTGATATTAGTATTCAGCACAGAGCTAACAGCAATATAATATTTTATACACATAGGTTGATGCAAAGAAGCTGTTTTACCTTGACAGGTTCCTCCTCCAGTGGTGTGATCTGCAGCCCCTTGCTACGTTTTAAACCTCCCTGCAGGATAATTGCCCCCAATAAAGTAGCCAGCGCTGCAGTGAGTGGCCCGATGCCCATTGGTCTAGTACTCTTACTATATAAGAGTCCACTGCTGCTGCTTCCGCCCCATTACTTTTGGTGTACAGTGCTTATTGTTTAGTGATTCAAAAAGTAAAGTGAAGGACACTGCACTAAACAGATACAACTAGAGAAAAACATTCAAGAGGGAGCTGGTCAACACAAAACAGATCTACAATGTGCCACAAAGGACAAGGGGCAGCTACGCAAGGAGAGACAACACCAAAAAGGCCCAACCACCACTCACCCCTACCCACACTGCACCAACATATGTGTCTGCCGGATCGGCCTCTACAGCCATCTGAAGACCCACAAATAGAAGACCCCATTGAGGACAGTCATACTCGACTCGAGTGATCGCCGATGATGATGATAATAATAATTTGACTGTGTAGTTTTGGTGCTCTTGCAGTGGTTGTGTAAGTAATGATTGAGATGATACCTCTCTACCCCATTACAGAAGTCAATATGAGCTTTTATATCACTGGACAGGATCTACCGGGAATCACGTACAATGTCTAAGAACAAAATCACATTGCATAAGAAAGGCTTTGGTATTGTGATGCAAGTGAGGTTGTTATTGGTAAGCAAAGACAAAGAACACAGTGGTAATATCCTTTAGAGTCCTCCATTATCGATTATTTCAGAGACTATCGCCATTATCACAATAACTATTACCTCGCAGCAACACAGAGATAATATTGTTGACCCAAGGCCAAAAACGTGGAATTTCTCTGATTGGTAAACCTACTGATGATCACAAGGGTCAAGGCCATCTCTATAAGTCCTTGAACAGATAGCTATTATAAATTCCTTTATCATGGTAGATTGAAAAGACTCAATGTTCCTCTGCAGATAATAAAATAGGACAGACAGTTTAAAGGTCTTTACATTGATAGAAGATGCTTTTTATCTCTGTTATCACTCTGTTTGCTTAATCAGGTTAATGATCCTCATCTTATCTTCAATATATCAGTTGTTCCCTACTGGTAAGATGATGGGATGCACAACAACAAGAAGCTTCTCAACTATGTCCAATGTGCATTATTTTGTCATCGTGTAGATTGTCATAGTGGGATGTTGACTGTCAAGGACGAGAGAGACAGAGACAGAGACAGAGGGAGAGAGAGAGAACGCATAAAAGAGAGAGAAAGACTGGCTTACATTTCAGATGATTATAATAATGAAACAATAATACAAATGAAAAGAAGAGAACGTGACATCTCCACATTCCTCCTCTTTCTTCTACCATGCCAGTCCATGACAGCCCTGAGAGAGTTAGAGTGAGTGTTGTAATTTATGAGTGTCATAAAGGAGCTATATAAGCCTGGAGAACCAACAGGTTCACTGCTCCCTGGGGGAACACTGGGAGTATGTGTACATTTAGGGCACTATTTCACTATCTGAAATGATACAGTATGTTGCTGTTCAATGGAGCCTACATCAAAACTGGCAGAAACAATAAGGAATGGGAGTTTGACAGCAATGTCATGTTGAGTTAATGTGAATTTGTGTAACATTATAGTTATAACTATAGTCCTTGAATGTTTTCTAATATTCCTCCTTTCCCTGGTCTTCCTCAGATGAAGCTGCCGGTCTTGGTGGTCGTCTCACTGCTGCACCTGGGACAGTCCTGTGCCCAGGCTGCAGACCCCCCTCCACGCAGCCTCCGGGACATACTGTAGTGAAGAGCTCCCTGAGACGGAAGGGTAAATTAAAATACATTTGTATACTTCTCTAATTTGATATACTCCTTTTATTCAGTCAATCCCTGCGTTTGACCTCTTAGAAAGGAAAGCAGAAAACATTCAAAAGGTCATTCAATGCAAGTTGTTTCAACGCAACAAAAGTAGGTGCATATTGTGACACTGTTTTATTCTGTCTTCTAGTGTCCCTCTTGAATCCAGTACTGGAAGGTAGGGTCCCCCCACTGAACAGTATAGGTCCAGTCCAGGGCCCACTGACCCCTCCTGAGTTTGAGGATGAATAGAATCCTGCTCCATTCATGTTCGGGGACAATGTCAGTGGGTGGCAGGTAGCCTAGTGGTTAAAGTGTTGGACCAGGAACTGAAAGTTTGCTAGATCGAAATCCTGAGCTGACAAGGTCAAAATCGGTTGTAAACAAGGCCGTTGACCCACTGTTCCTAAGCTGTCATTGTAAATAAGAATTTGTTCTTAATTGACTTGCCTAGTTAAATAAATGTTTTTTTGTTTTTTTTATATATCTCAACTTGCAGTGGCTGAGCTGGAATGGTTCTCTCCTCACTGTAGCTGTGGGCAGCTACACCGAACGCACAGACTACATCTGCAAATATAACTGCGAAGCCGGCTTCTACACAAGGGGCCTTACTGCCAATACCCCTACGATGACAGAGAGTACTACTTTCGAGATCCTGACCAACAAGGACCACTTTGAATATGTGGAGTGAAAAGAGGACTCACATGGCTCGGTGCCCAAAGACTCAGTCAGAACGTGCTCCGGAGTGGGCAACTACGTGGAGAAGAACAAGTATGGCTTGGGGAGGTGGTCCCTCAGTTCGAGGCCTTGTTCCTGCCCTGGGAGGGTGATGAGTGCTGGTACAAGAGCTACCAGGTCCTGACCATCAACAGGGACGCCTACAGCCAGCACATCTCCCACGTCAAGTACGGCATCGATGAGGTGGAAGTATTCCACTACTCTCCAGAGACCATGCGTATTTCCGGCATCACCAACAACGAGTGCCAGATGGTGGTGAAGACGGTGACCATCTCCAAAACGTCGGAGGTGGAGAGCACCTGGAACATCGGACGTACCACCATGCTGGGCATCACCACAGGCATCACAGCCAAGATACCCCCTGACTGGCTCCGGAAGGGTGGAGTTCACTGCGGAGAAGACCCTACAGTTCTACAGGGGCACCACTATGGTGGAAGCCCACAGTCACTCTGTGTCTGTGGAGCTCAACGTGCCACCCAACCACTCCTGTACCGTGTACATGGAAGGCCGCAAGATCACCGCAGACATTCCCTTCACAGCCAGGCTGAGCCGTACATATGGCACGGAGAGACCCAGTGGACCTCTATCTCTGGGGTGTACAATGCAGTTCAGATCGGAGAGATCCGGGCCGTGGTGGACCGCTGTGAGCCTGTCGTAGACGCCAAGCCCTGTCATTAAGACTAATATCATCCAAACTAACTCTAAATCTAAATCTACATACATCTACACTCACACTGTAAGTATACAGTCTGCTGTATACTGTATGTCACAATCTGTATTATCAAGTACTCCCTAGGTTATACCAACACTGATTAATGTGACACATGTAGCACATTTTACACAAGTATTGTACAGTTTGTGGTTCCTGGCCAGGTGTAAACTACGAAGCAATGGCAAAACTGACTTTTGTGATTATTGTTTTCAAAAAAAAATCTCACAATTTATGTCTAAGAAATTAAATGACAGAAAATACAGAACGTGCCTGTTTTGAAATGTATGCTCTCAAAAAATAAATGTCTTTTGCACTTTGTAATTTAATTCCTTTTTATTGCCTTTTTATCTACAGCATGGAACCATATTGGAGTTTTTTCAATCACAAGTATGTGGTACATTTTCACAATTCTAAGCATGGCTCATGTTTCAAAACTAAACACATTTTCAATTGACTGAGTACAACCAACTAATTCACACTTGTTCACTGCACCAAATCACTCATTCAATTTGAATACATATTCAATCTAAGTATCTGCTTTTCAAAATGCAATATTCACTTTACTTTTGATATGATTTTCTTGTAATTTCTTAACAACACAATTAACTATCACTTACTCAAAACTGATAAGTACTGAACAAAAATGATGTAGTGCCTTGTTAACATATGTAGTTCTAAAACTGCTGAACACTGTACATTTCTACATTTGTATCTCATAAATGTATGAAATAGACATCAATTTATGTTGGAAGGTAAAAACAAATCATATATGGATGTGGCTGTAAATACTTCATCATTCTCCATCAGCCAGTGTGGACAAAGTGGAAACAGTCTTTGTGCTTTGTGCTACTATTTGGAATTATAGTGTAGTGTACAATGCACTGCTGAAATACGTGGGTTGTATATAACAATATATTCCACTCATCTGAATTCCATTGACACACTGTAAGCAGATCAATTTCAAGCAGAAAGACAGGAGATACCTTATCAGTTGACAAGTCAATTAAAAAAGGTGATTTGGCATACTTTACCATGCTACGTTTTTACAGTAGCCAGCTGCTTTACAACCCTCCTATTTCTGATGATTTGTCCTAAGTGTGTACTATATAAGGATAATGAAACTATTAGACTGTTAAACAGTATTTCTCAACATGCTCACAATCTGCCATTGGATAGAAATTATATCAAATAAATTGCAAGTTATAGTCAAATACTGTATGGAAAATGATATTACCATGTACCATTCTTTCTTTTCAGCACTTCAAAGAGAACAGTTTTGAAATGTGTATGTTGTATTTTTTGCTATTGGATAAAATGGTGAATGAATTAATGTATTTTTTTGCACAATCAAAGATTCTGAACATAAGATAGGGGCCTTTACGTTTGTTTTCAGTTTAGAGTTTTGTAGTCAGAGTTTTGAAAACATACCACATTTGAAAAATGTGCCAAAGTGATTGAAAAATACTTTATTTGTGGTCTCATAACAGCTCATAACATTGCCTCCATTGCCATTACTATAATAGAACAGTAGGGGGCAGCAACAGCAAAGCAACGGCTTTCAGAGAGAAGGAGTAGACCTGTGTGTGTGTGTGTGTGTGTGTGTGTGTGTGTGTGTGTGTGTGTGTGTGTGTGTGTGTGTGTGTGTGTGTGTGTGTGTGTGTGTGTGTGTGTGTGTGTGTGTGTGTGTGTGTGTGTGTGTGTGTGTGTGTGTGTGTGTGTGTGTGTGCGTGTGTGCTTGGATGTGTGTGTGCGTGTGCGTGCGGTGTGTGTTTGTGTGTTTATATGGTTGTGTGTGTGCGTGCATGCGTGCGTGTGTGTGTGTGTATGTGCGTGTGAGTGAGTGCGTGCGTGTGTGCTTGGATATGTGTGTGTGTGTGCGTGTAAGTGTAAGTGTGTGTGTGTGCGTATAAGTGTGTGTGTGCTTGGAAGTGTGTGTGTGTGCGTGTGTGTGTGTGTCTGGGCTTGGAAGTGTGTGCGTGTGTATCCTCTCCAAAGAGACCTGACTGTCTTCGCTCGTTCTATTACAGTATCAATAAGCACTAACTTTTTACTGCGACCATATGCTATGTCTGAGAAGAGAGGTGGATCAGGGTTCTACAAGAAAGCTGTGTATTCAGCTGCCCCCATCGCAATGTTGCTATTGACAGTTATTGACAGTTATAGACTAGTGCTTTCTTAGAGATGGTCTGTACAGTAGAGAAGACTGTGATGTTGTTAATGTGACGGCCAGTCTCTCAGTATAAAACCTCTAGTCTAGAGGAGTGGACCTGCAGCCTCCTCCCTTCACTGTGACTGCACTTACCAGTGAGATGAATAAAATATGTCCTACTGTATGCCCTCTGTTCTCCCTCTCTCTCATGGCTGAGATGAGACACTCCAGTAATTCTCCTTCATGTGAAATAATGACCAAGGTGTGCTCTGTATCACTCTGCATCCTCTCCCCTCGTCGACTGGCCACCCCTCCTAGCCTGGTTCCTCTCTAGGTTTCTTCCTAGGTTTTGGCCTTTCTAGGGAGTTTTTCCTAGCCACCGTGCTTCTACACCTGCATTGCTTGCTGTTTGGGGTTTTAGGCTGGGTTTCTGTACAGCACTTTGAGATATCAGCTGATGTAAGAAGGGCTATATAAATACATTTGATTTGATTTGATTGTGTAAGGGGAAGCCGGGTCTGGTCTCTGCAGCCGTTGGAATGGGAATGATGCTGTGAATCGGATGTGTGCTGCTTGTGTGACGTAACGCTACCACTTTAACTCAGAACTATAGATTTGAGATGATTCCTGATAATAGGGCACTCTCAATCCTTTTGAAATGGATACTTTTTACTCTTTTCTAGATTTTCTAAAGATCAGAATGTAGATTAGAGAATTTATCAATAAACTCAAAGTTGTTTTGGAATTGACTCGTGTCTTGCTCTAACATTCTTTTAGTTTCCTATGTGAATCTCTGTCCATCAACTAGTAGTGTGGTCTGATAGGCCAGATAAAGCTCCAATATTGGTGACATAGGTGACTGAACACTTTCAGCTGGATGACCATATAATTGTGTGCAGGGTGGCAGGGACAAGGCAGAATGCTTCTTCAGACTTCTTCATTACTGTATAACTTATAAAGCCATGCTAGTTTTAATGAGACCATAACAGTAGCTCTGAATGATCCAAGTGCCCATGGATTTCACTTAGCTTGATATTTAGCGAACTCCATGACAGAAGCTTAAGCAAGGGGCTATAGCAGTACACAAGTAGACTACAAATGCATGCTGGGGCAGGTATGCCCTGAGCTTGTGAAGTGAGCGCTATTAGAGAAATACTTGGAACGCTACTGGAGCGAAATTGGAGTGGGCGAGAAGGCGGACGCTCCAGCCATTGGGAATCTGACTCCATCCTCCAGTTTCACTCTTTGCTCCACTCCAGCTCCGTTCCGCTCACATACTCTGGTCCCGCTCAATACATACACACACAAACTCTCACACACACACACACACATACCTGCGAACGCGCACACACACACATGCACAGATACACACAAAAAACATTTCCTGGGCCAATTAAATGAACAATTAAATTAACAAATATATCCACAAACAAGTAACTTCACTGCGACTAAACATTGGGATAAACTCTGTGAACCTGAAACTTGTATCTGTTACGTTTTGATCCTTACAGAATCTTAAATTAATTATACCAATACAATAATGCATCTGACTGTTGTTCTGCTTCCCAACTGTGCAGCCAAATACCTTTAGGAGAGGTGGCATCTGTGTCCACTATGGCTACAGTATACTGTAGTTCAGTGAGCACACAGAAGATAAGTGCTTATTGTCACACCACAGAAACTAAGCTGCCTTGTTCTCCATGAAATATCAGCCTGGTCTCATAGACTAAACGTAACATAGTAAATGTCACGGCCGTCGAAAGAACTAAACCAAAGCGCAGCGCGGTGAGCGTACATATTCCTTTTATTTAAGATGACGCCGACAAAAACAATAAACAATACAAAAACGACCGTGAAGCTTAAGGCTATAGTGCCACAAATAAAGACAACTTCCCACCCTGAAAGGAGGGAAAATGGCTACCTAAGTATGGTTCCCAATCAGAGACAACGATAGACAGCTGTCCCTGATTGAGAACCATACCCGGCCAAAACATAGAAATACAAAATCATAGAAAACATAGAATGCCCACCCCAAATCACACCCTGACCAAACCAAATAGAGACATAAAAGGCTATCTAAGGTCAGGGTGTGACAGTACCCCCCCCCCCCCCCCCCCCCCAAAGGTGCGGACTCCGGACTCAAAACCTGAATCTATAGGGGAGGGTCTGGGTGGGCATCTATCCGTGATGGCGGCTTGGGTGCGGGACGCAGACCCCGCTCCACCACTAGCTCACCCCACTTTGGTGGCACCTCTGTTGTGGGGACCCTCGCTGCGGGCCCCGGACTGGGCACCCTCGCTGCGGGCCCCGGACTGGGCACCCTCGCTGCGGGCCCCGGACTGGGCACCCTCGCTGCGGACCCCGGACTGGGGACCGTCGCTGGAGGCTCTGGACTGGAGGCTCCGGACTGGAGGCCGTCGCTGGAGGCTCCTAACTGGAGACCGTCGCTGGAGGCTCCGGACTGGAGGCCTTCGTTTGAGGCTTCGTGCCATGACTCCTCACTGGAGGCTTCGTGCCATGGATCATCACTGGAGGCTTCTTGCATTGGATCATCACTGGAGGCATCGTGCCATGGATCATCACTGGAGGCTTCGTGCCATGGATCATCACTGGAGGCTTCGTGCCATGGATCATCACTGGAGGCTTCGTGCCATGGATCATCACTGGAGGCTTCTTGCCATGGATCATCACTGGAGGCTTCTTGCCATGGATCTTCACTGGAGGCTTCTTGCCATGGATCATCACTGGAGTGATGAAACGTATGGGCAGTCTGGTACGTGGAGCTGCCACAGGGCTCACCAGGCTAGGGAGACATACAGGAGGCCTGGTTCTGGCAGCAGGCACAGGACTCACCAGGCTGGGGAGACATACTGGAGGCTTGGTTCTTGGCGCTGGCACCGGATACACTGGGCCGTGGAGGGGCACTGGAGGTCTCGAGCTTAGAGCTGGCACAACCCGTTCTGGCTGGATGCTCACCCTAGCCCGGCAGATGCGGGGAGCTGGGATGTAGCGCAGCGGGCTGTGAACGCACACTGGAGACACCATGCGCTCCACCGCATAACACGGTGCCTGACCATTACGACGCTCGCCACGGTAAGCACGGGGAGTTGGCTCAAGTCTCCAAAAATTTGGGGGGCTGCCTCTCGGGCTTCCTCACTAGCCGTGTACGTGTCGCCGCCTCCATTCTCCGGTTATCCCTCCTCGCACTGCTCAATTGAATCCCAGGCGGGCTCTGGTACTCTCCCTGGGTCGCCCGACCACCTCTCTACCTCCTCCCAGGTTGTCTCATACTCCTGGCCACGCTGCTTGGTCCTTTTGCGGTGGGAAGTTCTGTCTCGGCCGTCGAACGAAGAGGACCAAAGCGCAGCGCGGTGAGCGTACATATTCCTTTTATTTAGGATGATACCGTCAAAAACAATAAACAATACAAAAATGACTGTGAAGCTTAAGGCTATAGTGCCACAAACAAAGACAACTTCCCACCCTGAAAGGAGGGAAAAGGGCTACCTAAGTATGGTTCCCAATCAGAGACAACGATAGACAGCTGTCCCTGATTGAGAACCATACCCGGCCAAAACATAGAAATACAAAATCATAGAAAACAAAAACATAAAATGCCCACCCCAAATCACACCCTGACCAAACCAAATAGAGACATAAAAAGGTTCTTTAAGGTCAGGGCGTGACAGTAAATGTAAATCCGGGACACTAAAATTAGTATAATATGTTATTTTTGGTATGGTTACATAAGATAGATGGTTACTAACGTGAGCTAGCAGGAATTTTAACTGGCCAGGTCACAGACAGAGCAATGAGATAGATATTTCACTGAATGTATAAATGTGAAGCTGCAAAATATGGTTGTGAGAGGAAGAGACCAGTGGCTGGCAGTGGTAGAAGATGGAACGAGATGCATTTCGGCCGACATTATGCAAATTTTCTCAGCAATTAAACATACAATTTTCTGTTCCCAAAACCAGAATATGTTACGAACAGAGTGGACTAACTTTTGCAGATTTTACCTTTTGCCAAAGTTTTTTTTTAATGCGTTGTTCATAAGTAGTGCAAAGACGAATTGAGTTATTGCACATGTGCACTTCACAGAGTAGGCCTTCCCTAACAGAAATATGCGAATGCATGTTAGAACGTGCCAATAGGATCTCGCTAGCTCGTGCTTGGCTCTGCCCACCTCCTTGCTAGTTCTGCCCACTATGACTAATTTGTTCACATTTGAAATTATGGGCTGTGGTCTATCTTGGTTTAGTTATAAAACATCTTTGGCCAGGTCATATTGACAGCTAGCTAGCTAGCAATAACATATCAAACTTGTAATTTTTTTGATTGACTAGCTAGCTAGCTAATGCCCAATGCCATGGCAAGCAAGATACGAATTAAACTAGCTAGCTAGCCGGCTATGCTAGCAACAACGCTAACCTTCAGCTAGCTAGCTAACGTAACCAAGCTAAATACATGGCTCTGAGTCTGGCTGGCACAAGTATGGGGTAACGTTAGTCACAGCATGGTGAGGGTGAATTAAATTCTTCAACATCTTGCTAGCTAGCAACATTAGCTAAGCCAGCTGCACAGTCACATATTGGCTACCTAGCAACATGACATCATTTATCATTTCTGGAGGCATTGGAAATGAAATTTAAGCTAGCCCACCAAGTCTAGCCCAACTTGGGTTGACTTCAAAATGCCAATGGAAACGGGACTTAAAACTTCTTGTCAATAGGGGGGCGCTGTTTTCACTTTGGAAAAAATCGTTCCTAATTTAAACGGCCTCGTACTCTATTCTAGATCATACAATATGCATATTATTATTACTATTGGATAGAAAACACTCAAGTTTCTAAAACTGTTTGAATTATATCTGTGAGTAAAACAGAACTCATTTTGCAGCAAACTTCCATACAGGAAGTGAAAAATCTGAAAACGAAGCTCTGTTTCAGGGCCTGCCTATTCAATTGCCTTATATTTATCGATATGCATGCACTTCATACGCCTTCCACTAGATGTCAACAGGCAGTGGAAGGTGGAATGGGGTGCCTAGCTTGATCTGAGGTCGAACAAGAGCTTTTGGAGTGACAGGTCAGCCATTTTGTCAGTTTTCCAAGGAGCGCGAATGAGCTCCACATTGTCTTCTGAAAAGCGGTCGGTATACACGGCGAATATCTCCGGCTCTGATTTTATTTGATACATTTGATAATAACATCATAAAGTAGTTTTTTTCAACCGAGTTTTATCAGTTTATTCAACATTTATTGGGACTTTTGGAGTTTTCCGTTCTTTGCGCCAAGAGAGGATGGGAATGTTAGTAACCTTGGCTAGCATTGTGGCGCGAATTCGACAGAAGAAATGGACATTCTAAAACCAAACAACGATTTATTCTGGACCAAGGACTCCTTGTACAACATTCTGATGGAAGCTCGGCAAAAGTAAGAAAAATGTATGATGTTATTTCGTATTTCTGTGTAAAATATTGACTCCTATTCTCCGCCGTGTTGGTGAGTGCTGTCTCACAATAACGCAAGCTGTATGTTATGGTAAAGTTATTTTTAAAAATCTAACACAGCGGTTGCATTAAGAACCAGTGTATCTTTCATTTGCCATACCACAAGTATTTTTATGTAAAGTTTATGATGAGTTCTTTGGTCAGATTAGGTGTGTCCAAAATATCTCCGGACATTCTGGGAAAATGTTGCTACATATTCACAATGTATAACCACGATTGCAGCGCTAAATATGCACATTTTCGAACAAAACATAAGTGTATTGTATAACATTGTAACGGCGATCCTCCTCCTCTCCATCTTCGGAAAAGGAGGAGTATTGAGGGAACCAAGGCGCAGCGAAGTTTGAACACATATTTATTAAACAAGACGAAAAAACATACACGAACTACACTTGAAATGATACAAAACAACAAACGACGTAGACTGACCTAAACATGAGAACTTACATTGACACGAAGAAACGCACGAATAGGAAACAGACTACATAAACCGAAACAGTCCCGTATGGTACATACATTACACGACACAGGAGACAATCACCCACAAACAAACAGTGAGAACGCCCTACCTAAATATGACTCTTAATTAGAGGAAAACGCAAACCACCTGCCTCTAATCAAGAGCCATACCAGGCAACCCAAAACCAACATAGAAACAGATAACATAGACTGCCCACCCAAAACTAACGCCCTGACCAATTACACATACAAAACCAACATAAAACTGGTCAGGACCGTTACAAACATGATGTTATAAGACTGTCATCTGATGAAGTTGTCCAAAGGTTAGTGATTCATTTTATATCTTTTGCTAGTTTTTGGTGAAAATATGCGGTTGTGTGTTTGGCTATTGTGGTTAGCTAATAGAAATACATATTGTGTTTTCGCTGTAAAACATTTTAAAAATCGGAAATGATGGCTGGATTCACAAGATGTTTATCTTTCATTTGCTGTATTGGACTTGTGATTTCATGAAAATTATATTATATGATATCCCTGTCCCGTTAGGCTAGGCTATGCTAGTCAGCTTTTTTGATGAGGAGGATCCCGGATCCGGGATGGATATTAAGTAAAGGTTACAGGGGGTGTCAGAAGGACATAATTGTCTTCTGACAGGTGGCATCACTCCTACGTGACGCTTGTCCTTATCTGACAATAAGACCATTTTTAAAAAAATGTTTTATTTTTATTTAACCTTTATTTAACCAGGGAGGCTAGTTGAGAACAAGTTCTCATTTACAACTGCGACCTGGCCAAGATAAAGCAAAGCAGTGCGACAAAAAACAGTTACACATGGGGTAAACAAAAGTACAGTCAATAACAATAGAAACATCAATATACAGTGTGTGCAAATGGAGTAAGGAGGTAAGGCAATAAATAGGCCATAGTAGCGAAGTAATTACAATTTAGCAAATTAACACTGGAGTGATAGATGTGCAGATGATGATGTGCAAGTAGAAATACTGGTGTGCAAAAGAGCAAAAAAAGTAAATAAAAACAATATGGGGATGAGGTAGGTAGTTGGATGGGCTATTTACAGATGGGCTGTGTCCATCTGCAGCGATCAGTGAGCTGCTCAGATAGCTGATGCTTAAAATTAGTGAAGGAGATATAAGTCTCCAACTTCAGAGATTTTTGCAAATCGTTCCAGTCATTGGCAGCAGAGAACTGGAAGGAAAGGGAGCCAAAGCAGGTGTTGGCTTTGGGGATGACCAGTGAGATATACCTGCTGGAGCGCGTGCTACGGGTGGGTGTTGTTATGGTGACCAGTGAGTTGAGATAAAGTAGAGGTTTACCTAGCAAAGACTTACAGATGACCTGGAGCCAGTGGGTCTGGCGACAAATATGTAGCGAGGGCCAGCCGACGAGCGCATACAGGTCGTAGTGGTGGGTGGTATATGGGGCTTTGGTGACAAAACGGATGGCACTGTGATAGACTGCATCCAGTTTGCTGAGTAGAGTGTTGGAGGCTATTTTGTAAATGACATTGCCGAAGTCAAGGATCGGTAGAATAGTGAGGTTTACGAGGGTATGTGTAAGGGGTGCGTAACTGGTGGCAGAGAAGTCAGACGCAGGAGAGCAGAACTGGGTAATAACCAGAGCAGTTTAATATACAAAACCACTGGCATCCAGAATAACAACGTATGGGTACAAAACCCTTCGCGCACCAGACAACAATGTGCACAAGCACTTACAACAAACAATTCCCCATAAAGACATGGGGGGAACAGGGTTAAATACACAACACGTAATGAGGGAATGAAAAACAGGTGTGTGGGAAAACAAGACAAAACAAATGGAAAATGAAAAATGGATCGGTGATGGATAGAAGACCGGTGACGTCGACCGCCGAACACCGCCCGAAAAAGGAGAGGAACCGACTTCGGTAGAAGTTGTGGCAGTATGTTTGGCAGCGTGAGCGAAGGAGGCTTTGTTGCGAAATAGGAAGCCATTCTAGATTTCATTTTGGATTGGAGATGCTTAATATGAGTCTGGAAGGAGAGTTTACAGTCTAGCCAGACACCTAGGTGTTTGTAGTTGTCCACATATTCTAAGTCAGAACCGTCCAGAGTAGTGATGCTAGTCGGGCGGGCAGGTGTGGGCAGCGATCGGTTGATGAGGCGGACATGTGTCTGAACCTGCTGTTAACAACAGCTACAGCATAATTCATACTGTAAAGGGGTTGCCGTGAATTTCACAGTAATTTACAGGCAGCTCATTGTCAAGTAAGTTACTGTATTTCATATAGTACACCTAATGTAATTTAAATGTATAGAGTACTGTGTTATGACACAGTATATTACCGTAGAATTGACTGAATTATACTGTTAAAAAGTGAATGCTACCGTATCCTAATGAATTAATGAACGGATGAATTAATTCAATTAATTGAGGGGATTGGAGTTGCAAGCAGGTTGGTTGGCTGCTAGGTAATGTGTTTACATATCACAGCATATCAATAAATATTTGGTGTTTTATTTCACTTCCACTTCTAGGGGCCTTAACAAAGGCTTCTAAACTGGCAGCGACTACAGGGCAAAACAGACCAAAAGGACATGGCAAAATGATCAACCATTAAAGGTTTAAGACTTGTTGACACTCCAATCTGTCCGCTATATATTTCAATTTGATGGGCACTACTACCACATACCAGTTAAATTGGTACAGCAATCTTACTAAGGGGTGCAGCAAATATAGCCTCTTACAAAACGCGTCTCAAAATTATGTTAATGGCCCAGGAAACAACAATACCAGTGGTCAAAAATATAGTACAGTACTGTATTCTGTGGGATAAAATTAAAGTACCATTCGAAACATACCAATTCTTTCCCCGCCAACAACATTTTCCCACAGTGCACCATAACTTACAGTATGCAGCAGTATAATGCTGTTACGGTATTTTATTGTTGATAATACCCCAAATTACCATATCAATTACAGTTTTCGTTACAGTGTACCACTGTACTCTAATAGTAGCATTACAATTACTAACATGCCAAGAATACTTTGATATGTGGATAATAAGGTCCACCATTTTAAAAGTCCAAGTTGAACCCACCCCTGACTATAACAAAATAATATAAGTAAACAGCAAAGTATGGAATTGTGTATGTAAGTCATAGAAAGCATGTTATTGGTACTGAGATGTATGTAGTGGTGATCGAGGCTGTGTACTATAGGCCCGGTGCTTTTAAGCTCTGTACCCTTTAATAGACTTCCAGTTCCTCCTCTCCAAAGAAAGGTTACTCCTGGGATGCTTTCCGATGCGCTTCAATGGATATTGGCCTGAATTCTTTGAAAAAGCCTCTTCTCAAAGTGGGGTCGCAGAACAACTTGGAGGAGTGCACCCTCAAACGAAAACATTTTGATTCATTATTTATCTCCTGTTGGTTCCTAGTTACAGTGGCTCGCGAAATTATTCACCACCTTTGGAATTTTTCCTATTTTGCTGCCTAACAACTTGGAAATAAAACAGATTTTTGGGGGGGTTTTATCATTGGATTTACTCAACATGCCTACCACTTTGAAGATGCAAAATCATTTTTCTTGAGAAACAAACAAGAAATAAGACAAAAAAACGGAATAACTATTCACCACCCCAAAGGCAATACTTTGTAGAGCCACCTTTTGCAACAATTACAGCTGCAAGTCTCTTGGGATATGTCTCTATAAGCTTGGCACATCTAGCCACTGGGATTTTTGCCCATTCTTCAAGGCAAAACTGCTCCAGCTCTTTCAAGTTGGATGGGTTCCGCTGGTGTCCAGCAATCTTCAAGTCATACCACAGATTCTCAATTGGATTGAGGTGTGGGCTTCGACTAGGCCACTCCAAGACATTTAAATGTTTCCCCTTAAACTATTTGAGTGTTGCTTTAGCAGTATGCTAGGGTCATTGTCCTGCTGGAAGGTGAACCTCCGTCCCAGTCTCAAATCTCTGAAAGATTGAAACAGGTTTCCCTCAAGAATTTCCCTGTATTTAGCGCCATCCATCATTCTTTCAATTCTGACCAGTTTCCCAGTCCCTGCCGATTAAAAACATCCCCACCGCATCATGCTGCCACCACCATGCTTCACTGTGGGGATGGTATTCTCGGGGTGATGAAAGGTGTTGGGTTTGCACCAGACATAGTGTTTTCCTTGATGGCCAAAAAGCTCAATTTTAGTCTCATCTGACTAGAGTACCTTCTTCCATATGTTTGGGGAATCTCCCACATGCCTTTTGGCAAACACCAAATGTGTTTGCTTATTTTTTTCTTTAAGCATTGGCTTTTTTCTGGCCATTCTTCCATAAAGCCCAGCTCTGTAGAGTGTACGGCTTAAATTGGTCCTATGGACAGATATTTCAATCTCCGCTGTGGGGCTTTGCAGCTCCTTAAGGGTTATCTTTGGTCTCTTTGTTGCCTCTCTGATTAATGCTCTCCTTGCCTGGTCTGTGAGTTTCGGTGGGCGGCCCTCTCTCTGGCAGGTTTTTTGTGGTGCCATATTCTTTCCTTTTTTGAATAATGGATTTAAGGGTATTCTGTGGGATGTTCAAAGTTTCAGATATTTTTTTATAACCCAACCCTGATCTGTACTTCTCCACAACTTTGTCCCTGCCCTGTTTGGAGAGCTCCTTGGTCTTCATGCTGCCGCTTGCTTGGTGGTACCCCTTGCTTAATGGTGTTGCAGACTCTGGGGCCTTTCAGAACAGCTTTATATATACTGAGATCATGTGACAGATCATGTGACACTTAGATTGCACACAGGTGGACTTTATTTAACTAATTATGTGATTCTGAAGGTCTTATTTAGGGGCTTCATAGCAAAGGGGGTGACTACATATGCATGCACCACTTTTCTGTTTTTTATTTTTTATAATTTTCTGAAACAATTTTTTTTTACATTTCACTTCACAAATTTGGACTATTTTGTGTATGTCCATTACATGAAATCCAAATAAAAATCTATTTAAATTACAGGTTGTAATGCAACAAAATAGGAAAAACGCCAGGGGGGATGAATACTTTTGCAAGGCACTGTATATGCTCTGAGTGGGTTTGGGGTATTTGTAATCAGTTGGGACATTGATGGAATAGTAGATTTACTAAAGTCATGTAGCTCAGCATGTAACTCATGGATTCAAAAGCTGTGTTTGTTCATCTGGCTGTTATGGTACATGTGTTTCAAAAGCATGCATTTCGCCCATTTCTGAGTAGCTGTTCCAGCTTGTTTACAGTATATCATCGATTATATAGTAAAAACGACAAACCAACACACACACTCTATTTAGGGTTGCTTTGTTAGTACGTATTATTTATGTAAGTGAGGGTCAAATGTCATTGTCCTGCTCGAAGTGAAGTTCTCCAAGGCCATTCAGGGTGAAGTCAGAGACAGCGCACTTGCAGTGTTGAATTTACTCCAGTCAGTGAATTGAAACTGTTGACCCAAAACAGAAAACCATGTTGAGTGGTACTGAAGATGTAGACCTAGAAAATTACTGGAAACAAATGAAAAGAATGAAGGAAAAAAGCACCCCACCCTTATCCCCAAAGACAGGCAGAAGACAGGCTCTTACTTTGCTATGTCTAAAGGTGAGGGTGTTTTTCTAATGTCCAAGAGCTGAGAGATGTTTGAATGAATCCAGACTCTGAACCCTCATTCCCAGACCCATTGGTGACGCATGGAGCGGGCGCTAAGTGGTAGCCTCCCGTGCATTCTGACATCAGAGGCAGTAACTCGAGGCTAACTCTATATATTTTTATAAACATTGGGGTTTTGGGGGCAGCTATGAGGTTTGATAGAGAGCCGTGACTAAGGCTAATGCACTGGATCCTTCTAACATCACATTTCCTTGCCCGCAGCACTTTTGGCGAATTCAGCTGAAGCCTTATACACCCACAATACTGAAATCTTCACACTAAAGTTACTGTCTAGCCAAGACCTTTAATGGACTTACTCCTATCCCCCTGAAGGTAACAAAAAGATAAAGATCTCTAAGAACTTCCAGCAGGTCGGTGTTGGTCCCTGAACTTCTTATTATATTGAACTTTCTAAGGCACTAGTTGACATCTGTATGGATTCAGTCAGTCAGGAAAATGTACATAGCAAACATACAATGGGTGGCAGGTATAGTAGTGCTTAAAAGCGTTGGGCCAGCAACTGAAAGGTCACTGGTTCGAATCACTGAACCGACTAGCTGAAAGATCTGTCAATGTGCCCTTGAGCAAGGCACTTAGCCCTATTTTCTCCTGAAAGTTTGTCTGGGTAAGAGCGTCTGCTAAATGACTAAAATGTAATGTAATGCAGCATAATGGCCTATTTTCCAAATCTATACATCAATACATCAGTAAAATCAACCCATGGAGAGTTCAGATAGAAGTATATGACTAAGGCCAATTGGTCTGGTTGTCCCTGCAATGTGACCTCTCTCTTCAAAGAACTACAGTGCCTTCAGAAAGTATTCACACCCCTTTACTTTTTCCCAAAAATGTTGTGTTACAAAGTGGGATTCAAATGGATTTAATTGTCATATTTTGTCAACGATCTACACAAAATACTCTGTAATGTCAAAGTGGAAGAAGAATTCTCACGTTTATAGCAAATGCAATATATCTTCATTAGATAAGTATTCAACCCTCCGAGTCAATACATGTTAGGATCATCTTTGGCAGCGATTACAGCTTTGGGTCTTTCTGGGTAAATCTCTAAGAGCTTTGCACACCTGGATTGTACAATATTTGCACATTATTCTTTTAAAAATTCTTCAAGCTCTGTCAAGTTGTTTGTTGATCCTTGCTAGACAGCCATTTTCAAATCTTGACATAGATTTTAAAGCCGATTTAACTCAAAACTGTAACTAGGCCACTCAGGAACATTCAATTTCATCTTGGTAAGCAACTCCAGTGTATATTTGACCTTGTGTTTTAGGTTATTGTCCTGCTGAAAGGTGAATTTGTCTACCAGTGTCTTGTGGAAAACAGACTGAACCAGGTTGGTATGTTCTATGTTCAAGTTTCTTTTCGAAATAAACACCTCATTTATTTTGACTATTTTTCATAATATAAGTGGCAGGTATGCAATCCCTCTATAGCTGCAGATACATTTTCAACAACTCAATGATCCAACTTTTACATGCAAAATGGTACTTTGGGAATGCTACAATACCAGAAGTCAATAGAGTCTCAACATTATCATCAGAGTAGAGAAGGTTGTGAGGTGTGAGTGAGTATTTTAATTATTTATATAATTGATAAATACATTTCCCCAATATATTTAAATATATTTATATTTTATTGAAATATATTCCAAAATGCCATTTTTCCATATGCCTCATGTATGGGTTATCTGGATGTTTATCTGTCACAAAGCTGCAGTTTGTAGAGCCTGCCTTGGGCTTCTTAGTCAACATCTGCCAGTCCCAGGAGCCCCTCTCATTCAGTGATTCAGTATGAGTGATCAGGTGGGATGGGCAGTCATTACCCAGAGGAAAGTTTTATGAGCCCCGGGTGTCCATAGACTCAGCACCGCAGCTCCGCAAATCAAAAGCTGCCGCAGGGAGAGGGTTCAGTGTAGGGTTCTGTCAAGCCCATATTGAGCACCCGCTATCTATTATGATGGATTATGTATTAATGTTTATTGCTATAATTATGGAAAATGTCGTGGAAAATCATCTCAGAAATATAACGCTTTATCAGAACTTGTGAAATCAAAACATGCTTTTATTTACAATAGTATAACCATCTCGGAAGTCCCACGGAACACACACCTCTCAGAAGTCCAGTCCTTTATATTTATACCCACATAGTATTGTCCGTCCCCTATGAAGTCATTCCCCACCATCTGCCTTCAATCAGTTTATAATGGTGGCCGGACCCTCTATCCCAGTGTGTCAACAGACTCTGTATCCCCTCTCTTCACCACTAAATCAATGCACTCTTTGTGCCCCCCCCTCTCTAGGGCATCCAATTGCTTATAGGCGTCTATGTGTCTGGTCAGTTTCACTCAAATGGAATCAGCAGACTATGTGTTTCTTGTTCATTAGTGTCCAGCCATCTCAGGCATATTTCTCTGGTATGTATGCTTTTCTAGTGGAATGAGTAGACTATAAATCTAGTGTGTCAAAACACCCTGGCACCAACATGTCTGGGCAATCTGTCAACACAATGGAGAATCTACAAGGGTCAGAGGGTCAGAACGTCCCCCAGTAGATTTCCATTACCACGGTCTCATGATCTATGTCAACATGTGGCTCGTTACTCCAATGTTCAGCTATCTTTTATATTTCTATGTTATCCATGTGTGTAATTGTACTCCTACAAAAATAACCCTCAAGTGCAGCAGCACAGATGCACAGGCAGGCGGTGGGTTGAAGCAACCTGCTTTCAGCTGTGTTTGTAGGCTACTCTACTGTAGCAAGCCTGCTGTTACTCTTGTTGTCTCTTGTATGAGAATTCAGAGATGCTTTGGGTTTAAAATCCTGTTGTACATGTCACTCTTAATGAGCCCATGCTTGTACAACCACAGCAGTGCTTTGGAACAGGGGACTTGTCAGAATGAGAGATACAGGAAGCATAATAACAGTTGGTGGGTATCATCATACCAAGCCACACTCAGCATTCACCAGCTTGTTCATGCCTTTCTATCTTTCTTCTCCATTTTAGTAAGTTAGCTAAGTCACAGATAAATATGAGCTTTGGAATGACACAAACCCAGATGGAGGGAGCTCTTTTGAACCTCACATTTTCATAGGCAGCGGAGAAAGAAAATCATAAGGAAATAACGTAGTTTGAGAAAGAGTAATGTAGAAATAGTGACATCGATAGTTTGCATTGAACAATATAAGCAGTTTTACAAACCTTCGAAAAAAGTCTTAAGTCAAAATGGTCAAATTGGCTCTCTATAGAAGTAACATTCCACAAGCAACTCCAGACTCCTATTTCAGATTGAGTGAACAGCCATTGATACGGTGTATCTATTAAATTCAGAGGAGACGGTTAGTTAGTGAACCACATAGTAGACAGGGTTGCTATCTGTCAACTGAACTTGTTAGGTGAACTTGACAACAAGTGTCCCAATGTACGACATTACCGATTGAATCAGTGATAAGTAGATGACAACACTGGAGCCATGTTTGTGGTATTGAACTGTTATCAGCACAGCCAACAGTATCAGACATGCAATCAAATAAAAGGGAAGGGAAAGAGAGAGGGGTGGGGGAGAGAGGGAGGGGTAATGGGGTGGATAGATGCCCGAACATAGAGGCCTATTAGCAAGTACAGACAGATGAGGAGGAGAGGAAAAAAGGAGGGAAAGGAAGTCAAGTGAACAGCAAGAGACTAGTTTCTGTATTTCATGTTAGGTTGGAATTCATTAGGGCAGGAGTAGAAAAGCGTTCCTTGACTGGAAATGGCTGACTACTTCTGAACAAAGACCCCTTGATTGGTTGCCTGCTTGCCCTGACCCCTGACCCTCAAAGCAGTGTATTTGTTGTATTTGTTTATTTGACAGGGACCATGTTCATCAGATTTTAGTATCGGCAGTCCCTGCATGCCTACACTGTTCTATCATGTCAAATCATATTGCTGAAACCAAGGCATCAGACACTATACAGTTATACATCTCCAACACACCTGAATGGAAGACAAACCAGAACAGAAAAAGAAGGAAAATAACCCAACCATCATCGCACCACATCTCCACTAATAAATATTACACGGCCTTGTCTGTACAATACAGTGGAATCTCAGCCTCCTTCAACATCTGAATAATTAATGCAATAAAATCTGTTTTTTTCGCTTCCCTCATTTTCTTGGCTGTACTGGTAGCAGTGGGGAACAGGACCTCAGAGCCAGGCAAAGAGATGGAAGATAGTGGAGGAGAAAGCGACTGAAGGATCTGTGTGTGTGTGTGTGTGTGGGGGGGGGGGGGGGGGTCATTATAGAAACAGGTTAGATAATACTTGTGGAAAATAAGCCCATGACACTGACTCAATGCTTCTCAAGGCTGACAATTTGATTAATTGCAAAGTCAATATCAGACTCCATGATGGCAGTGTTTGCTGCATACGAAGTTCAAATCAAGTTCAAATCATTACAGATATTGAAAGATTTCTATGGTTAATAATCATAAGGGATTTGGTATTTATATATTTTTTGTAAATGTTTCACTACTGTACTAAGGTGAACTGTCCTATTTTTGTAGCCCATAACTCTTCCAGTGGCCCTAATAACTGTTCCACTCATGGCTATTTTTTTCTGGGAAACCGACCAAGGATGCTTTAATCAATTACATGCTACTCCATATCGTTGTCTGGCAAGAACGATGACAGTAGATGTACGGTTATTCTATCATGAAAGTCAACTGTATGCCCTTCAGTAAAAGCGCGACTACTCACCGCTGCTTTGCCACATGTCCACATTTCGTCAGATCAGCAGAGAAAATGAATGCGCGCGTGGAGGTCCGCTGTCATGCTCAGGTGCAATACAGAGGGGACCGGACAGGACAACGGGCTCGGAAAATATAATAAAAACGTTGTATCCACTGTACCAATCACCAATCTTTTTTTCTAATTTTGGGGAGTCATTTTTCTTATTATTTCCTGCCAGGATAAGGCCACACATTGCATTAGGCATGTAACGAGGGTTTTTTCTTTGCATAAAGATATTTGGAGTAATGTGTTTTCCATCATTAGTGCCATTCTTCAGCGTCCCCCTATCAAATGTAGACTACATGATAGAATTGAGCGGGAAGGAGGAAAGTAATTTGGGAGTGCGGGAAATAATTCAGCTGTGCATACCATTATCGTATAAGCATCCAAATAAACAGACCAACTTGTAGGACTACTTCAGTAATCTTCAAATTGTGCTTGCAAGGATCCATCTCTTTAACCCTTTTTCGAAGTGAAGACAGATGGAGATAAACTTGGGAAATTGTGATGGGAATTTAATTGAAGTGTTTGGTTTCTTTTAGATTCGACACGTTTTTTCCAAGGAAATAAGTGCTTTACCACAGAATAGCTACAGGGATAGTCACTTTTGTCGTTTTCGGTATTAAAGGTACAAAATAAATGTGCGCTCTGAAGAGTAGCGTACCTGATGATAATCCCATTAATCTACATTGAAAGCCTATTAATTACCTTCAGGCGCGGCTGCCTTTGAGCGTCACGTGGCTGCAACACGGATGCCCAGAACCGGGGCTGCGCGAGCCGGAGGCACCCAGGACGCGACATGGGACGATTCAAATACTTATAGAGGTAAGATTATAACCTGCGTGCGAGTCGATTATTGTTTAAGTAGTTTTGTGTTTTTGCTTTCACACACATTTCAAACAAGTAATTTAGAGTATTGCTCGTACTCCTGAAGTAGGCTAGGCTTGGTTAATTTAGGCCTATTATAAAACCCTATATGCTTAATTTTGTTTATTAGATATTGAGAAAAGTTTGTATTTCATGGATCTCTCATATTTTGGTGACTATGAGCGTTTTTAAAATAAATAAAAAACCACCTAAGGGGAGCAAAGACTGAAGACAGAAATTTGGATTATGAAACTGGATAAAGATATCCGATGAGACAGTTATAGAAAGTGAAATGTGTCATGAGAGTGAAAGTGAGACAATCTGCATGATAATTGAATACCTATGACATGTTTTATAAATTCAGTACACTTGTCGCGTGCTCTTGGCACTGAGCGGCTGTCCATGGTGCTGATATGCTCTCCATGCGGCGGGGTGGTTGGAACCGGAGACAATTGTAGCCTGTGTGATTTGTGCAAATGGGTAGATTGGCTAAAGTACATAGCCTATGTTTTTTTGGTCGTTCGTGAGGGGGATAGGCATCTCTGTCTTGGACCCAGCGATTATTTGATGTGATGTATGATGTGATGTGTAATGTGCTGTGGAGGTTTTTCCAATTTTGTTATCAATGGGTCAACACTGCAATTACTTAGTATGGTTAAATGCCTTGTAAAAATGTGGTAAACGAAAAAATATTTGAACTCTCTCCAAACAAATAGCATTCTGTAAGTCTAGGGAAACTTTCATGGTTTGTTGATGATATAATACCACGTCTAATGGCCTGTCCATTGACTTTGAGAGTTGGCCCAATGCCTTTAGAGCCTCGAGGTCATGTCAGACATTGTTCTCTGAGAGATAGATTTTAACCTGAGAGCCAGTACTCTAATGCTATAGTGTAACGATAGTCAATAGAATATCCTTTGCACTTCTTGTTTAGGATGCATCATGGGCTCTGTGTCTGTCTGTCTGTCTGTCTGTCTGTCTGTCTGTCTGTCTGTCTGTCTGTCTGCGTGTGTGTGTAATGTAACCAAAGTGATATTACATTTATTTTTTAATAGATACAAAATAAATTAGTAAGGTGGAAGGAACACCAATGTGAGAATGCTATTCATTGACTACAGCTCAGCGTTCAACACCATAGTGTCCTCAAAGCTCATCAATAAGCTAAGGACCATGGGACTAAACACCTCCCTCTGCAACTGGATCCTGGACTTCCTGACGGGCCACCCCCAGATGGTAAGGGTAGGTAACAACACATCTGCCACGCTGATCCTCAACACAGGGGCCCCTCAGGGGTGCGAGCTCAGCCCCCTCCTGTACTCCCTGTTCACTCATGACTGCACGGCCAGGCACGACTCCAACACCATCATTAAATTTGCCGATGACACAACAGTGGTAGGCCTGATCACTGACAATAACGAGACAGCCTATAGGGAGGAGGTCAGAGACCTGGCCGTGTGGTGCCAAGACAACAACCTCTCCCTCAATGTGATCAAGACAAAGGAGATGATTGTGGACGACAGGAAAAGGAGGACTGAGCATGCCCCCATTCTCATCAATGGGGCTGCAGTGGAGAAGGTTGAAAACTTCAAGTTCCTTGGTGTTCACATCACCAACAAACTAACAAACATGGTCCAAGCACACCATGACAGTCGTGAAGCGGGCACGAAAATACTTATTCTCCCTCTTGAGACTGAAAAGATTTGGCATGGGTCCTCAGAACCTTAAAAGGTTCTACAGCTGCACCATCGAGAGCATCCTGACTGGTTGCATCACTGCCTGGTATGGCAACAAATCGGCCTCCAACTGCAAGGCACTACAGAGGGTAGTGCGAACGGCCCAGTACATCACTGGGGCCAAGCTTCCTGCATCCAGAACCTCTATACCAGGCGGTGTCAGAGGAAGGCCCTTAAAATTGTCAAAGACTCCAGCCACCCTAGTCATAGACTGTTCTCTCTGCTACCACACGGCAAGCGGTACCGGAGTGCCAAGTCTAGGTCCAAGAGGCTTCTAAACAGCTTATACCCTGAAGCCATAAGACTCCTGAACATCTAGTCAAATGGCTACCCAGACTATTCGCATTGCCCCCCCTCCCCTCTCCACACCACTGCCACTCTCTGTTGTCATCTATGCATTGTCACTTTAATTAACTCTACTACATGTACATACTACCTAAACTAACCGGTGCCCCCGCACATTGACTCTGTACCGGCACCCCCCTGTATATATTGTTATTTTATACTGCTCCTCTTTAATTACTTGTTACTTTTATCTCTTATTCTTATCCATATTTGTATAAACTGCACTGTCGGTTAGGGGCTCGTAAGTAAGCATTTCACTGTAAGGTCTACACCTGTTGTATTCGGCGCATGTGACTAATAAAATGTGATTTGATTTGATAATTATGTAGATCTAGAGGACAGCCTGCCATGGAGAGTTGTAACCCCAGCTGAAAGTAGTTGTGTGTGTACTGCAATATGGATCATGATGAACTTTTAAATCCTGGCTGCATGTGGATGGCCAGTGATTTGTGTATTATGGTGAATCACAGCATTCGGTGTAAATGACTCCCTTCCTGCAGGGACACTGATGCCAGGCCAGGTCGTCATGGGAACAGAATGCAATATGTTGAGCTGAAGCTATCTTGTGGCAGAAAAGGAAAATGGAGGCCACCACAAACACTCAGACCATTACTTCTCCTGTCCTCCCTGTGCGTGGCAGCTACAGGATAAGGATAAGGACAGGATAAGTAATGGTCTGAGTGCTTGTGGTGGCCTCCATTTTCCTTTTCTGCCACAAGATAGCTTCAGCTCGGTTAGACATTTTGCTGTTACAGAATACAGTATCTGTGTGGTCATTGTGAGAAATTGTGCAGCTCGTCATGCAAGCTAGTCTTTCATAGGTCATTCAGATGTGATATCAGCTGAGTTTATGACTATCAAACCTATCACACATCACTTCTAACTGCTTTGGAATGGACAATTCCATTAGCATTTGCTGGAGCAGGGGACTTTTAATAGAACATTCCAGACACCTGGTTACTTCCTGCCTTATTTAGTGGACGTCTACAGCATCAATAATATGTATCTACTTTGGTCTGATGATATATTCTGCAATATTATTCATATTTCTTATTATTATTTTTACGTGTGACTGGTTGCTTTAGCCTTTGATTGCTTTTATTTAGATGGAGGTGAGAATCAGTGGAAAAAAACAACTACAGTGGCAAGAAAAAGTTTGTGAACCCTTTGCAATTACCAGGGTTTCCGCATACATTGGTCATCAAATTTGATCTGATCTTCATCTAAGTCAGAACAATAGACAAACACAGTGTGCTTAAACTAATAACACACACATGATTGTATTTTTCTTGTCTATATTGAATATATCATTTAAACATTCACAGTGTAGGTTGGAAAAAGTATGTGAACCCCTAGGCTAATGAATTCTCCAAAAGCTAATTGGAGTCAGGAGTCAGCTAACGTGGAGTCCAATCAATGAGATGAGATTGGAGATGTTGGTTAGAGCTGCCCTGCCCTATAAAAAACATTCACAAAATGTTTGTTTGCTATTTACTAGAAGCATTACCTGATGTGAACCATGCCTCGAACAAAAGAGATCTCAGAAGACCTAAGGTTAATAATTGTTGACTTGCATAAAGCTGGAAAGGGTTACAAAAGTATCTCTAAAAGCCTTGATGTTCATCAGTTCACGGTAAGACAAATTGTCTATAAATGGAGAAAGTTCAGCACTGTTGCTACTCTCCCTAGGAGTGGCCATCCTGCAAAGATGACCGCAAGATTACAGCGCAGAATGCTCAATGAGGTTAAGAAGAATCCTAGAGTGTCAGCTAAAGACTTACACAAATCTCTGAAACATGCTAACATCTCTGTTGACGAGTCTACGATACGTAAAACACTCAACAAGAATGGTGTTCATGATGCATGTCTGAAGTTTGCAAAAGTGCACCTGGATGTTCCAAAGCGCTACTGGCAGAATATTCTGTGGACAGATGAACTACTGTGTAGTTGTTTGGAAGGAACACACACTATGTGTGGAGAAAAAAAGCCACCGCACACCAACATCAAAACCTCATCCCAACTGTAAAGTATGGTGGAGGGAGCATCATGGTTTGGGGTTGTTTTGCTGCCTCAGGGCCTGCACAGCTTGCTATCAGTGATGGAAAAATGAATTCCCAAGTTTATCAAGACATTTTGCAGGAGAATGTTAGGCTATCTCTCTGCCAATTGAAGCTCAACAGAAGTTGTGTGATGCAACAGGACAACGACCCAAAACACAGAAGTAAATCAACAACAGAATGGCTTCAACAGAAGAAAATACGCCTTCTGGAGAGGCCCAGTCAGTCCTGACCTCAACCCGATTGAGATGCTGTGGCATGACCTCAAGAGAGCAGTTCACACCAGACATCCCAAGAATATTGCTGAACTGAAACAGTTTTGTAAAGAGGAATGGTCCAAAATTCCTCCAGACCGTTGTGGTCTGATCCGCAACTATAGAAAACGTTTGAGGTTATTGCTGCCAAAGGAGGGTCAACCAGTTATTAAATCGTTCACATACTTTTCCCACCCTGCACTGTGCATGTTTACACGGTGTGTTCAATAAAGACATGAAAATATATACTTTTTTTTGTGTTATGAGTTTAAGCAGACTGTTTGTCTATTGTTGTGACCCAGATGAAGATCAGATCAAATTCTATGACCAATTTATGCAGAAATCCAGGTGTTTCATAAGGGTTCACATACTTTTTCTTTCCACTGTATCTACTTGAAATTCACTGGAAGTCTGTCTCTGTCTTAGTGTTGAGGCTATTTCTGGGTTTGATGTCATGTCTGCTGTGTAACTCCCATGTATTATTCCAGTATGGTACTACACTGAATGACACGTTCCTGGGACCTTTCCCACAGTACCAAACAGTCTCAACAAGAAGGAAAGCAAACTAAGATGGACTCAACCTATTAGGAGGCTTTTGATTTAAAAAACATACAATGTGTGCATTTATAGTATGTGCCGCAGTTCATTTGTCTCTTTTACCATGTCACTGCGTAGACCTGTAGATTATTTTGAAATTCATCATTACTTGAGCTTGGATTTTCTCTCCAAAACAAGTAAATCGATGGCTTTTCAATACCCCTCTAATGTACATATTTCCGTGAAATATTCTGATGATTTTAAGGAATTTGCCATTTCTGCACTATGCCCTTGTCCTTTGTTTCAAAGAGTGGAAGTGATCATTAAAAGCAGCAACATCAAATTCCCAATGAGGGCTGTTGTCAAGGATACAAATCTATATAACAGAGAGAGATTATGTACGTTTAAGCACTACTCCCCCCTTCAATCTGTCCCCCTTTCTCCTTCTATTCTTTTCTCTCTGTAGAGTGTTGATGGAGAGGACTTCGAATGTCAGCCGGGACAGTGGTTATCTGTGGTGGAATTCTAGCTACAGTCATCTTACTGACTATCGTTGCAGTACTGTGCTACTGTAGGTTGCAGGTAGGCTAAAGTCTTGCCATGAAAAATTCGATTTTGTGAAGTAGCCATGTTTTTTTCTATCTTAGCTGTGATGAGTGCATAAGGTTTTACGGTGACCAGCTTGATCACTCTGTCACATGTTTCTCTCTGCTCCATTGGCAGTATTATTGCTGTAAGAGGGAGGAGCCAGAGATGGAGGAGGAGGAGCAACCGGACCTCGCCATCATGTCCTCTCTCCCCACACCAGTGCACACGGCTGATGACCAGGACATGATGGCCACGCCCCCCTCTGAGCCCAACGGGCCCACCTTTGTCTACACTCCTTCCCTGATCCGCAAACCAATGACACGCTCCCATAGGTTTTGCCCATCCTGCACTCGCTATTCCCTGCCCTTCTACCTGCAGCACTCCTCTGAGAGACTGCATAACGGTGACGGCCGCATCAGCTACAGGACTGTGCAGCAGCAGGAGCTGGACCTGCCAATGGACCTGGCCAGCTTCAACCACAAGCTCAACCTCATCCGCTCTGTCACCATGAGGGAGGTGGTCACCCACAGCCATGGTGTCAGCACCGATGTGTAGCCCCATGGTGGCTGGGAGGACTAATGTCAGGGACCTGACGAGGCTGAAGGGAATTTTATTGCACTCTTACTTACTGTAGATATTTTCCACCTCACCAAACTGATGGATACGTTCACTCGCTCACATGATGTAGAGAGGTTTTTTGGTGTCATATGCAGATGTGTCATATGCAGATGTATGGACACCTACTCCTGAATTCACATGAACAGTTTTTTTAAAGGGCTTAATATCATAGGCATATAGGATCTGTGATTATGAGGGAGAAATTTTTTCTCAAGAGAAGCTTAAGCAGGCAGATTAATAACTTTGGTACTGTGTATGTTGTGTGATACCTGTACTGTACATTCTCTTGGGTTTTATGCAGGTGATGATACATAAGCTACAGTAAGCTGCTAAAATAAGTCCAGAACCCTAAGTAATATTTTAGTCCCACTAGAGTAGACAGAAAAGGACCTGATTCCCCAATCGCCTGAAGTGTTTTGGTTAAAGTTCTGAATGTCCTCTTAACAGCTTCTTAATAGAGTGTGGAAACTGAACTATTTTAAGAGCTAATTTGGTGACAATTTAAAGGGAAAATATGCTTAAATATGTATTTGAAGGGATTTTCATGTCGTTCATTGTCAAGTCATATACTTCAAGTTCCACAATACATTTGACATACGTCAATTGAGTTGGTTTCTCCAGTAATGTCTGTAATGTTCACTTGGCAAGTATGGGTGGCCCTTTTTGATTTGCGAAGAAACGTAACATGGCATGTCTTGTTTGCTTTAACAGGGTTTTGTCTTCTTAGTGTATAGGATATTTGTTTGTTATTTCAGCAGTAAATGTGAGAAGGAAAACGACACACAGAAACCAGCAGGTGGCATCAGGTCCTAATCCATGCTTTTCCCATTATAGATACTACTACTTTGGATGAACCATATGTGAAATAGTGTCAACAATAAACTGTTGGAAAAATAAGTTTTTTTTTTGTGTGCCTGATATTCTGAACCCAACATAGCAATCAAAGAAACAGCTATAGTTTAGACCTTTTAATGGAAATACAGGTAGATACATTGAGCATTTCAGTTAATAACAGTACAAAATGTCAACGATAACTTTTTTGTACAAAGAGGTATCAGTTAACAAAAGCAGTAAACTAGATAAAGATATTGTCAAAATGAGACACACACTCTTGAATGTATTTCAACCTTCTCAAGTGTCAGGAATCTTTCAGTTCATAAATGGGATACCTGTATAGTCATACTGTATGTCTTTAGTCTGACCCTCTCAATTCACTCTCTCATTCACATTTAGCTAACTGCCATTTAGTAACTTCAAGAATTATATGCCATGATTGATAAAATCATGTGTGATGAGCAATAAATAAATTGTATGTCCTGCAAAAATAACTAATAATATAGAAATAGCAGTATGGGCAGAATAACAATATAATGGGCAGAATAAAATGGGGCAGTTACAAGAGATGAAGCAGAAATGAATCTTGAGACATTTTCTTAAACTTTTCTTTGACATATTGTACTATAACACGCAGTAAGGCCACCTTTCTTGTGCCAGAAACGAATTAAAATATAATTAAATAATATTCATAATCAATATTTACCTTAAATACAGTCTAGACATGCAGTATAGTCAACCAGGAAATAATTTGATGAATCTTTCCACTTAAGTATGGCCCTTAAGTGTGGTTTAAGAGATTTCTGATGTAGGATTCTCTCTTCAAAAGACAAATAGATGCACCAGTTCACTCTTTGCTCTCTCGTCTCCCCCCTTGACTCTTAATACTTCAGGGTTTCAGTCTTTGCATGTGCCCAATTGACAACCTCTGAAAGAAAGGTATGTGGTTGTGGTTCAGACTGAAGCCTTTCATATTCTACTGTTTTTTCCTTATTTAGATCATATCCCTTCGGATATACCATAGTCTACTGTGGTGTAGTAGAGTAGTCTACTGTGGTGTAGTAGAGTAGTCTACCGTGGTGTAGTAGAGTAGACTACTGTGGTGTAGTAGAGTAGCCTACTGTGGTGTAGTAGAGTAGCCTACTGTGGTGTAGTAGAGTAGTCTACTGTGGTGTAGTAGAGTAGTCTACTGTGGTGTAGTAGAGTAGTCTACTGTGGTGTAGTAGAGTAGTCTACTGTGGTGTAGTAGAGTAGTCTACTGTGGTGTAGTAGAGTAGCCTACTCTGGTGTAGTAGAGTAGCCTACTCTGGTGTAGTAGAGTAGCCTACTGTGGTGTAGTAGAGTAGCCTACTGTGGTGTAGCAGAGTAGTCTACTGTGGTGTAGCAGAGTAGTCTACTGTGGTGTAGTAGAGTAGTCTACTGTGGTGTAGTAGAGTAGTCTACTGTGGTGTAGTAGAATAGTCTACTGTGGTGTAGTAGAGTAGTCTACTGTGGTGTAGTAGACTAGCTTACTGTGGTGTAGTAGAGTAGCCTACTGGGGTGTAGTAGAGTAGCCTACTGTGGTGTAGTAGAGTAGCCTAGTGTGGTGTAGTAGAGTAGCCTACTGTGGTGTAGTAGAGTAGTCTACTGTGGTGTAGTAGAGTAGTCTACTGTGGTGTAGTATAGCCTACTGTGGTGTAGTAGAGTAGCCTACTGTGGTGTAGTAGAGTAGCCTACTGTGGTGTAGTAGAGTAGTCTACTGTGGTGTAGTAGACCAGCTTACTGTGGTGTAGTAGAGTAGCCTACTCTGGTGTAGTAGACTAGCTTACTGTGGTGTAGTAGAGTAGCCTACTGGGGTGTAGTAGACTAGCTTACTGTGGTGTAGTAGAGTAGCCTACTCTGGTGTAGTAGAGTAGCCTACTCTGGTGTAGTAGACTAGCTTACTGTGGTGTAGTAGAGTAGCCTACTGGGGTGTAGTAGACTAGCTTACTGTGGTGTAGTAGAGTAGCCTACTCTGGTGTAGTAGAGTAGCCTACTCTGGTGTAGTAGACTAGCTTACTGTGGTGTAGTAGAGTAGCCTACTCTGGTGTAGTAGACTAGCTTACTGTGGTGTAGTAGAGTAGCCTACTGGGGTGTAGTAGAGTAGCGTACTGTGGTGTAGTAGAGTAGCCTAGTGTGGTGTAGTAGAGTAGCCTAGTGTGGTGTGGTAGAGTAGTCTACTGTGGTGTAGTAGAGTAGCCTACTGCGGTGTAGTAGAGTAGCCTACTGCGGTGTAGTAGAGTAGCCTACTGCGGTGTAGTAGAGTAGTCTACTGTGGTGTAGTAGAGTAGCCTACTGCGGTGTAGTAGAGTAGCCTACTCTGGTGTAGTAGACTAGCCTACTGTGGTGTAGTAGAGTAGCCTACTGTGGTGTAGTAGAGTAGTCTACTGGGGTGTAGTAGAGTAGTCTACTGGGGTGTAGTAGAGTAGCCTACTGTGGTGTAGTAGAGTAGCCTACTGTGGTGTAGTAGAGTAGCCTACTGTGGTGTAGTAGAGTAGCCTAGTGTGGTGTAGTAGAGTAGCCTAGTGTGGTGTAGTAGAGTAGCCTATTGTGGTGTAGTAGAGTAGCCTAGTGTGGTGTAGTAGAGTAGCCTACTATGGTGTAGTAAAGTAGCCTACAGTGGTGTAGTAGTGTAGCCTAGTATGGTGTAGTAGAGTAACTTACTGTGGTGAAGTAGAGTAGCCTAGTGTGGTGTAGTAGAGTAGTCTACTGTAGTGTAGTAGAGTAGCCTACTGTGGTGTAGTAGAGTAGCCTAGTGTGGTGTAGTAGAGTAACTTACTGTGGTGTAGTAGAGTAGCCTAGTGTGGTGTAGTAGAGTAACTTACTGTGGTGTAGTAGAGTAGCCTAGTGTGGTGAAGTAGAGTAACTTACTGTGGTGAAGTAGAGTAGCCTAGTGTGGTGTAGTAGAGTAACTTACTGTGGTGAAGTAGAGTAGCCTAGTGTGGTGTAGTAGAGTAGTCTACTGTAGTGTAGTAGAGTAGCCTAGTGTGGTGAAGTAGAGTAGCCTACTGGGGTGTAGTAGAGTAGTCTACTATGGGGGAAAGGCTTTGGGGGTGTCAGGCAATACTAAGAGGTGTGCTGGGCCCTGCAGGAATGGCAGCAGGCCTTGCTGTAATACCAGTGACTGCACAGGTTCACCTTCAGAGCTAGAGAGCAGTTGGTGGTGGGTCGGTCCTGACAGCTCTCATCTGCATGACAGAGACATTTATGATATGTTCAATCATATGGAAAAAGTAGCCTCATCACAATCAGAAAATACTGTAATGACAAATCTATCAATTAATCAATCAATCTGCTTTTTTACCTCCATAATCTAAACGCTCAGGACTTTGGTCTGTTATGAAAGAAAGAGGTGCTTGCCCACACTAATAATTATCTCAGTTGTGAAAAGCAAAAAAGTACTGCAAATAATACAATTAAAAACAAGTGCTTTGACGATGCCGTGTTCTCCGGTCTACTTTTGCCTGTGACTAGACATAAGCTACTGTAACTCTCCTAAAGTTGCCAGAGGCTGTGGTTAGGTGCTACTTGTATAGCCTGATCTCAGATCTGTTTGTGCGGTCTTTCCAACTCCTATGGTCATTGGTGTTGGAAGACAGCACAAACATATCTATCTGGGACCATGCCATTGCTTACATACCTGGGGGTTCAGTGGGACAGGGTTGCAGGGCGCAGGTCTGCTTGGCCACAGGCTTGGTCATGGGGTCACACCCTCTCACGATCTCCCTAGCCTGGTAGCACTTTACATCTCTCATCCTAACACCCACACCACACATCTTAGTGCACTGAGGAATGAACACACCACACATCTTAGTGCACTGAGGAATGAACACAGCACACATCTTAGTGCACTGAGGAATGAACACACCACACATCTTAGTGCACTGAGGAATGAACACACCACACATCTTAATGCACTAAGGAATGAACACACCACACATCTTAGTGCACTGAGGAATGAACACAGCACACATCTTAGTGCACTGAGGAATGAACACACCACACATCTTAGTGCACTGAGGAATGAACACACCACACATCTTAATGCACTAAGGAATGAACACACCACACATCTTAGTGCACTGAGGAATGAACACACCACACATCTTAGTGCACTAAGGAATGAACACACCACACATCTTAGTGCACTAAGGAATGAACACACCACACATCTTAGTGCACTAAGGAATGAACACACCACACATCTTAGTACACTGAGGAATGAACACACCACACATCTTAGTGCACTGAGGAATGAACACACCACACATCTTAGTGCACTGAGGAATGAACACAGCACACATCTTAGTGCACTGAGGAATGAACACACCACACATCTTAGTGCACTGAGGAATGAACACACCACACATCTTAATGCACTAAGGAATGAACACACCACACATCTTAGTGCACTGAGGAATGAACACACCACACATCTTAGTGCACTAAGGAATGAACACACCACACATCTTAGTGCACTAAGGAATGAACACACCACACATCTTAGTGCACTAAGGAATGAACACACCACACATCTTAGTACACTGAGGAATGAACACACCACACATCTTAGTGCACTGAGGAATGAACACACCACACATCTTAGTGCACTGAGGAATGAACACACCACACATCTTAGTGCACTGAGGAATGAACACACCACACATCTTAGTGCACTGAGGAATGAACACACCACACATCTTAATGCACTAAGGAATGAACACACCACACATCTTAGTGCACTGAGGAATGAACACACCACACATCTTAGTGCACTAAGGAATGAACACACCACACATCTTAGTGCACTAAGGAATGAACACACCACACATCTTAGTGCACTAAGGAATGAACACACCACACATCTTAGTACACTGAGGAATGAACACACCACACATCTTAGTGCACTGAGGAATGAACACACCACACATCTTAGTGCACTGAGGAATGAACACACCACACATCTTAGTGCACTGAGGAATGAACACACCACACATCTTAGTGCACTGAGGAATGAACACACCACACATCTTAATGCACTGAGGAATGAACACACCACACATCTTAGTGCACTGAGGAATGAACACACCACACATCTTAGTGCACTAAGGAATGAACACACCACACATCTTAGTGCACTAAGGAATGAACACACCACACATCTTAGTGCACTGAGGAATGAACACAGCAGGACTGCTCACGGCTGCGATTTGATAGAACACCATATATGTGAGGTGTGTAAATACAATGTATTGCTCATGTCATGATGTTTTCAGATACAATGTCATGGTGGAAATTGTATCTCACCTCAGACCAGGGTGTGGTGTACCACTTGAAACAGGGCCTCTCAAAGCAGGAGTTCTCGTCCTCTGGCCTCTCACTGGCACCACAGTCCTCGTCGTCGTGGGTCTGGAACTTCCCAGCAGTGATGCCGGCGCATTGCACGATCCTCCACTTCACACCGCGGCCACATGTCGTGTTACACTGAGAGGAAAATAAGACTGCTCTCAGCTAAGGAATCTCTAACCAAGAGAACATAAACAAAACATCAAGAGAAAATATATAAAACATCACGAGAACATCAGGTAAACATTGTCAAAATGCTCATCATAACATCAACAGACCATTAATAAAACATAAATAGAACACCAACAGAGCATTAAGGGAACATCAACAGAAGGACCCAGTTACCCTCTCCCAGTCCTGAGTGAGCCAGTGTGGGGCACAGTCCTTCTCCCCACAGGGATGGATGGCCAGGGGCTTATTCTCCGGAGAGCACTGGGATTCAGGCACCACATGGCCCTCTGGTGTCTTACAGTACACGTGGCGTACCATCTTCCCCTGGCCGCACAACCCCGAGCACTGCAGAGGTCAAAGGTTAACAGGAATGACACCGCAAAAGTATTAGTGATCAAGAGCAACTTACAGCCAGTGCAATCACTATTCCTATCCGTCATCAATGTACCAACGAGATGGAGTAGTGTAGTGAAAGTAGTGTACTCACCGGCCCCCACTCTGACACAGTCCACTGGCGCTCGCAGGGCGAGCCTGTGCAGTTCTTAATGTTAGGGGGGCGGGTCGGGGGTTCACATAACTTGGTTTCGTCTGAACACCTGACCTCCCGGGTCACCTGGGCCCTGCGGCCACACTTGGCTGGACACTGGACAGGAGAGAGGAGAGGGCACAGGACAGACTCACTTTTAATATCATCTACAGCTGCCCAAACAGTTGTAAGTAGGATGCAACAATGTACTTACTACAGTGTTCCCACGCAGTAATTCCTGTAATATAAACCACACACACACACACACACACACACACACACACACACACACACACACACACACACACACACACACACACACACACAACCCCTGTCCCACCGTCAACTCCCACAGTATAGCTCCACCCACCTCAGTCCACTCGGCCACCTCCTATTGGGGGCCACAGGTGGGGCTCTTACAGGCGCGGCGCTCCAGGGGCCTCTCCAGTTCTGCCATGGTGCAGAGATCACTGTACACAGAGCTGTCTAGCCCGGGGGACAGCATCTTCCAGCAGCGCACCAGACGGAACTGGAAGCCCTCACCACAGGTACGAGAACACTCACTCCAGCTGCTGCCTTCCCACCTGAGGGTGAGGGAATGCACACAGAGTAGAGTTCAGGTATAGTTAGTGATCTTCTGAAGTCAATTAAATCAAATATTATTACTGTAAATGGTATGGTAGCGGCCAACACCAGTTTATAGTTCCTGGTTAAATGTGGAAAAGAGACAAACATTGTTCTCAATGAACTTTGATTGCCACATCGTCCAACTGGTAAACAGTCCTTATATACTGAGTATATAAAACATTAAGAACAGCTGCTCTTTCCATGACATAGAAACTGACCAAGTGAATCAAGCTGAAAGGGTGTTATTTTCTGGTAAGTGTGTTATTTTCTGGTGCATACCTGGGCTGGCACTCCCTCCCAATGCAGAAGTCATGAACAGGCTCAGGTCGGGTCATATTGTCACACTGCATGTCATCTACCTCAGCTCCATCGTAGCGCACACACATGGCAAAGGACTTTGACACTCCTGCAGCGGAAATTATTACAGGCAAGCTAAGGAATAACTTAAAATGTCATAATTTATCCAAATAAATGTGTGTGTGTGTGTGTGTGTGTGTGTGTGTGTGTGTGTGTGTGTGTGTGTGTGTGTGTGTGTGTGTGTGTGTGTGTGTGTGTGTGTGTGTGTGTGTGTGTGTGTGTGTGTCTACCTATAGAGCAGGTGGAGGTGCAGGGTTCCTGAGAAGACAGTTTCCAGCGGTACATGTCTGCAGGGCTCAGCTTGAAGTTCTTCTGCAGGAACCTCTGAATGGTCCTGTCAAACACAACATGATAACAAGGTCTCACACGAATGGTCCTGTCAAACACAACATGACAACAAGGTCTCACACGAATGGTCCTGTCAAACACAACATGACAACAAGGTCTCACACGAATGGTCCTGTCAAACACAACATGACAACAAGGTCTCACACGAATGGTCCTGTCAGACACAACATGACAACAAGGTCTCACACGAATGGTCCTGTCAGACACAACATGACAACAAGGTCTCACACGAATGGTCCTGTCAGACACAACAGGACAACAAGGTCTCACACGAATGGTCCTGTCAAACACAACATGATAACAAGGTCTCACACAAATGGTCCTGTCAGACACAACATGACAACAAGGTCTCACACGAATGGTCCTGTCAAACACAACATGACAACAAGGTCTCACACGAATGGTCCTGTCAAACACAACATGACAACAAGGTCTCACACGAATGGTCCTGTCAAACACAACATGACAACAAGGTCTCACACGAATGGTCCTGTCAAACACAACATGATAACAAGGTCTCACACGAATGGTCCTGTCAGACACAACATGACAACAAGGTCTCACACGAATGGTTATGTCAAACACAACATGACAACAAGGTCTCAGACGATTAGTCCTGTCAAACACAACATGACAACAAGGTCTCACACGATTGGTTATGTCAAACACAACATGACAACAAGGTCTCAGACAATTAGTACTGTCAAACATGACATGACAACAAGGTCTCAGACGATTAGTCCTGTCAAACACAACATTACAGCAACGTCTCAGGCGATTAGTCCTGTCAAACACAACATGACAACAAGATCTCAGACGATTTGTTCTGTCAAACACGACAACAAGGTCTCAGACGATTTGTCCTGTCAAACATGACATGACAACAAGGTCTCAAACAATTAGTCCTGTCAAACACGACATAACCATGCCTTCACAGTGAACCCACTGAACCCCAGCTCTCTCTCTCACACACACATTGCTGCATCACTGCTACGGCTGATTAACCTCAACATCAAAATCATAACAACCAGCGACATTCACATAAAAGTGACATTCTTGTCATACGTGTACTGGAACTGCTGTGTCCAATCCAGAGAGCTCGGTTTGTTGATTTGAAAAGTTTGTTGTTTTGAAAGTTTCTTAGTAGCTAGGTAACCTTTTAGTTTGGATCCCGCGACGCATTTGGCATCAGTTGCTGGGACTGCTTCTCTTTGTCCAGTGATCCTGCTGACCAAGGCCGGGTCTGAGGATCTATTTGGCGTAGCAGTTAGCCTAGCTGCTAGTTAGCTGCCTATCAAGCTAGGGGGGTTTCTTGAGGACTTGAACGCAGCCTGCGATGCGGTTAGCCATTGTGGCTGGGACCGCGGATTGTGCCTGGTTTGTGGGGCCAGCTCAATGAGTTGAAACAGGAGAAGAGCAAGATGACAGCAAACTGTAAATCATTGAGAGAGGACATCAGTGCTGTGTGGGAATCCATGATAACAATGATGGATAAATCAGACTCGAGGGACAATCAATGCAGAACAACGTGGTTGTGGATGGAATTGCAGAATCCCCACATGAGACCTGGACGGAGCCTGAGGACAAAGTAAGAGAATTGATATCTGAGAAATTGAAAATGGACCACCGGAAGATTGAGGTGGAGCGTGCCCACAGGACTAGAAAACACACCACCAGCCCAGGTGACAGGCCCAGGCCAATAGTGGTCACGTTCCTGAGGTTCAAGAACAAGGTAGCTGTTCTGGAAAGAGCCCAAGAACTTGAGAGGAACGTATATCTTCCTCAATCAGGACTATCCTGCGCCAGAAGAGGGAATAACTTATCCCAGCCATGAAAGCTGCCAGAGCGCGTGGGGACATTGCTTACATCTGCTTTGACAGGCTCATTGTCCACCCTCCCTCCCAGAAGCCTGGAAGGGGTGAGAGAGCCAAGCCTATGGGTTCATAGCTTCAACCCCGCAGCGCGCACACACACACACACACACACACACACACACACACACACACACACACACACACACACACACACACACACACACACACACACACACATATCAATTGATTAATGGGCTGCTGAATGTATATATATTTTTCTATTGCTTTATTTGCTCTTTTCCATATTATGTCTATCTCTGATAAGCTACCCAGAAAAAATAGCCCATATTAATTTATGTAGCCTTAGAAATAATGTTAATCAAATCAATAACTTGCTAACATCAGATAACATTAATACATATATCTGAGACTCACTTAGATTAATCATTTGTTGATACAGCAGTAGCAATACAAGGATACAACATCTATAGAAGAGACAGAAAAGCTATTGAGGGGGGGTGTTTCTGTATATATTCAGAGCCATATCTCTGTAATGCTTAGAGAAGATCTTATGTCAAGTGTTGTGGTTGCAGGTTCACTTGGCACATCTAAAGCCTTTTCTTTTGGGGTGTTGCTGTAGGCCACCAAGTGCTAACAGTCAGTATCTAAATAATATGTGTGAAATGCTTGATAGTGTATGTGATGTAAACAGATGTCTACTTTCTTGGGGACCTGAATATTGACTGGTTTTCTTCAAGCTGTCCACTCAAGAGGAAGCTTCTCACTGTAACCAGTGCCTGTAATCTGGTTCAGGTTATTAATCAACCTATCAGGGTGTTTACGTACACTACAGGGACAAGATTATCCACATGTATCCATCACATTTATACTAATACTGTAGAACTTTGTTCTAAAGCTGTATCCTTACCCATTGGATGCAGTGAGCACAATATTGTGGCTATATCCAGGAAGGCCAAAGTTCCAAAGCTGGGCCTAAAATAGTGTATACGAGATCATACAAAAGATTTTATGTGGATGATGTTAAGAATATTTGTTGGTCTGATGTGATTAATAAGGAGCATCCAGATTCTGCACTTAATGAATTTAGGAAACTGCTTATTCCAATTATTGATAAACATGCACCTGTTCAGAAACTGACTGTTAGAATTGTTAAGGCTCCATGGTTTGATGAGGAATTGAAAAACTGTATGGTTGAAAGAGATGTACCAAAAGGAGTGGCTAATAAGTCTGGCTGCACATCTGACTTGCTGCAAATTCAGAAATGATATGACTAAACAAAAAAAGAAAAAAAAGAGAAGAAACTGTATTATAAAGCCAAGATCAATGATACAAAGAATGATGGAAAAAAACTGGAGTACTTTAAATGAAATTATGGGCAGAAAGACAAATTCAACTCCATCTTTTATCAAATCAGATGGCTTATTCATCACAAAACCATTTGATGTTGCCAATTATTTTAATGATTACTCCATTGGCAAACTTAGGCAGGAAATGGCAACAACGAACAGTGAGCCATCGTATTCATTCATAAAAAAACAAATAATGAAAGAAAAGCATTGCAAGTTTGAATTTTGTAAACTTAGTGTGGGAGAGGTGGAAAAATTCTTGTTATCAATAATGACAAACCTCCTGGCATTGACAACTTAGATGGAAAACTACAGAGGATGGTAGCTGACTATAGCCACTCCTATCGGTCATATCTTTAATCTGAGCCCCGAGGAATATATTTGTCCTCAGGCCTGGAGGGAAACCAAAGTAATTCCGCTACCCAAGAGTGGTAAAGCGGACTTTACTGGTTTTAACAGCAGACCTACCAGCTTACTGCCAGCTCATAGCAAATTGTTGGAAAGAATTGTGTTGGACCAAATACAATGCTATTTCTCTGTAAACAAATCAACCACAGACTTATAGAGATGGGCACTCAACATGTACTGCACTGACACAAATGACTGATGATTGGTTGAAAGAAATTGATAATAAGAAAATTGTGGGAGCTGTACTGTTAGATTTCAGTGCAGCCTTTAATATTATTGACCATAACCTGTTGTTGAAAAAACGTATGTGTTATGGGTTTTCAACCTCTGCCATATAATGGATTCAGAGCTATCTATCTAATAGAACTCAACAGGTTTTCTTTAATGGAAGCTTCTCTAATGTCAAACATGTAAAGTGTGGTGTAACGCAAGGCAGCTCTCTAGGCACGCTACTCTTTTCTATTTTTACCAACGACCTGCCACTGGCATTAAACAAAGCATGTGTGTCCATGTATGCTGATGATTCAACCATATAAGCATCAGCAACCACAGCTAAACCCTTAACAAAGAGTTGCAGTCTGTTTTGGAATGGGTGGCCAGTAATAAAATGGTCCTAAACATCTCTAAAATGAAGAGCATTGTATTTGCTACAAATAATTCCCTGTGTTCTAGACCTCAGCTGAATCTAGTAATGAATGGTGTGGCTGTTGAACAAGTACAAGAGACTAAATTACTTGGCATTACCTTAGAATGTAAACTGTCATGGTCAAAACATATAGATTCAATGGTTGTAAAGATGGGGAGAGGTCTGTCCGTAACAAAGAGATTATCTGCTTTTTTGACCCCGCATTCAAAAAATCAAGTCCTGCAGGCTCTAGTTTAGTCTTATCTTGATTATTGTCCAGTCGTGTGGTCGAGTGCTGCAAGGAAAGACATAGTTAAGCTGAAGCTGGCCAACAACAGAGCGGTACGTCTTGCTCTTCATTGTAATAAGAGGGCTGATATAAATACTATGCATGCCAGTCTCTCTTGTCTAAGAGTTGAGGAGAGACTGACTGCATCACTTCTTTTTATAAAAAACATTCATGTGTTGAAAATCCCAAATTGTTGCATAGTCAACTTACACAAAGGTCTGACACACACACTTGGACCACCCGACATGTCACCAGGGGTCTTTTGACAGTCCCCAAACCCAGAACAAATTCAAGAAAGTGTACAGTATTTTATAGAGCCATTATTGCATGTAACTCCATTCCATCTCATATTTCTCAAATGAACAGCAAACCTGGTTTCAACAAACAGATAAAGCAACACCTCAGGGCACGACGCCTCTTCCCTATTTGACCTCGATAGTTTGTGTGCATGTATTGGTATTGATATGTAGGCTACGTGTGCCTTTTACAATTTTTTATTGATGTAGTTCTGTCCATGTCTACTAATGTTCCGTATTATCTCATGTTTCATGTTTTGTGTGGATACCAGGAAGAGTAGCTGTTGCTTTTGCAACAGCTAATGGAGATCCTAATAAAATAAATACCAAAAAAGATCACTGTCTGTTTTTTATTACCAGAGCAGAGATGTTTAGAGGAAAAGGGGACCAGGAGAGGGAGGTAGGAGGAGAATGAGAAGGTGTAGGTGGAGAGGAGGAAGAGCATGAAGAAGAGGACGAGGAAGAGTTTGGGTGCGGAAAAGAAAGAGGAGGAGGCAGAGAAGAAGAGAAAAAGGGAAACAGTCTTTCATTTAAACAAATAATTCAAGGTATTTGCGGCGAAGTGAAAATATGACTGGGAAGAAACATACTGTCAGACTGTATTCACCTCTGGGAGAAATGTGCAGAAATTAGTCACAGTTACACTGAGATATGCCGGTGAAGTATGATTCAAAGTTCCTGTGTATGTTCAAATAATCTGTCCCCCTCCTCTCCTACTTGTCCTTCACTTCCTCTACTCCCCCCCTCCTCCACCTCCTATCCTTCTCCTCATCCAATCTGTTCTTCTCCCCAGTGCAGGGGAAGACAGGGCTGGTCATATGATGTGTTTTATGGGGCACTGGCAGAAGAACTGGCAAAGTGGTGTTTGGACACAGCGCAGGGAAGCCAACATGAATTATAAATATGATGGAATGCAATCCCGGCCAGCTCTGACCTTTAGCTGTCTCCTCTCCATGCGATGTCTCAGAAGGAAGGACTTCCTAATCTCTGTCGGCTGGGTAGTGAGAAGTGTGTGCGTAGCAGGACAGTGTGTGCGTATGTTTGTGTGTATCTGTGTGCGTATGGTTGTGTGAATGTGTGTGCGTGGGAAGTCAGTATAAAATGAATTGTTTTGTATTCTTGACTTTAGAACGTCCCCGTGAATAAACCTTTTTGACTATTTTAGCTGGGCCTCCGTCTGTTTCATTCGAACAGGATCTTACAAATTCTGGTTTGCAGACTGAGTAATATAATTAAATTGGGTTATATACCCGGAGAACATAATTCTCTTATCAGTTTTCCTTTTCAACTATATCTGCTATAACTATAACGATATGTGCCTATTTATTTCTGCTCATTGTGTGGATCTCTCCTTACTCTACCTGGTTCTGTTGGTACGGTTGTTGCTCCTCATCCCTGTCAGCAACGTCCTGTTGGGGAACAGCAGGTCTCCAGTATCATTCCTCCGCCGGTCCAGACTGAACTCCCCCAGTGAGCTTTTGAGGGGGAACTTCACGCTGCTATGGTCTACCTCCAATGTCCCCACCTCCGACGAGAACAGTCCCTCTCCCGCGTCTGGACCAATCCGCTCGCCCAGCAAGACTCTCCAGATGAGGTTCTCTGGGTCTGGCTTCTCCTCTAAAGGCCTGCTGGCTGCCGGGGCAGGGACTGCTACACCGCCTGTGTGACTGCTGTTGCCATCTGTTGGGATGGCAGGAAGGGAGAGGAAAGTTAGAGAAATTATTAAAGTGGGAGAAAGCCTTATATACTCAGCAAAAATAAACGTCCCTTTTTCAGGACCCTGTCTTTCAAAGATAATTCGTAAAAATCTAAATAACTTCACAGATCTTCATTGTAAAGGGTTTAAACACTGTTTCCCATGCTTGTTCAATGAACCATAAACAATTCATGAACATGCACCTGTGGAATGGTCGTTGAGACACTAACAGCTTAGAGACGGTTGGCAATTAAGGTCACAGTTATGAAAACTTAGGACACTAAAGAGGCCTTTCTACTGACTCTGAAAAAACCCCCAAAAGATGCCCAGGGTCCCTGCTCATCTGTGTGAACATGCCTTAGGCATGCTGCATAGAGGCATGAGGACTGCAGATGTGGCCAGGGCAATAAATTGCAACGTTTGTACTGTAAGACATCTAAGACAGTGCTACAGGGAGACAGGACGGACAGCTGATCGTCCACACAGTGGCAGACCACGTGTCTGCTTCTTCTGTGCGTGATTTCCTGCAAGACAGGAATGTCAGTGTTCTGCCATGGCCAGCGAAGAGACATGATCTCAATCTCCTTGAGCACATCTGGGACCTGTTGGATCGGAGAGAGCGCCTAAGACAGCGATGCAGGGAAACAGGACGGACAGTTGATCGTCCTCGCAGTGGCAGACCACGTGTAACAACACCTGCACAGGATGGTACATCCGAACATCACACCTGCGGGACAGGTACAGGATGGCAACAACAAGTGCCTGAGTTACACCAGGAATGCACAATCCCTCCATCAGTGATCAGACTGTCTGCAATAGGCTGAGAGAGGCTGGACTGAGAGCTTGTAGGCCTGTTGTAAGGCAGGTCCTCACCAGACATCACCGGCAATAACGTCGCCTATGGGCACAAACCCACCGTCGCTGGAGCTGACAGGACTGGCAAAAAGTGCTCTTCACTGACGAGTCGCGGTTTTGTCTCACCAGGGGTGATGGTTGGATTCGCGTTTATCGTCGAAGGAATGAGCGTTACACCGAGGCCTGCACTCTGGAGCGGGATCGATTTGGAGGTGGAGGGTCCGTCATGGTCTGGGGCAGTGTGTCACAGCATCATCGGACTGAGCTTGTTGTCATTGCATGCAATCTCAACGCTGTGCATTACAGGGAAGACATCCTCGTCCCTCATGTGGTACACTTCCTGGAGGCTCATCCTGACATGACCCTCCAGCATGACAATGCCACCAGCCATACTGCTCGTTCTGTGCGTGACAGGAATGTCAGTGTTCTGCCATGGCCAGCGAAGAGCCCGGATCTTAATCCCCATTGAGCACGTCTGGGACCTGTTGGATCGGAGGGATGAGGGCTAGGGCCATTCCCCCAGAAATGTCCGGGAACTTGCAGGTGCCTTGGTGGAAGAGTGGGGTAACATCTCACAGCAAGAACTGGCAAATCTGGTGCAGTCCATGAGGAGCTGATGCACTGCAGTGCTTAATGCAGCTGGTGGCCACACCAAATACTGACTGTTACTTTTGATTTTGACCCCCCCCCCCCCTTTGTTCAGGGACACATTATTCCATTTCTGTTAGTCACATGTCTGTGGAACTTGTTCAGTTTATGTCTCAGATGTTGAATCTTGTTATGTTCATACAAATATTTACACATATTAAGTTTACTGAATATAAACGCAGTTGACAGTGAGAGGACGTTTCTTTTTTGCAGAGTTTACTAAGCCGAACAAGAGGTGTTTCCTGGTCAGGTGGTCAAGAAGAACTCCTGGTGCTTTTTATAGAGTATGTAAAGAGACATTTTATGTGCAGTTTGTACACAACAACAAAACAACACACAAAGCCTTTCTGCACATTCCAAACGGTAGTAGAGAGTGCCTCATACCCTGACTACACCACTCGCGGTATTCAATTATTGCACCCACACTGCTCACGCGCGTCTGCGTTGCCAAGGGCTAGAATAGAAGTGTGTTGTGTTGGAGCTAGAAACACACACAGTGCAGTAATACCTAGCAATAAAAATAACAAATACATACATATAAAAATGGTCAAGTTGTGGTCTCAATTTTTATTTGTACAGCATGTATTTGTTATACACTACCGTTCAAAAGTTTGGGGTCACTTAGAAATGTCCTTGTTTTTGAAAGAAAAGCAAAAACAAAATGTCCATTTTAAAATAACATAAAATTGATCAAAAATACAGTGTAGACATTGTTAATGTTGTAAAGGACTATTGTAGCTGGAAACGGCAGATTTTTTATGGAATATCTACATAGGTGTACAGAGGCCCATTATCAGCAACCATCACTCCTGTGTTCCAATGGCACGTTGTGTTAGCTAATCCAAGTTTATCATTTTAAAAGGCTAATTGATCATTAGAAAACCCTTTTGCAATTATGTTAGCACAGCTGAAAATGGTTGTGCTGATTAAAGAAGCAAGTTTCCCTAAGTTTCTTAGGGGCATAATTCCTTCAGCCTCCTGAGCTTGAGAGGCGCTGTTGCACCTGTTTGTGTGAATTGACCATTTCAGGTTGTCAGTGATGTGCATGCTGAGGAACTTGAAGCTTTTGACCCTCTCCGATGAGGCCCTGTCGATGTGGATGGGGGCGTGCTCTCTCTGCTGTCTCCTGTAGTTCACGCTCAGCTCCTTCGTTTTGTTGACGTTGAGGGAGTGGTTATTTTCCTGGTACCACTTCGACAGGGCTCTCACTTCCTCCCTGTGGTCTGTCTCGTCGTTGGTGGTAATCAGACCTACCACTGTTGTGTCGTCAGGAAACTTGATGATTGAGTTGGAGATGTGCGAGGCCACGCAGTCATGGGTGAACAGGGAGTACAGGAGGGGGCTGAGCACGCACTCCTGCGGGGCCCACGTATTGAGAACCAGTGTGTCGGAGTTGTTGTTGCCTACCTTCACCACTTGGGGTCGGCTTGGAAGTCCAGGACCCAGTTGCACAGGGAGGGGTTCAGACCCTGAGCTTAGTGATGAGCTTGGAGGGCACTATGGTGTTGAAAGCTGAGCTGTAGTCGAACAGCATTCTTCCATAGGTATTTATCTTGTTCAGGTGGGATGGGGCAGTGTGTAGTGCAATGGCAATTGCGTAGTCCGTGGATGAGTTGCTGCGATATGCAAATTGTAATGGGTCTAGGGTGTGGGGTAAGGTGGAAGTGATATGATCCTTAACTAGCCTCTCAAAGCATTTCATGATGAAAGAAGTGAGCGCTACGGGGCGATAGTCATTCAGCTCAGTTACCTTCACTTTTTTGGTACAGGAACAATGGTGGACATCTTGAAGCAAGTGTGGACAACAGGCTGGGATATGGAGAGATTGAATATGTCCATAAACACTCTAGTCAGATGGTCTGCACTTGCTCTGAGGACGCGGATTGGGATGCCGTATGGCCAGGGAGCCTTGCGAGGATTAAAATGCTTAAATAACTTACTCACATCAGCTACAGATAGCGATAGTCCTGAGGGTCGGGGGCCCGCATCAGCAGCTCAGTGTTGTTTTCCCTCTCTCTCTCTCTCTCTCTCTCTCTCTCTCTCTCTCTCTCTCTCTCTCCCTCTCTCCCTCTCTCCCTCTCTCTAAGTTATTGTATTGGTATATTGGTTTCTAGTATATTGGTGTTACCTGTGTATTGTGGTGGGGTTGGGCTGTCCTGGTCACAGTCAATGGCTGCTGTCTCCTCATACACCTCATTGGTCTCCTGGCCCTCGGCCCGTGCCATCCCGGCCCCCTTCTTCAACAAACGGTTCTGCTGAGTCTCAGGTATCGCCTTGTCATACGTGCTCCCGTTGGGGGCCACCATACTGCCCATCTCCACGGAAACCCCAGGGGCGGTGCTGTCGGGACCGGTGTAGACAGGGGGTTGAGGGACGGGGGACAGGAACTCCCGTAGGACGGTGTACTCGTACGTAATGTAAGGGATATGACCATTCTGGTTCCACACCTATGAGCAGACAAAATAGCACCAGAGAGCTCATCCATTCCCTCCTGCTCTCTCCTACCAAACTCAGTCAATTGTACATATAAAGGAAGCAATTCCCTTACGTTGATGACTTTTTGCAAATCCAATCAGTTTTCCACGTTGATTAAACGTCATCACATATTATTTTTTTGTTGAAATTACGTGGGATTTTGTACCCTGCACCTACAAGTTACTGGATACGTGTACACTACTTCTAAATTAGAGATTACCCAGAGGCCCTGGCTGCTCGGCGAGGGGAGGGAGCAGAGCAGACCTCAGCAGGATACAGTACCAGAACATTGATGGCCTGGTTGATGGGCCCTTTGGCTACGATGTACTCGATTCCCGTCTCATACACATCCATGGGCCGCCGGTACTTGAAGACGGTACCCGCCGCATGGAAGTTCTGGGGGCTGTCCACCTTGTAGTTTCCATTGAAAAAGAAGTTCCCCGCCTGATCAGTCACAGCTGTGTGGGAGATAGGATAGAACATAGTCTCATGGAGGGGATGGAGGACCATTGGAGGAGGACCGGTTGGTTGACTCTATGGAAAGGTCATATCTTTGATGTTCACTGTAAACTGGAATTTCTACTCCCCATACATGACCATAAATGAATACTATAAAGTCAATTCAAGAGATCATGAAGGAAATTAAAGTATATAGATGATCTGATTAATTTCAGTTGATTAATGTACTTCCTTTACCAACTTCCCACTATCAAGATTAATGGTTATCCCATTGCGGGGGAGAAAATACCCTTTGTATTTGCTGAAAATCTTGAATAAAATGTTTTACACCTTCTTCTTGTCATTAAATTATATGGATCCTAATGACATCACACCGTACCAACAGGAGACATTAGAAATGTTTGTATAGATGGCATAGGGAGCAGGATAAAAAGGAAGTACCCACCCAAAACATCAGCTGACTTCTTCCTCTCAATGATCTGGATGTCCCAGGAGCCCTCAGGGATTGTTGTGATAAAGTAGTAACCTTGGAGACAGGAAACAGGAAACATTATGATGACTCCATTTTACCTGCAACTAAATAGCCTGGACATCAGAGGAGTCGGCTTAAGAATCACATAGACCTTGTTGTCAGACTCAGCTCTGAACTGTCTGTAGTTATCTTTCAGTGACATATTTGGGGGGCTTGTCACACTCGTACACACTCGTACCCAAACTGGTGGCCCCGCGGCGGAAGTTTCCATTGACCCTGCTGCAGCTGCTGCCATCCCCCTGACACACTCCACACGTATCCAGTGTATTGGGCGAGAAGAGCATTCCATCACACCCGATTGGCTGCAGAAATTATGTTAACACAAACAAGATCATTATCTTCTTGAATCATTTCAGCACATGCAAAGCCAGTTGAAGAAGTATTGATACACTTTTATCATGTGACCAGGATAATAAGCCTTTCGGCCATTCTCACAGAATATGCAAAACCATTTCCTCGGCAGATGAAGAAACAAGCGTTCCCTGACCTCACATCTGCCATCCACACAGACCCCTCTGTAGTTGCTGTACTTGCAGGATGTTCCGTCTCGAGCAGGAACCATCAGCTGTCTCGGGCCGTCGGCTGTGGTGCAGTGCAGGTCACATGGGTTACTGGAGATATGGACATAGTCATCTGTGGATGGATGGATGGACACAAAGGTCAGCGTTCACAGTGTAATAACGAGCCTCGAGGACAGGCCACACAGGAGGGAATGACACAGAGCTGAGTGGGTTTAATATGGTTGTTTTACCCGGATACAGGGGTTTCCAGTGGTAGTTCCTGCCATTGTAGACCTGTGAGTTGAACGACCAGCACTGCTCTTCCCTGAAGCTTCTCCCAGAGGAAAGGCAGTCCTGCACAAGACAGAAAATATACACACACTTTTCTGTCTGTTCCATGTGTTTTTTATTTTATAATGGTTTTACAATATGTAATTAAAGGGTGCGACAGGGTCTGGCAACTCTGGAACAAAAGCCTGTTCACCCTGTTGCTCTTCAGGACCAGGGTTAATGGCCACAGCACTAAACCTTAAAGGGCAATCCGCTGTTGAAACAATAACAAAGGGGTTCCCCTCCACTGTTTCAGTAAAAAGCTGAGGGATGGGGCTGGAAAAATGTAACCACTCAAATTCATAGACTATATTCATAGATTATAGTTTTAATCATGTGTTGAGGCTATAGGCTGTCAGTGTTTGTTTACAAACATTGGAGTTAAACAATGTTATATTTGGGGTTCTGATTGGTACGACAGTTGAACTAAGCTTCTGAAGCATTTCTAAGTGTCACGCCCTGATCTGTTTCACTTGTCCCTGTGATTGTCTCCACCCCCTCCAGGTGTCGCTTATTTTCCCCAGTATATTTATCCCTGTGTTTCCTGTCTCTCTGCGCCAGTTCGTCTTGTATGTTTAGTCAAGTCAACCAGTGTGGTTTTCACCATACTCCTTTTCTATTCTCTTTTGCTAGTCTTCCTGGTTTTGACCACTGCCTGACTCTGGACTACTTTCCTGCCTGCCTGATCATCCTGCCTGCCCTGACCTTGAATGTGCCTGCCCTTCGGTACCTATTGGACTCTGAGCTGGCTTTGACCATTTGCCTGTACACGACCATTCTCTTGCTCTTCCTTTTTGGATGAATAAACATTGTAAGACTCCAACCATCTGCCTCCTGCATCTGGGTCTCGCCTTGTGCCCTGATAATAAGTTATATTCTTCAAAAATCAGTGGGCACATATCACTACTTTATAAGTCCAGAAATGTATGTAATACCTGCAGATTACCCCTTTAAGCTATTTATATCTCAATTGATAAGAAAAAGAGCTGTATTAATTTCTGCATCATGTACTTTGGGTTGTGGGGTAATGTGTCAACATGCATTTTGCTAACGACAGGAAAAGGGCTGGCAGTACTAGATGGATGCTAACCTTGGTGTTACAGAGGAGGTATTTTTTCTTAGTGCCAGTGCAGGTCATGTTGTCTCTACCAGCGGCTGCTTTCTTTCTTTGGATAGAAAATACATACATTTAATACATGTGCTAAATTAATAACTTTATGGAGTATAATAGAATAGAAAATAACAGGTTAGAATATAATTGAATAGAATAACAATAGAACAGAACATTATAGAATAGCATATTTCTTTCAGTGGACTGACCTCTGTTTGAGACAGTGCCTCTCCTGGGACATGACCCCACCTCCACAGGTGCGCGTGCAGGCGGTCCACTTGGCCCACTCCCCCCACCAGTATGTGGTGGACTCCAGCTCATCCTCCAGACTGTTGGAGGCTGCCCCTTCCTCCTAGACACAACACAGCACCCTTAGAGAACAACAGCAGAACAGGGCCCTGTACACACAGTGTGACTAATTATAAGCATGTCTAGCCACTCTGACAATCTGAGTGAAGTGGAGACGAATGATATCTACAGTTGTGCTCTCCTTGTAAAAGGAATGAGAGAAAACAGCTGTGGGTTTTTATGAGAGAACTAATGTAAGAAGGACCAGTCAGAAGATGAGAGGGACAGAAAGACGGAGCAAGAGTGCGTGAGTGAACAACTGGCAAATAGAGAAAAACAGAGAGAAAGAAAGGTGTGTGTGTGTAAGCGATGGGCCATCATATGCATAGACAAAGTAAGAGAGAGGTGGAGCGCGTACCTGTCCCCTGGTTGAAAGGTTCCCTACAGACAAAGCCAGGGTGAGGAACCGCAGTAGCACCAGGCTAGACTCCCCACATTTTTCCCACGACCAGATCCACATCCTGACAAGAGAAAATATACAGATGGGACAGAAGAGTAAGAGCTGAAGACTCACACCCATAAACGTTAACTACAGATGTAAGATCTTAATTTGATCACCTTGTTGCAGGAGAACATTTAACATGCATGTGAGGTTTAAAAAGGCTTCTAAAGTTATAAGACACATAATAATTAGAATTTCCTTATTTTCCTGTTGTATAAGACTGGCTCAAATTAAGATCCTACATCAGGTACTGACAAACAGAGCGGGAAAACACTTTGATTTCGAAAGACATTGTCACGTTCCTGACCTATTTCTGTTAGTTTGTTATATGTGTTAGTTGGTCAGGACGTGAGTTTGGGTGGGCATTCTATGTTTTCTGTTTCTATGTTGGTTTATGGGTTGCCTGGTATGGCTCTTAATTAGAGGCAGGTGTTTGGCGTTCCTCTAATTAAGAGTCATATTTAGGTAGGTGTTTTCACAGTGTTCGTTGTGGGTGATTGTCTCCTGTGTTTGTGTATGTCGTTACGCCACACGTGACTGGTTTCGGTTTGTTTGTTCAGTGTCATTTATGTGTAGTTTTTTTTCCCTGTTCGTGCGTTCTCATGTGTTATGTGAGTCCGTCGTTCAGATCTGTCTACACCGTTTATTTGTTTTGTTAGTGTATTAGTCGAGTTCGTGTTTTTTCGTTAATAAATCATGTCTACAAACTCAGCTGCATTTTGGTTCGATCCCTGTTCCTCCTCTTCTGATGAAGAGGAGGAGGAAAGCCGTTACAGACATCCTCAATAAACACTTTGTATATCTGATACAGTCGACTCTTAACAAGGGCACAATCATATCAAATCGTTATTTGTCACATGCGCCGAATACAATGGGTGTAGACCTTACCGTGAAATGCTTTCTTACAAGCCCTTAACCAACAATGCAGTTTTAAGAAAATATTTACTAAATAAACTCAAGTAAAAAATATATATTTTAAAAGTAACACAATAAAATAACAATAATGAGGCTATATACAGGGGGTACTGGTACAGAGTCAATGTGCGGGGGCACAGGTTAGTCAGTGTAATTTGTAAATGTAGGTAGGGGTAAAGTGACTATGCATCAATAATAAACAGCGAGTAGCAGCAGTGTAAAAACAAAGGTGGGTGTCAATGTAAATAGTCTGGGTAGCCATTTGATTAATTGTTCAGCGGTTTTATGGCTTGGGGGTAGACGCTACTAAGAAGCCTTTTGGACCTAGACATGGCGCTCCGGTACCGCTTGCCGTGTGGTAGCAGAGAGAACAGTCTATGACTTGGGTGACTGGAGTCTTTGACACCTCGTAGTATATAGGTCCTGGATAGCAGGAAGCTTGCCACCGTGATGTACTGATGCACTATAAGATAAGAGCAAACTCTGTTCACAGAAGTTCACCAGTCCCAGTTCAAACACAACATTTTTTACTTACTCCAGATATCCGTATGCTGCGGTATAAAACACGCTTTTATAACAGTCCTTAGCTATCACATATATCAGGGGGCGACTATCCATGCAAATGTGTTAAACAGACCATATTAGAGCACTTACAGGTGTTTCAGAGGAAACATATTCATGCCAGACCCATGTAGGCTTCAACGTAAATGTCTTAGTTTTAGTGCACTGGCAATCACTGTATACTTGGATAAAACCTTGAGATAGTCAGGTGGTGACACAGGCAGGCTGTTGAGTGAGCACAGGTGTTGGAGACTTGGACCATGAAAGCAGCATGTAAAAGTTAAACAAGTCTTAGTACTGGATTGACTAAGGTACATTTCCTGACTCAAGGTCTAGGCTTCCACGCAGGTAGGCCTTTGATTCCTCTACCTCAGTGTGAATGCATCGTCTGGCCCAGGTGCTTACTCTAAGGTAACACAAACACACACAGTCAAACACACACTCACATACATTCATGCAAGCACACACACACACCAGTGACATAAACATCCAGTCACGCTCCGATTCTAGGAAAGGCCCCCTTGCACATCCCCCTGTCCCGTCTCTCCTCCTCATCAGCCCCACAGCTCCACTTAGGTAGGCTTCTTAAAATAAGCAAACATATCGTCTAGCCCTGTTTGCAGTCTGGCTTTTTCTGGCACTATATATTGGTGACAGGTGTCTTAAACTACCCACTGGAACACCTGGAGTTCATTATCCTCCCAGACACAGCTGGAGTACGTTCAGCTGCCAAACACACACTCACTCTCTCTCTCCCCACACAGACAACGCAGTCTCTCACAGACCCCTCAGTCTGTCGCCCGCGAGTCAGGCCTTCCTCCTCACAAGGCGTCCCAGGGCCACAGAGAAGAGTAAACACAGCCCTGTGTGTCTCCCCATAGCCACACCCCCAGCATCCCCCTCCACTCTGTCCCCCTGGGGCACACTGCTCAGGGGAGGAGGGGTGTTTTTTCTTCATTGGCAGCAGACAGACAGCGGACAGTCCCTGGAGAGGCTGTGGGGAGCTGGGGCTGCTCCGACCAGGGCTGTCTGTTCTGGATGGAAGGCCCAGGCAGACTCATCCTTTCTGGAGGAGCTGTTTAACCAGACTGGGGTTCCTTCCTCCTTCCTCCTACCTCCTTTCTTAGCAAGCCTTCTCACGTTCATATGTGAAGTGGAAAAGGTATGTTGCTCCAACTCAATTGTCCGCTGCTCTCCACGAGTCCTCAACCTCGCTCTGCTTACACCAAGTGCAGAGAGAGGAGCGCAGGCAGACAGACACATAGAGGCTGAGAGAAGTTAAGAAGAGGTCACTCACGTTTTGGAGTGGAGAGAGAGTGCATGTGGTCTGTCTTTGCGGAATGAGTGACACTTTAGACATGGTTTCTAATAACCACCACGTTGGGGACTCAGAGTGCCTTCAAGTAGTTTGTTCCACGCCTCATTCTGTGTGCATTGTTTTTCCTCAGTGACCATAACCATAATTGATGTGTTCTTTGTGAGTAATGGTCTAGCTACTAAATCCTTCTCCTTCACACTGAGGCACTTTCAAACAGCTGAGCCTACCATCCTCAGAGCAGCTGGTGGGGATTTCTCCTTTATCAGGTAAACTTTGTGTCACTAGCTAGCTTAAGATGAATGCACTAACTGTAAGTTGCTCTGGACAAGAGCGTCTGCTAAATGACTAACATTTTTAAATGTAAGAAAGTGCAGAATTCTGCAATCTCTACAATCACCACTCTTGACGCCAAGCAATTGACTTAATTTCACTATTGTTTAAGAAATAATAATTACAGAATGTACACTGACTATCTTAGACTGGTACTTTTCACAATATTGATCCACAATCATTGAGTAATAATTTGTGTAGATTTCTACTCAAGATCCTAATTCTGCTGCAGTAGATGAGAACTAGATTTGATCATCTTCGTTTAACACGTTTAACAGAATACCTATGACATCATCAAAACGAATGCATTTAGTATTTTATTGTTCAAATCACTTTTTCATTGTGCAGTTTCAGAACTTGAATTAGCATGAAAAAGATCCTCCCCCTCATCAGTCTCTCCCACAGCAGTAGAGAGCTCTCCATCAGCACACACACATTCACAACCACACACGCATTCACAACCACACACACACAAACACACACACACATTTGTTTTGGCCAGGAACAGGAGACAAGTCTCATTGGCTCGACTACCACATCACAAAACATACTTCACGGTAGACACACACACACACAGAATCACTTATGAACACACACACATTATACACACACACACACACACACACACACACTTTTACACACAGACAGGCTGGAGGAGTGTAAATATTTACCCACTTACCTAGCTGCAGTCCAGGGGCCGCTGAGTTGTGTGATGCCGGGTCAGAGTGGGTGGTGTGGTGGTGGTGCTGCTGTGGAGATGTGTGTGCAGAGGGAGAGAGAGGGAGAGAGGTAAAGTGTGTGCCTTGCATCTCTCTTCCCCTCCCTCCCTCCCTTCCTCCCTCACCCCCTCTCCTCCCCTCCACCCCCTTCTCCTCCCAGCAGCAGGAGGAGCCCTGCAGCAGGCTCCCGAACGGTGCCAAGCACTGGGGTCTGCCTCTCTTGCCTCTGATGCTGCTGTATGTGGTGGGGACTCTGTCCTATTGACAGGCCAGCGCAAGCCTGGCAGCTCAACTCTCTCTCTGCTCTCGCCCTCTACTCCACTTCGCTCCACTCCACTCGCAGGTCAGACAGAGGAGGATGTTGCTGTTTCCAACAGTGGGAAACCCCCCTACCCCTCCCCTAAACCCCCAACCTCCTATCCCATCACCCCTTCCCCTCATCTTCTCAGTCCCCTGAACATCCTTTCTCCCATTTCATCTTCAGGTGCTGATATCTTGCCCTGTGTGCTTGTTTCCATGTGGAGAGAACACACCAGGAAGTAGTTCATGATGAGTTTCAGAGCAGGACCCTACCTATCACTGAGGTGGATCCAGAATATCTAAGGCCCTATACATAAACAAACATTTAAATTAGAAAGCATTATGCATATCAAAGTTACAGATACGAGGAGAGTGAACGAAAAAGAGAAAGACGATGGAGAAAGTAAGAGAGGTTGAGTCTCTAGAATGTCTTGAGCAGCACAGAGAGAGAGAGAGAGAGAGAGAGAGAGAGAGAGAAACAAAAAGGCGAAAGTGAGATAGATTGAGTCTCTAGAATATCTCAAGCAGCAGAGAGAGAGTGAGAGACTGAGACTGGGAGGACCACCATGCCTGCCCACAACGTCTGCACCCAGCAGCCACATGTTCTCTCTGCTACGCTGCCTCTGTGTCTGCTACGTGCATTAGGATTCCTCTACTACACTACACTGCTAGGCTTCAATCACATGCTCCATACAATCACACAGATTGCTCCATACAATCACACAGTAAACATTACACATACAGAAGTTTCAAAACAATAAAGACATCACAAATGTCATATATACAGTGTTGTAACAATGTACAAATGGTTAAAGTACACAAGGGAAAATAAATAAGCATAAATATGGGTTGTATTTACAATGGTCACACAAATTCAAATTCAAGCTGCTTTATTGGCATGAAAAACATTGTGTCAATATTGCCAAAGCAACAATGTATACAATATACATTGTAATAAAATTATAAACAATGACAAATAATAATATAGAATGGCAGTAAATAATAATACAAAATTAAATATAAAAATAGTAACAATAAAATGGTAACAGTCAATAATCGAATGTAATGTAATAAAAAATGAAACTATAACTAACTTAAAACTAAATAACGGTCATCTTCACCATTACATCGGTACTACAACTACTATCATCATTACCACTACTACCACCACCACCATCATTAAACTGCTATCATTACCATTACCACCCATACCACTACTATTTGGAATGATAAACAACAATAATAATAGTAATAACAATAACAGTAATAACAATAACAGTCATAATAAGTAAGTTACTGCTTACTATGCAGATGTTATTATTCAGTGTCCCTCAGGCTATGGCAGGCAAATACATATTTGGATGCAAGAGGAGCCATTGCTCCTTCTCCCATGAGTATTTTTAGTTTTTCCTCTGGGTTTAATAAGTTAAAATTTGGAATAAATGTAGACATTTCTGTGAATAATGAATCTCCTGGTGAGGAATATTTATCACAGTAAAGGAGAAAGTGCATCTCTGTTTCTACATCCCCTGTCGTGCAGTGACCACATACACGCTCCTCTTTGGGTAGCCATGTCTTTTTATGTCTGCCGGTTTCTATTGCCAATCGGTGGTCACTCAGCCTGTACTTGGTAAGGATCTGTCTCTGCTTCGTATCTCTGACAGAGTAGAGATATTCAGCCAATTCATATTCTCTGTTTAGGGTCAGATAGCAATTTAGTCGGCTTTTGGATTTTGTTTCGTTTTTCCAATGTTGTATATATGAGTCCTTTGATTGGTTCATGATTTTGTTTATTGGAATTCTTTCTTTTGAAGCAGTGCTGGTGTCAGCTTGGTTGGTAAGGTCCAACACCAGCTGACTGAGAGGGCTCGTTTCTGGGCTCAGCTCTTGGGTTTGAAGTGCTTTAAATTGCAGACTCGAATTTGGACTTGAATTTAGATGTAGCCAAAATTTTAATGATCTTTTCTGTATTTTCATTATTACTGGAATGCGGCCCAATTCTGCTCTACATGCATTAGTTGGTGTATTTCTCTGGACTTTTAGGATTTTACGACAGAATTCTGCATGTAGGGCTTCAATTGGATGTTTGTCCCACATTTAAAGTCCAGTTTAAAAGTCAAGTCTCTCTCTCTCTCTCTCTCTCTCTCTCTCTCTCTCTCGTCTCTCCTCTTCTCTCTCTCTCTCTCTCTCTCTCTCTCTCTCTCTCTCTCTCTCTCTCTCTCTCTCTCTCTCTCTCTCTCTCTCTCTCTCTCTCTCTCTCTCTCTCTCTCTCTCTCTCTCTCTCTCTCTCTCTCTCTCTCTCTCTCTCTCTCTGTCTCTCTCTCTGTCTCTGTCTCTCTCTGTCTCTCTCTCTCTCTCTGTCTCTGTCTCTGTCTCTGTGTGGAGAAGCGGTCTGGAGACAGTATGGTTAGTACACACAGACAAGAGGAAACATTAGAGAGTTTTTTCCCCCTCCACAGATGTTGGAAAATAAATATATACTGTTTCAGTCAATGACGCTCTTTCAGTGAGAGAGAGATTCTAGAATAAAAAGGTGTATTCCCAAACTGAGATATAAACAATACTGGCATTTTGTTGGTTTTATTTACATTGATTTCAGTCATCATTTATATGTCTGAAATCTGAATTATAACACATTTTATCTGAATTGTTAAGCTCTATTTATTTCTGAGGTGTGTTTAACAGTTTATTTTAAACTGCCTCACTTCTCTTAAAATTATGTAAGCCATTGAGGTACTTGATAAATTCATTTTAGTCCATTTCAATGGTTATAGTTTTATCTTTTTAAATTCTCACCTACTTCCTCTGAGCTCAGAAGCACAGTGACAGCTCCTCTTCAGCAGGAGAGGAAAGGAGCTGTCATAACATTCTCTGATGTCCTCTTGGCTCACAGCCCAAGTTTATTCAAGCTGGTACTGCTCTTAAACAGACACATTCATGCTCACAGACAGACAGCCAGACAGATTGGCAGACCTACACATCATCAAGCACATAGACAGACAGGCACACACACAAAATATAACTACATACCTACAGACCAACACACACACACACAAAGTATGCATGTGCCCTGGATATATTCTCTACATGGGAGTTTAACAGATAACTATTCTATACTCATACAGTATGTACACTGAGTGTACAAAACATTAGGAACACCTGCTATTTCCATGAGATAGACTGACCAGGTGAATCTAGGTCAAAGCTATGATCCCTTATTGATGTAACCTGTTAAATCCACTTCAATCCGTGTAGATGAAGGGGAGGAGACAGGTTAAAAAATGATTTTTAAGCCTTGAGACAATTGAGACATGGATTGTGTATGTGTGCCTTTCAGAGGTTGAATGGTCAAAACAAAATATTTAAGTGCCTTTGAACGGGGTATGGTAGTAGGTGCCAGGCCCACCGGTTTGAGTGTATCAAGAACTGCAACGCTGCTGGGTTTTTCACACTCAGCAGTTTCCTGTGTGTATCAAGAATGGTCCACCACCCAAAGGACATCCAGCCAACTTGACAAAACTGTGGAAAGCATTGGAGTCAACATGGGCCATCATCCCTGTGGAACGCTTTCGACACCTTGTAGAGTCCATGCCCCAACATATTGAGGCTGTTCTGAGGGCAAAAGGGGGTCCAACTCAATGTTTTGTATACTCAATGTATCTCCAAGTCACTTTCCAAATATACTTTGGATATATTCCCACAGCTTTAAAACTTTTTTTTTTGTATTATGCGTTCACAGAGTTGACTAAACATCTTCTTTATTATTTGTAAAAGAACTGGAGGGCAGAAGGCAGAACTATTTATGAGCTAATCAAAAGGAAGCCCAGTGGTTTCTCAGATGCTTACAGGAAGTCCCTGGCAGCCACATTCCCACACTACTGTCCATGACTATGTTTAGACAGGGACAGGGCAGGGGTATGGGCCTGTTGAGGTGAAAGTAAGCATGATACACTTTCATTTTGTTTGCCCCCCCTCTCCTCTCACATTGCACTCTCAACAGGCTCAATCCATGACCTTTAACCTCAGATTTCTGGGGTCAGCCCCTTTCCAGGGGCCATTACAAATTTGAAAGGCTGTACAATGGGCTGGTATGGGGAGAACAGAGACCAGAGACCAGTGGCACTGAACGCCCACTGGGGTCCCCAAGCTAAGCCTGAGTGGCGTTCTGGTCGTGTGCCGAGTGCTAATGTTACCTCCCCTCCTGGAATAGGAGGCATGAGGTTGTGTTCCCAACTACACAGCAGCCCTTTGTGTTCTTTCATCAGCCCCACAGGGCAAGTGCAACCGTTGAGGAGAGATGAGGACCACCACCAGCTAGTTCTAAGGGCGTAGCCTTTTCCTGCAACCAAATTGCCCTCGAGTGGCCTCATGGGGGGAGTGTGTTTAATATTTTTCATAATTTCATAATTAATAAACATTATTTTGAAAAACAGGCCAAAATCTGGTGTTTCTATTTCAAACGTTTTGGTTATATTTCAGTGTTCTGTGATATATTTAAAGTGTAATATTCAGATGTAAACTCAAAATTGAATACGTTTAAACTCTATATCTGACACGGTACAGGTGTCTTCTTTTTTTAAGCCCATAACCATGTGTGTGAGGTGTATACTTTTGTTTGAAAGTAGATTTGTGTAAGACTACCAAGAAACACTCTGTGTGACCCTGATTTAGCACCCTGCCGTAATTAAAGGACTCACCCGTTCTACCATTCTCTCTATTAACTCAATTAGATCCATGCACTATTTGTATTCACTACTTCACAACTGCCTCTGGAAAAACTTTGAGCCATACAAAACATACTAAGAAAAAATTATGATGATCATTTTAATGCTGAGGAAAATACATTGTACAGTCATATGTGTCATTTATTAGGGGCACATATGTTTACAACTTGAAGTGTGGGTCTACCTTTATGTTGTGTTTCTATCACTGCTAACCTACCAGAGACAGTATTTGTTGATGGCACTGTGTCCTGTCAGAATTGAAATGGACAGAAATTAAGTTACCGTGTAATACAATGGTACTTAAAATGTATGGGATCTGTTTAATCCTAGATTTACCATGGCCTACCTAGATGTACCATGACCTACCTAGAAGTACCATGACCTACCTAGATGTACCATGACCTACCTAGATTTACCATGCCCTACCTAGATTTACCATGACACACCTAGATTTACCATGACCTACCTAGATTTACCATGACGCACCTAGATTTACCATGACCTACCTAGATTTACCATGACCTACCTAGATTTACCATGACCTACCTAGATTTACCATGACGCACCTAGATTTACCATGACCTACCTAGATTTACCATGACGCACCTAGATTTACCATGACCTACCTAGATTTACCATGGCCTACCTAGATGTACCATGACCTACCTAGAAGTACCATGACCTACCTAGATGTACCATGACCTACCTAGATTTACCATGCCCTACCTAGATTTACCATGACGCACCTAGATTTACCATGACCTACCTAGATTTACCATGACGCACCTAGATTTACCATGACCTACCTAGATTTACCATGACCTACCTAGATTTACCATGACCTACCTAGATTTACCATGACGCACCTAGATTTACCATGACCTACCTAGATTTACCATGACGCACCTAGATTTACCATGACCTACCTAGATTTACCATGACGCACCTAGATTTACCATGACCTACCATGATTTACCATGACGCACCTAGATTTACCATGACCTACCTAGATTTACCATGATGCACCTAGATTTACCATGACCTACCATGATTTACCATAACCTACCTAGATTTACCATGATGTACCTAGATTTACCATGACATACCTAGATGTACCATGACCTACCTAGATTTACCATGACGCACTTAGATTTACCATGACGTACCTAGATTTACCATGACGTACCTAGATTTACCATGACCTACCTAGATTTACCATGACCTACCTAGATTTACCATGACCTACCTAGATGTACCATGACCTACCTAGATGTACCATGACCTACCTAGATGTACCATGACCTACCTAGATGTACCATGACCTACCTAGATTTACCATGACACACCTAGATTTACCATGACGCACCTAGATTTGCCATGACGCACCTAGATTTACCATGACGCACCTGGATTTACCATGACGCACCTAGATGTACCATGACCTACCTAGATTTACCATGACGTACCTAGATTTACCATGATGCACCTAGATTTACCATGACCTACCTAGATTTACCATGATGCACCTAGATTTACCATGATGCACCTAGATTTACCATAACCTACCATGATTTACCATAACCTACCTAGATTTACCATGATGTACCTAGATTTACCATGACCTACCTAGATTTACCATGCATGTGACGGGCCAGGCCTCTCCATCATATGTATCATTAAGTGTCCTGGAGGATTTCATCGTGTACGGAACAGCCATCTCTATCTGGGTCACACTGATAGGTGAATGTAAACAGCATTGTATCGTGACACTGTAATGGCCCGTCCTCAGGGTGCGTTGTTAAGTGGCATAAAACTATGTTCAGAGGGCAAGTGAGCTCTGCATGCAGTATCACTGAAAAATTGTTTGGAAGAATGTGCTGTGTCTGTCTCTCATTCTCTCTCTCTCTCTCTCACACACACACACACACACACACACACACACACACACACACACACACACACACACACACACAACATTGCATTGATTATCTCTTCAACTGAACCTGTTATTCTAAACTGATCCTGTGTACTGTATCATATTTCAGTTACAGAAAATGAAAGCAATAAAGGACCTCTACCAGAGACTTGCATACACCAAACTGGTGGGACCAGGATGCTGCTTCGGCTCTGATGCTCCGCTTCTACTTTCAGGTATCATCACAAAGCAATCTCCCTCCTTCCCCTTTCCATTCACAATGAAGGCAATAGTAAATGTCAAACCTAGTTGAGATGTGTTCGGCTTGCACAAGTTTGAACACATTGACATCAAACTTATTATTATTATTTTTATTAGTTTTACACGAGTGGGAATATGCCTATGTCCACAGTTTCTACCACCTGTCTATGGCTGTGTCCTTCGTGTTGCTGCTACCCAAGATGAACCGCTATGCAGGGACAGACAACCCTGCCAAGCTCAGCTGCTACACCCTTTTTACCTCAACAATGCACACGGTTTCAGTGTTGGAAACATATTGCAGGAAGCACAGAACAAGTTCATTTCAGCTTGTTCAATGAGTAGTTGAATTGTGCCTATACTGCACTTAGGTCAGTTCTCTCCAACCCTGTTCCTGGAGAGCTACATTCCAGTTGGTTTTCACTCCAACCCTAATCTAAATCAGATAAAATGTTATTAGTCACATACACATGGTTAGCAGATGTTATTGTGAGTGTAGCGAAATGCTTGTGTTTTTAGTTTCAACAGTCCAGCAATATCTAACATCTAATCTAACAATTCCACAACAACTCCCTAATACACACACATCTAATCTAGTGCACCTGATTCTAATAATTAGCTGGTTGATAAGCTGAATCAGGTGAGTTACAACTGGGGTTTGAGTGAAAACCTACAGGAGTGTAGCTCTCCAGGAACAGGGTTGGAGAGCCCTGACTTAGATAATAATTCACAGTGACTTCAATGGTGCTTGTACCGGAGCTGCCATGTCTACAGTTGAACAAACATACTTGCTAAATTGCTAGTCAGATATAATGTGCTGTAAACTCCAATAGACACCCTTTGTTTCTAAACTCAGCACTGAAAAATATTACTTGTCTCTTATTGACTTCTCTCAGTGTTTCACAAACTTGGTCCCAGGGACCCCAAGAGGTGCACGTTTTGTTTTTTGCTCTAGCACTACACAGCATATTCAAATAACACATCATTAAGCTTTGATTATTCGAATCAGCTGTGCAGTGCTAGGGCAAAAACAAAATGTTCACCCCTAGGGGTCACCAGGACCGAGTTTGGGAAACAATGCTTTAACTTTTCTCACTCTGTCATTTACTATCAGCCACCCTTTCCTGCTTCTATGAAGGAGAAGGACAAGAAGACCCCGTCTCTAACCATTTGGACCATTCCCACTGAACGGCCTTGGACACGGGCCTGCAGCTCACCAACTCTCTCTCTGTACAACGCACCTAGTACACCTGTTAAGAAAGGACTTCAGCAGCACAAACTGTTCACAAAGGACTGGATCTCAGCATGCTCAAAGAACAGAATGGCTGGAAGTGACCCCACAAGACAGATACACTTTTATAAGTCAATTGGTCTTGGTGATGTCCAGAGAGAGAGCAAATAGAGAAAGATGTCATACAATTAAGGGTTACAGGGAAAACAGACATCATCTGCAAAGGTCAAGCCCTGTACTGTGCCCTCAAGGACCTGAAGGGTATGGCTGTCTCTTCCCCCTGTACAGAAAACAGGCGATCAGCCCTCTACTTCAAAACACGGGGAGACTGACAGGGAGAGGGTTCCTGAGGCGAGCCAGTAAAACTGACTGGAAAATTTGTGAGTAGCACAAACCGGCAGACATTTTATCTCTCCAAGATGAATAAATTGTCTTTCAAACATTTCTCAGAAGGACCTAATGTCTGCTCCTCTCTCTGAGAAAGGAAATATGCAGTTAAATTTGGTTATGAAAATTACAAGATTGTGAAAGCACATTTTACTCGCTTTAATATATCCCCTAGGTGCCAAACATGTCATCTGGTGCATCAGACTTTTGAGTGTAGCGGAATCCGGTCCAGACACTAGACTGTAAACCAACTGCAACGCTTTAGAATGTTTAGAATGTTTTTGAGGCGGCAGGTATTTATTCCAGTAAAGTGAGTGACCAACTTTCACTTTATTTCCTTACTTTGTAGCCTCACTTTCTTTAACCATGATGAACTATACTTTATATAATGCTAATTGTAATGGGAAGGTTTGTATTTAACTGTGTTTCACTATCACGTATGTAAATATTTTTTGTAAGAAATATTTGAAAATAAAATGTTGATGCTTCATTTGATCTGATTCTGCATCCTTGAGCAAAGACACCTCATGTGACTGGAAAATAACTACCTGTATTTGAGTAATTTTGTATCACCATTGATGCACACCATGACTGGCAAATAAATGAAGCGGCACTAATCCACTTAAAGCCCTACAAATCATAAAACGGCAAGACTCCTACATTTCCCTTTCAGGACGACATAATGGCGTGCATTAGCTGCACGTCACCTGCTCCCAACACTACCCAAAGAGTTCAAACGTGTTCTGAATGTCTTAGACAAAACAGTTTCCAGCCAAATGTGAATGAAACTTCTCCGGTTCACCATGAATTATTTGACAGGGTGCCAAGCCACCAGCTCCTGTGCCCAGAGAGAGGTGTTTGTCTGGGGTAAAACCTGACGGCCACTGGGATCTCCTGGACGCATTTCCCATTCCTGACAGGACAGTAACCTGAAACTTTTATTACGCGGGTGTGAAACACTTTTCAGCTCCTTTATGACCACCGTCTGTCCCAGACCACTTTGTTCAGTGGCTGCAGCCCACACACACTGTCTGAGGGAGCTGAACCAGGCACCAAGCACCGAGACACCACATTTTAAGGCGGCGGCCCGACCACGCTCTCCAAATGGAGCGACTGAAAGTCAACACATCTGAGGGTTGACATCAGTCTGGGCATGGGCTCCGTGGTCATCTGCACCAACATTGGACAGACACCATTGAGAAGATTTGGGTGGTACCTGGTGTACGGTGTATGAACATGTACTTTTATACTACTTTCTCCACTGTTCCACGCCGCATGTGACTATGCCACTGCTCTCATTCTTATACCGGCAAGGGGAGCTTGAGGAGACTTTGTACTGTTCGTTCATTCTGGTCACAAATGAAGCCAAATGAAGTATTGTTTGTTCAGCAATTGAAATAGCTGGTATGGATGGATGGAGTGCATGTGATCAGCTACTGCTGGGGTGTTTTCTACAGGGTTGAGTGTCACAACTCCTTTCTCCTCAGATGTTACTACAGTGCAGGGAGGGGGCAGCTGCTTCGCTCTCAAAACGACAACTTTTCTCCAGTCTCCCATGTACAATATGCTACAATCCTTGCTACAATCCCCAACTATTACACACTGTAAACCACTTTATTGCCATGCATAAAATATTTTCAACTCTAGATCTATTTACAGGACCAGTATGATTTCAATCTATACAATTGTCTATATATCTTTTAATTTGGCAAAACATACTTTTCAGACAAATTTTCAATGCAAAACAATCTGTTAAAAATAAAGATTTACTGTATACTGTTAAAAACAATTGCTAAACAGACAATGGTATTACCATTCAACTAAATTCTCAAACTTATAGAACCGACACAATAGAGCTACAGTATCTCCATCCTTTATGTCTGTCATATCACTGAACTGCCCCACCTATTCCCTTTTGTCATACGCCCTTCACATGTCTCCATATGCCTGTTAATCTATGGACATAAACAATACAAAAACAATACAAAAATACCATAACAAAATCGTTGTGCCCTGACAATCTAGATTAATGGATCAATTAAATCCAAACAAGTGAGGTGGAACTATGGAAATGTGTGCCTCTACTGACACCTATTGGATTAAGAACAATATGGTACCATCACAACCTCTACATTACTATGGCCTCACTCAAGCTCAGAGGGCTGAAGAGCAACAGTGGACCAACAGTTCCACCATGTCAACTGAACAGTAGTAAATGCCATAGTGTTGCTGCTCATTTGGAATTCACTCCAAACCCCCCAAACTTCCTCCAGTGGTATGGCCTGTCCTTTGAGCCCAGTGCAGACTGCTCCCGTTCCACTGTGCAGGCGGGGGCCATACGGGGCCCGTCATACTGTAGAGGCTGCCGCCATTCGAGGGCCAATCGCACTGCTCGCTTCACCTGGCACAGCCAACACAGGAAGTGCACCTTTGGTCAGTATGAGAGATGCTCTCAACGGGTAGAAGATCCAACTAAAACAAATACTGATCAATGGTGAATGGTAGTGGAAAGCATGAGCGTTTTATGTGATTTGGTGAATAAGAGGTATGGAAAAGAGAGTTTGAATTGAAGGGCTTTATTGAGTGACCTCAGATGAGGTTAGCTGAGTTTGTCTGTCCCAGTGTCTGGATGTCTTCCTGGTCTCGTACCTGCTGGTTGATCCTGACAATCTGCTGGTATACCTCCTGCGGGGCCACACAGACTTTAAGAGGCTCCGCCCCCTGATCGAACTGGTCCTCTGAGGATTGGCTGTCAGACTGGCTGTCTGCGTCATGCGACAGGGTTATCTTGTCAAGCCCACTGCACATTCTGGGGAAACAGGTTAAGGAAATCTGTAATTAGCATCCACCACAGTTAGTTTGTACACTTTGGGACTGGTGAACACACCCATATTTAGCCTACTTCCAATTGAGACTCTCTGTTGAAAAAGCTTATTTGTAGTCCAGGAGAAGGCTTCATCTGGACCTGTGCAACTGCCCTTTAAACAAAATATGTCAAAAAAATTAAAGTACTTGAGGTGTGCTTAATTTAGCTTGGATTCTGCACTTTGGGAACTATTCCACTGGTTCTATTGTACCTGGCAAACTAAACCAAGTGAAGATTAAGTATTGGACATACTGTATATCTTTCTGACTCAGGTCTGACCTGTTCAGCAGTAACAGGGAGGGGTTGCAGACAAACAGTGCTAGCCTAACCTTAGCACGGAGGATGCAGATTGTTTGCAGGCCTGGATGCTGTCCATCAGCTGGGCTTTGACCATCCTGGCCGTTTCACTGGACAGAACATCTGACACGGAGCAGCCTGGGAATAGACTCAGCAGCAGAGGGACCACCTACACACACACACACGGACAGATTTACTACAGCAGTCAGTTCTGCACCGTGGGAGTTCCGCACCACTTTATGAAACATGTATTACATAAAATGAAACGTTGGTTAAAAGAAAGAATCAACCATTCATGTATTTATAAAAAAACATGTTTGGTTTCCCCCCCAATCTGCATAGGAAACAAGTAGTGAGAGCTTTGTACTTGCATAACTAGGGCCCTTCCTATTTCCTGACAAAGTCACGTTAAGCCCTTGCCATAAAAGCTCAGAATATCTGGTCCATAGTTTTTGTACAGGCCAATGTTCGTTTTATGGATAGAGTGGATGAGACATATAGGCGTTGAGGCTCTTGCCTGATCATTAGTGGGGTCCAGGATGAGGGTACTGATGGCATCCTGCTTGGCCCCCTCAACGTTGGGCAGTTTACTGTGGGCTTTGGCTCGGTTCTCATAGTACCGGCTAACTCCAGGGTTATAATTGATGGCCTCAGAGAACTTGTCAGCTGCCTCCTGGTACTTCCTGCGGTGAAGACAAGAAACAGTGGCGTGGATGATAGACAGACTCACCGGTCCTGGTAGCAGTGCGTTCCCAGGGTGTTGTGGATGAGACTCACTGGTCCTGGTAGCAGTGCGTTCCCAGGGTGTTGTGGATGAGACTCACCGGTCCTGGTAGCAGTGTGTTCCCAGGGTGTTGTGGATGACAGCGAGGCGGATCCAGATGACCTGGTCATCAGGAGACATCTCCTTCGCCTGCTGGTAGTCAGCCAGGGCAAACTCCCACTCGTCCTGCTTGAAGAAACAGTCTGCACAAACCACAACCACCTTTATAAATATCAGAGGTGATGTGTGCGGTCTACCCAGATGCACTCATTCCTGAAATTGGATGTTATGGATGTAGGCATAGCCGCGGAAAGTAGGGGTGCTGAGGGTGCTGCAACGCCCCCTGATAATCCGAATTAAAAAATACACAAAATTAGTGCCCTGGCCCTTTATTACTCCGGTATGAGTGAACAAAAATAGCCTTCAGCAGCGCAGGGAGAAAATAATTCTCAGCACCCCGACCTCTAAACATCTCCCATGGCCATGGATATAGGTACTGACTTTATGCATTAACGTATTCAATTTGTATGAGGAGATATAAAATCCCATCACCAGTCACTTCAAAAACATTCTCTTTTGATCTCAGAGACTCCTGCCCACCATCTACAGTCACACAATATTGTTATTTCACTGGGCCAGACTTCAATTGCACCTTTTTCAAGAGGGAGCCCACGGCTTTCCTCACCTAATTTCACCTCAGCCAAACTCACCTCCTTCGCCTCCACTTCCTCCCACCCCCTCAGACATACCTCACTTCCCTGATCTTCCCCTCCTCTATTATCCCCTCCCCTCATTTCTTCTCACCTCCTCTGTTGATGTAGAGGCCACTCTCCTCCTTCTGCTCCTGGATGGCCTTGTTGAGCAGCAGGACTGCCTCTGTGTAGAAGCTACGGGAGAAGCACTGCACAGCAAAGTCGTTGTAAGTGAGCACCAGCTGGACCTGGGCCTCCCCCTGCACGGCCCTCCAGTCTTCCTGGGTGTGTCCGCTCAGCTCCGACCCCTGGTCTCCCTCGTCTCCAGCCTCACTCAGCTCCACAGCCAGGACCAAGTCCTCAATGGCAGCAGTAAACTCTTTCAGCCTGCGGTACAGAATACCCCTATGGTGCAAAATACTACACTTTAGTGGATAATAGACAGTATGTATCCTCATTTACTATAGATTGGTAGAGAAGCTTCTCCTAACAAGATGTATATCTCTTCAGTGGTAGCTGAGAACGGTATGGTAAAATGGGGTCAGGCATGTAACAGATAAACCAAAGGCCTAATCAACCCCCTTGCTTGGTGAATCAGAACCTGATAAATACTCTGCCATCAACACCTGAAGAGGTAGTGCCTCCCAGTCTCAGGGCAATGCTCCAGGGCTGTGTTGATCTTGGACAGGGCCTCTGTGAGCTCCCCTGCCAGGGCCCTGCTGACGGCCTGCTGCCTGGCCCTTTCACTGGCCTCCTCTAGCTGGCCCAGCAGGGCACCTGCCTCTGGGCACGACGGACTGAGAGTCAAAGCGGACCTCAGATCATGGTAGCACATTTTTACCTGTATAGATAATTGTGCTGTCATTACATTAGAATGCATGTAAATGAGACTTTTGATCATTTATATAGATAAAAGTGGCAATGACGTCATATGTGTTGAGCTAGTACATAAGCTATTTATCCCTAGGGTTAAAACTAGAAATCGCCACACCTTTGTTCTTTCTAGCATGGTATTGTCAGATATTGCCCAGTGTTTAACACAGGGGTAACGGAGTGTGAGAGTGTACTACTGACCTGGTTGAGCTGTTTGTGGAGCCGTGCTCTGAGGGTGAACAGATCTGCGGTCTGAGAGTCTGCCTCCAGCCAGTTACTGACCAGCCTCAGACAGTCAGTATAGCGGCCCAGGGCCGTCAGACATGCCAGGCTACAACAGCAACAAAGGGGGACACTTCAGTGGTTCACACTTTAAATATTAGGTGAAAAGCACCATCACATGGCTGTACAAGGCGTCTGTCTATCTGTAGAGACGGCTGAGGTCAAAGGATCTCACATGACCTCCTTACGCCGTGTCCACACAGGTTATTGCCGTACGGTACATTTTACGTAGTCTTCACAATCCATGTGCCGCATCACAACAAAAGGATTCACACCACACATTAGCAACTTCTTCTGTGGTTTACTACTGACACCACGCGGCAAAGCAACACACAAGTTTAAAAAATCCAACGCATGCGACACAACCTAGTCCCACAGATGAGTCGCAGCGGTGCAGATTGCCTCCCAATTAAATTAATGGACGTCTGCCGGAATGGTTACAGTTTGACGCAACCGATATGCACGAGGCGTTAGGCAGATAACATATGGATAAAGCCAAAGAAAGTGTTTGGAAATAGAGGAAACAGTAACACATTATTATTTTTATGCACATAGCTCTCCATGTGAATAACTTGTATTTCACACTGACCTCCTCATGTGATATGACCTGCAGCTAGGCTTGAGCTCGGCAGCCTTGGCAAACGACTCCAGAGCATCCAGGAACATGCCCTTATCATACAAACATTGGCCCTGTGGAGTGGACAAGATTTTATATATTACAAACTGTTTTCAAGTGAAAGCAAGAGGTATTTCAATAGTGCTGGATGCTTGCTTGACTGTGTAGGAATGATCATCCTGTTTGCATCACACAGCAGGCTGCTTTGGGAGACAGCCTCCCTCCTCACTCTCACCTGTAGGTAATAGATGAAGGCCAGACGTGTGTGTAAGGTCTTAGCCTGAGGCTCCAGGAGGCAGGCATGCCTGTAACTGACGACTGCAGACTGGAAGTCACATAACTGTAAATAGGCCTCCGCCTGGCTCACATAGAGCTGGGTCTGGAAGTCAGGACACGTATGACAACTTCAGACAATTCTTTCAGACAAATCAGACTATATTTCAGTTAAACAATCAACCTCACTCCCATCTGTTCTCCTTCCAACAGCAGTTACTGTAGATATTCAGAATGATTTGGTACTTGATGTCAATTTATGTGGTTCTGTACCTGTTTCGGCTGAAGATTGATAGCTTTGGTGAAGAATGTCACAGCCTTTGAAAATTGGGACTCTGCCATTGCCTCTTCTCCATTCTCATAGCTGCAAATTGATAAATATAGGTGAATGACCCTTGGCAAACTCATCTTCAGAGATCCTATTGGCATGTGATCAAAGTAATACATTGTCAAAGAAGCTGCATCAACGTGTTGCCATGTCAAACTCACTGTTCAATGGCTTTTTTTGTTAAAATGTTAATGAGATCAGGCCGATCCCCTCTCCGGCTTTCAGATGATAGGAAAATACTGCTGGACCCAAAGAGCCGGCAGATGGCATGTTTACGCCGCCCCTCCACGAGCACTTCCTCCGACACAGCAGTGGGGAACAAAACCCTGTCGTCGTCGACCTGTTGGTCCATCTTCAGAGCAGGAACAGACATGTCTTATATTATGCAGCTAACGTTAGCTAGCAATTTGTTGGCATTCATAGCTAATGTAGGGGATCGCAAAATTGCCTACTTTATAATTCTAACGTACCAAAGTATTTGCATATAACAGGCTAGCTAGTTACTTAGCTATTAGTGCGAAAAGTTTCTGCACAGTTGTTTTTCTCTCTTTGCTTTCAGTCACTGTTGAGAGCGCCATGTAACCAAGGGAACGAACAACATGTGCATGAGCGGCTAGTGGATTTACCACGCCCATTCTGTCAGATTGATCACAAGCTTTTGTTGCATAAATGATGACAATTTTAATCTTTTGAGAAGTCTTTCGAACTTTAACCTGAAAGGCAAAGGAGATGCGATTTTTTTTACTCGGCCCATGAAAATAGGCACACGAAGTGAGGAATTTTTGTATGGCAGTCAAGGAGAGAGTGGGATGATTCGATTATGCTGAGCCCCGGGACCCCTGTAATAATGCTCGTGGCGTGCAAAAGCGGGAGTCGCGACCTTCTCAAATCGAACAGTAATCTGCTCCGCTCAGAAACACACAATATTTATTTTATATTAAATAAATGTTCGAATTTTAAAACTAGTTTTCATTGGGAAGGCAGATAAAGTGTTTTTTTCAAAGGCAATCATGTGAAAATAGCATCCTTATCATTACTCCTCGTGCTTAATTACGTACATTTTGTTTTGAGGCGATTTCGTCGTGGTCTGAACCGGGCTCCTGGCACACGCCCAGGAGGCAGCCCGTTCGAAACGAATAAAAACAACTTTCACCCGGGACAGATTAATCGAATCCCCTCATAGTGAATTTGGTAAACATCAATTATTATTTGCTAATTTCCTACATGAGGCGTATTTGATCGAATTTACGTTTCGTAATAGTTAGGTTGTTATAAATGCACTGATACAAGTGGACGCACGTGGCATTTCGGCAATAAAAAAACATTACTTTAAATGAGAAGTGTGCCTGTTGTCAGAGCTAGATAGAGGATTTTTAAGCAATAAGGCACGAGTGTGATATATTGGCCATATTTCACAAACCCCTGAGGTTCCTTGTCGCTATTATAAACTGGTTACCAAAGTAATTAGAGCAGTAAAAATACATTTTCTCATACCCGTGGTATACGCCAAATAGTTAATCTGTGTGGTTTACAGTTGGAGCAAATTAAGCATGTGGGCAAAGCCATGTACGAGCTAGCGAGATCCTATTGGCGCGTTGTAGCAGATATTTGCATATTTCCGTTAGGGAACGCCTTCCCTGTGAAACAAACTACGTCCTGGGAACAGCTGCACTTTTATTTTGAAAAACGAAACCGGAAATTGCAATTAATTGCTAGCATGCGCATCAGCTGATTATATGAAAACATAAAACCAGATTTGCCAATCCGCTGGTCGGTCGGTAAATTGACAACATTGAAACGGATATATTGCTTTAAAAATGGTAATATAATTATGATTTTCGTTCTTTCCTGATCATTGTCGTTTTGAATTAAGGGGTTCTAGTCTCACGAGCGGTGATAGATTTCCCTTCGCTTATATTATTTTGCACAGGTTTGCTAAATTATCTGTCGCTGGCTCTGCATGTCCAACATTCATTGTTGTCAAGTGACTGCGAACAGGACAAACCATGATTGAAATCCAAAATGAGTCAAGACGATTGCTTGATACAGAAGATGGAGAAGACACAGGAGTGAGGTCGGAACAGGACGCATATCTTGAGTAAGTTTGTGTTGTTGATTTTTTTGAAACATGTCTGCAAGAAAAGTTTGAACCCAATATCTTTGGTGGCCCTATACCACCTAACATGTTTTTCTTTACTAAAAACATGGTCTCGTTTTGTTGAGATGGTGAAGTCTTATATGTAATGTTATTGTTACAATAGATGCTGATTTGTAACCTCACCTGTTCTGTCTTTCAATAGCAAGGTGAAGAATGGAAAGCTGTTCCTGGCCTCTCTTGCAGCTGTCCTTGGTCCCTTGAGTTTTGGGTTTGTATTGGGGTACAGTTCCCCTGCCATCCCTGAACTAAGCACAATCGCTGACCCAAGATTACGACTAGACGATGACGAGGCTTCGTGGTTTGGGGTAAGATAAATTCTGGGACCCATGACAAGAATGTTTCCCCCCCCCTCTCATAATCCCACTAGGCTATGCTTTGAATCCTTGTCATGCTATAACAAGGACCCAGAGTTTTTCTAGGTCAGGCCACCCCACTTGGGGGGAAACTCAGGGCCCTAATCATTCCTGAATGGATGAAAGTGGACAATAGCCACTTATTTGACTTTTTTTTGGTAGTCTATCGTGACGATAGGAGCTGCTATAGGAGGTCTACTCGGCGGTTGGATGGTGGACAAGATCGGGAGGAAGCTGAGTCTTATGTTCTGCTCCCTACCTTATATCTTTGGTTTTACTATCGTTATTGCTGCTCAGAATGTCTGGATGCTGTATCTTGGGAGGGTACTCACAGGACTGGCAAGTGGGGTTACGTCACTCGTGGTGCCAGTAAGTACTATGGAATGTCTACTCTTATGCTATCAGTTTAAGGTCAGAGGGAGTTACAATTGACCAAGATGCATGATAAGTGTACTATGTGAATGCCTACATTCTAATGATCTTATTTCATCATGCATTCCTATTTTACATGGCACCTCAAATGTTGAATTATTTCTATTGATATGCCATGCTGCATACTCCTCCTGTGTGAAAATTGTTTTTCACTTTTCTCTTCCTCTGTGCTCTAGTTGTACATCTCAGAGATTGCCCATGAGCGTGTCCGTGGGACAATGGGCTCCTGTGTTCAACTCATGGTGGTCACAGGAATCATGGGGGCATATATAGCAGGTATGCCACAGGTGTCTGTTTGTTAGCAGTATTTGGATGTTATGATATTCAAAACGATAAAGTCATAAGTCTTGAACATTTTTTTTATACTGTATCTGGTCAGCGGTGAGGATTTCTGACAATGTCACTAAGGATTTCTCAGTATTGTACAACTTTGACAGAGGTTACAACAGTAGTCATACGGGTAGAGGTTCATGTTTTAATGATGTGGTGCAAGGTTTTATCAATCCCAATCAGTATTGGCAACCGAACCTTGATAATCATATCATGTGATCATCATCACCAGGAATGATCAAGATTCCACCCTGCTAACTGAGAGCTCTCATTTGTGCCAGCCTCCCAAGCCACCACTATGCCTAATCAAGTTACTGACATCACATGCTTGTTTCTCAAGATACTTTCCTCAATAGACAGTACTATTGCAGGCGTGGTAGGCTGTTTTGTCTCAGTAGTGTCTTATGTTTAGAAGGAATAGTCTTTGGCTGAGGAATGTTGTAAGGCAGAGGCTTTTCATTATCCCATTGTCTGTATATGCTCTTCTAATTATGCATTTATTTCCATTTAGTGAAGAGGTGATGGATACTAATAATCAACATTTATAGATTATCATTGTTCATCTTCTGGAGTTACATAATATCAACAACACCACTGTATCTGGAATCCAGAATGTCAGTAGTGGTTAATTTTTCACTGGGAAGGATCCAACTAGGGTCATCCCACTACTGTCCTCTCTCATTCCCTACTCTACTAACATCCCAGGGATGTTTCTGGACTGGCGCTGGCTGGCAATCTGCTGCTCCATCCCACCCACCATGATGATGGTGTTCATGTGTTTCATGCCCGAGACCCCCAGGTTCCTGCTGTCTCAGGGTAAACGGAGGGAAGCCGAGGAGGCAGTGCGCTTTCTGAGGGGGCCAGATGCCCCTGCAGAGTGGGAGTGTGCCCGCATTGAGGATGCTTCTGACGACCAGGTGAGCTTTGTGTATTCCCTAATAATCATGAGCTATAAGACTTTCTTTGAGAAAGACATTGTGCAATGGCATAATACAAGGGACAAAGGTATGGATTGTGAAATATTGAGTCACCTCTTAGTGTTGCACTTAACCAAATCAATAAGAACATGAGGGAAAAATCCAAAACTTTTAGCTGAAGGAACTCTGTCTTTACTTGCATGGTTTTGTATCTGAGTGAGTATATTCTGGTCAGCCTCACTACTATAGGGAAGCAGAGCAGAGAAACTTGGCAGAGCTGAGAAACGGTTGTCATCCATTCAGTGGATATAGTCTGAGCAGAATCAGGAACAAAGAAGCATGCTTCCACATCTGACTCATGTTAATGGGAATAAGAGGGTGTGATGACTGTGTGCTTTGTGTTAAACCCAGGGAGGTAGATTGGGGATGGCTGATCTTAAGAACCCTGGAGTATACAAGCCCCTTGGAGTGGGCATCATGTTGATGCTCTTCCAACAGCTCACCGGTATCAACGCCATCATGTTCTATGCTGAGACTATCTTCGAGGAAGCCCATTTTAAGGTAAGAATTGTTGAGGTATTTTGGCTGCTGGAATGAGCTATTTTATTTTTTATGATTACAGTTTTAATACACTGATCAAAAATATAAATGCAACAATGTCAAAGAATTTACTGAGTTACAGTTCATATAAGTCTTCGAAAGCCAAGTCAACAAACAGATCACTGACCATCTCGAATCCCACCGTACCTTCTCCGCTGTGCAATCCGGTTTCCGAGCCGGTCACGGTTGTACCTCAGCCACGCTCAAGGTACTAAACGATATCATAACCGCCATCGATAAAAGACATTACTGTGCAGCCGTCTTCATCGACCTGGCCAAGGCTTTCGACTCTGTCAATCACCATATTCTTATCGGCAGACTCAATAGCCTCGGTTTTTCTAATGACTGCCTTGCCTGGTTCACCAACTACTTTGCAGACAGAGTTCAGTGTGTCAAATCGGAGGGCATGTTGTCCGGTCCTCTGGCAGTCTCTATGGGGGTACCACAGGGTTCAATTCTCGGGCCGACTCTTTTCTCTGTATACATCAATGATGTTGCTCTTGCTGCGGGCGATTCCCTGATCCACCTCTACGCAGACGACACCATTCTGTATACTTCCGGCCCTTCCCTGGACACTGTGCTATCTAACCTCCAAACGAGCTTCAATGCCATACAACACTCCTTCCGTGGCCTCCAACTGCTCTTAAACGCTAGTAAAACCAAATGCATGCTTTTCAACCGTTCGCTGCCTGCACCCGCACGCCCGACTAGCATCACCACCCTGGACGGTTCCGACCTAGAATATGTGGACATCTATAAGTACCTAGGTGTCTGGCTAGACTGCAAACTCTCCTTCCAGACTCATATCAAACATCTCCAATCCAAAATCAAATCTAGAGTCGGCTTTCTATTCCGGAACAAAGCCTCCTTCACTCACGCCGCCAAACTTACCCTAGTAAAACTGACTATCCTACCGATCCTCGACTTTGGCGATGTCATCTACAAAATAGCTTCCAATACTCTACTCAGCAAACTGGATGCAGTTTATCACAGTGCCATCCGTTTTGTTACTAAAGCACCTTATACGACCCACCACTGCGACCTGTATGCCCTAGTCGGCTGGCCCTCGCTACATGTTCGTCGTCAGACCCACTGGCTCTAGGTCATCTACAAGGCTATGCTAGGTAAAGTGCCGCCTTATCTCAGTTCACTGGTCACGATGGCTACACCCACCTGTAGCACGCGCTCCAGCAGGTGTATCTCACTGATCATCCCTAAAGCCAAAACCTCATTTGGACGCCTTTCCTTCCAGTTCTCTGCTGCCTGCGACTGGAACGAATTGCAAAAATCTCTGAAGTTGGAGACTTATCTCCCTCAACAACTTTAAAAATCTGCTATCCGAGCAGCTAACCGATCGCTGCAGCTGTACATAGTCCATCTGTAAACTACCCACCCAATTTACCTACCTCACCCCCATACTGCTTTTATTTATTTACTTTTCTGCTCTTTTGCACACCAGTATCTCTTCTTGCACATGATCATCTGATGATTTATCACTCCAGTGTTAATCTGATAAATTGTAATTATTCGATTTATTGCCTACCTCATGCCTTTTGCACACATTGTATATAGATTCTCTTTTATCTACCATTTTATTGACTTGTCTATTGTTTACTCCATGTGTAACTCTGTTGTTGTCTGTTCACACTGCTATGCTTTATCTTGGCCAGGTCGCAGTTGCAAATGAGAACTTGTTCTCAACTAGCCTACCTGGTTAAATAAAGGTGAAATAAAAAATAAAAAAATAAATAAGGAAATCAGTCAATTTAAATAAATTTAAAACTGACATTTTCAGCCTCCAGGAATTGTGTACAGATTCTTGCGCTGTGGGGCTGTGCATTATCATGCTGATACATGAGGTGATGGTGGCGGATGAATGGTACAACAATGGTCCTCAGGATCTCGTAATGGTATATTTGTGCATTCAAATCTCCATTTGATAAAATGCAATTGTCTTCATTGTCCATAGCTTATGCCTGCCCATACCATAACCCCACCGCCATGGGGCATTCTGTTCACAATGTTGACTTCAGCAAACCCCTCGCCCACATGAGGCCATCTGCCCAGTACAATTGGAACCGGGATTCATCTGTGAAGAGCCCACTACTCCAGCTTGCCATTGTGATTTTACTTTCATTCATCTGATGACTTATTTATTTAATCCACTAACTATGTTTAATTGTTACCCGATTTGAAATGATCACGTAACAATTAACTCAAAAGGAATTTGGGGCACCACGGAAGAGGTTAAGAGATACCATAGACTTTAATTCGGGAGATGGTAAATCTATTACATTGATAAACAGTTATCTTATTAACTATTACCTCATATCATCATTCAGAACAGTTGTAATCTCATGCATCTGTAAAAAAAACAGCCTTACTCATGATTCAGTACTACACAAATTGGTTTATTTGCTAGCGAACTAAGTGATAACATACACACTTAATACATGAAACAAAGGTCCCTAGCGGACTTTTACAATATGGTGGCTTTTTACACAACAACATGGAGGGGGAGAGAAAGACACTTATCGTCGATACATTTCAGAACTATTCTCCTTAATCATATAGTTTGCACACGAACCACTGCCCGTTTGGAATAAGAAATCATGAATGTTTTTGTCTGAGTGCCTTAGTTTGTCGTTTATCTGTCGGAACCAGCCCTCCTTAGGAAGGTTGTTGGCCTTTCAGTGGCAAGCTGTATGGCTCTGATTGTCCGAAGGGGTCTCCCTGTCCCGTTTTCTACTGTTATTCACTCTGGAAGATAGCTAGCTAGCCAGCCGTGTCGATGGTTCCCACTGGGTGATGAGACTAGCGTACAGGGATTGTCTGGAAGGTGAGCTTCTCACCAACACCTCATGTTGATGTTCAGGATTCAGACCACTTTACACGAACAGCTGCAACCTGGCAATGTTCTGGTCTCGTCTGGGAGGTGAGGTATTTTCTTCAGCTCGTGTTGAGGTTTAAAGTTCCAACCATTTCAAACGTGTAACTCCCTCACATTTCCTGGTCTAATTTTAATTTCTGTTGGAAATCCTTTTATGTACTCTGGCCAAAGGGGAAGGTTCAGTTAGTCTGATATGCTCTCTGGCTACTTATGCAGTTTATAGGGGAGAGATTATCTTATAAACTCAGCAAAAAAGGAAACACCCTTTCACTGTCAACCTCATTTATTTTCAGCAAACTTAACATGTGTAAATAGTTGTATGAACATAACAAGATTCAACAACTGAGACATAAACTGAACAAGTTCCACAGACCTGTGACTAACAGAAATGGAATGTGTCCTGGAACAAAGGGGGGTCAAAATCAAAAGTAACAGTCAGTATCTGGTATGGCCACCAGTGGCATTAAGCACTGCAGTGCATCTCCTCCTCATGGACTGCACCAGATTTGCCAGTTCTTGCTGTGCGATGTTACCCCACTCTTCCACCAAGGCACCTGCAAGTTCCCGGACATTTCTGGAGGGAATAGCCCTAGCCATCACCCTCCGATCCAACAGGTCCTAGACGTGCTCAATGGGATTGAGATCCGGGCTCTTCGCTGCCCATGGCAGAACACTGACATTCCTGACTTGCAGGAAATCACGCACAGAACGAGCAGACACGTGGTCTGCCACTGCGAGGACGATCAGCTGTCGGTCCTGTCTCCATGTAGCGCCGTCTTAGGCGTCTCAGTACGGACGTTGCAATTTATTGCCCTGGCCACATCTGCAGTCCTCATGCCTCCTTGCAGCATGCCTAAAGCACGTTCACGCAGATGAGCAGGGACCCTGGGCATCTTTCTTTTGCTGTTTTTCAGAGTCAGTGAAAAGGCCTCTTCAGTGTCCTAAGTTTTCATAACTGTGACCTTAATTGCTTACTGTCTGTAAGCTGTTAGTGTCTTAACGACCGTTCGACAGGTGCATGTTCATAAAAATGTTTTATGGTTCATGGAACAAGCATGGGAAACAGTGTTTAAACCCTTTACAATGAAGATCTGTGAAGTTATTTGGATTTTTACGAATTATCTTAAAGACAGGTGTTTTTATGATGAGTTTACCTCCTAAAATCACATTCCTATCTTAACAAAATTAAGTTCATAATTGCTACTATTATATGCACAACATATTGGATGGAAACTTGACATAAAGGGGATATACTTATTGTATTTCGTCCATACAATTTTTAATGACGCCACAAAAACATGACATTAGTTTTCTATAGCTCCTGACAGACCATTCCCCACCCTATGTTAGAATTATTGTTCCAGTATTCACGTTTGACTGTTTAGAGTTTGTGGGAAAAGCCTGTTTACAAAGACATTCCTTTTGTTCATACTAGAGGGCAATAGAGTCCTTCTCCTGTAATGTACAACAGTGTGAACTGTCGACCATCCAGCAGCTCCACCCTCTGTGGGTGAGAGCGGGCCTGGTTACTGTCAGCAATTGCCAAGCTGATCTGACCCATTCTGATCCTCACAGGACAGTCATGACACCATCGAAGATGTGCATTTGCCATCTGAAGTCGGTAACGACGCCGAACTGCAGTCGGCTCAAGATGCTGGTGAGGACAACGAGTACGCAGATGAGCTTCCCTGAGACGGTTTCTGATAGTTTGTGCAGAAATTCTTTGGTTGTGCAAACCCACAGTAATCCGCTGTCTGGGTGTCTGGTCTCAGATGATCCCGCAGGTGAAATGGCCGGATCTGGAGGTCCTGTGCTGGCGTGGTTACACATGGTCTGCGCTTTTGAGGTCGGTTGGCCGTACTGCCAAATTCTCTAAGACGATGTTGGAGTCAGTTTATGGTAGAGAAATTAACATTCAATTCTTTGGCAACAGCTTTGGTGGACATTCCTGCAGTCAGCATGCCAATTGCACGCTCCCTGAACTTGAGACATTTGTGGCATTGTGTTGTGACAACTGCTAATTTAAGTGGTGTTTTATTGTCCCCAGAAAGTGCACCTCTGTAATGGCCATGCAGTTTAATCAGCTTCTTGGTATGCCACACCTGTCAGGTGGAGGGATTATCTTGGCAAATGGAGAAACGCTCACTAACGGATGTAAACAAATTTGTGCACACAATTTGAGATCAGCTTTTTGGGCATCTTTTATTTCAGCTCATTAAACATGGGACCAGCACTTTACATGTTGCGTTTATGTTTTTGTTCAGTGTTGATTTATTGGTTCAATTTGTTTGTCTTTTCACATTACTATTCATAAGCTGTAATATGATTATATAAATATCGATACTATGGATATTGACATGCCAGTGGGGTTAAATGTATTAAATGGCAGATGGTGATTTTGTTTTTCAGAACAGCAATGTTGCTACGGTGGTAGTAGCAGCAATCCAGGTAGTGTTCACTGCAGTAGCAGCATTGGTCATGGACCGCGCTGGAAGAAAGCTTCTCCTCATCCTCTCAGGTGCATATGTCTCACAAGCGTGTCTGTGTAATATCGGATACTTAACTTTCCTCCACCACTGATTATAATGCATCAATTGAGTCCTTTGTGGCAATCCCGCTCAATGTAGGGGGTGGAAATAAGGCGCTGTCAAGCTTGACATCAGATTATCTCACCCAAACTGGGCCCCAACTCCCTAAAAATAATTGTTCAATGGCGGATGTGCATAAATATGGAGGCCTCCATGCACTTACCACAAATGCCTCGTTTGCTGTATTGTAGGTTGCTCTCCCTAATTTTATTTTATATCGGCATTAGCACAGTACACGATCCAAATCTCCAAAGACGCCAGCAATTCAAAAAGAGGAAGAAAAAGTAGATTGAGCCGTGTCGCGTGCCAGTTTTTAAAAACTGTTTTAGAACTATGACATGTCTGTACTCTGCCATCTTTATGCACGTTCACCATTGTGAAAAGAAATGTCAATTTCTCCCTCCCTTTATATATCAAGGAGTTTCTATGTGCCTAAGCACTGCTGCCTTTGGTGTTTACTTCAAGTTGTCCAGTGAAACCCATGGTAACTCCTCAGGACTTTGCTTAGTAGAGAGTCCCCTAGCAGAGGACCCTGCGGCTGGGCTGTCCTGGCTCGCACTGGCCAGCATGGGCTTCTTCATCACAGGTGAGCTCCACACTTAGATTGGGCTCTGTCTAGTCTAGAAAACAGTGACTATTGTTGCCCAGCAAACTATCCTGACTAGATAAACACATTTAAAACATTGTTGGCAATGTACAGTGCATTTGGAAAGAATTCAGACCCCTTTATCCAAATACATTTTAGAATAAGGCTGTATTACTTTTTGTTTTATCTCTCAATGTACACAACCCCATAATGACAAAGCGAAAACAGGTTTAAAAAAATGTTTGTATTTTTATGTAAAAAAAATAAATAAACGTTATTTACATTAGTATTCAGACCCTTTGCAATGAGACTCGAAATTGAGCTCAGGTACATCCTGTTTCATTGATTATCCTTCAGATGTTTCTACAACTTGATTTGGAGTCCACCTGTGGTGAATTCAATTGTTTGGATATGATTTGGAAAGGCACACACCTGTCTGTAAGGTCCCACCGTTAACAGTGCATGTCAGAGCAAAATCCAAGCCATGAGGTTGAAGGAATTGCTGTTGGATTGTGTCGCGGCACAGATCTGGAGGAAGGGTTCCAAAACATTTCTACAGAATTGAAGGTACCCAAGAACAGTGGCCGCTATCATTCTTAAATGGAAGGAGTTTGGAACAACCAAGACTCTTCTAGAGCGGTCCACCCGTCAAAACTGAGCAATCGGGGGAGAATGGCCTTGGTCAGGGAGGTGACCAAGAACCCGATGGTCAGTCTGACAGAGCTTCCAGAGTTCCTCTGTGGAGATGGGAAAACCTTCCAGAAAGACAACCATCTCTGCAGCACCTCACCAATCAGGCTTTTATGGTAGTGGTTTCACAGAAGCCACTCCTCAGTAAAAGGCACATGACAGCCTGTTTGGAGTTTGCCAAAAGGCACCTAAAGAAACGAGCTTCTCTGGTCTGAAACAAGCAAACACAGGAATGGCTTTGGGACAAGTCTCAATGTCCTTGAGTGGCCCGGACTTGAACACGATCAAACATCTCTGGAGAGACCTGAAAAATAGCTATGCAGCTAATAAAAAATAGTTTTTGTAGATTCTCATTTATACATTATATAAATTAGGATCAAGCTCCCTGATTGGATAAAAATGATAACTTTAACACTTCCCTGTTATTTTATTTATCCCCATCCAACCTGACAGCGCTTGAGAGGATCTGCAGAGAAGAATGGGAGAAACTCACCAAATATAGGGGAGCCACGCTTGTAGCGTCATACCCAAGAAGACTCGTTGACACTGACGTCTTGCTTCCGGACAAGCTAAACACCTTCGGCCACTTTGAGGATAACACAGTGCCATCGACACGGCCTGCTACCAATGACTGTGGGCTCTCCTCCGTGGCCTACTCGATTTAAGACATTTTAAGCGTGTTAACCCTCCAAAGGCTGCCGGCCCAGACGGCATCCCTAGCCGTGTCCTCAGCGCATGCACCGACCAGCTGGCTGGTGTGTTTACGAACATATTCAATCTCTCCCTATCTGAACTAAATGACTATTGGCCCCCTTAGCACTCACTTTTGTCATCATGAAGTGCTTTGAGAGACTAGTCCAGGATCATATCACCTCTACCTTACCTTTCACCCTAGACCCACTTACATTTGCTTACCACCCCAATAGAGCCACAGATGATGCCATCACACTGCTCTATCCCATCTGGACAAGAGAAATACCTATGTAAGAATGCTGTTCATTGACTATAGCTCAGCATTCAACACCGTAGTACCCTCCATGCTCATTATTAAGCTTGAGGCCCTGGGTCTGCACCCCGCCTTGTGTAACTGGGTCCTGGACTACCTGATGGGCTGCCCCATGTGGTGACGGTAGGGAACAACACTTCCACTTCGCTGATCCTTGACACTGGGGCCCCCACAAGGGTGTGTGCTCAGCCCATCCTCTACTTCCTGTTCACCCATGACTGTGTGGCCAAGCACACCACCAACTCAATCATCAAGTTTGCAGATGACTCAACAGTAGTAGGCTTGATTACCAACAATGAAGAAACAGCCTACAGGGAGGTGAGGGCTCTGGGAGTGTGGTGCCGGGAAAATAACCTCTCACTCAAAGTTAACAAAACAAAGATGATCCTGGACTTCAGGAAACAGCAGAGGGAGCACCCCCCTATCCACATCAACGAGACCGCAGTGGAGAAGGTGGAAAGCTTCAAGTTTCTCGGTGTACACATCACTGACAAGCTGAAATGGTCCAACCACACAGTGTGAAGGCGCAACAGCGCCTCTTCAACCTCAGGCGGCTGAAGAAATTTGGCTTGGCACCCTCAAACCTTTACAGATGCACAATTTGAGAGCATCCTGTCGGGCTGGATCGCCGCCTGGTACGGGAACTGCACCACCTGCAACCACAGGGCTCTCCAGAGGGTGTTGCGGTCTGCACAACGCATCACCAGGGACAAACTACCTGCCCTCCAGGACATCTACAGCACCCGATGTCTCAGGAGGGCCAAAAAGATAATCAAGGACAACAACCACCCGAGCCACTGCCCGTTCACCCCGCTATCATTCAGAAGGCGAGGTCAGTACAGGGGCATCAAAGCTGGGACCGATAGAAGTTGTTTTTCAGTCTCTCAAGCCATCAGACTGTTTAAATAGCCATCACTAGCACATTAGAGGCTAATGCCTTAGACTTAATCACTGGCCACTTTAATAAACGGAACACCAGTCACTTTAATGTTTACATATTTTTGCATTTCTCATCTATGTATATACTGTTCAGTCGTGGCCAAAAGTTGAGTGACACAAATATTAATTTTCACAAAGTTTGCTGCTTCATTGTCTTTAGATATTTGTCAGATGTTACTATGGACTACTGAAGTATAATTACAAGCATTTCATACGTGTCAAAGGCTTTTATTGACAATTACATGACGTTGATGCAAAGAGTCAATATTGGCAGTGTTGACCCTTCTTTTTCAAGGACTCTGCAATCCGCCCTGGCATGCTGTCAATTAACTTCTGGGCCACATCCTGACTGATGGCAGCCCATTCTTGCATAATCAATGCTTGGAGTTTGTCTGAATTTGTAGGTTTTTGTTTGTCCACCCGCCTCTTGAGGATTGACCACAAGATCTCAATGGGATTAAGGTCTGGGGAGTTTCCTGGCCATGGACCCAAAAGATCGATGTTTTGTTCCCCGAGCCACTTAGTTATCACTTTTGCCTTATGGCAAGGTGCTCCATCATGCTGGAAAAGGCATTGTTCGTCACAACTGTTACTGGATGGTTGGGAGAAGTTGCTCTCAGAGGATGTGTTTGTACCTTTTCTTTATTCATGGCTGTGTTCTTAGGCAAAATTGTGAGTGAGCCTACTCCCTTGGCTGAGATGCAACCCCACACATGAATGGTCTCTGGATGCTTTACTGTTGGCATGACACAGGACTGATGGTAGCGCTCACCTTCTCCGGACAAGCTTTTTTTCCGGATGCCCCAAACAATAGGAAAGGGGTTTTATCAGAGAAAATTACTTTACCCTAGTCCTTAGCAGTCCAATCCCTGTACCTTTTGCAGAGTATCAGTCTGTCCCTGATGTTTTTCCTGGAGAGAAGTGGCTACTTTGCTGCCCTTTGACACCAGGCCATCCTCCAAATCTTTACCTCACTGTGCGTGCAGATGCACTCACACCTGCCTGCTGCCATTCCTGAGCAAGCTCTGTACTGGTGGTGCCCTGATCCCGCAGCTGAATCAACTTTAGGAGACGGTCCTGGCGCTTGTTGGACTTTCTTGGGTGCCCTGAAGCCTTCACAACAATTGAACCGCTCTCTTTGAAGTTCTTGATCTGATAAATCGTTGTTTTAGGTGCAATCTTACTGGCAGAAATATCCTTGCCTGTGAAGCCCTTTTTGTGCAAAGCAATGATGACGGCGCATGTTTCCTTGCAGGTAACCATGATTGACAGAGGAAGAACAATGATTCCATGCATCACCCTCCTTTTGAAGCTTCCAGTCTGTTATTTGAACTCAATCAGCATGACAGAGTGATCTCCAGCCTTATCCTCGTCAACACTCAGTCCTGTGTTAACGAGAGAATCAGACATGTCATCTGGTCCTTTGTGGCAGGGCTGAAATGCAGTGGAAATGTTTTTTGGGGATTCAGTTCATTTGCATGGCAAAGAGGGACTTTGCAATTAATTGCAATTCATCTGATCCCTCTCCATAACATTCTGGAGTATGCAATTTGCCATCATACAAACTGAGGCAGCAGACTTTGAAAATTGTATATTTATGTCATTCTCAACTTTTGGCCACAATTCTATTCTACTGTATCTTAGTCTATGCCGCTCTGACATTGCTCGTTCATGTATTTATATATTCTTAATTCCATTCCTTTACTTAGATTTGTGTGTATTGGGTATATGTTGTGAAATTGTTAGACATTACTGCACTGTCGGCACTAAACACAATCATTTCGCTTTGAATACTTATGTAAATGTGATGTTTCAGTTTTGCTAAAATGTATAACCTGTGTTTGCATTTATAATTGTTGTGGGGTAAAACAGTTGTATACATTTTAGAAAGGCTGTAGAGTAACAATCTGGAAAAAGTTGAGGGTTTTGAATACTTTTCGAATGCACTGTAGGAGTGTTTAGTAATGTTTTTAGAGTATAGTGGGTTTCGTCACTTAAGTTGTTCCATGTCTTTTGGCTATAATATTGAAATTACTATTAACCATATACTAATTTATATTTTAAGTTCAGATCTGACATTTTGCCTCGTGTGATATGTTTTCTCATCGGCATACCCTGTTGTCCATTCAGGTTTTTCTCTTGGTTGGGGTCCCATCCCCTGGCTGGTGATGTCTGAGATCTTTCCTTCGCGAGTAAAGGGGTTTGCCAGCTCTGTTTGTGTCCTCACCAACTGGGGCTCTGCCTTCATCATCACCAAGACCTTCCAGGACCTGATGGTGAGTACTGATTTGGGGCATTGTGTGGGGGATAAAGGGATGTTGAGCAGGCAGAGGGCTTGGCAGGAAGCCATTTTGCAGTTATGGTTTGCATGTTCTTAGCATAGCAGAGACAAATGTCTATGTAAACTTCAACATGTATTATTACAGATACACAAACATGGCTATGTATACAGTTCGACACTAAATGTGTCGAACAAGGTAGTTTACGCTGCAGTTCAGGTGCAGTGTCCAAGACAAAACAGTTTAGAGGATCAGCTAAGATGTCTGAGGTAATACTGGTAACTGTAAGGATGAATTTGGGAATTGTAATAACAATCCATGATAAATGTATTTCAGGACCTTCTAACCAGTGCTGGGACCTTCTGGCTGTTTTCTGGGTGTTGTGCGCTCAACATAGTCTTCACCATCCTCTTTGTCCCGGAGACCAAAGGCAAAACTCTGGAGCAGATCCAGACACTATTCAAAGGGACTCCAGAATAATTAAGCTACAATAGACAAACTTAATGCCAACCCCAAATATAACATCAACAAGGACAGAACTAGAGTTTCAAGCATCTCACGATACTTTGTGGTCAATAGTTTTCTGGGTAGTCCTATCTGGATGGTACTTCGATAGATTATCATCTTATTCTGTGACTTGAAAAGGTAAAATGGTTGCAGCTGACTTATGCCTATTTGATACTCTCAGACTTAATAGTGGGCCTTGCATTCTGAGCCATTGGCCTTTTGGGCATCCTGATTGAATGCTGGACCTCTTAAGCCCCCTTTTTTACCCCTCAAAAAATTTGCTGGATTAGTTCAGTTCATACATCACACTTGAAGATTCACAATGTGTGCTCCAGAAATATATCAATTCTACTTACAATGCTTGCATTTCATTATGTTTATGTATTTTTTGTTTACAGTACAAGAACAGTTTACAACATTTTCAAATGTGAGAGAACAATTAAAGCTATGTGCATGTAAGTAAGAATTTGGCCCATATTGATAATTAGATAGTTTACTGATTTAATGTTCTCTTTGTACCATGGGGGTATACATTTGTAAGTGTGCACAAATGTCTTGTTGGAATTATTTGTCATGTTTTTCTTCTGAAATAACAATGTTTTTACTGAAACATTTTTAGAAAGGTGGAGAAAAGTATGTAATTTGGTAAGAATGGCTGTGTGACTACACATGAAGTATCAATGCACAATGTAATATGTGGTATACTATTACCGGTTCCAAAACATGAAACTAAATGTGCTACAGTAGTGAATGGTCATATGTTAATAAAAGACTTGTCTATTTCATCCATACTAGCACTGTACATTTTTTTTTTCTCTCATAGACATTCTATTTGTTTTTTAAATTCTGAATAGTTCTAGAGGTTATGGTCTATTCAGTGGGCACTCAACTATGGAAGCGTAACGGTTAGAGGGTTTCCAGTTTGAAACCCAGGTCTGACGGGACAATTCTGGCGGGAAGTGAGCTGGCAACCAGAGATTTGCTGGTATCAAATCCTAGATGCCATTGCCTTGAGCACAACTGCTCCATGGGCGACCAGTGTGCATCCCCCTCCAACCTGTGTGTCTGTCGGCGGGGCTGGGATAAAAGCTTAAGTCGACTTTGTGTATAATTGATGAATAAAGTGATTTTAACAAGACTAAATGAAATTGCTATTGCAATGACATGAGTGTGTGTGACTAACCCTTGAGAGACATTTCTCAAACTTGGTGGGTCTTTTGATCGCCTACACCTGCAATTATCTGCCTTCACATCTTACATTTGTATAAACTTGTAAGACCATTTGGTGACTTATACACTTTTAATGTCATTAACATTTTCTGAGATTATACAGTATGTCGTCTATAATGTTTTAAATCCTTTCAACTTTGAATGGAAAAGTCAGCTTTGTTTCCTGGCCTCTCACGTTAGGAATGAGTCTCCATTATGTTAAGCATATTTTATCACCTCTGTTAAAAGACTAGATGCATCATTACAATGTGGAATTTACATTCTGAAAAGTGTTATCTTTTTTTGTTGGACAATAGGGTATGTTTCAGTATTCCCAACACGACTTTATCCTTTGAAAAGTGATTATGCATTACCCACAGGGTACAGGAATGTGCAATTACCTAATTGGTGGCAGGTGAATGTGAAGGCGGCATTAGGAACATTTCCAAGTACTTAGAGGAAGATATAAAGGTCCACATCCAGGAGACCTCCCACTCTTATCTATTTGATTCTACCTGCTTGGTCTCACAACAGGGTCTGTTTCTCTATTTGTTCATCATGTTTTTAGTGGTGACCGTCTTCAGCGTGATGCTATGGACTCAGTGTATCAATGCTGATATTCATCCACAACAGGACTTTGATCTACAAAGGGTGAGAACAATGGTATATTTGTCAATGTGCTGTGGTAGGCTGTTTTTTCTGATAAAAGCATTGTGGTTCTTTGATCTTTATTATGGGTTTTACTCTTTGTTAAATGCCTGCTTTAGACCATTTTTATTTATCCTCTGAAATCTGATTAACTACATGTATCTATGGTAAATGTCTGTCTAACCATAGTATATGGAAAACCTTGTTGGAAACAAAAGTTACTGAATTGAAAAACAAACAGTAGCGAGGTCAAAGAACAGCGGAATTTCAACTTTGTTGTTGTTTGTTTAGACCATTACATAAGATTGGTCTTTTTGTGTGTTTTGAATCCTGTTTTGTGAACATTTATTGTAACGTGTACCCTGAAATATTATTTTAAAGCAATTATTATTTGTTCATTTTAAACAATGCTGTTCTCTCGTCAATATATGTTTAAAAACACAATTGTGTTAATACTAAACTTGATGGATTTTGATGGAAGGATTTTATTTCCCTATTTAATGTCATAAGGAATAATGTATTGTCTAACATTCTTAGTGATTTGCTCAGTTTTCAGGACAGTGGTATCGTGTTGGCCTGGCATATGACTCACCAGAATTTGTGCCATGGAGAAGTTATGTGCAGGTCTCCAATGGGAATGTAACCTATGATATGGATGGCAATGCCAACCTAACCGTATGGGGGACAGGGTATTTACCCTATTTTGCTTTTTAAATGAGATCTACACTCCAACAAATAAAAACATTGTAGTTAATAGGAACATTACACATCAGTCAATAAGTTAACACTGGGATAAACTTTATACTGACTATGACTTTCAGTAATAGGCCATTATAAATGCTTATCAATGTTTATAAATGCTTATAGATGCTTATGTTTATAAATGCTTAAATACTCAAGTAGTAAAAGTACACACTATTTATAATATGTGTATTAATACATGTTATAAATACTTGAAACACACAAAACCATAACCCCTTTCTCAATTTCCTGTTGTCAGGTTAAAAGGTTGCATGTGCCGTGTGTACTACTACCAGAAGACTGACCTCCCAGGCCAGTTCAACTACTTTAGTGACCGTAAGTTATGCTTCCTTCCTCGAGCTGGTTAGAGGAGATGGTATGAGGGAGGAGACACAGTAAAGCATGGGGTAAATGTAGAAATAGACACGCCGATGTTGACACTGCAGTGGGAGCAGGAGTACAGACATCCGTTTCTTATGTATGTTAGATTCTAACCCTAACCCTTCCTATAATCCATTTGTGTTTCAATGTATGATGAAGGTTGCTGATCCACTATTATCTGTGCTATTTTTGTTGCTGGTATCATGTCCTGAGCCTATAAAGATAAACAATTTCAAACCATAAAGTATTCTAACTAACAAATTACCTAATTGACAGGCCATCAGATATTGAAGGACATCACCGTGGTGGAGAGCAATTACACTGAATATGGTCTGGTGGTGAAATACAAGAAGATTGTGAAAGAATTCTCCCAGGTGTCTCTTTATGGTAAAGATAATTTACCTACAGAATTGTCTCATGTGGATCACCTTACTCCTACAGTTATTCTAGTCATTATCAAAAAAGTATGTTTTTCTCACTATTTCCCACTCTGTTTTTCTAAAGGTCGCTCACCAACGCTGAGAAAAGAATTGGTGGAGAGATTTAGAAACTATTCTCTGTCTCTGGGATTCTCTGCAGACTCCATTCTGACCCCATCGTTCGTAGGTAAATATGACTGATCAAACACAGTACAAACTGTCAGATGAAAGTAGCGTAGGACTTGGACTGGTGCCATTGAACTGTATATAATCTTTGTCCCAGTTTCCAAAAATTACTAAATGTGTTATGTTATGCTTTAAAATTTCACCTTTTGTTGTTTTCATGTTTTCACTCTACTACTTATACAGATCCCTGCTCTGATTGCGGACATTAAGTGAGTAGAAATTACATTAAATGAGAATAACATTTCTATAGCAACAGGGTTTTCTGAGCGTTTCTATGTTCTGCTTTTTATATAATAAAATCTGCTCACTTTTTAAGGACCTAACAGCAAACATTGGTTAAAAAAACTCCACACCATCATACTGGACCAAGATAGGAGCGCATCACCCTTACATATCCTGGGTCTTCTGTTTCGCTCTCTACTTTACATACATGTATTGTACAATAACACTATTGAATACACAGAGAACTGTTGCCATACTCTATAACAGGTCTGAGTCATATTACTCATATATGTCACTGCCTAACGTGTTGTACATGAAGAATCTGTTTTAAAACCAGAGGTTATGATTGTTAATACAACAAACGTTGTATTTAATATGGGATAGTGGGTTGAAATGTCTTGAAGGTTGACTTTGGAAGCTATCAATATAACCCTATTACCTGAGGGAAAACAGAGGCCTGCTTAACATTATTGCTGAACCACTCAACATCGCTTTACATCATTAAACCTTTCTATTTAAATCTCAGGTTTTCTGTAAGCAAATGTACACAATTTATACTGTATACACAGGTCCGGAAATCAACAATAAACAAGATTTTGAATAGAATAACTTTATTTTTCCCTTGAGGGAATTTCTTGCCTGGTGAAAACAAAACAAGGAACTTGTGTATTTGTCTAATTGTACTTGAGCAGATCTGCCCCACGTTTTACCAAACCATTTCAGCTCCCTCTAGTGGGTCTTAACAAAGCCATTTAAGAATTTTGTCAGTGTTCATTCAATGTCAGTATAGACCATGATTTTAGTTTTTTAAGAAATGTCCTCCCATAATAGATCCATAGACACTGTGTGAAAAAGAGTGGACCTGTAGAAGGGAAACAACTTGGTTCTGGAGCTTGAACCAATAAAGCCATAGTTATACCAAGTGCACTAATGGGCTAATACACTTATAACAACTATTTCACTTTTTAGGTGGTATGCTGAAAATGCCAACACAAAATGGGTCTTGCTTCCAACAAGGCCAGAGTGACTGTGATGACACTCATGTTGCACTTTCCACCAAATTATGGGGAACAGCTGGGAATGGGATAAGGGTTTGAACAGTTCATCTGAGGTTATAGAGCATGACTGAGTTTACACTATAAAGGTCTAGACTCCAGACACCTTGGTTGATGCTAGATGTCAGAGGCCAGTAACTGTGAAACTCAATTAGGCCATTTAGCTATCCCTTTCTATCCTGAACTAAACAAACAATTACAACGTTAGACAGTGGATAACACAGTAATATAGGGCACAGAACGCTAATGAAAACAAAACTGTTTTATAACATATTTGTCAATTTAGAAAAATGGTGGTTCCTTCCCATGGGTATCAGTTCCATTGAATGGACATTTTGGACAAAATGTGTTCCAACATTTGGCCAGCCTAAGAAAAAAACTAAATTGACATTTACATAGATATAGAAATTGAATGGTAAGGATTTATAATCGAAACAAAGTAAAACTTACGAGATAGAAGTCTTCAAAGCAGGGCAAATAACTGACATAGATGGCCTTCACTCACAGCTCGTCAATTTCGTCCTCTCTGGCTAGTTTAGTTTAAAGCTACAATTGGCTGGTGTTACTGTTATGCAGATCTCCATAAGGGTGGTAGCTAGAACTGACATAATATTGCTAGCTGACTTGCTGGGATAGCTAATAACGTTACCTTATGCCGTATTCTTATTATTCTGATATTAACTAAATTGTAGTTTAGAAACTGTTTTCGACATAACGTTGTCTTTATAAACGAGCTTGATAGCGCTGTGGGAGCTTGACAAGTTGTGCCTGCTTTTGAAAACTTAGCCTGTTAGCTAGTTTAGCTTGCCGGAGTGGGCACTGGGGATCAGACTCGGAGAGCTGACCAGCTGGCTTGCTAGCCACTTACTACCAGTCAGCTGGCTAATGTTATTGGCCACGCTAACGGTACTGTAACAATGCAGGTTAACTAGATAGCTATATTCGCTAGCTAACTGTTTTAAGGCTAGATAAATCGTTTTAGGTAAACTGTGGTGTACCTACATGGAATCGATGGATAGTTAGCCTGACGACAAGAACACAACATCTTAGCTTAACGTTAGTCCTCGCTACTGTAGTTTTTTTGTTTTGTGAAGGGGAAGAATGGAGAGAGATACTATTTTGAGATACATTGACAAATGAATTTTCATCTGGCAAAGATTGATTTACAAGAATTGGATCGGACCTGGCGTTGACAAGCAAGCTGTAAACTCGCCCTGCTAGCTAGCTAAGTGGGCTAACGGTAGCTGACTGGCGTCAACAACCGAGTAAGTTCTATAACGCGTTACGCTAACGCAACACTTTTAACGCTAGTAGCTATAAAAATGTCACGCACTGTACAGTAACTTTGCATGGTATGGATTTGTATTTTCTGAAGTTGTAGGTGTAGCCCGTAAGATTGAGTTGACCCGAGCTAGAAAGCTACAAAAAGCTAGCTAGAAAGCTAGCTGACGAACGTTGTTACGATAAAGTCGAAGCGAATATTGTCACCATATTCAAGTTGAATTGCAAGACATTTGTTCCACTAGCTATATATCATAAAGTAACTAATTTGTAATTACAATAGCATATACTTGCTAGTAGCTACCAATCAAGGCCCAGTTTGCGTAGTTAACTAGCTGACGTCAACAGGTTACTTAGCTACTAGCTAACGCGTTATCTAAGTTAACGTTAGCTAGCTAATTGTTTCGCTAACATTAGCCAACTAAATAAGCTTGAAAGCAAGTTGTCGGGCACACATTTCTCCTTTGGTTTGATGCATAATGTGTTTTCTGTTTGAATTATATGGTGGTTAACAGTTTCTACATAAGTTTTCTGTGCTGATGTAGAGGTTATTGCTCCCATTTCTACCGGAAGTGGGGCGTAACTCTTGCGCGATAACTAGCTAGCTACGTATATACCCATTAAAGTACGGACTGCTTAGTTTTTTCCATCTAGTAATGCATAGGTGTAACATTAGGTAATTAATATATATCTGGACACCTTGAGTCATCACACATTATTTGCAGTGTCGGCCTGGGTGATGTCTCTTGGTCACCCACACTGCCACAGCAGAAGTGCAAACATAATTTGCACTTCACTAAAACTGAATGCAATATTCATTCAATTCCGTTTCAAATCAGGAAATACAAGTTAATTTCATGAATTCAATGATTACATTTATGCATTACAAATTCGATGTATTGAATTGAAGTGCAATATCTTATACACATTGAAAATATTTAAATCAAATACAGTTTCTGTTGGCACTGATATCACTCAATACACCACCCTGTCACCATGAAGATCCAAGAGACCATGAGTCAATGACATTACCTATTCTGCATGTACTCATGCAACATAAGTAAACATAAGGATTTGGGATTGCCCATGTTTTGAAAATCTAATTGACAGTTATTTCAACCTCCCTTTAGCTCACATTACATGCACTCACTTTGCAGTGTGTTGAACATTTGCTCCTTGTGTCTGTGATGAGCTGTAGGCTGTAGCCAGTTCAGATTACTTCCAAGCCAGCACAGATATACTGTGGAAAGTTGTAATATTGTGTAAAGGAATGATTAGGCCTGCATCTTCACAACAGTTACTCCAAAGCTGCTAACAAAGGTTTTTCTTTGATGAGTTGCTAAGTAATAGCCTTATACAAACTCTTGATGGGGTTATACACCACTCTTCTGTGATTTTGATTCAGCCCCATTATAAGGTCTTGTGCTCCTCTCTGTAATCATATTACAAGCTTTTGCCCAGAGGCAGCTTTTGTCATTTACATCTTCCGATCAGAAGTTTTTCATCTCGGCTCAAAACTTTGCCAAGGGCTTAACTCCTGCTTTGGTCGAAGTGTTTGTGTTAATTGAGTAGGGCAGTTTTATCATGAGCTGCTCATCTCCGGGCCCACAGGCAGTGTCAGGAGGTTGTGTGTGTGAACTCCGGTGGTACTGGTGGAGGATTTACAGTAGTCAATAGACCAAAACATCCAGTCATCAACAGAAGAAGGCGCTCCTCTGCTCTAAGGCATCTTTGTTTCAAGGTTATATGTTTGTTTGTCATGAAACCCCTCTCTTGCCTGCCGGGCAGTTGAAAAGTTGTGTGCTAGCCTGTTGTGCTTCTATGCTCAATTTCTTTGACTGCCACTACTATCTGTCATTGAGAGGAATGGTGGGATCTTGATTGCAGACAGTTGTAACTCGTGCTGACAATGGGCCACTCTGTATTGTAGTTCTCTGCAGACATTTGTTTCACGATTTCCCTGCTAAGCTAATCACAACATGCGATGCTCTGCAGTATGGTGGAACAACACTGGGCTGTACTGCTTTCAAAATGCTCTAACTAACCTGTCTTGTATTGTCTGACAAAAGAACTCATCACCTTCCCTTTTCCTCTTCTTTCCCCCGTCTGCTGTTCAATGCAGGCAGCTGATTGCGGATGGCCGGTGTCTCTGTATTGGACATGGAGACGCCTTCATGCCCTCCGGTCCCTGTGCACCAGAACGGGACTGCTCACCGGGAGCCACGGGGGTCCAGGCCAGCCGCTGCTCCGGTGCTGCGTGTCCACCTCTACCACAGCAGCCTGGCTGGGGTAGACTCAACCCCCCTCAGCTACCCGCCGGGGGACTACGTAGTCGAGCAACTGTGTATCAATGCAGCGAAGGAGTGCAGTGAGTACCAGTCAAATTCTTTCAATACAGCATGATAACGGTCATGAGTTTGTCCTTACTTAGTGACCTGGCCAAGAAGACTTCTGGACTGTAGTTATAGACTTGTAACTTTAATAAGTTAAAACCATAGTTTTTGGTTAGGTCCTGTGGGTTTGGCATGAGGTGTCCTTTCTGCACCAAAATGCATCGTTGCATTTCCTTTGAAAAGGGATAGAGGGAATTGGGTTTGAATGGTATTTTGGTACAGTATTTTATTAGGATCCCCATTTATTAGGATCCCCATGTAACTTACATGCTCATTGAGTTAATGTACTAGCTCAGACATAGGGGACTAGACACAGAGGTTATGGTCTTGGTTGATTTCAAAAATAAACTATATTATACACTTTGTTCCAGCCTGTCTACCTTTATGTGCTGTTGTCATGGACACGTAAAATATAATAACTAAGGTTGAGTGAGTTCTGACATAAGCTGCACTCCCAATGGTCAATAAAAATGTGCGACAACAAAAAAATGTCAGCGAGGAGAAACAAAACCCGCATGTTTTTAAATGCCCACGAGATTTATTGAAAAGCAAAACATGAGGGACATTTTAAAGGACAATTCAACCACTTTTCAACCTCATTTTCATTATCTCCAGCACAATAGCAGTGTGTTGGAAATAAGTGTCTACATAATATATGTGAAAACTGCACATTTCTACATTTAAAAAAACCTTTAATCCTACCCTGTGATGTCACAGAGAAGCATATTTTTAAGACCTACCTTCTCATCTTTTTAATCACAGATCATACAAACATGCTGTTTTAACATATGTAGACACTGGTTTGGTGCAGGAGATAATGAACATGCGGTTGAAACATTTCACAATTGCCCTTTAAGCAAACGGCAACAGATACGTTTGTTGGAATATGTCCCAAGTTCCAACGGCTCAAATACAGGTCTTGTGTTTAATGACCTTTTGGTGACCCTGTAGGTTGAACATTTTATTATCGTAACATTCAAATCCTTTTCAAGCTTTTTAGTAAGACTCAAGGCACAGTGCATTATCTGGTCTCCTAAATGTTGATGATAGATACAATATTTTCGTGTTGTGAAATTAATCATGTTTCCATCCACAGTTTTTATGTGAGTAAAGTCATACAGTATATAAAAAAAAATCACGACAGCTGTGATGTAAACAGGACGTTTCGGTACAATTTATATAAATGCCGAAAGATCATTTGTTCGTTCGACATGGTCAGATCTTTTTGTGTCGGTAAAATTAATTTTACGAGAAATGGTGGTGGAAACCATTGTATAATAACCGTCATCTCATCGCGTGACTCCAAGTTTACTTTGATATGTTGTGTGGTCTAGAGGTCGACCGATTAATCGGCATAGCCGATTAACAATCGGTAATCATCATTTTTGGACGCCGATTATGGCCGATTACATTGCACACCACGAGGAGACTGCGTGGCAGGCTGACCACCTGTTACGCGAGTGCAGCAAGTAGCCAATGTAAGTAGCTAGCATTAAACTTATATTATAAAAAACAATCAATCTTAACATAATCACTAGTTAACTACACATGGTTGATGATATTACTAGTTTAACTAGCTTGTCTTGCGTTGCAAATAATCAATGCGGTGCCTGTTGCGGTGCCTTATCATCGAATCATAGCCTAGTTCGCCAAACGAGTGATGATTTAACAAGCGCATTCTTGAAAAAAGCACTGTCGTTGCACCAATGTACCTAACCATAAACATCAACGCCTTTCCTAAAATCAATACACAAGTATATATTTTTTTAAACCTGCATATTTAGTTAAAAGAAATTCATGTTAGCAGGCAATATTAACTAGGGAAATTGTGTCACTTCTCTTGTGTTCTGTGCAAGCAGATTCAGGGTATATGCAGCAGTTTGGGCCGCCTGGCTCGTTGCAAACTGTGTGAAGACCATTTATTTCCAACAGACCGTAATTAATTTGCCAGAATTTTACATAATTATGACATAACATTGAAGGTTGTGCAATGTAACAGCAATATTTAGACTTATGGATGCCACCCGTTCGATAAAATACGGAACGATTCTGTATTTCACTGCAAGAATAAACATTTTGTTTTCAAAATGATCGTTTCCGGATTTGACCATATTAATGACCAAAGGCTCGTATTTCTGTGTGTTTATTATAATTAAGTCTAGGATTTGATATTTGATAGAGCAGTCTGACTGAGCGGTGGAAGGCAGCAGCAGGCTCGTAAGCATTCATTCAAACAGCACTTTCCTGCGTTTGCCAGCAGCTCTTCGCAATGCTTGAAGCACAGCGCTGTTTTTGACTTCAAACCTATCAACTCCCGAGATTAGGCTGGCAATAATTTAGTGCCTATAAGAACATCCAATAGTCAAAGGTATATGAAATACAAATGATATAGAGATAAATTGTCCTGTAATTCCTATAATAACTACAAACTAAAACTTCTTAACTGGGAATATTGAAGACTCATATTAAAAGGAACTACCAGCTTTCAAATGTTCTGAGCAAGGAACTTAAACGCTAGCTTTTTTACATGGCACATATTGCACTTTTACTTTCTTCTCCAACACTATGTTTTTGCATTATTTAAACCAAATTGAACATGTTTCATTATTTATTTGAGACTAAATTGATTTTTTTTAATGTATTATATTAAGTGAAAATAAAAGTGTTCATTCAGTATTGTTGTAATTGTCATTATTACAAATATATTTATAAAAATAATCCGATTAATCCGTATCGTTTTTTTTTTTGTCCTCCAATCAGTATCGGCGTTGAAAAATCATAATCGGTCGACCTCTTGTGTGGTCCTCCCACTACGTCTCAATTGGAAACCATGCAGTTTATTAGGCTATATAAATTATGAAGAACTTCACAGGGTGTTGAAAGTTCACGGTGATGAGCGTGATGCTCCTTTCCAATAAATATCAAGGGTCTTTTTCTGGTGACATGGTGATCGATGCTTGACTGCCGTTTGACAAATAAAATATTGTCATTCTTATCCATAGTAATCTCATCATGTAGACCATCCTATCCAGTACCTGCACAGCCTACGCTCACTGTGTCTGTGAGCACACATGCGAAGACCAGAGTTGGCAAATTTGCTATTTAACATAGCTGTTTTTGTGACTAAACTATCAGTAGAGGTGAAAATGCAATGGAAGCACTTAACTTTAGATTTTTAGCAAAAAAAATACAAAATACCAATATTCCCTCTAAACTGCACGCGTGCCCCGAGACTGCCCGCGTGCCCCGAGACTGCCCTTGAAGAAATATCAGCTCACAGAGAGAAGAAGCACTGAGATTGAATTTCTCTCAACTTTCTAGAGCAGTGGTCACCAACCGGTCGATTGCGATCGCCTGGTTGATCCAATGCATTCCTAGTCAACCGCCAAACATTTCTGTAAAAAACCCAACGATAAAGACTTGTGTTACTATTTTTTTGTATTAGTCTCGGGCAGTTGGCGGTATGTGCACCTGATTCAGCTGTGCTGCGTGCCGGGTAGGCAAACTGTTGCAATTTTTAACCATTTCATGTATATGAAGGTACAAACTCTTTCTTCCCGGCGGGCCCAAAGAGCAAATCAAGTGCACTATAGGTCTACCGTTGGCCAGTTGGATAGCTCAGATTACCATGTCTACAGTAATGTTACAGGCTACAGCAAAATTGATACTGTGAGATTTCAAAACGTTTAAAACCATGACTAGAGAGAGACAGTCAACGAATACAGAAAAGTGTTGCTGTTTTTATGAGTTAGTAAATGTTTAAGTTCTTACAACACTTTGTATTCAACATTTTTAGCGGCTTGGGTATTTTTTAATATCGAGGAATATTTCACTTTCTCTGTTCATATGAGTAACAACATGCAGTTGGGCATGAGGCAGAAATAATGCAGTAAAACTCGTGTTTCGCCATCAGCTGGAAGAAGGTGTCACTTTTTAGTCAGTTTCAGTGGAGGAACGGGAGAGCGGAGGGATGTTGAGAGGTGGACCCTCAGCCCAGTAAAATAAAAAGCTAATTATTTAAATGTATGCTCAATCAGCTGTGCCTCACAAGTAATACAACAACAGATCTAGTACCGGTGTAATCATATAGCCTACCTCAAATTTTGTAAAATATATTTTTTTGACTCATAAAGTGATCTTTTTTATTTATTCATTTATTTTTAAATTTTTTATCCCATTTTCTCCCCAATTTTCGTGGTATCCAATCGCTAGTAATTACTACCTTGTCTCATCGCTACAACTCCCGTACGGGCACGAGAGAGACGAAGGTCGAAAGCCATGCGTCCTCCGAAGCACAACCCAACCAGCCGTACTGCTTCTTAACACAGCGCGCCTCCAACCCGGAAGCCAGCCGCACCAATGTGTCGGAGGAAACACCGTGTACCTGGCCCCCCTTGGTTGGCGCGCACTGCGCCCGGCCCGCCACAGGAGTCGCTGGAGCGCGATGAGACAAGGATATCCCTACCGGCCAAACCCTCCCTACCCCGGACGACGCTATGCCAATTGTGCGTCGCCCCACGGACCTCACGGTCGCGGCCGGCTGCGACAGAGCCTGGGCGCGAACCCAGAGACTCTGGTGGCGCAGTTAGCACTGCGATGCAGTGCCCTAGACCACTGCGTCACCCGGGAGGCCCCATAAAGTGATCTTGAGTCAGAAAAGGTTGGTGACCACAGTTCTAGAGTTTGCCCTGTTAACACTATCAACGTTTCCCTTTAATGTGGCAATTGTGATCGAATCAACACAATATTAGCCACTTTCAATGCAACATACAGGCAGAACGCATTGGAGTAGGATTCTATTGCATTGACACACTCTACACAGACCGGTGCGGTATAAACAATCAGAGTTGCAGTAAGCTTTTATGCAAATAGACCATTGCCATATATAGATCTGTGCCATTTACTTGGAACTGGATTGTGTTTACAGCATGAGAGGTCGTGAGTAGATGCGCTTGTTTTGAGAGCAAAGCGAGAGCTGCATTTAGCCACATGCGCAAATTTAGTTCATATCCTTTACTAGTTAGTGAGAGCTATTAGCCCAGTTATAGATCATTTGTAGTCAGCAAAAGGGGAGTGATCGCTTCCTACAAGAGCACAAAACGTGTACATTTCTAAACACCTTTGAAAAGGGAGAGTGGTAAAGAGCTTTTTTTTGTCTTAAAGGGGCAGTGTTGTATTTTGAGAAAGGCTACGTAGCCAATAGGCAGAGGGTAGCATCATTTTTCTGATTCTCTGTAATAATGGTATGACAATAATAATGCATTTTATTTTGTAAAGTGGTGTCTTGCATCAAACAACAACAGCATTGCCAGTCACCTCCTTGTCTGAAGGACAAGTGGATAAACCGTCAAGCCCTGTCTGTTTTTTTTCCAAAAGTCTCATGAAATGTAGACCTAGATTGAACACCACACATTGGCTGCTACTGTAGGCTGAATGATAGAACAGCTATTTCCATGTTAAAATGTTATGGGGTGCATTTTCCATAGTTTTTTATGGAAGGCAACTCTGGTAGGCCTACATGATGATCAAATAGCCGCTATTAAAATGGTAACTTAAAGCGAGTACAGCCTCAGTGTTCGCAGTAAACGCTGGAAGTTGCACAGAATTTTCATAATGTAAAATTTTGCATAGAGCAGACCTGAAATTTGCTCAGTGCCGGAAAAAAATTTGAGGGAGCATTGGTCTTCACACTCTGATTGGTATCCGCAACAAGTCTGTCTGGTGGAAGCACCACTGGTAGGAAAATGTGCATATTTTCTGAATGACGATTTTAGAATATTCACATGAAATTCTGTCGCCAATTGGATGGAACCTAGTTATTGACACTAAAAATGTGTACCGTGGAAGTGCTTCATAAGCACTGTATTTATGTAGACAGTTCTGCAATGAATGCTATCTCATGATGTATCCCCTGTCTCCACTCTTCTTTAGGTGTGTCGCCTCTGTACTGCAGCCTGTTTGGGCTCTTCAGAGAGAGAGACGGCATGTGGTTCTCCCCGAACCATGTCTTCCAGCTAGATGAATATGCCAATGAAGACATGGTCTTCAGAATAAGGTATGTGTAGTGTTTTCTGTGCTCATGGTTTCTGCATTTTTGTTCGCTAGATCTCACGCTCTCTAATTATACACTATTAATTTCTCTCTCTGTCTGTCTCTCTCGCTCTCTGTCTCTCAGGTACTATTTCCCTGGCTGGTACAGCAGTGGGGCTACGAGGGCATATCGGTATGGAGTCACCAAGGGCTCCGAAAGTCCTGTCCTCGATGACTTTGTCATGGCATACCTCTTTGCCCAGGTAAGAGTCAGTCTGTAACATGCGGAACCTAGCAAACTAGCAAATTGTCTCACTCTTCACTGTGATGTTTGTTAAGATTTGATCACTAAAGCACACGTTTGTCCATTGGTGCACATGTGGCCTTCTTCCTTCAATAATGCTGTGAAAAAACAATGGTTGTTGATTGGCTGACATTTACTGTAGCCAATCGGTATCTGAGATAAGAACATTGACTAGCTATATCCTTGAGGAAGTATCAGTATTGCTGTCAGACTGTTGTACTGTCTGTATGTATCGTGCTTTCGGAAAGTTTTCAGACCCCTTCACTTTTTCTACATTTTGTTACGTCACAACATTTTGTGACGCCCTATTTATCTTCAGAGTTTGTACTGTTAGGTGACCTAAACTGGGATATGCTTAACACCCCGGCCATCCTACAATCTAAGCTAGATGCCCTCAATCTCACACAAATGATCATGGAACTTACCAGGTACAACCCTTAATCCGTAATCACGGGCACCCTCATAGATATCATCCTGACCAACCTGCCCTCTAAATACACCTCTGCTGTCTTCAACCAGCGATCACTGCCTCTTTGCCTGTGTCCGTAATGGGTCCGCTGTCAAACGACCACCCCTCATCACTGTCAAATGCTCCCTAAAACACTTCAGCGAGCAGGCCTTTCTAATCGACTTTGCCCGGGTATTGTGGAAGGATATTGACCTCATTCCATCAGTAGAGGATGCCTGGTTATTCTTTAAAAGTGCTTTCCTCACCATCTTAAATAAGCATACCCCGTTCAAAAAATGTAGAACTAAGAACAGATATAGCCCTTGGTTCACTCGAGACCTGACTGCCCTTGACCAGCACAAAATCATCCTGTGGTGTACTGCATTAGCATCGAATAGCCCCCGCGAATATGCAACTTTTCAGGGATGATAGGAACCAATATACACAGGCAGTCAGGAATGCAAAGGCTAGCCTTTTCAAACAGAAATTTGCATCCTGTAGCATAAACTCCAAAATGTTCTGGGAAACTGTAAAGTCCAGGGAGAATAAGAGCACCTCCTCCCAGCTGCCCACTGCACTGAGGCTAGGAAACACTGTCACCACCGATAAATCTACGATAATCGAGAATTTCAATAAGCATTTTTCTACAGCTGGCCGTACTTTCCACCTGGCTACCCCTACCCTGGTCAACTGCTCTGCACCCCCCACAGCAACTTGCCCAAGCCTACCACATTTCTCCTTCACACAAATCCAGATAGCTGTAGTTCTGAAAGAGCTGCAAAATCTGGACCCCTACAAATTAGCTGGGCTAGACAATCTGGACCCTCTTTCTAGAATTATCCCCCGAAATTGTTGCAACCCCTATCACTAGCCTGTTCAACCTCTCTTTCATATCGTCTGAGATCCCTAAAGATTGGAAAGCTGCCGCGGTCATCCCCCTCTTCAAAGGGGGAGACACCCTAGACCCAAACTGTTACAGACCTATATCTATCCTACCCTGCCTTTCAAAAGTCTCCGAAAGCCAAGTTAACAAACAGATCACCGACCAATTCTAATCCCACCGTACCTTCTCCGCTATGCAATCTGGTTTCCGAGCTGGTCACGAGTGCACCTCAGCCACGCTCAAGGTCCTAAACGATATCATAACCGCCATCGATAAAAGACAATACTGTGCAGCCGTATTCATCGACCTGGCCAAGGCTTTCGACTCCGTCAAATCACCGTATTCTTAGCGGCAGACTCAACAGCCTTGGTTTCTCAAATGACTGCCTCACCTGGTTCACCAATTACTTCTGTGACAGAGTTCAGTGTGTCAAATCGGAGGGCCTGTTGTCCGGACCTCTGGCAGTTTCTATGGGGGGTGCCACAGGGTTCAATTCTCGGGCCGACTCTTTTCTCTGTATACATCAATGATGTCGCTCTTGCTGCTGGTGATTCTCTGATCCACCTCTACGCAGACGACACCATTCTGTATACTTCTGGCCCTTCTTTGGACACTGTGTTAACTAACCTCCAGACGAGCTTCAGTGCCATAACTCTCCTTCCGTGGCCTCCAACTGCTCTTAAATGCAAGTAAAACTAAATGTATGCTCTTCAAACGATCGCTGCCTGCACCTGCCCGCCCGTCTCGCATCGCTACTCTGGACGGATCTGACTTCGAATATTTCCTTCCAGTTCTCTGCTGCCAATGGCTGGAACGAATTGCAAAAATCACTGAAGCTGGAGACTCATATCTCCCTCACAAACTTTAAGCATCAGCTGTCAGAGCAGCTTACAGATCATTGCACCTGTACATAGCCCATCTGTAAATAGCCCACCCAACTACCTCATCCCCATATTGTTGTTTATTTTTTGCTCCTTTGCACCCCAGTATCTCTACTTGCACATTCGTCTTCTGCTCATCTATCACTTCAGTGTTTAATTGCTGAGTTGTTATTGTTTCGCCACTATGGTCTATTTATTGCTTTACCTCTCTAGTCTTACTTCATTTGCACACACTGTATATAGATTTTTCTATTGTGTTACTGACTGTACGTTTGTTTATTCCATGTGTAACTCTGTATTGTTTGTGTCGCACTGCTTTGCTTTATCTTGGCCAGGTCGCAGTTGTAAATGAGGATTTGTTCTCAACTGGCCTACCTGGTTAAATAAAGGTGAAATAAATATAAAATAATTGAACAGCCTTATTCTAAAATGTATTACATAATTTCCCCCCTCATCAATCTATACACAATACCCCATAATGACAAAGCAAAACCAGGTTTTAATACATTTTTGTAAATGTTTTAAAAAGAAAAAACAGAAATACCTTATCTTAATTATTCAGACGCTTTGATAAGAGACTCGAAATTGAGCTCAGGTGCATCCTGTTTCCATTGATCATCCTTGAGATGTTTCTACAACTTGATTGAAGTCCACCTGTGGAAATTCAACTGATTGGACATGATTTGGAAAGGCACACACCTGTCTATGTAAGGTCCCACAGTTGACAGTGCATGTCAGAGAAAATACCAAGCCATGAGGTCGAAGGAATTATCCATAGAGATCTGAGACAGGATTGTGTTGCGGAACAGATCAGGGAAAGGGTACCAAAAAATGTCTACAGCATTGAAGGTCCCCAAGAACACAGTGGCCTCCATCATTCTTAAATGGAAGAAGTTTGAAACCACCAAGACACTTCCTAGAGCTGGCCACTGGCCAAACGGAGCAGTTGGGGGAGAAGGGCCTTGGTTAGGGAGGTGACCAAGAACCCAATGGTCACTCTGACAGAGTTCCTCTGTGGAGATGGAGGAACCTTCCAGAAGGACAACCATCTCTGCAGCACTCCACCAATCAGGCCTTTATGGTAGAATGGCCAGACGGAAACCACTCCTCAGTCAAAGGCACATGACAGCTTGGAGTTTGCCAAAAGACATCTAAAGGATGCTCAGACCATGAGAACCAAGATTCTCTGGTCTGATGGAACCAATATTGAACTCTGGTCTGAATGCCAAGCATCACATCTTGAGGAAACCTGGCACCATCCCTACGGTGAAGCATGGTGGTGGCAGCTTTATGCTGTAAGGATGTTTTTCAGTGGCAGGGACTGGGAGACTAGTCAGGATCAAGGGAAAGATGAATGGAACAAAGTACAGAGAGAACCTTGATGAAAACCTGCTCCAGGTTCTTCTTCCAACAGGACAACGACACTAAGCAAACAGCCAAGACAACGCAGGAGTGGCTTCGGGACAAGTCTCTGAATGTCCTTGAGTGACCCAGCCAGAACTCGGACTTGAACCGGATCAAACATCTCTGGAGAGACCTAAAAATAGCTGTGCAGTGACACTCCCATCCAACCTGACAGAGCTTGGGAGGATCTGCTGAGAGGAATGGGAGTAACTCCCCAAATACAGGTGCGGCAAGCTTGTAGCGTTACACCCAAGATGACTCGAGGCTGTAATTGCTGCCAAAGGTGCTTTAACAAAATACTGAGTGAAATGTCTGAATACATATGTAAATGTGATATTTCTGTTTTTTTTGCACACAAAAAGTGCTACCTGTGTATTCTTTGTCATTATAGAGTGTTGTGTGAAGATTGAGGGGGGGGGGGGGACAGTTTAATCCATTTTAGAAAAGGGCTGTAACGTAACAAAATGTGGAAAAAGTCAAGGGGTCTGAATACTTTCCAAATGCACTGTATATATCGAGACATCAGACGTGGAATGTGAGCACCTTCCAACTGCGTTTGATAAGGGCCCCCTATTATGGAAGTTGCATGATAAATGAAGAATTTCTACACCCGCCTGACATTGCTGATGGGCGATGCGTGTTTGGCCATCAATATTTTTGTTTGGGATGTTTACAGTTGAATGACGTCGAACAGTGTATGGTTCAGTGCGGATTGGAACATGCCTTTATCACGGAAGTAGAGAGGGAGACTATTTTAATCGCTGATGATACAGATTTACTCTAATCTATAGATTTGTGTCTTTTCTTATTAGAGACCATTTCAAAATGATCACACATACACAAAGCTTTTTTTTAATTTATTTTCCCATCTTTTCATGTAGCCTGATCTGTTTGTTCTTTTCTTTAGTGCTTGATATAATTTGTCCAGTCAGTGAATACATTTAGAGGTGCCCATACTGTCCACCCATTCTGTAAAACATTAATTATCTATTAAGCCACAATTTAATAAATAGTTAATTTAAGAGGATTTAACATTGAGATAAACCGACTAACACCTTAAATTTGCCAAGCTTATTTTAGGTTTGGGGTCAAATTAGATTGAAGATTCTCCAATGCATCTTCCCATGTGCCTCGATGGAAAAGAGGAGAGGTGAACCCAGGTATCTTGAGACTGCGATATGACTGGGGCTGAACTCTCAGGATTATATGGATTTATAACCTGGAAATCTGCTTCAGTGACACAGTGCTCTGGGGCCTCATTTATAACCGTTGGGTAAATTTAACACTAAATATCTGCATGCTGCATTTCTGAAAAGACTGCACACGTACAGAAATATTGAGATTCATATGTTTGGCGCACACCATACATATGCATGTTTCCCGCTATAAATTAGACCTGTCATAAAACTACGCACATGAAGGAGCATTATAACTCCGCCTGAAAAATGCCCATCATTCAACATTTATGGTGACAATAACGCCCTTATTTGCTGTATACTTTGGAAGTATTGAAATTGGGGCAAGACGGTAAAGGAAATAGCCTAGTAATGGTGAACTTGATGAGATGTCTTTTAGAGGTGTTGGCAGAATGTTTTCTCCTGCAGTGACATTTGCTGTATATGAAAGGCAAAAACAATTGCAAACTCTTGTGGACCTGTAAACAGATAGTTTGATTTCAACAATGTTTTGCATTCACTTTTTCTCGAACCTAAATATGCTGAACTGCCCGCCAATTCTGAAACATTGTAAACTACAGTAGGCCTACTTACAGTGGCAGCCTACACACTTCAATGCAAAATATCACCTGTATATCAACTGTCTGTTCATCTGTTAATTGATACTGGATGTTATAAGCCATGCTCCCTGTCAGGCCAAGTTTTTGCTCTATATATCTATCTAATAGGCTCAATTAAATGAGATGTGCATTGTCAGTTGTTGTATGGCTACTTCGGGAATATTAACTCATCATTGACAGAAAAGGTGAGGAATTTATTCTGCAATGGTTATGAGATACACTACCATTCAAAAGTTTGGGGTCACTTAGAAATGTCCTTGTTTTCCATGAAAACATACATGAAATGAGTTGCAAAATGAATAGGAAATATAGTCAAGGCGTTTATAAGGTTATAAATAATGAATTTTAATTTAAATAATAATTGTGTCCTTCAACATTGCTTTCGTCAAAGAATCAACCATTTGCAGCAATTACAGCCTTGCAGACCTTTGGCATTCTAGTTGTCAAGGTAATCTGAAGGGATTTCACTCCATGCTTCCTGAAGCACCTCCCACAAGTTGGATTGGCTTGATGGGCACTTCTTACGGTCAAGCTGCTCCCACAACAGCTCAATAGTGTTGAGATCCTGTGGCTGTGCTGGCTACTCCATTATAGACAGAATACCAGCTGACTGCTTCTTCTCTAAATCGTTCTTGCATAGTTTGGAGCTGTGCTTTGGGTCATTGTCCTGTTGTAGGAGGAAATTGGCTTCAATTAAATGCAGTCCACAGGGTATGGCATGGCATTGCAAAATGGAGTGATAGCCTTCTTCAAGATCCATTTTACCCTGTACAAAATAAACTCAGCATAAAAAGAAATGTCCCTTTTTCAGGACCCTGTCTTTCAAAGATAATTCGTAAAAATCCAAATAACTTCACAGATCTTCATTGTAAAGGGTTTAAACACTTTTTCCCATGCTTGTTCAATGAACCATAAACAATTAATGAACATGCACCCGTGGAACGGTCATTAAGACACTAACAGCTTACAGACGGTAGGCAATTAAGGTCACAGTTATGAAAACTTAGGACACTAAAGAGGCCTATATACTGACTCTGAAAAACACAAAGAAAGATGCCCAGGGTCCCTGCTCATCTGTGTGAACGTGCCTTAGGCATGCTGCAAGGAGGCATGCGGACTGCAGATGTGGCCAGGGCAATAAATTGCTATGTCCGTACTGTGAGAAGCCTAAGACAGCGCTACAGGGAGACAGGACGGACAGCTGACCGTCCTCGCAGTGGCAGACCATGTGTAACAACCCCTGCACAGGGTCGGTACATCCGAACATCACACCTGCGGGACAGGTACAGGATGGCAGTAAGAGCTGCCCGAGTTACACCAGGAATGCACAATCCCTCCATCCATGCTCAGACTGCACGCAATAGGCTGAGAGAGGCTGGACTGAGGGCTTGTAGGCCTGTTGCAAGGCAGGTCCTCACCAGACATCAATGGCAACAACATCGCCTATGGGCACAAACCCACCGTTGCTGGACCAGACAGGACTGGCAAAAAGGTGTCTTCACTGACGAGTCGCGGTTTTGTCTCACCAGGGGTGTTGGTTGGATTTGCGTTTATCGTCGACGCAATGATGGTTACACCGAGGCCTGTACTCTGGAGCGGGATCGATTTGGAGGTGGAGGGTCCGTCATGTTCTGGGGTGGTGTGTCACAGCATCATCGGACTGAGCTTGTTGTCATTGCATGCAATCTCAACGCTGTGCGTTACAGGGAAGACATCCTCCTCATGTGGTACCCTTCCTGTAGGCTCATCCTGACATGAACCTCCAGCATGACAATGCCACCAGCCATACTGCTCGTTCTGTGCGTGATTTCCTGCAAGTCAGGAATGTCAGTGTTCTGCCATGGCCAGCGACGAGCCCGGATCTCAATCCCATTGAGCACGTCTGGGACCTATTGGATCGGAGGGTGAGGGCTAGGGCCATTCCCCCCCAGAAATGTCCGGGAACTTGTAGGTGCCTTGGTGGGGTAACATGGGGTAACATCTCACAGCAAGAACTGGCAAATCTGGTGTAGTCCATGAGGAGGAGATGCACTGCAGTACTTCATGCAGTTGGTGGCCACCCCAGATACTGACTGTTACTTTTGATTTTACCCCCCCCCCCCCCCCCCCCCCCCCCTCCTTTGTTCAGGGACACATTATTCAATTTCTGTTAGTCACATGTCTGTGGAACTTGTTCAGTTTATGTATCAGTTGTTGAATCTTGTTATGTTCATACAACTATTTACACATGTTAAGTTTTCTGAAAATAAACGAGGTTGACAGTGAGAGGACATTGTTTTATTTTTTTCCTGAAGTGTCTCCAATTAAATGATTGATGGAATGAATGGTTGCCTATCCCAACTGGTTGTAGGCCTATAGGCTATTTCGCAAGTACCCTATGAAACCATCCCAGTCAGAAAAGGTGAGGAACTTATTCTGCAATGATAATGGAAATGAAATAAATAATCCGAAATATATGCCTATTTCTAATTATTTTAGAATGCACAGATAAAATAGGCCTAAATCGATTTTCACCTTTTCACACAAATGATTTCATCTTGTTATTATATTTAGCTACCTGATTTTTTAATATTAATAAATCATCATATATTTTCAAAAGGCTAATACTAAGCTGCTGTGCGTTGGCATGGTCTAAAGTTTGCGGGAGGATAAGGGGGATACCTAGTCAGTTGTACGACTGAATGCCTTCAACTGAAATGTCTTCCGCATTTAACCCAACCCCCCTGAATCAGAGAGGTGCGGGGGGCTGCCTTAATCAACATCCACGTCTTCGGCGCCGGGGGAACAGTGGGTTGACTGCCTTGCTCATTTGCAGAGCGACATATTTTTACCAAGCACATTCTTATGTCTCCCAACTTTTCAGTGAAAACTGGTGCAAGTTTTGTGGCATATTTTGTCTGTACTCAGCGTTTATAAATGAGGCCTCTGGGCCTGTAGAAATATACACTACTGGTCAAAAGTTTTAGAACACCTACTCATTCAAGGGTTTTTCTTTATTTTTACTATTTTCTACATTGTAGAATAATAGTGAGTACATCAAAACTATGAAATAACATATGGAATCTTGTAGTAACCAAAAAAGTGTTAGGTTTTAATTATTAAGAGTAAGAACTCGACAGACACTGTGAAAGCTTAAACCAAGTTTATTCTTCCCAAAGGATCGAACTTCTGAATCGACATAGACATATTCACACAAACACTGATATTTAACTCTTTCTCCTATACTGAGTCTCCTCCTACACATCTGAACAAACAGTGTATCTTTATTGCTTGGCAGGAAACTAAGGGATAGGGGCCATAAACTCTTTCTCCCTTAATGTGACCTGACCTTGACCCCCTTCAGCACTAATCCATGGCTCTCTCCCCTTATCAGTGCCTGCCACGTGATTGCTTTCCCTACACTCAGTATATGCCAAGCTTAATTGCACCCACCATATACCTTCCCCCTACAGATAACCATTAACCTCTGGTGTAGCCCCTCGGCTATGGCACCCCTCAGATCTCTATTATAACTAATGATTAACATTTAAAGTTCAGAAATCCAAACCCTTCAGTCCCCCTTTTTGAACATTTGACGACATACTGTTCAACATTACATAAACTTGGAAATGAGTTATAAATGGACAAACAATGATAATAAAACATGAACAATATATATATATATATGATTAACATTCACAGTGAGGTTTACAAACTCAGAGACTTATGGCCTCTGTTCTATGATCACACCATACCCAATCTTATTTCCATTTCTCACAGAACACTGATAATAACATGTCAGCTGGAGCCATTGACTCCTTTCATTTCTCCTTCTGGTTCCTAAAAGAGTGATAGCACAAGACTTGAAAAACAAAAAGATACACAAAACATAACAACATTAATAATGTGTTAAGATTTGCACAGTTATATATGCATGACAACCCAAAGTTTGATAACATGACAATTCCCACTCTCTTCGCACAAATGAAAGCCCTAAAAAGCCTCATGCTTTCGCCCAGTCTTCCCCGTCAGACTACAGGATCTAAGAGGTGTTCCCAAGCCATGTCATTCTCACTTTGCTCCTCATCATCTTCCTCCATAGCCACCCGATATATACGTGCGGTAGCCTTAATCAGTTTGACCTCATCTTGAGGTAACTCAACACTGTATTGTAGTTTTAACATCAATGCCCTGAGCACATGATATCCCAACAATATCACCAAAGTAACCCCTGCTATTACTAACACTGCTCCTGACGTATATCTCACTATTCCCCTCATTTGCGTCATAGTCCAGTTCCATGATGTTAATATAGCTTCCTTCGCTACTAGTACTGCCCCTTCATTGACTGTCCCTACAGCGACTGCCGTGAGAATAGCTATTGCCCGGAATCTGTCTCCTGCTCTCCTATTGTCTTCGTGGTTTACTGATAAGTCAAGGACTGAACCTTTCAGATATTCCCTACCTGTCTCCCAGTTCATACTCTGGTCCCTAGCCACCAACATCTCCAATGACCTGTGTTCTGCTACAGTTGACGCCTGTGGATAATACTTTCCTGTGCTCAAGTTAGGTACACTTCGCTCATTCCAAAGCCAATCTACACCCCACCCGTTTGCTTATCAACCCAACGGTTGATAAGCAGCCACCTTCTGACACTTTCCGTTTACCGTCACTCGGTCCCAATCTTCTGGGAGGTATGTCAAGTGTTTACTAGCCTTCAGAATTGTTTTATTTTTTAAATGTATTTTAAAATTTCACCTTTATTTAACCAGGTAGGCCAGTTGAGAACAAGTTGTCATTTACAACTGCGACATGGCCAATATAAAGCAAAGCAGTGCGACACAAACAATACAGAGTTACACATGGAATAAACAAACGTACAGTCAATAATACAATAGAGAAGTCTTAATACAGTGTGTGCAAATGAGGTAAGATTAGGGAGGTAAGGCAATAAATAGGCCGTAGTCGTGAAATAATTACAATTTAGCAATTAAACACTGGAGTGATAGATGTGCAGAAGATGAATGTGCAAGTAGAGATACTGGGGTGCAAAGGAGCAAAAAAACAAAACAATATGTGGATGAGGCAGTTGGGTGGGCTATTTACAGATGGGCTATGTAGAGGTGCAATGATCTGTAAGCTGCTCTGACAGCTGATGCTTAAAGTTAGTGAGGGAGAGATGAGTCTCCAGCTTCAGTGAGTGGTGGAGAGATTAGTGGCGTTGGAAGAGTATCCAAACAAAACTCTGAGTCACATGTTTCTTAACTTCTTATGGCTGTGATCCTGTTAACGGGATCGATATGACAACAGCCAGTGAAAGTGCAGGGCGCCAAATTCAAACAACAGAAATCTCATAATTAAAATTCCTCAAACATGCAAGTATCCTATAACATTTTTAAGGTAATCTTGTTGTTAATCCCACCACAGTGTTCGATTTTCAAAAAGGCTTCACAGCGAAAGCACCACAAACGATTATGTTAGGTCACTGCCAAGTCACAGAAAAACACAGCCATTTTTACAGCCAAAGAGAGGAGTCACAAAAAGCAGAAATAGAGAAAATTAATCAGTAACCTTTGATCTTCATCAGATGACACTCCTAGGACTTCATGTTACACAATACATGTATGTTTTGCTCGGTAAAGTTCATATTTATATAAAAAAATCTCAGTATACATTGGCGCGTTATGTTCAGTAGTTCTAAAAACATCCGGGGATTTTTTAGATAGCCACATCAATTTCCAGAAATACTCATAATAAACGTTGATCAAAGATACAAGTGTTATACATGGAATTTTAGATTCACTTCTCCTTAATGCAACCGCTGTGTCAGATAAAAAAAAAAAAAGCAAACCATGCAATAATCTGAGTACGGCGTTCAGAGCCCAATCAAGACTAAAAGATATCTGCCATATTGTGCAGTCAACAGAAGTCAGAAATAACATTATAAACATTCACTTACCTTTGATGATCTTCATCAGAATGCACTCCCAAGAATCCCAGTTCCACAATAAATGTTTGTTTTGTTCGATAATGTCCATCATTTATGTCCAAATAGCTAATTTTGTTAGCACGTTTTGTAAACAAATCCAAAGTCACAAAGCGCGTTCACTAGGAGCAGACGAAATGTCAAAAAGTTCCGTTACAGTCCGTAGAAACATGTCAAACGATGTATAGAATCCATCTTTAGGACGTTTTTAACATAAATCTTCAATAATGTTCCAACCGGAGAAATCCTTTGTCTTCAGAAAAGCAAATGGAACAGAGCTCACTCTCACATGAACGAGCGTCACAAGCTCAAAGCATTCTGCCAGACCTCTGACTCGTTCCCCTCTCATTCGGCCGCACTTCACAGTAGAAGCATCATACAAGGTTCTATAAACTGTTGACATCTAGTGGAAGCCTTAGGAAGTGCAACATGACCCATATCCCACTATCTCCAATAGGGAATGAGTTGAAAAACGACCAACCTCAGATTGCCCACTTCCTGGTTGGATTTTTTCTCATGTTTTTGCCTGCCATATGAGTTCTGTTATACTCACAGACATAATTCAAACAGTTTTAGAAACTTCAGAGTGTTTTCTATCCAATACTAATAATAATATGCATGTATTAGCAACTATGACTGAGGAGCAGGCTGTTTACTCTGGGCACCTTTCATCCAAGCTACTCAATACCGCCCCTGCAGCCATAAGAAGTTAACCTCTCTGGGATATTCGGGACGCTAGCGTCCCACCTCAACAACAGCCAGTGAAATTGCAGGGCGCCAAATTAAAAAACAACAGAAATCCCATAATTAAAATTCCTCAAACATACAAGTATTTTACACCATTTTAAAGATTAACTTGTTGTAAATCCAGCCACAGTGTCCGATTCCAAAAAGGCTTTACGACGAAAGCACACCAAACGATTGTTAGGTCAGCACCTAGTCACAGAAATACACAGCCATTTTTCCAGCCAAAGAGAGGAGTCACAAAAAGCAGAAATAGAGAAAATTAATCACTAACCTATGATGATCTTCATCAGATGCCACTCATAGGACTTCATGTTACACAATACATGTATGTTTTGTTCGATAAAGTTCATATTTATATCCAAAAATCTTAGTTTACATTGGTGCGTTATGTTCAGTAATGTTTTGCCTCCAAAACATCCGGTGATTTTGCAGAGAGCCACATCAATTTACATAAATACATTGCTAAAAGATACAAGTGTTATACATGGAACTTTAGATAAACTTCTCCTTAATGCAACCGCTGTGTCAAATTTCAAAAAAACTTTACGGAAAAAGCACACCATGCAATAATCTGAGTACGGCGCTCAGACACAAAAACAAGCCATACAGGTACACGCCATGTTGTGGAGTCAACAGAAGTCAGAAATAGCATTATAAATTTTCACTTACCTTTGATGATCTTCATCAGAATGCACTCCCAGGATTCCCAGTTCCACAATAAATGTTTGTTTTGTTCAATGAAGTCCATAATTTATGTCCAAATTACCTCCCTTTTGTTCGCACGTTTAGTTCAAAATCCAAATTCATGACGCGCAGGCCAGATGAAAAGTAAAAAAATTCCATTACAGTTCGTAGAAACATGTCAAACGATGTATAGAATCAGTCTTTAGGATGTTTTTAACATAAATCTTCAATAATGTATCAACCGGAGAATTCCTTTGTCTTTAGAAACGAAAAGGAACGCAGCTACCTCTCACAGGGGCACGCCTGAGTGAGCTCATGGCACTCTGCCAGACACCTGGTTGAAACAGCTCTCATTCCCTCATCCTTCACAGTAGAAGCCTGAAACAATGTTCTAAAGACTGTTGACATCTAGTGGAAGCCTTAGGACGTGCAATATGACCCCATAGACACTGTATATTGGATAGGCAAACCTACACACCTCAGATTGCCCACTTCCTGGTTGGATTTTTTCTCAGGTTTTTGCCTGCCATATGAGTTCTGTTATGCTCACAGACACCATTCAAACAGTTTTAGATACTTCAGAGTGTTTTCTATCCAAATCTACTAATAATATGCATATCTTAGCCTCTGGGCCTGAGTAGCAGGCAGTTTACTCTGGGCACCTTATTCATCCAAGCTACTCAATACTGCCCCCAGCCATAAGAAGTTAAACCAAGCTTATTCTTCCCAAAGGATCGAACAGCTGAATCGACCAAGACATATTCACACAAGCAATGATATTTAACTTTTTTTCCTATGCTGTGTCTCCTACACATCTGATCAAATATTGTATCTTTATTGCTTGGCAGGAAACTAAGTGACACGGGCCGTAAACTGTTCTTTCTCCCTTAACGTGACCTGACCTGACCTTGACCCCCTTCATCACTAATCCATTGCTCTCTCCCTTTATCAGTGCCTGCCACGTGTCGCTTTCCCTACACTCAGTATATGCCAAGCTTAATTGCACCCACAATATACCTTCCCCCTACAGATAACCATTAACCTCTGGTGTAGCCCCTCGGCTATGGCACCCCTCAGGTCTCTACTATAACTAATGATTAATAACATTTAAAGTTCAGAAATCGAAAGCTATCAGCCTTGATGACAGCTTTGCACACTCTTGGCATTCTCTCATCCAGCTTCATGAGGTAGTCACCTGGAATGCATTTCAATTAACAGGTGTGCCTTCTTAAAAGTACATTTGTGGAATCGCTTTCCTTCTAAATGCATTTGAGCCAATCATTTGTGTTGTGACAAGGTAGGGGTGGTATACAGAAGAAAGCCCTATTTGGTAAAACACCAAGTCCACATAATGGCAAGAACAGCTCAAATAAGCAAAGAGAAATGACAGTCATTATTACTTTAAGACATGAAGGTCAGTCAATACGGAACATTTCAAGATCTTTGAACGTTTCTTCAAGTGCAGTCGCAAAAACCATCAAGCGCTAAGATGAAACTGGCTCTCATGAGGAGCGCCACAGGAAAAGAAGAGAGGGTACGTTCATTAGAGTTACCAGCCTCAGAAATTGCAGCCCAAATAAATGCTTCACAGAGTTCAAGTAACATACACATCTCAACATCAACTGTTCATAGAAGACTGTGTGAATCAGGCCTTCAAGGTTGAATTGCTGCAAAGGAACCACTACTAAAAGACACCAATAAGAAGAAGAGACTTGCTTGGGCCAAGAAAGACGAGCAATGGACATTAGACGAGTGGAAATCTGTCCTTTGGTCTGACGAGTCCAAATTGGAGATTTTTGGTTCCAACCGCTGTGTCTTTGTGAGACTCAGTGTGGGTGAACGAATGATCGCCGCATGTGTATTTCCAACCGTAAAGCATAGAGGAGGTGTTATAGGTGTGGCTGCTTTGCTGGTGACACTGTCAGTGATTTTATTTATAATTCAATGCATACTTAACCAGCATGGATACCACAGCATGGATACCACTGCATTCTGCAGCGATACGCCATCCCATCTGGTTTGCGCTTAGTGGGACTATCATTTGTTTTTCAAGAGGACAATGACCCAACACTCCTGTGTGATGGAATACTGTAGCAGATGATCTTGCCTGCACAATCCCCCGACCTCAACCAAACTTGAGATGGTTTGGGATGAGTCGGACCGCAGAGTGAAGGAAAAGCAGCCAACAAGTGCTTAGCATATGTGGGAACTCCTTCAAGACTGTTAGAAAACCATTCCAGGTGAAACTGGTTGAGAGAATGCCAAGAGTGTGCAAAGCTGTCAAGGCAAAGGGTGGCTATTTGAAGAATCTCAAATCTCAAATATATTTTGATTTGTTTACCACTTTTTTGTTACTACATGATTCCATATGTTATTTCATAGTTTTGATGTCTTCACTATTATTCTACAATTTAGAAAATAGTAAATATAAAGAAAACCTTTGAATGACTAAGTGATCTAAAACTTTTGACCGGTAGTGTAAGCTATTTCTATGACTGAAGAATGGCCATGGAGGGGATGTGGACAGGAGGGCACAGTTATTTCAGTCCATACAACAGCACTTTATCTCTAGGTTTAGATTTTTTGCCTAGCTTGTGTCAAGTAGACACTTTTTGAACACATGATACTGAACAATCTTACAGATTACCATACAAGTAGTTAGTAGATACAGTGGTTGATACAAGTGCTCTCTCTAAGATGGTATCCCTCCTAATTCTACATACTTGTAAAATAAAACCTGTCTTATCAAGCCTAACAAAGACTTATGCTTTTACAGGAGAGGAAATGCATTTTTTACCAGTACAATTATTTATCACTTGAATTGTACCTTCATGCTTGTTGACAAGATTATACAGGGTTATTTAAATGTTTTATGTTTATTCTTCTCTACCATTTGTGTGTCTTTGTGGCCTTGTACCGACCTGTTGCCTTCCCTATCAGTCGCTTTGTTTTGTAGAGGGATGACTACAATATGTATTCTTTACCAAAAGGTTGGCTGGACATCTTTGAAATCACGTAGATCACATCATTACGCTCTTTTTGTTTACAAAGCCCTGCTCCACAAACTTCCTACTTACCTTACATAACTGTTAAGATTTAAAATGACAAGTTATCAAACCCGTTCATTTCTTTAGTGTATTGAGAAATAGGTAAATCAGCCTTTAATATCCTTGCACCGTATGTGTGGAATGATCTACAATACACTTTAAAATGGGAGGAATTGGTGCCTCTAGGGCATTTCAGATGGTTGTTAGGGGAACTTTTCTACTGAAGAATGTGTCTGTTTTTATGATTGTGTTTTGCTTTTTGTGTATTGTTGTGGATTTTATTGTGTAATAAATATAGTTAATATAATATATATAATATATAATATAGCTGTAATGTGTTTTCTGTATTTTGATGTGTATTTTGGTGCTTAGTGGTGCAACGGATCACAAACCTCACAGTTCGAATCGGATCACGGTTTTGAGTCACGGATTGGATAATTATTCGCATCAGCAAAAAAAAGGGGGAGACAAATATAACTTTGCTTTCCATTTATTACTTAAAGAACACTTAAAGCAAGGAACTTTTCAATGTTTAAATAAAATATCCAATACTCAATTGTTAAATTAAAGTGTAATATGAGGCATGATACCTTCTTTCTTTGAACAATAGTGAATGAAACAATAGCCTGTGTCTACATCATTAAAAAAAAGTAAAGAAAGAAAGCAAAGCAGACCTGAGCTAATAACTTCAAATAATTTTTCATAAAGATGAGGATGTCTACATTGTCTGGGGAGAGGGTAGACCTCTTTGCAGTCACTATGTCCCCTGCTGTGGAGAACACCCTCACCCCTAGGAACTGAAGTGCCAGGCATAGCCAGGTAGCATCTTGCCATCATGGCAATGTGAGGGTATTTACACTTATTGCTTTTCCACCATGCCAGTGGATAAGATCCAGTGGAATGCCACTTGCTAACTATTTATAACTATTTATTTCCATATTTCATAGAACTAGAATTGTGGCAATAACATTTAATAAACGCCCTTATTATTCCAAATCAAAAGTGGATTAATCTAATAGCAATAGCATAGACTAAGATTAGACTGCACTATATTTATTTAAGTAATTCACTCTTATTTTTATTTTTTTTGCCTATTCAGTGACCACAATCTTAGTGGTGAGATCACTGTATGTCCTCCGGCATAGGGCAGGGTCTTGGTGAGTCACGGACTTTAACCTTGGATCCAGTACAGTAGTTCTATGAAGGTAGTCCTGTACATTAGGGGGGGTATCTGGGGGTTCAGGTCCTCTCTAATGGCAGCCTTGACATCTCTAGTGATGGTGCCGTCTTCCTCACTTGGGGCCATGGATTGTAGAATCCTTGTTTTCAGAGGTAGGATCACAGACCAGACGGTGCCGTTTTAGTGCTCAATAGGGTTGTAACCGTTTTGAGGGGTTTGAGCACCTGGAGGAACTCCTCTGCCACTTTCACGTCATCAAACAAGGTGACAATGTCTTTATTTTTTTTCAGGGTCTTGTCTGTCAGTGCAGAGTATACAGCTGCCTGCTGCTCAAGATGGTGCTCCAACATGTCATAAGTGGAGTTCCATCTTGTGACATCATGTATGAGCTGTGGGTCGGTAGCTGTAGCATTTCTTGGTTGGTCTTAAGCACATGAGCGGCTGTTGTGCTTCCTGATCCTCCCAAGGAGGCGGTCCACCTGGTTCACTGAGATTCCCCTTTGGGATGCTAAATTGATCACTTGCAAAGCAAGCTATCTGTGGCTCCAGTCCAGCTTCTATCACTGCATTTACTTGGTTCTTGGCATTATCTGTGGTAACTGGAATATTGCTATTGGGCCTCTCTACCTTCCACTCTTCTACTGCTCCAGGCAGTACCTGCGCCGGATTTGTGCCTGTGTGACTCTCATAGAGGGGGCGTGTCTGTAGCACCGGACTTCGCATCTCCCACTCCTCTGTGGTGTAGTGAACAGTCACGTAGCTTTCCGTTGCCCTGGAGGTCCACCCGTCTGTGGTTAGGGCAACAGAGGATGCCTTGGATAATTTGTCGACAATTTTGATATTTTCCTCTTCATAAAGATCTGGCATGATCTTCATACTGAAGTGGGGGCGCGAGGGGATTTCGTAGCGTGGCTCAAGCACTTTCACCATATTTTTAAATCCTTTGTTTCCACAACAGAGTATGGCTTCATGTCTACAGAGATAAACATCCCAATAGATTTGGTGATGGCTTTAGCCCGGTCTGATTCTGCAGCAAAGGGCTGCTTAAATTACGCAGTGAGAAGTTGTCTCTTGGCTGAGTTGGCTCCCGTCACTGACACACCAGACTGATGGCGCTTTAAATGTGTGGCCGTGCTCAATGTATTTCCATGATCACACGGCTTTCTTGTAGCACAATGGCTCCTCACTGTAATGGTGTTGTCCACCACAATTCTTCTGTCATCATATTTGACAGGGAAGACAAAATGCTCCCATACACGAGACTTAAATGAAGCGGGAGGCTTTCCAGTTCTTCAGCTCCTCCGCCAGCCATGGCTGTCACTGCTCTTTAGTCTTCTTTGCTTTTTGCAAAGCGAGCATCCGGGATTGATTCGTTGGGATTCAACATGCCCCATTCACGTGAACAGCACACACAACTGATAAAAAAATAAATAATCTAATCATCCTTCAGGCTTCAGAGTAAAACATTGCACACATCTGTCTTGCCTTTATCTTTTCACTGCATTGAGATTTAGGGAATTATTACTTTAAAAAGTAACAGCGGCAGTAAAACTGTTTCACACTATGTTGGTTAAAATTTGCAATTGATCCGCGGTTCACATGCATGCCGAACCGTGGGGGGTGTACGGGTCACGGATCAACTACGGCCCTGCTACACAGAGCTCATCTGGAAAAGAGACCTTGGTCTCAGCATTGACTCCCTGTCAAAATATAAAGGTTAAATAAATAAAAATATCTGTCCTTTATAGCATTATATTGTATAACTTTGACGTAACTTTCATTTAATTTGATGACTGGTATGTATCGAATCAACTAACTAGGTTTAATTGTTACTTGATTAAATTAATCATGTAACAACTAACTCATTAGGATTTGGGGCACCACCAAAGAAGTTGTTTAACGAGTTACCATCTCCCAAATTAAACTCAAGATGATATAAGATATTTATCGATAACAGTAATTTATTAATCATTACCTCATATCAGTCTCATAATTTTGAACGTCGCATACTCCTTGTATCTGCACAAACCCAAGTCTTACTGATCATTCCGTACCACACAAATGTATGTAATTATTTATTTACTAACTAAATGATAACACGGGATACACACACACACAGTATAGGTTATTGATTAGAAACTTAATACGATGAAAACGGGTCCCTAGTAGACTAACGACAACATGACTGCTTGTTTATCAGAAGAGAGAGAAGTAGAGGGGACAGAGAAAGAGAGGCAACACTTATACACTTGTAACTACGCTCACAGTAATACTTTGCTCCGAACCGCCGCCCGTTTGGGAAAGAAATAATGAATGCATTTATATGTTTGAATGTCTTCCTTCGTCGTTTCTCTCTGTCTCAGGCCTTTGTGGAAAGGGCTCCAGTGGGCATCCTCCCAAGCTCCCAAGTGTAAGGCTCTGATTGTTCACAAGAGGTCACAATGTCCTTGTCCTGTAGTCTGAAGCAGGCTAACAGGGTGGTGTTTACTTTCACTTCCCGGAAGGGGGGGGTCCTCTGAAGACAGCTAATCAGCCGTGTCGATGAGAGCAGTGTATTTGACGATGATTCGAAGAGAGTAACAGGATGATCCTAATTAAATTAACTTTCTTAGATACTTAGAACAGCTACTCAGCCGTAACATCGATTGTTAGGGAGGCTACTTTGTCGTCTTCACCTCGTGTTGATTTTCAGGGTTGTGACCAAAGTAGACCTAAGCTACAGCTTGAGTCCTTGTCTGATATGTTCATTCTCAACTCACCCTTTATACACTCAGGTAAAAAGGGGGTGTTTCCGTCATGCTGACACGCTCTCTGAGCTCCCTCGGGTGTGGCTAATTACTGGGCAAAGTTTCATCCAAGCTATGATCTTGTTAGAAAACTAAAATCACATTCCTATCTTAACAACAATATTCTCTTCATCCTTGATATTTCCTACACGACGTAAAGGATTTAACCTGACATACACAATGTGAAAACTCTTCAAGTTACAATATTTTTGTTATATATTTATACCATATTTAATGACAACACAAAATAGACCATTTCCCGTCTCATCATTCCCCACATCCGGATGTTAGAAATATTATCCCTGTGTTCACTTTTGGATGTTAGAGTTTCTGGGCGGCAAAATCTTCTGGAGACAAAGGGACATTCCAATCCCAATATTAGAGACCAAAAGGAGTCGTCTGCTGCATAAGATTGGCGTGAGGTGTCATAAAACCCCCACACCAATCCCTCCTCCCCTCTGCGGGTGAGAGGGATCTGTAGTCGTTGATCCATTATAACCTGATCTTTGCATCCTCATAGGAGAGTCATGACAACTATAATATATTAACCAGCCCACCTCTGTCTCTGTGTTTAGTGGAGGAGTGACTTTGTGAATGGCTGGGTGAAGATCGTCAACACACATGAGACTCAGGAGGAGTGCCTTGGCATGGCTGTATTGGACATGATGAGGACAGCCAAGGAAAGACAAATGTCTCCGCTGGATATCTACAATTCCATCAGGTGCAAAGGAAAGATAAATACATGTCCAACCACTTAAGTGGTTTTAACCTGGTAGTACTGGGGGTCAGTTGTAGCTAGAGACAAATGTATCCGCTGGATATTTACAACAATGCCATAAGGCCATACCTAAAACAATACTGTAAGTAGTATGGCCAACAGAATGACTTGAATTGGCAATGTAAACTATTTATGGTCTATTGTGTATCTTGGTATTCTATAGGTACCTATTATACTAACCTATTCCATATGGCTTGACTTATCCTATTCTTCCCCGCTGTCACCTCAGCTACAAGTCCTTCTTGCCCAAGGACATGAGGGCTCACATCCAGGACTGCAACTTCGTGACCAGGAAGAGGATCCGCTACCGCTTCAAGAAGTTCATCCAGCAGTTCAGCCAGTGCCGGGCTACGGCACGCGACCTGAAGCTCAAATACCTCATCAACATGGAGTCTCTCGAGCAGGCCTTCTACACCGAACGCTTCCAGGTCAGGGAATCCTCGGCAGGGCAGGTCACCATCATCGTGACGGCTGATCATGGCATCCAGTGGTGCAGAGACGGGCACAAAGACTCTGAGCAGGTACTCACAGCAGTGTTGTCCAGGTTGTTCATGTTCACTTGTCGAATGGGAATTTGCTGAAATGTCATAATTATCAGACTCATCATACAGCAAATGAGTACACTATGATTTGAGTGGAATCTCTTACTGAGTGGAAACATGACTGAACTCCTGGTTCCCTCGTATAGCCTATTAATCCCAGTGATTTAGCTAGCTACCTACAAAATGTATCCAATATTATTTAGATGGTTTCATGCTGTTGTCAGGAGGGTTTTACTGTGAAGTTGAATTTAGGGTGGTGATGTCATGCTATTTTGAAGCTTTGGCCTGGCCGTTTTATTCTTTCCTAATCCACGGTTAGAGGTGTTAATGTATAATTGAGTAATTAATGGGTTTAAGAGCTGTTACAGTAGGTCAACAGTGGCTTACATTGCTAATGGATCCAATGCCGATGGATTGCATCAGATCAGTCTGTGGTGTTTAACAATTTAAAATGTTCAAGGACTTAATTTTCTCCAGTGAAGATGGGCAAAAGCAAATACTGTACTTGGCTCGTTGCTGGCTTAGAACTAATCGTGTCATGCAATTTTCTGCTTCTTGGCACTAAAGGTTATTCAATCAACACATTTTACTTCTTTATCTGAAGAATGATATCCTCTAGATTGAGTCAAACGACGTCTTGTTTTCCCACCTTTTTCCGAGCAGGACTTGCAGACCTACTGTGATTTCCCAGACGTTACTGACATCAGTATTAAACATGCCAATAAGGAGGGCTCGATGGAGAGTCGAGTGGTTACCATCAATAAACAAGACGGCAAGACTCTGGTAAGATTGACGTCAGCCTCTCACCTCCTCCAGCCTTTCTTAATATTCACATTGAAACAGCCACAGTATTGAAACCTCATTCTATCAACTCCAGTTTTTCTTGGATTGGATAAATATCTTGACAATTGTATTCTCATCCTTTTTGCACTGTCTCAGGAGCTGGAGTTCAATTGCCTCTCTGAAGCTCTGTCCTTTATATCGCTGATTGATGGCTACTATCGTTTGACGACAGATGCACACCACTACCTCTGTAAAGAAGTGGCACCCCCTGCACTGGTGGAGGCCATTACCAGCCACTGTCATGGTCCCATTTCGTAAGTGAAGTTTGGAATCCTACCCTTATAGAGCACTGTGCATCATCTGATTGTGAATCAATAACTTGCAGAGATGCATACATACATACACTCTGTTCTTCTCCACAGAATGGATTTTGCAATTAATAGACTGCAAAAATCTGGGAACAAGCGGGGTCTGTACATCCTGCGATGCAGCCCTAAGGACTTTAACAAATACTTTTTGACTTTCACCGTGGGGGTATGTACTGTATTTAAGTTATAATTTTAGTACATAACAGATATAAAAATAAAAAATAAATGTTGTTGCCATATTGGAAAACCTTTGTGTAGAACATAAGCAGTTTGGAACATATTTAACTATCATGTCACAGGAACACTGATTTGATTGTAAGTTCTTGCTCCTGTGCTTTCCTTTAGGTATACGATGGCATTGAGTACAAGCACTGCCAGATCACTAAGGCTGCTAATGGAGAGTTCAATCTGAGTGGAACCAAAAGGAACTTCAGCAACCTCCAGGAATTGCTGAGCTGCTACCAGAAGGAGACTGTGCGCTCTGATGGCATAATTTTCCAGTTCAGCAAGTGTTGCCCACCCAAATCCAAAGGTAACTGAGTTTAAAGACTCACTCCAGCTATGTTGGAATTTTTCCTGTTGAAAAACAAAAACAATATCCCAAGCATAAATACAGTAATGTACACACACTTAATGGTAAAAATATATGTTTTGAGCAAAATATAATTTTTCTAGACACAACTGGGGTGGCAAGTAGCCTAGTGGTTAGAGCGTGGTTAGAGCGTTGGGCCAGTAACCGAAAGGTTGCTAGATCGAATCCTCGAGCTGATAAGGTAAAAATATGTTGTTCTGCCACTGAACAAGGCAGTTAACCCACTGTTCCTAGGCCGTCATTGTAAATAAGAATTTGTTCTTAACTGACTTGCCTGGTTAAATAAAATAATAAAAACTGGAAACTTCAAGGTGTAGACCATTCAAGGGGTTCGTCTGATGTGATGTTGTTAACTCGAAATGACACGGTTCCAGTTTAACAAAGTTTAGTATACTATATGAACACACTACAAAGTAGCCATTTGACTCAAGGCTAGGTCCATCAACGACTCGACTTCCTGCGCATGCGCACTCTTGACTGAGTGATAGCCCCATAATAACAGAAATATAGGGATACTTAAAACATGAACTTAACAATCTCCCCCTTTTCTTTAAAGACAAATAAAACATCAACAACATGATTAAATGTCCAAGTATTATTCAAGATCCCCATTACAAATGGGTTGTGTGACAGTTTTTATTTGTATTACTCAAGCTGCCACTTTCCATTACTGAGAGCCTGTAGGAGCGAGAGCCTGTAGGAGCACAATACCGGATGCTCCTTTTTTAGTCAGACAGTCAGCAAGCTGTTCCTTTGTGGTCGACCACAGAATCCGCTGGATTCTCTGTGCTTGAATAAGTTCCTTGATGCTGCTAATCTCGAAGTCTTTTCTCTGTGACAGACTTGGTTGACTTCACAACATCAACTAATGAGTAGTTGTCAGTGACACAAACTACAGGTAGAAAGTGCCGTTTTGTCCCACCAGTGTTAACCTAGCGAAGCATCACTGAAGACAACTAGTTTCAAAGAGTCATCTTTTCCAACAAAGTCACTTGTGATTTCAGTTTAAGAACAACTTTGTTTGCCTCATGAATGGTTTGTACAGTGGCGTGTTTTGTGTTAGATGCCAAGTTGCAACCATCAAACCAGGTCTACTCTGTCTCGCACCCCATAAAATTTGTCCTATCTTTGACCTCAATTGACCAGCTTCAATTCCACATAGAGGGGAATTCCTTTGTACGGCTCTTGAAGAATCCATGTGAATGGGTTGAAGATTCTTGATATAGCTCTCCTGTTGCATCAGTATTTTTCCATCAACTGTAATAAACTCTATGCCAACATAACAAAAATGATCATGCTCCTCACAGCCAACCTAGAAAACAGCTTTGAGGTGTGGAATCACAGTTGAAGGTCTGTGAGCCACCCCAGATAAAGTCATCAACATGACAGGCAAGTACTCCAGTCACATTGATCAAGCCAATAGAAGACAGCAGGATCCACTTGTGACATTTTTCCACCTGTATTCAGCATTGTTGCCTTGACTTTGTTGTACCAGTAGAGTGATCCATCTGCCAGTCCATACACACACTTTTTTAGTTTCCACAGTGTTCCTTCGCTTTTAGCTTCAGGCGGAGGTCGGATGTGAATGTCCCTTGACAGCTCTGTTCCCTGCAAAAATACAGATTTGATGTCTATGGAATTAAGTTTCAATTTTTTCTGGCAGATCACTGACATCAGCAATCTGAGTGACTCTGATGCGCATGTCGGTGAGTCTTTTGGGAGTTCTTTAGCAGCCAGCTCTTCAAAACCTCTAGCCACTAGACGTGCTTTAGGCATTATTCCAGTTAAGGATTCTTTAAGGGTATACACCCACCTTGTTGAGATGCATTTTTGGCCAATGTCTTTGACTTCCTCAAACACTACATTTTTCCTCCAATTACTGAGCTCATCTAGCTTAGCTGAGTCAAATGACACGTCCTTTGTTTCAAGTACATCATGATTTTGAATGTCATTCTGTTTTTCTCGATTTTCCATTGGTTCAATTCTGATATTATCTACAAGTGACAGGTCAGCTGACCCTGTTGTACCAGAAAGTGTAGCTGGTTCAGAGTACTGCAAGTTGTACCAGTTCTTGTGTTTTGCTTTTCCTGCTCGTCCAATGACGGTTGCTGTATGTGGAATACCACTTTCTCTGTCCATGTATTTAACAGTTTGTTCAGTTTTCAGATTGGAACAACCATGTTCTCTGAACACATGTGGCTGTTGTTGAATGTTTTCCTCATTTGAACGCTCAACAGTATTACCTGTGGCATGGTTGAAGGTCTCTGCTCCATTTCCTGTTTCAGTGTCCATATCATTGGATGTGACATCTGGTAGGTTTGTGTCTGTTACTGTGTCCTTTTTGTCATTTTCATTAGGAGACTGATTCTCAGCAACAGCCCCTCTATCTTGTTGATCATTTACTTTCCGCAATCTTGAGTGATGCACCCTGACAATGATGCCTCCGTGCCTCACAAATATCACCACACCATCTTGTCCAATGACTACTCCCGGTCCTTTCCACTCTTGACAGTCAACTCGTCATCATTATTCCCTGAACTGCTGAGTAACTTCTGAAGTCTGTCAACTGTATCATGTCCAAACTGTTTGTAAAGCTTTAACAATACTGTGTTTTTCTTTAGTGCTCGAGTTCTGTGACTGTCAGAATCTCCATGTGCTCTGTGTCAGACAGAATGTCATTTTTGCATGGACTCTGTGTGATGTCTTAGGCCACTATTGTGTAAACATTTTAGACAGAGGTAGTAAGTTCAAGAGTCACTGGTTGTTTAAACATCACTGCCTTGTCATTTTTTATGTCTAGTACAGCCTCTGCCTTCTTGAGGGAAGCTTTGCTTAATAGTAAGGGGATATCTGTAGGGACCACCTCTGTTTCAATGTGACACTTAGTCAGACCAATTTTTGCTGGTATCTTAACTCTCTTGGTAGATTCTCCCATCTCCAAATTTGAAAGCTCTGTTGCTTGGTGTGTCAATCATATTTTGTACTTCTTTCATATTTAGTTCACTGACATAGCTATCAAGCCATTTTGCACCACACACTGTCTGTGTACATGCAGTATCAATCACAGCAGATCCTAAGTATTCAACTATAAAAATCTCAGTATCAGAAGCAGATTCATTTGAAAACAGTGTAATGTTACACTGCTCTATCTCTGTGTTTATATTTTCCTCTGTTAGTTTAACTTTAACCCAATGGTAAGTGCTTTGACAAATAGCACATTTTGATCTCCTTCCATATTTGTCCAGTGGATTTGGGCTGGGAAATGGCGCCCTCTTCTGGTTGTCTTGAGAACGTGACTTGTTGGCGCCTTTTCTCTGCTACTCCGTGTAATATTGCGTCACTCACTCCATCTGTTATTGGCGCGACAGACGTCTTTTCACCAAATATTCTTTTTAGTGCCGACTTCATAGATGCAAAAGTAAGCACAGTACAAGCAGTCAAAGCCAACTGTTTCTCCCTACCATCTAGACAGGCAGTATCTAGCAACTTGAAAGCTAACACTGCATCGGGGAGAACCATGTCGTACTTGCGCATCCTATTGTACCTCTGTTCGAAATCAATGATGTAGTCCGTCATTGCAACCGAAATATCTCGTAACACTGTCAAAGTTTGAATATGCCTCGTAGGCACGGTCTTTCTCTTTAAGAAATACAGAATCCAGTGCTGTGATCAAAGTTCCCATACCGTCATCCTTGTTCAAATCCTCAACGGATATTTCCAGTGCTGTATCTCTCGCTCTTCCCTCGGGCGATAATACCACCGCAAGTGCTTGCTTTTTCGCGTCCAGATTAGTAACGCGTGTCCAGATTCCCAGTTCATTTTTCCAACTTTCGTACGACCTCTTCTCGTCGAAGCGAGGTGGCACATTGTAGTTATTAGCCATCCTCTGCTACCAATGTTAACTCGAAATGACACAACGACAAGGTTCCAATTTAACAAAGTTTACTATACTATATGAACACAATACAAAGTAGCCATTTCACTCAAGGCTAGGTTCATCAACGACTCGACTTCCTGCGCATGCGCACTCTTGACTGAGTGATAGCCCCGTAATAACATAAATATAGGGATACTTAAAACATGAACTTAACAATGTCACCGGCCTCCCCCTTGCTTGCCTCCCACTTGTGTCATGCCAAGACTAGCTATTGAGATGTGCCTTCTGTTAAGTAAATCGGTTGATAAATGAGGTGAAAAGGAGACTGGAGTGCCACCTAAAATCTAGATTTTTTTGCCTCTAAATTGGCAGAGAAGTTCTTTGACATGTTGAGGCATTGCTCCACTTAAACTCAATATACTGTCAATGGTTAAGGCTGATTATACGGTCCTCTTGTTTTTCTTGACAGACAAGTCCAGTTTACTGGTATCCAGGAGTAACAAGGGCTCAGATGTGCCACTCTCTCCCTCCCTACAGAGACACAACATCAACCAAATGGTGTTCCACAAGATCAGGAAAGAGGACCTGGAATATGTAAGCATTTCACGTTCAACACAGACACACAGTCTTATTTTCATTCATACAGCAAAATTGTAGATGTCATCATCTCACTGTTTAGTACAGTTTTGGATAACCAGCATGCAGTGTCTGTTTATTATCAATGAAAGATTCAGGAATGCATCCTTTTATTGTAGACATTGTCTTGTTTGTGTGTTTTTTAGACTGAGAGTCAAGGCCAAGGGACATTCACAAAGATCTTCAAAGGGGTCCGCAAGGAGCTGGGAGACTACGGGGAGATGCACCAAACAGAGGTCATCATGAAAGTCCTGGACAAGGCCCACAGGAACTACTCGGAGGTAAGAAACTAAGATTATATACACATAGATTATATACACATATCAGACATTAAACCGTTTTCCTGAGTTGATTGGCAAAAAGTAAAGTACTTAATCTTTCTACAAAGAAAGTAAGAGCAGGTGACTAATTGCCTGTGGTCATGTCTATTGGCGTTATTGTCTTAAATCAGACATTGTCTATGGTGGGCTATAATGAATGATGACGGTGTATATTAAAGATGGTTATCTCTCTCCTTCTCTACAGTCTTTCTTTGAGGCAGCCAGCATGATGAGCCAGCTATCCCACAAGCACCTGGTGCTGAACTACGGCGTGTGTGTGTGCGGGGAGGAGAGTGAGTCAATCAATCTGTCCCAGTTGGGAAATGTATATAACAGATAAAGCAAGTGAATGACTGTGTCCCTCCATCCATACTACCTGCTTGCGTTTTAAGCTTAGGTTATTATCCTTTAATGTCCACTACCCTACTGTGACTGATGATCCTCTGACCCGTTATAATAATCTGTGTAACCTGAAGAAGAGACCACAGCAGAGTCAAGGTGGGCTATTCTTAGGGGGATTACAATACCGAGCTGTTTCATCAAAACCCTCTTACCTGACCATTCTTAATCTGCCGGCCTCTGTGCTCTATGAGTGTTCCTCTGCTACTTTTAGATTGGCCCATGTTGTCTCTGGTATGTAATGTAGTGCTGCATATGACTGGAGGGCTGGATTCGATGAAAGCTGATATAGCGATATTTATGCTTTATTGCAAAAAGGTTAATTAATAGTGGCATTTGATTAATCCTTTGGCACAATGTCTTGTGTTTTAACCCCTGTAAAAATGCTGTTAACTCTTACAGATATCATGGTGCAGGAGTATGTGAAGTTTGGCTCCCTGGACACATACCTGAAGAAGAACAAAAACTCAGTCAACATCTTGTGGAAGCTTGAAGTGGCCAAGCAGCTTGCCTGGGCCATGCACTTCCTGGTAAGGCTGAACCCAACCTGTACTACAGACATGGCTGCTCATTGATAAAGGGACTCTATGAATAATTATACATTCTCAGTGTTACAAGCCACAGACTGCCCCAGTCCATCAGTGCCTGCAGGAAGTTTGTGAATGTTTAGTTAGTTGGTGTGATGCACCTCTGCTCCTGACTTTCCCGTCCCCTCCTGACTGTCCCGTCTCCTCCGCTCCTGACTGTCCCCTTTCCTCAATCCCGCAGGAGGAAAAGAACCTTGCTCATGGGAACGTCTGTGCCAAGAACGTCCTGCTGATCCGGGAAGAGGATCGGAAAACTGGGAATCCCCCCTTCATCAAGCTGAGTGACCCTGGTGTCAGCATCACTGTCCTGCCCAAAGATAGTGAGTTCTCCTCTCTCTTCCTCTGATACACCAGTGTTACCACTAGGTTGCCAGAAGGGGGCAACGTTTATCCATCAAAACTCAGTTGTGTGCACGAAGTTACCCCAGCTATGACCTGAGACACACCTCCAAAAATCCTTGAATACCTCAGTTTTTACAACCTTTCACATCTTAAAATATTACAACCTAGATATTATATTCAAATCATATTGTACTATTTCAGAGTTAGGATTATTAAACACTAAATGCTGTGTGAATTGGTTGTCAATTAATTATTAATGACATATTGTGGTCTGGCTCAGTTTTGGTTGAGCGAATCCCCTGGGTGCCTCCTGAATGTATTGAGGATTCTACCAACCTGAGCCTTGCAGCAGACAAGTGGAGCTTTGGCACAACGCTGTGGGAGATCTGCAGTGGAGGGGAGAAACCACTGGCGACACTGGACAACTCTAAGGTGAGGATCACATCAGCAATACCAGTAGGTTATGTTTTAGAAATATGTAGCAGTATGTTTACACTAATGCAATTTGATATGCAGTCCTACTACAAAGAGTCTCAAACTAACATGCCTCTAATGATTCTTTGGTTCAGAAAAATCTATTTTACGAGGACCGCCACCAGCTGCCTGCTCCTAAGTGGACTGAGCTTGCTAACCTGATCACCAGCTGCATGGACTACGAGCCCACGTTCAGACCCTCTTTCAGGGTTATCATCAGGGACCTCAACAGCCTGTTCACGCCTGGTCAGTGCATTGCTACAGTCATTGCCGATTTAAACTGGGTCATACTGATGGGTCCTAGGGTCTCTTCATTGAGTTAATTGTTTCAAGGAGGTCATGATTATTATAATTGTCATGGGTGTAATGGTGGCCATATTACCAGCCTATATTATATCCAGGCTGTTACCGGTGTTTGTGTTTTAGGTGGACCAAGTGCTGCTAGGGGCTTAAAAGAGATGGGGAGAATCCAAGCAGACATGGAACAAATACAAGTCTGCAAAAAATACTGTCATTCCTGAACATGTCTACGTGATTTGACATTGTGCTGTTTTTGCCCACAGAATATGAGCTGATTGTGGAGAGTGACCTCCTGCCAAACAGAACAGCAGCGTCCCCGTGGGTCACTGGGGCGTTTGAGAACCAGGAGCCAGTCCAGTTTGAGGAGAGACACCTCATCTTCCTACAGCAGTTAGGCAAGGTAAGGAACCACAGTATCACAGCCAATGATGGCCACAAGCTACGGAATCACACTCATTGTCATGAACAATGATGACCAAAGATGATCATTCATGGTCTTTGAACACCACACAGTGTTCTCGTTTGTGGAGGTGGATCTTTCTGATTCCGTCTCAAAGCGCTTCATTAAGTAATCAGCTGATTTTAATGTCATCTCTTCAGTCCTACTTAATCATGTTGGTTTCTTCCATCAGGGTAACTTTGGCAGTGTGGAGATGTGCCGGTACGACCCTCTCCAGGACAACACGGGGGAGGTTGTGGCTGTGAAGAAGCTTCAGCACAGCACGGCAGAGCACATGCGGGACTTTGAGCGGGAGATCGAGATCCTCAAGTCTCTTCAGCATGAGAATATCGTCAAATACAAAGGAGTGTGTTACAGCGCAGGTACAGTGTGACGTGTGGGATTGGCTTGATTCCTCGCGTCCTCTCCTCCTTTCGAAAAAGGTCCAATTGAAATTACTCTCCACTAGTGCGTCATCAGGCAAATTACATTTACAGAGGAGGAATCCCAAAATACGTATGTGAAGTGGTAAGGTACATCCATGTATAGATCTATACATGGATAAGTAGCATACCATTTTACATGTGCATGATTTTCTCCTCCGAGAAAACAACAGCTGATTCAAAGGGGGTGTGGCGGATTTCAAAACAATTCTGCAATAGGATACACCTGAGTATCTTTGGCCGGAGGAGGCAATCGAGGAGAGGAGCAAACTCCTCAGTTTACTTTACAAGTCTCTGTCCTACATATGGCAACAACTTATGTCTCTGTGTCCAGTATGAAGGAAGTTAGAGGTACAGTAGTTGTGCTAGCCAATGCTAACTAGCATTAACGCAATGACGGGAAGTCTGGGTATTTATACTGAACAAGACTATTAACTCAACATGCAACAATTTCAATGATATTACTGAGTAAATCAATCAGTTGAAATAAATAAATTAGGCCCTAATATATGGAATTCACATGACTGGGCAGGGGCACAGCCATCGGTGGGCCTGGGAGGGCATAGGCCCACCCACTCAGGAGCCAGCCCCAGTCAATCAGAATCATTTTTTCCCCACAAAAGGGCTTTATTACAGACAGAAATACTCAGTTTAATCAGCTGTCCTGGTGGCTATTCTCAGACGATCCCGCAGGTGGAGAGGCCGAGTGTGGAGTTCCTGGGCTGGCGTGTTTACCCGTGGTCTGCGGTTGTGAGGCCGGTTGGACGTAATGCCAAATTCTCTAAAACGAAGTTGGAGGTAGCTTATGGTAGAGAAATGAACATTAAATTATCTGGCAACAGCTCTGGTGGACATTCCTGCAGTCAGCATGCCAATTTCACTCTCCCTCAAAACTTGAGACATCTGTGTCATTGGGTTGTGTGACAACTGCACATTTTAGAGTGTTCTTTTATTGTCCCCAACACAAGGTGCAACTGTGTACTGATCATGCTGTTTAATCAGCTTCTTGATATGCCACACCTGTCAGGTGGATGGATTATCTTGTCAAAGGAGAAATTCCCACTAACAGGGATGTAAACAAATTTGTGCACAAAATTTGAGCGAAAGAAGCTTATTGTGCGTATGGAACATTTCTGGGATCTTTTATTTCGGCTCATGAAACACAGGACCAACACTTTACACGTTGCGTTAATATTTTTGTTCAATGTACTAGCATGCTAGCAGATACCCATAAACTTCCAGCCATTGCACTAACGCTTCATTGCCAAAAGCCTAAAGTATTTCTTTTAAGGCTCAAGTTTAAAGTTTTAATGTCACATGCACAAGTACAGTGAAATGCCTTTCTTGCAAACTCAAAACCCAACAATGCAATATCAATAACAATGTAATACTAGGAAAAAAACACATGAGAAATAAGACGAAATATGAAGAACACAATAAGTAAGTAAGCATACTATTTACATGGTCGGTTCCAATACCATATTTACAATGTGCAGGGATACTGGAGTGATGGAGGTAGATATGTATAGGGGTAAGGTGACTAGGCAACAGGATAAAATAAACAGAGTAGCAGCAGCTTGCATGTGAGTGGGTGTGCAGGTGTGTAGAGTGTATAAATGTATGTTCATATTTTGTGTGAGCAAATGATGGCGTGAGTGTGTAGGGCCCTGTAAGTGTGCGTCGAGACACTGAAATATAAGGTCAATAAGATACAAGGTAAACTCGGTCCGTGTAGCTATTTATCAGTCGTATTTCTTGGGGATAGAAGCTGTTCAAGAGCCTGTTGGTGTCAGACTTGATGTACCAGTACCTCTTGCGATGCGGCAGCAGAGAAAATTGTCTATGGCTTGGGTGGTTGGGGTCTTTGACGATTTTCCGGGCCTTCTTTTCACACTGCCTGATATAGAGGCCCTGGATGGCAGGGAGCTCGGCCCCAGTGATGTACTGGGCTGTCCGCACAACCCTCTGCAGCGTCATGCGATCAAGGGCGGTGCTATTGCCCTACCAAGCAGTGATGCAGCCAGTTAATATGCTCTCAATGGTAAAGCTGTAGAACCTTTTCAGGATTTGAGGGGCCATGGCAAACCTTTTCAACCTCACTGAGGGGGAGCGGCACTCACGCCTTCTTCTCGACTGTGTGTTTGGACCATTTGAGTTTAAGGATTTGGACACCGTGGAACATGACGCTCTTGACCTGCTCCACTGCCGCCCCGTCGTTGTGGATGGGGGTGTGCCCCCCCCCCCCCCGTTTCCTGTTTTCCATGATTAGCTCCTTCGTTTTGCTGACATTGAGGGAGAGGTTGTTGCTCCAGCACCATGCTGCCAGGTCTCTGACCTCCTCCCTGTAGGCTGACTCATCGTTGCCTGTGATCAGGCCTACCACCGTTGTGTCGTCAGCGAACTTGATAATGGTGTTAGTCGTGGATGGCCACACAGTCGTGTGCGAAGTCGAAGATCTAGTAACCTGTTAGTCCAGGATCCGATCATTAGTAACCTGTTTGCTTCTGAAAAGATCATTCTAAAATACACTATTGATGTGTGAACTCTGAGTGAGCAGGAAAGTTGGCAGTGTTTTTATGTTCTCTGAAAGTCACAGAAGGTGAATAGTAGTTGCCTTGTAACTCCAACAGATCCTTTTAATCCAGTAGGAAGACAAGTTTAGCGAGTTATTCGTAGAATCCTAAGTCAGTGCAGAGGTGAATGTTTCTCTATTTGTTTGTTGTCTGCAGGCCGGAGAAACTTGCGACTGATCATGGAATACCTGCCCTATGGGAGTCTGAGAGATTACCTCATCAAGAACAAGCAGAGAATAGACCACATGAAACTGGTGCATTATACCGCTCAGATATGCAAGGTACTGATAGTGACCAGATATGAAAGTAACATTAACCTTTTGATTATAATGGTTTTACTCTTCCATATCCAGATATCTACCTTCAACTGATGCCTGATGTTTACCATATGGTGATAGTTCATAACATTATAATACACACTAATACAGACTGCAACCTAGTGTGAAGTAAAGGTAAGGCATGTATGAGGTCTGAACGTTTTTGTCTTTGTTCTTTTGTGTGTGCAGGGTATGGAGTACCTGGCAACCAAGCGCTACATCCACAGAGATCTGGCAACCCGGAACATCCTGGTAGAGAGTGAGCTGAGGGTGAAGATTGGGGACTTTGGCCTGAGCAAGGTCCTGCCCCAGGACAAGGAGTACTATATGGTCAAGGAGCCTGGAGAGAGCCCCATCTTCTGGTTAGACACCTTTAGCAGTCCCTCCAGGATTCTGCTATCTTTCTTTAGCAAAATTAACAATTCCGTGCTTATTATCATCATTGAAATCATTGCATATTGTGAAAATAATTTTAAAAAACTCTGCAAATCCTGGAGAGACAGTTTTATTCGGTCACTGGCAGAAAGAACAGTTTTTATTTTCATAGTGACCAATGATATTTCTTGAAGTTAACCAACATAATCGTTTAAAGTAGGACTAGGTGGTTTACTTATATTTACTACACACCGGTATCGAGGCATTTCCACCGCCATTTCTCACACGATTTTACAGACACAAAAGGATGAAGAAATCAACTGCCAGCATTTATAAAATTGTACCGAAACTTCCCGTTTCTAACAAAGCTGTCGTGATGATTATTTATACAGTATGCCTTTACTCACATAAAAACTGTGGATGGAAACATGGTTACAGAGAAAAATAAGGGAAAAGTGACTTTTTGATGATAAAGACAAAACAAACAAGCCACAGTGTGGAAATGATAGCAAACGATTGCAGTAAATGCAAAAATTGATAAATGCTATAAATTATTTTGGGTTGAAGTTGACTAAACAGTTTAAAACACGTGTCAAAACTCATTCCATGGAGGGCCGAGTGTCTGCAGGTTTTCGCTCCTCCCGTGTACGCGATAGATTAATTAGGGTCACTGATTAGTTAGGAACTCCCCTCGCCTGGTTATCTAGATCTTAATTGGACACAAATTGAAAGGTGAAACCAAAAACCAGCAGACACATGGCCATGGAATGAGTTTGACACCGCTGTTTTAAAACAGTCAGAATAGAGACAGCCCCGTTAAATCCACTTAGAATTTGTTGCCACCCTAGGGTCATGCACTAGTCAGCTTATTTAGAACTTTTATTATTCAAAAACATAAAAACAACTGTCAAATGCCATTATTCTGTGAAAAATGTGGATAATATTGTGATATAATACTGTATTTTGAACATTTTGTCCAGCCCTAGTTTAGAGTTCTATGAACTGTGCAATCTTGTTCCTGACTTTATTATTAGTTCCTGTGTTAGATTTGTGCTTTAGCTGTTCGTCTTCACACATTTCCTTAGCTTCCTATGCGGTGTAACTGTAATTCCTAGTCATCCTTTTTTTGAGAGAAAAATAAGAGAGAGATTTGGGACACTTTTTTTGTGTCGTTGTGCAGGTATGCCCCAGAGTCTCTGACGGAAAGCAAGTTCTCTGTGGCTTCTGACATCTGGAGCTTTGGCGTAGTGCTTTATGAACTGTTCACCCACAGCGACAAGAACTGCAGCCCTCCTGCAGTGAGTTCATCTCTCTCTCCCTTTTCTTCAAATACATCTAATATGTTGTCTCATTAAATACTTGCTACTTGTATATGCAAAGCCTACTGACCTCAGGCAAAGATGGTATATGTTACAGCATAAGGCCCCATGGTGTCAAGGGGAACATCAGGGTAATTTTAACAGGCTACGTTAAGATCACATAGCCTGTTAAAACAAACTATGATGCCCAAAAGCTAGAAAGGGACATAAAAATAAGAATAAGTTGCTCACACAGTATAAACATGCTATGAACCAAGGTTGGAGCTATAGTGCCTTCAGAAAGTATTCACACCCTTTTACTTTTCCATATTTTGTTGTTACAGCCTGAACTAAAATGTATTACATTGAGATTTGTGCCACTGATCTACACACAATACCCTATAATGTCAAATTTGAATTGTGTTTGTCGAACAAATTAGAAGCTGAAATGTCTTGAGTCAATAAGTATTCAACCCCTTTGTTATGGCAAGTTCAGGAGTAGAAATGTGCTAAACAAATCACATATGTTGCATGGACTCACTCTGTGTTCAATAATAGTGGTTAACAGGATTTTTGAATGACTAACCCATCTTTGTACCCCACACATGCAATTATCTGTAAGGTCCCTCAATCGAGTAGTGAATTTTAAGCACAGATTAAACCACAAAGACCAGGGAGGTTTTTCAATGCCTTGAAAAGAAGGGCACCGATTGGTAGATGTGTAAAAATGTCCAAAACAGACGCTGAATATCCCTTTGAGTATTGTGAAGTTGTTAATTGGGTTTTGGGTGGTGTATAATACACACAGTCACTACAAAGATACAGGCATCCTTCCTACCGCAGTTGCCGGAGAGGAAGGAAAGTGCTCATGGATTTCACCATGAGGCCAATGGTGATTTTGAAACAATTAGAGTTTTTAATGATGGTGATATGAGAAAAAGGATGATTCACCGGACTATATTTTGGAAGAGGATGTAAAGTACTTTAAGAATATGTTTCCATTTCAGTCTCCTCCATCTCCACTAACCGATGCTAATTGTATGTATTTTTTTACTATTAATAATGTAATATTAACATCTGTACAGAGAGACTCATGTGAAGGCCAAATTACAGAGGAGGAACTTCTTGATGCAATTAAAGCCTTTAAGTCTGGGAAAACTCCAGGGCTGGATGGCATACCAGTAGAAGTATACCAAACTTTTTTTTATATACTCAGAGGACCATTATTAGCATGTTTTAACCAGTCCTATATAAACGGTAGATTATCGGACACGCAACAAGGTGGTCTGATTTCATTATTACTGAAACAGGATCCAAGTGGTGTATATATAAAGATCCAGTCCATTAAAAAAATTGGAGGCCTCTTACACTTCAGTGTTGTGATACAAAAATTCTAGCTAAATGCTTGGCGCATAGAATTAAAAAGGTTTTGTCAGATATTATTCATACTAATCAGACAGGTTTTTTACATGGACGATACATTGGATATAATATAAGACAAGTACTGGAAACAATAGAACACTATGAAATATCGGGGAAACCAGGCCTGGTTTTCATAGCTGACTATGAAAAGTCTTTTGATAAAGTACGACTGGAGTTTATATGTAAATGCCTGAAATATTTCAATTTTGGAGAATCTCTTTATAAAATGGGTTAAAGTTTCTAGTATATGTATATAGTAACCCTAGGTGTAAAATAGTAAATAATGGCTACATCTCAAAGTTTTAAACTGTCAAGAAGGGTTAAACAAGGTTGTCCACTATCAGCATATCTATTTATTAATGTTAGCTGTTAGCTGTTAAAATTTTATCCAACAATAATATTAAGGGATTAAAAATCCATGGCTTAAAAACAAAGGTGTCATTGTACGCTGATGATTCATGTTTTCTTTTAAAACCACCATTAGAATCCCTCCACAGCCTCACAGAGGATCTAGATACTTTTTCTAACCTCTCTGGGTTAAAACCAAATTATGATAAGTGTTACGTATTATTACGTATTGGATCACAAAAAAATGCTACTTTTACATTACCGTGTAGGTTACCAATAAAATGGTCTAATGGGGACGTGGACATACTCAGTATACATATCCCGAAAGAAAGAAATGATCTCACTCCAATAAATGTTTATAGAAAGTTCAAAAAAATAGGAAAGTTAGCAAAAATGGATACGGTCTTGCTACCATGGAAAGGAAAATACCTGTCTATTTGTGGAAAACTAACCCTGATTAACTCTAGTCATATCACAATTTACCCATTTCCTTATGGTTTTGCCTACACCTAGTGACCTGCTTTTTAAATTATATGAACAAAAAATATTCCAATTTATTTGGAATGGCAAGCCAGACAAAATTAAAGGGGCCTATTTAAATGATGAATATGAATTTGGAGGGTGGAAATCATTACATATTAAAGCATTAGATCTCTCACTAAAGGCATCCGTCATACAAAGGTTATACTTAAATCTGTAATGGTTCTCTAGAAAATTAGTAAGAATGTCTCACCCTATGTTCAAGAATGGCCTTTTTCCCTTTATTCAGATTACAGCTGCTCACTTTCAGTTATTTGAAAACAACATTTTTTAACAAGCCTTAGAAAGTTGTTTTCAATTTCAGTTTAAATCCACCTGAAAAGGCAGAACAAATAACACAACAAATATTGTGGTTAAACTCAAATATACTAATTGAATCGAAAAAGGATAATAAATTATATCATAAATACAACTGGTGGAGTTATGTCACACATGCAGCTAACACAGACATATGGAAATGTCTGCTCTACCCAAAATTACAACCAACTAATTGCAGCATTACCACAAAAATGGAAGAGGCAAGTGGAAGGGGGGAAAAGTTACGAACTTGTCTGTCGGCCCTGCATTAAAGACCAAAAATGGTTAAAGAAAATTGTGATAAATAAAAATATATATATTCATCTGTGCAAACAATAATACGTAAGTATAAACACCATGGGACCATGCAGCCATCATACCGCTCAGGAAGGAGATGCGTTCTGTCTCCTAGAGATGAACGTACTTTGGTGCGAAAAGTGCAAATCAATCCCAGAACAACAGCAAAGGACCTTGTGAAGATGCTGGAGGAAACGGGTACAAAATTATCTATATCCATAGTAAAACGAGTCCTATATTGACATAACCTGAAAGGCCGCTCAGCAAGGAAGAAGCCACTGCTCCAAAACCGGCATAAAAAAGCCAGACTACGGTTTGCAACTGCACATGGGGACAAAGATCATACTTTCTGGAGAAATTTCCTCTGGTCTGATGAAACAAAAATAGAACTGGTCATAATGACCATCGTTATGTTTGGAGGAAAAAGGTGGAAGCTTGCAAGTCGAAGAAAACCCTCCCAACCGTGAAGAACGGGGGTGGCAGCATCATGTGGTGGGGTGCTTTGTTGCAGGAGGGGACTGGTGCACTTCACAAAATAGATGACATCATGAGGAAGGGAAATTATGTGAATATATTGAAGCAACATCTCAAGACATCAGTCAGGAAGTTAAAGCTTGGTCGCAAATTGGTCAATGGACAATGACCCCAAGCATACTTCCAAAGTTGTGGCAAAACGGTTTAAGGACAACAAAGTTAAGGTATTGGAGTGGCCATCACAAAGCCCTGACCTCAATCCTATAGAAAATTTGTGGGCAGAACTGAAAAAGCGTCTGCGAGCAAGGAGGCCTACAAACCTGACTCAGTCACACCAGCTCTGTCAGGGGGAATGGGCCAAAATTCCCCCAATTTATTGTGGGAAGCTTGTGTAAGGCTACCCAAAACGTTTGACCCAAGTTAAACAATTTAAAGGCAATGCTACCAAATACTAATTGAGTGTATGTAAACTTCTGACCCACTGGGAATGTGATGGAATAAATAAAAGCTGAAATAAATCATTCTCTCAACTATTATCCTGACATTTCACATTCTTAAAGAAAGTGGTGATCCTAACTGACCTAAAACAGGGAATTTTTAGTAGGTTTAAATATCAGGAATTGTGAAAAACTGAGTTTTAAATATATTTGGCTAGGGTGTATGTAAACTTCCGTCTTCAACTGTACATACATTACATACATATACAGTGCCTTGCAAAAGTATTCATCCCCCTTGGCACATAGGTTCAGTACTGACCCACTGGAATTGTGATACAGTAAATTATAAGTGAAATAATCTGTTTGTAAACAATTTTTGGAAAAATTACTTGTGTCATGCACAAAGTAGATGTCCTAACCGACTTGCCAAAACTAGAGTTTTTTTAACAAGAAATTTGTGGAGTGGTTGAAAAACTAGTTTTAAAGACTCAAACCTAAGTGTATGTAAACTTCTGACTTCAACTGTATGTTATGTATGTATTTACCCCAAAAATATATCGGGGATTGGAAATGATGCAGACAATTACATTGATGGAAGCACCAATCTTTCCGCAATATTAACGCTGATCCACCAACAACAACAAAAAGGATGGATAAACAACATTGTTACTCAATAAGATCTGACATTCTGTACTGTCGCTTCATATGTGTCACGTTCCTGACCTGTTTTCTGTTAGTTTGTTATATGTGTTAGTTGGTCAGGACGTGAGTTTGAGTGGGCATTCTATGTTTTCTGTTTCTGTGTTGGTTTATTGGGTTGCCTGGTATGGCTCTTAATTAGAGGCAGGTGTTTGGCGTTCCTCTAATTAAGAGTCATATTTAGGTAGGCGTTTTCACAGTGTTCGTTGTGGGTGGTTGTCTCCTGTGTCTGTGTATATGCTTGCACCATACGGGACTGTTTGCGGTTTGTTCGTTTTATGTAGTCTGTTCCTGTTCATTGCGTTCTTCACGTTATATGTAAGTTTGTCGTTCAGGTCTGTCTGCATCGTTTATTTGTTTTGTTTGTTTATGCAAGTTTAGTTTGTTTTTTCCGTCGTGTTCAATAAATCATGTCATTTCACTACGCTGCGCCTTGGTTCGATCACTACTCCTCCTCTTCTGATGAAGAGGAGGAGGATTGCCGTTACAGAACCACCCACCAATCCAGAACCAAGCAGCGTAATGTCGAGCAACGGGAGAGTATACAGGACTTGTGGAGTTGGGAGCAGGTATTTAACGGAGAAGGACCATGGGCTAAAGTGAATCACCGTCCATGGGAACAGCTGGAGGCAGTTCGGAGAGCGGAGGAGTTGAGAGAGAGGAACCGGCGTTATGAGGGGACGCGTCTTGCACGGAAGCCCAAAAAGCCCTTGAGTAACACCCAAAAATTTCTTGGGGGGGTGGCTAAGAGGTAGTGGGCCAAGGGCAGGTAGGAGACCTGCGCCCACTTCTCAGGCTAACCGTGGAGAGCGGGAGTACGGGCAGACACCATGTTACGCAGTAGAGCGCAGGGTGTCTCCTGTACGTGTGCATAGCCCGGTGCGGGTTATTCCACCTCCCCGCACTGGTAGGGCTAGATTGGGCATTGAGCCAGGTGTCATGAGGCCGGCTCAACGAGTCTGGTCTCCAGTGCGTCTCCTCGGGCCGGCATACATGGCACCTGCCTTACGCATGGTTTCCCCGGTTCGCCTACATAGCCCGGTGCGGGTTATTCCACCTCCCCGCACTGGTTGGGCGACCGGGAGCATTCAACCAGGTAAGGTTGGGCAGGCTCAATGCTCAAGAGAGCCAGTACGCCTGCATGGTCCAGTATTTCCGGCGCCACCTCCCCGCCCCAGCCTAGTACCTACAGTGCCTACACTACGCACTAGGCTACCAGTGCATTTCCAGAGCCCTGTTCCTCCTCCACGCACTCTCCCTGTAGTGCGTGTATCCAGTTCGGTGCCTCCAGTTCCGGCACCACGCACTAAGCCACCTGTGCGTCTCCAGAGCCCTGTACACACTGTTTCTTCTCCCCGTACTAATCCTGATGTGCTTGCCCTCAGCCCGGTGCCACCAGTGCCGGTACCACGCACCAGGTGTAGAGTACGCTTTGAGAGTCCAGTGTGCCCTGTCCCTGCTCCCCGCACTAGCATGAAGGTGCGTGTCCTTAGCCCGGTGCCTCCAGTTCCGGCACCACGCACCAGGTCTACAGTGCGCCTTATCCGGCCAGAGCCATCCGTCTCCCCAGCGCCATCTGAGCCATCCGTCTCCCCAGCGCCATCTGAGCCATCCGTCTCCCCAGCGCCATCTGAGCCATCCGTCTCCCCAGCGCCATCTGAGCCATCCATCTCCCCAGCGCCGTCTGAGCCGCCCGTCTGCCATGAGCCTGCAAAGCCGCCTGTCTGCCATGAGCCTGCAAAGCCGCCCGTCTGCCATGAGCCTGCAAAGCCGTCCGTCTGCCATGAGCCTACAGAGCCGTCCGCCAGACAGGAGCCGCTAGAGCCGCCCGCCAGACAGGAGCCGCTAGAGCCGCCAGCCAGACAGGATCTGCCAGAGCCGCCAGCCAGACAGGATCTGCCAGAGCCGCCAGCGAGCCATGAGCAGCCAGAGCCGCCAGCGAGCCATGAGCAGCCAGAGCCGTCAGCGAGCCATGAGCGTCCAGAGCCGTCAGCGAGCCATGAGCAGCCAGAGCCAGTTTTGACTGAAATTGGCTTGAAAATCTATAGCAATACTTGAAAATGGTTGTCAAGCAATGATTAACAACTAACTTGACAGAGCTTAAGGAATGTTAATATTGTACAATCCAGGTGTGCAAAGCTCTTAGAGATTTACCCCCCAAAAATCAGTTGTAGTTACTGCCAAAGGGGATTCTAACATGTATTGTCTCAGGGGGGGGTGTATACTTATCTAATCAAGATATAAGTGTTTTATTTTTCATACGTTTAAAAAAATATATTACTTTTGGCATTTTGCAGAGTATTTTGTGTAGATCATTGACCAACAATTACAATGAAATCCATTTTAATCCTAATTTGTAACACCACCAAATAAGAAAAAATTGAAGGAGTGTGAATACTTTCTGAAGGCACTGTATGTTAAGACACATTGTCAGACTCTACTTGAGCCTACTTGTATACACAAGAGCCTGCAAATAAAGGAAAGTATACTGTATGTGTGCAATAGAGACCTAAAACAACTGCAAACATCCCTGCACTCCTTGCATTATACTGACCTAGTTTACATATACTTGTTTGATCATTTGTAGTTCACACCTGACCAACCATCCTTTCTCCACATCCTCAGATGTTCATGGGCATGATGGGTAATGACAAGAAGGGCCAGCTGATTGTCTATCATCTCATTGAACTCCTCAAGTCAGGCAGCAGGCTGCCTCAACCTGTGGGCTGTCCCATGGAGGTAAGGGCTGGGTTCTAGTCATTATGTCCATTTTGTATTGCATTGTTCAGTCTTTATAGTGCGTTTGCCTTCCTTAATGATGCAGTGACATAACATGTGTAAAAGAGGGGTTGCAGTTTCCACAGTTAACTTAGTACCTTAACTGAGCAATGTGAGTGAATGGTAACATGTTTATGTTACAATCAGATTTCAATGAATATATACCATAGGAAGGCTACCAGTTGTGACCATCCCAAATAAACATGTCTTTGGTTCTCTCTCTCGTTCTCTCAGATGCATGAGATAATGCAGGAATGCTGGGACAAAGACCCATGCTTGCGGCCCTCCTTCAAGGAGCTGGCCCTGCGTGTCGACCTGTTCCGTGACAGCAAGGATACGTAGACAAACACCCTAAGTGCCCCTCTTCTAAGAGACTGTTTTTCTGCATTCACTTGGTTGCCGTGTGTGTGCATGTGCGTGTGTGTGACCGCCCCCCCGGCCCTGTCCTTTTGCAGTGTGTCAATAGATTGGACTGAGAACAAGATCTTCTACCAGGACACTATAGAGACACTTGTTTCAAACAAGGTCTCATTTCTCTTGAGTGAGTGTTTTTTTTCTTCTTCTCCAGCCCTTTGTTTTCTAAGCTAGCAGGGCTAGCCTTCACCTTTCTGTCCCCCCATCTGAAAAATGAAAGTATGCTGGACTGATGGAATGGAATGTTTCTTCGTGTCGTTTTATGTATGTATATACATATATTTGTGTACATATGTCAAGAGGATTTTATAATTTTATAAAATGAAATGAATACACTGCAGTCTGTATTTGAAATGTTAGACAAGAAGTCAGTGTAAATGAAGTACATTTAGAGATTTAAAAATCCATTGATTTAAAATTCCATTGTGAAGCAGGTGTTGTAAGATTAAAATATATATCAATGCCATATGAAAAAGGATTGTAGAATGTCTTTCAAAAACCCATTAGTGGGGTCAGTAACTTTTTCTGTTGGCCTTACAATCAATAATATTATGTTCAAGGTCAGTAGAGATTATAGGACTCTTCTGATATTTTGTACACAGGCAGAACTCTGCTTGAGGATAGTTCAACAGTAGTTGAGAGTGTGTGACACTCATTCCTTCCATATCCCATGTCCATTCTAAAAATATCCCTTCAACCGAACAGGCCACTCATCATATCACTCCTCAAATCACAAGACTAATCTCTTTCATTTGTATATGGTCACACTATCAGTATAATCTTAGTGTGACATGAGCTCTTCAATTTCACTAGTTGGGTTTGTCAGCTAACATTGAACTGTATCAAGACATTACGGTGCATAGTCCTACACAATCCCTTTCAAATACTTGACACTACTTGCCTTTAAGTTCCTAGAGCTATTTTATTATTGCAACATCTCATGCATTTTCTCCCCACCTCATTACAAAATGGGAGTGTTACAAACTAGTGTATCAAATCCAGGGGTCACAACTGGTCAGTGAATTAACCCAGGTACAAGTTTACTGACGTTTTCAAAGATTATGACAGATTCTTCTATTTGTTAAATGTGTACATGCATTCCCCTCCATATGTATTTGGACATTGAAGAACTTTTTATTTATTTGGCTTTATACTCTATACTTTGGATTTGAGATCAAATGTTTCATATGAAGCGACAGTACAGAATGTCAGATCTTTTTTGAGGGTATTTTCATACATACAGTGCCTTCAGAAAGTATTCACACCCCTTGACTTTTTCAACATTTTGTTACAGCCTGCATTTGATGAAGGAAAAAGGAAACCGCACACTGCTCTTGATAGTACCACCGATATTTAATAAGCTTACGTATCGGCCACACGGCCTTCGTCAGAGCTTTTGTGATTTTTTTTCATTTGCACCCTTATGTAGACCCATTACAGCCTGAATTTAAAATGGATTAAATTGAGATTGTGTGTCACTGATCTACACACAATACCCCATAATGTCAAAGTGGAATTATGTTTCTAGACATTTTTACAAATTAATTAAAAATGAAAAGCTGGAATGTCTTGAGTCAATTAGTATTCAACCTCTTTGTTATGGCAAGCCTATTCAAGTTCAGGAATAAAAATGTGCATAGCAAGTCACATAATAAGTTGCATGGACTCACGCTGTGTGCAATAACAGTGTTTAACATGATTTTTGAATGACTACCCCATCTCTCTACCCCACACATACAATTATCTGTTGGTCCCAAGCACACATTCAACCAAGAAAACAAGGGAGGTTTTCCAATGCCTTACAAAGAAGGTCACCTATTGGTAGATCGGTAAAAATAAAAAGCAGACATTGAATACCCATTTGAGCATGGGGAAGTTATGAATTACACTTTGCATGGTGTATCAATACACCCAGTCACTACAAAGATACAAGCGTCCTTCCTAACTCAGTTGCCGGAGAGGAAGGAAACCACTCAGGGATTTCACCATGAGGCCAATTGTGATTTTAAAACCGTTAAAGACTTCAATGGCTGTGATATAAAACTGAAGATGGATCAACAACATTGTAGTTACTCCACAATACTAATTTAAATGACAGGGTGAAAAGAAGAAAGCATGTACAGAATTTTTAAAAATCAAAACATGCATCCTGTTTTCAATAAGGCACTAAAGTAATACTGCAAAAACTGTGGCAAAGAAATACACTTTTGTTCTTTAATGAAAAGCATTATTTTGGGCCAAATCCAACACAACACATCACTGAGTACCGCTCAGTATTTCCAAACATGACGGTGGCTGTTATGTTATGGGTATGCTTGTCATTTGAAAGAACTAGGTAGGTTGTTTAGGATAAAAATACATGGAATTGGGCTAAGCACAGGCAAAATCCTAGAGGAAAACTGGTCTGCTTTCCAACAGACACTGGGAGACATTCAACTTTGAGCAGGAAAATAACCTAAAACACAAGGCCAAATATACACTGGAGTTGCTTACCAAGACGATGTTGAATGTTCCTGAGTGGCCTAGTTACAGTTTTGACTTAAATTGGCTTGAAAATCTATGGTAAGACTTGAAAATGGCTGTCTAGCAATGATCAACAACCAACTTGACAGAGCTCGAAGTATTTAAAAAATAATAATGGGCAAAATATTGTACAATCCAGATGTTAAAAGCTCTTAGAGACTTAGACTGACAGCTGTAATCTCTTCCAAAGGTGCATCTAACATGTATTGACTCGGGGTTGAACGCTTATCTAATCAAGCAGTTTGTTTTGGTTGTGTTTTGGAATATGTTTTGCCCAATAGTAACTGAATGATGACTAGAGTCATTTTATTTCTAATTGAGTAGATAAGATGTTTCTGAACACTTCTAAATTAATCCTGATAAGAAAAATCATGAATAATGATGCCGTTCAGAGGCTACAACAAAATGCTACCCTCTCACAATTACCAATAACAGGGGAGATAAGCATTTTTTGGGGAGTATGATCTTTGTGCCTCTGTAACCTTCTCACTCATACATTCATGATTCATTTATGATTATCCATAATCATGGTAGCATCCACTTAATGATTCTGCAAGGATATAACTGAATGATTCATTCATGATTTTTCTTATTAGGATGAATGTAGACTCCAAAATGGCACAAAACATTATTCACCATTCAGTTCCTGTTGGGAAAAACATAATCCAAAACAAACTGCAAATTCATCCAAAAAGTTTGTAGAGTCACAAGCTTGATGTAGTCCTTGCGTGCAAGAAATACTACACTTTTGACTACTTTAATACACTAAGTGAATTTGTCCAAATGGGGGGACTAGATACATAGTGTTTTCATTTCTAAACAGTAAAACAGATACAATGGGTATAGAAAGTCACCACCCCCTTTCAAAATGTTCACCTTTTGTTGCCTTACAGCCTGAAATGAAAACACATACAATTATTTACAGACAGTAGCCCACAATATCCAAGTTAATTTTTCTTTCTATTTAAAAAAAAAAAGAATTAAAAGTCCAACAGTAAAATACCCCCCCTTCCCCCCCTTAGAATTGTAATTACAAACATGCTGAGGTATAACCAACTACCTTCCAGATCACAAATCAAGCTAATTGGCTTCCATCTGTGACCAATTGTAGTGACTTTGATTAGTTCAGAATAAAAGCAGAGTGTTCATAGAGGAATTAATTGCTTAGTAGTGCAAAGAAAGAAGCAAAGAATCCACTATGGGCGGAAAGGTACTTTCAAAAGATCTACGAGATAAAGTTGTGTGAAGGCAAGAGTCGGGATGGATATGAAAAGATTTTGAAGGCTTTGTCTATCTCTCGGAGCACAGTTAAGACCATTATTAAGAAGTGGAAGGTGTATGGCACCACCCAGACCCTGCATAGATCAGGCCGTCCCTCCAAACTGGATGACTGGGACAGAAGGAAACTGATCAGAGAGGCTACCAAGAAGCCAATGTCGACTTTGAAGGAGCTCCAGGCCTTTTTGGCAAACACTAGTCAATGTGTGCATGTGACCACAATATCACAAGCTCCACAAATCTGGCTTCTATGGGAGCGTGGCAAGAAAAAAAAACACTACTCAGAAAAAGCCACATCAAGTCTCTTTTGAGCTTTGCCAAAAACACATTGTAGATTCCGAGGCCGTGGCAAAGGGTTCTGTGGTCAGATGAGACCAAAATTGAACTGTCTGGTGAAATCCCAATATATCTTTACACCCAAAGAATACCATGCCTACAGTAAAGCCAGGCGGTGGCAGCATCCTGTTATGGGGGTGTGTCTCTTTAGCAGGAACTGGAGCACTTGTCAGGATAGAAGGGAAAATGGACAGTGCAAAATACCGACAGATTCTTGAGGAGATCCTGCAGTCCTCTGTCAGGAAATTGAAAATGGGAAGATGGTTCATGTTTCAACATGACAATGACCCAAAGCAACTGTACAGTGGCTGAAGGACAAGAAGGTGAATGTCCTTGAGTGGCCTAGTCAGTCTATTTTATTTTTCTCACTTGGATATTGTGGGTTACTTACTGTGTGAAAATAAAGCTGGGAAAGTCAGATTTGATGTTTTCATTTCAGGCTGTGAGGTAACTAAAGATGAATATTCTGACTTTCTATACACACTGTATGTCTCAAAGTACTCTCACATAAAACCTGACATTCTATACTGTCGCCTATATGAAACATTCTATCTTAAATACAAAATGCTGGAGTATAGAGACACATTTTTTAGAAGTGCTCACTGTCCAAAAACGTATGGAGTGTATTTGCTTCTGCTGTGGAAATGCATTTTATTACTATCCAACTCTGAAAAATGTGTTACATTCACTTGCATTCTCACACTCAACCATGTTCTCTGTTTTTAAAGGTTCAGCTCAGGGGAAAACCAATCCCTTTCAGAGCACATGCACCCTAGTGAGAGAGAGAAGTAGGAGTTGGCATACGTCGTGAAAACAGTGAATCAAGCATTACTATGTAGTAGTACCGTTTACAACCTTCAATGGTTCCTTCTCCTGTGCAGAGAGCAGGAAACCTGTTGAGATACCAAACAGATGGGGCATGGACAGTTGAAAAGGGCTGTCAGATGTTGTAAATGGACTTAGTTTGCCCTAATATTCATCATTAATTTCCTTCAGCCAATTAGGTAATGATGAACATGCCCGATTCTCAAGGCAAGGGCATATTACACCATTAATGATGGGGTTCTCTCCATGTTGGCATACACCATTGACTCTAAGCATACACACATGATTTAATCAATTATTAGGTTGGGGGTCTTGGTCCATTCCATTCCAGTAATGACAGTCATGCTTAATTTTGACTGCACATTTTAGTGGTCTACGATGGTTATGTTGTAGGATACAACCAACCTAATACAACCATAGAATAGATACAACCACAACTCCCTTTGCTGTATGAGCTCCAGAGTGGCGCAGCCGTCTACGACACTGCATCTCTGTGCTAGAGGCGTCATAAGGCCCATAAGGCAACACACAATTGTCCCAGCGTCATCCAGGTTAGGTGAGGGTTTGGCCGGGGTAGGCTGTAAAATAAGAATTTGTTCTTAACTGACTTGCCTAGTTAAATACATGTTAAACAAAATAAATTAGTTGTGATCAAAGCCTCTCATTGGCCAATACATATCATCAGCGATCCAGGGTTTATATACTTGATTGGTCGTGATTTACATAATGAGCATGAGCTCGAAGGGGAGTGTCCAACTCCGACATGTATATATAGAAGACCTCCCCGCGCTGAAATAGAAATTACGATATGGCCGGTAGAAGAGAACAGCAATATCTCCCAATAAACCAGGAGGAGAAGCGCACGAAGTGAGGAGGCTACGAACCAGTCGTGAGTGATGCTTCATTTCTTTATTCCATCCTTGCGTTGAGTTCTCAGAACGGTTAGCAGGATAAGTACTGTCAATTTAGACATAAAAAAAGGCAGAATGACTAGACATGCTGCAAGTGCAGTAACTAACTTATCTCATTGCGAGGAAGAATAGACATCGTCGATCGATGCATTGTATCACATGTGGTGCAGATTGCCATTGCTTGGTTTGCAGTGCAAGTCCACTACGTGCGGTCATTCGCTTGAACGACCGAGAAACTGTGAGTTTGGAGTGCCGATGGACACGACTTTCTAGTCAGAAATTCAGAAACGTTCATCATGCTCAGAAATGCATTCAGGCGGACAAGTTGAGGTTCTAAGAAAGTGTTTCATACTCGCTGTCAACCTGGTCTCGGAGCATTTCGTATTATTCTGTACGTAAATCCGAGACCGTCAACATGTTAGGAATTTGTTAAACATATGTTACTAACTTTAGCTAGCTCCCTAATGTTAGCTAGACTAGGATTTAGGGTTAAGTTTAAGAATTAGGTGACCAGTTAACTTAAAGGGTTCAAGTTAGGGTTAGCTAACATGCTAAGTAGTTGAAAAAGTTGCTAATTTGCTCAAATGCTATAGGTGTATGTGATGCGCTTCGAACTTGCAATCTTTGGGTTGCTAGACTTTTTCGTATGTCCAACCCTCCTTTTGTTTTAGCCTTAAGTAACCATCCGTCTTATGTAACATATCATACTAAATGGTGCATCTTGGATTTACATACAAAATAATACAAAATGCTCTGAGAACAGGTTGCAACTAAGTGTATTTCGGTCCACGAAATGAGTGCCTTTGACATTAAGTAGAAATTGTGCCATTAAGTTGAACATGTGCTCTTTATGACGATGTCAAAATAATATGAAATAAAGTGGTGGAACCACCCATTTACTGACCACATTGCAGCAGTGAACATATGCCTACTGTACATGTTCTTCGAAGGCTGTAGAGCTGTGATGCAGAGCCCTGGTATGAAGGCCGGTGGCCCCCCTGATGGGGGCTATGGATGGGTGGTGGTCACCTCAGCCTTCTTTATCATGGGCCTCACTACAGGCGTCCTTAAGAACTTCGGCCTATTCTTCCTAGAGATCCAGAACCACTTTGGAGTCCTCACCAGCACCACCTCATGGGTCACCTCCACTATGATAGTCATGTTTCACTTGGGAGGTAAGTGAGGGTGAGGGCAACTTGTCTTGTTTACATTGCAGTTTAACTTCTATTTCATTTTTCAACTGAAATGTGTTGCATGGTTATAGTGTTATAAGTTGGACAAATAAACAAACAAACATGCTCAAGCAACTAGAGACAAGGTTGACATTTTGTTGTTGTAACCACGAGAACATTCCACTCTGGTTCCTGTAATGATTTGTCTCCTCACCTCAGCCACAGTTGCCAGTGTCCTGAGCATGCACTGTACCCAGAGGGCAGTCATCATGATGGGAGGGCTCCTCACTGCTTCAGGGATGATCCTGGCTTCTCTCGACCTCAGTCTTCCATGGATGTACCTCAGCATAGGTGTACTGCAAGGTAGGGTTGAGGGCTCCCCACGTGGAAAATGAACTTCACATTTAAAAACAGTTTACGTTGGTGTGTTCTCAGGGTGATACAGTTGCACGATCACCACACAAGCCCATAAAACCTACTGTACCAGTGCAGTTAAAATAATCAGTTAGATGGAAACAAAAGGCATTACCTCGAGTGATTTTCAATTTCAGGAGCTTGAGAAAATAGAACTGAAATTGTCATCCCTGAGGGTTAACAATCATGATGAGTTTTGCCTTGTGACCTGTTAGGGTTCGTTTCTTACGTCCTTTGTCAATCATTGGTTCATTGTTGAAATTAGCATTATGACTATCTTTAATTAAATCATTAAAAAACCTTTATTAATGCAATTGCAGACAGAAGTTGACAAACAGGAACATAGCACGCATGTTTCCGAGTAAGTTCTGCATCAAACAAAAGGTCTCCACTGGTTTTATTAAACCCTAAGTCGCGCCCTAATGACGTCACTGCCTATATCCTCATACTCTACTCCTGGGACCAAAACCATGCCTACAAAGCTGTATAAACAGGGCCTTTATTGTTAGCTAAACACTTAGCAGTAAATGTCCCCTTCTTCCAAAGTTGACCTATTGTGGAATGTTTACCTGGTCTTATCTCCTTCACTCCCCTGCAGAGTTCTGTCTAAGGGCCTCTTTTTATGAGGCAGAGAACTACAATACTAAACTTCTACAATGAATATATATATATATTGTTAATCCGTAGTCTAAAACCCTGTAACTGTAGGAGGGAGGGGTCTTTTAACCCCTCCCCTTCTATTAATTAAACATAAGCACAATACATTATTCTAATACACCAAACATTTGGGTACAACCCTTTTTATGACCCCTGGGTGAACCCGACAGACCCCAACCAGAACACATTGTAACTGAACAACTTGGTGTAGTTATTGATTAGCTATATTGGCTCATTTAAATTTGAGCAGATACACATGTATAATGTATTACATTTAGTAACAGACCAACAGAGCCAAGATTTATCTTTGCTTTATTTTTAGGTTTGGGACTTTCATTTTCCTGGTTACCAGCCAACAGCATAGTGAGCCACTACTTCCTGAAGTGGCGTCCCATAGCGTACGCCATAGCCAGCTCCGGGGAGTGTGTTTTTGCCATGGTGTTCAGTCCTTTCTTCCAGTGGCTCATCGAGGTCTACACCTGGCAGGGAGCTCTGCTTGTCATAGGGAGCCTTCAGCTCAACCTTTGCGTCTGTGGAGCCCTCATGAGACCTCTTGAATCCAAACCCCATAATCCCACCAAGCCAAATAAAGACAACCACCAGGACTCCAAAGCTGCTGATGACCCGATGCCTAAGAAGCTAAGCTTCCAGTGGACGTTGCTAAGGAAGCCAGAATTGCTGCTCTACATCCTGTTTGCCATTTTCGCTGCTGCAGGATTTTTCATCCCACCTCTATTCGTGGTTCCCTATGCCACCAGCCTGGGATTGAAGAACTACTGGGCGGCGTCCATCTTGTCTGTGCTGGCATTGGCTGACCTGCTTGGTCGTCTGGCCTGTGGTTGGCTGGCCAACCTGAGGCTGGTGAGGAACCTACAGCTGCTGACAATGGTGGTCACTATGTTGGGGGTAGTGCTACTGCTGCTGCCCATTGGCAAGGACTACTCAGCCCTTCTGGTCTTCTCCTCGCTCTACGGTTTTCTGTTTGGCTGCGTTGTAGCCATCCATGTGACGTCTATTGTGGACATAGTGGGCCTGGAGGGGTTTGACAGCGGCCTGGGACTCTTCATGCTTTTTAGAAGTATCGGGGGCTTCATTGGTCCACCTGCTGCAGGTGAGATGGTGTGAAATTACAATGTTGACATGCAGTAACTGAATTGCACCCATTTTCACTTTGAATGAACTAAGCTTTTAATCAGTGAAGCTACTGGTTTATTCATCCAGGGCAGCAGTTTGTGGGCTCAAATTTCTTCTCTTTGCACAGGTTGGCTGGTTGACCTGGACAAAGACTTTGGTGCATGCTTCTACCTGTCTGGATTGGTTTTCATCATATCTGGTGTGTTTGTGGTGCTGGTGGACCGACTTGTCGAGCGGAAGAAGGCCTCTCCCAGTGAAACCGAGCTAGAGGCCACTCAGGCCTTTGCCTACAAGATGGGAGTGAAGCTGGTTGTTAGTGAGAGCAACTGCAAATAATGTTACTCTGTTTCAGGGGATATGGCAGTGAATGTTTACAGTTCATGAGCTCTTGGGATGGCTTCATTCTGAGCTTGTATCACCTAGTCAGGTTTTTATCTATATTAAGCTGCATCACAGGAGTAAGTAATGGAGGGTGTTGACATTATACCTGGTCATTCACCCTTGTCAAGTTCCCGGTTTACATATGTTTGACCAGGTTGTACAGTAGTTTGTACCACTTTTATTGACGTATTTTATGTACATGATTTATTTGAATGTTCACTGATTTGTCTTGACATTCTATGTTATATACTTGGCATACAGTATACCTGTATGAACATCTATAGGTATTTTTGTTTTAATCTCTGGTGCAATGCATGTATTTTACCTTTATTTTAAATGTTTTTGTGGTAGACCTGCTAACACCTATGCTTAGGCACATCATGTGAGTGAAGTTAAGTACTTTCGATGTGTAGCTTTACCCATACATTAACCCGAATGTCATGTGCTTTAGGGTTAATGATAAATTAATGTTATTAATCCCCCTGTTACACAATAGAATATTGCCCATTGCAATCTAGTACCATAGCTGTGGCTCAGCACTTTACATGTCACCAGTGCCTTCTTGTTATTATCTGTATTACCCTTGATTCCCCCCCCCCCCACCAGTAGACTATTCAAATATATCAAGTTAATGGTTGTGCAAATTCCTTCTATCCACGTCAAAGGTTGTCAATTGTTGCCACACCATTTAGTCCTCCCCTGATAACGATGTTTCTGAAATAATGATCAGTCTGTTTCAAAAGCTGAATTCTGTAGCTTTCAAATCTTCCTTCACCAAAATGGGTTAAAGGAAGAGCAGAGGTGGCTGGTGGGAGGAGCTAGAGGACAGGCTGATTGTATTGGCTGGAATGGAATAACTTGAACAGTTACCATGTTTGATATAGTTCCATTTATTCCATTACAATGAGCCTGTCCTCCTATAGCTCTTCTGCTGAAGGTGGCACATAATCAGTGAGGCTACAGGCCCAGCATTTCTTTTGTTCAAAACTCTCTGATGGCAGTAACCAAGCCCATTGTCTTTCTACTTTAGAAGAATGACTAGGGGCTAGATCTGTGCTAGCTGACACCCTCAATGTTTTTTGGCATTTTCTGAGGTGTAGAGCTATCCAATCCACAACCGGCTCCTTGCGTTATCACGAACACTGCCATTGGATGCAATGAAACCACCCAACTTTAAAATCCAACAAATCCCATGCAGCTGTGTTACAAGTTGAAACACTTGAATGCGTGATATTGCCTAGACTAACCCCCCCCCCCCCCCCAAATCCAAATGTAACGACAAAAATATAAGGGTACTTCTGTGCCCATCAAATGTTTATTTTTGCAATTGAATGAATAACATTTTTGAAGCCATTGCATGTGTGGTGGCTGTACCTTTTATCCCAATGGGCACGAGTCAATTGTCTAGGGAATAATCGCTCTCCCCTGCTCCTTAAATTGATTTGCTACCATAATGTCACATGCTAGTGTCGTGTCTTTGGCATCATTAAACTGAAGACTTATTTAGCAAATTACACTATTACGCAATTAAACTGATTAATCATGTAACTGTAATTAACTAGGAAGTCGGGGCACCAAGGAAAATATTCAGATTACAAAGTTAGAATTGTCCGAATATAACTTTCAGATATTTTAATATCTGATCGATTAGTCTTCTGATTAATGAATCATTATTTCCCTCATGTTAGTCTCATTCCAAACGTCGTAAATTGTTGGTTATCTGCACGAACCCAGTCCTCACTATGAGTCATCTATACATCAATTGTCTTAAAATTTACTAAGTAATTCACAGAAATGCATAAACAATAGATACAAGCAAATGATAATGGAGTTTCCCTAGTGGGATAAACTGGTATCGTGGCGTGGTGGACAACTGAGGTGAGACACTACAAAGTTGATAATTATAACAATTGAAATGCTAATCCTTTGCACATGAACGCTCACTCATTTGGGAATAATTGCAATCAATATATATATTTACGCTCAGTGTGTCGTCGGGATCTGTTGAAAAGTTTGTTTCTGTTGGAGTTTGTCCCCACTCTGTCGTGGTTAGAATGGGTAGTTCAGAGTGACATTCATGTCTTTATAGAATAGATGTTTCGGCGGTTGTCGGTCTTCGCGTTCAATGATACCGAATTCCTAACTGCAGACTAGTAATTAATATCAAAGACTTGTTCTTATTCTGTCGGTATCGATATTCTAACCACGTGGTGTGGTTAAAAGATGCAGCCATCTACTCCAACCTTGGCCCTCTCCTTATCGAGGGAAGCTGGTCTGCAACCTTTAGCCATCACGTAATTGAGGGAAGCTCGGTCTGGTGATAGAAAACCTGGGTGGGGGTTGTATTCGGAAGAGCAGAAAAAGGCTGTCATGACGCCAGGTCCTAACTGTGCTCATGAGCGGTCCTCCGATTTAGTTAAACTCCAAAGGGAATCCTTCATTAAACAGTCCAAAATCACATTACACAATTTCAAACAGTATCATCCTCATTCATCTTATACAACAATTAGATGTCAACCTCATGAGGCTATTATATAAACAGCGTTATGGTAATGTGGCCGTATTGTCTCCCATGAGTTTCACAAAATTGTAGCAAACGGACCAGTTCGTAGCTGGATTCTTCACCGATCTTTTATACCTTCTCCAGAATATAAATGTTGTTCGGACCTCAAGTTCTGTGAGGTGGAAGAAATTCCTTTGTTCTCTCTATGGAAACTCTCTCTATACTGTGGCCATGAGGAGATAATCTCCTCTAGGAATTTACAACTTGAGGTCGCAGCAGCCGGAGTGTAAGAAACAGTGGGATGGTGCTTGCTGTACCCAAAGAGGGCAACGTCATGACACTAGTCAATTGTGTGTGTGTGACTGGAACTGATGCTCAAGTTTGCAAGCTCTTCAAATTGAGTCTTATACATCCTTAAATTGTGTTCCTACATGGTGGTGAATGAGTTGCAAAAATGACCTTAGTCACAAGTCGTTGTGTAATTGAATCACGCATACAGCCTGTAGATCTTACAAGTTGTCTATTTTGGGTCTAACAATCTTTACGTTGATATTCAGCACTTACTTTAAAGTCATGCACCCACAACTGTTCCCAGTTGTACAGTAAGTCACAATGTATTGAGGCTAAGCAAAGATGATCACCCAATAGGATTAACAAAAGGAATGAACTTCCTTGGGGTTCTCATGCCATGTCCATAGGCAGAGAACTGAAGTCATTCTTTGAACTAATACTTACAGCCCAATTAGTTCGATGAACATCACCTTAGTCTGTTTTGGAGATAAGAAATATCTTAATGTCCAAATGTATTAGTGTCTCAGAACAAATCATGTGAGAACGTTTTTGGTGTTTAACATTCACATCTAGATGGCAGTATTTCCTTATGTGGAAAAGAAATGACAAGTCTACTTCAAACTGAACAAGAAAAGATTGAATGTTCAATACAACTATTTTCCTTAGATCATTAAAACTATCCATAATACATATCAAGACTAGTATAAGTGATTAGGCAAACGTGTCAAAATACACATTTTAAACATTTTCATGCACAGAACACAGCAAATATTAACAAAACCCTAAAACTTGATCTACGTATTAGTCCGATCCGCTACTTTTGAACATCAAAACGTCATGAAGGGAGAGTCAAGGCAACTATTTGTAGTTGAACATTGAAATACAGAAACTACAGTGTACGATACAACTCAATGGATTTTCAGAATTTGGAAGTGTGATGATGACAACTGGTATAATGGAGGCATTTGTCATGAGGAAGCTCTCTTCTCCTCGTATGGTGACTCATACACGTCCATGGGGGGGCAGGTGCAGACCAGGTGCTGGTCACCGTAGATGTCGTCAATCCTGGAGATGGATGGCCAGAATTTGGTCTCGGGCCTCACGAATGGCTGGAAATGGGGATAACGCTCATGTAATAAACATGTTGACATTCACATGAATCATGAAAACAACCATTTTTAGTGGAGTTGGTAGTGTGTGATGTTTTCCAGAGGGAAGACTCACCAGGGGGAAAGCAGCATACTCCCTGGAGTAGGGCCTGTCCCAGGTAGAGGAGGTGATGCTTGCCAGGGAGTGAGGTGCCATCTGTGGACACAGACCCCAGTGAACACCTATTTTAGCTGGTCTGGCGACAAAGCAACTCGTGCCACATTTTAGGTGCTACCACTATAATAAAAGGTTGTCCATATCACAGGGGTATTTCTTAAACCATCTAGTGAAAAACTCCAACCCCAAATAATGTTGACTCGTCCTATTCTTGTGTGGCCAAAGAATACATAAATCAAAAATAATAATTACACTTCAGAAACCCCATCTCAAACAGACAGTTTCAAAAATGCTTGCCATTTCCTCAGAGGATGTCAACAACACAAAACAGTTAAGTTGAAACTAAACCCGATTTGACTTAGTAAAATTGCTATGAGTTTAATGACCACTGTACGTAGCTGATTGCATGGCTTGACACACAATGTGTTAGTTGTCTGAGTCAGGCCAGTGATGTACCTTCAATGGGTTAATGCGGGCATCCATCCTGCCTTCCTCGATATCTGCTATTTCCTGTCTGATTCCCATCAGCGAGTCACAGAAGCGGTCCATCTCTGCCTTGTCCTCCGACTCAGTGGGCTCGATCATCAGGGTTCCTGCCACGGGCCACGACATGGTGGGGGCATGGAAACCTGACCAAGGTCAGACACACAGGGGGATAAGAAGGCTTACGGGTAAATTCAATAAAAGTATTCCAAATTATTTTTTTTACTTAGAGTAAGAGACAAGTGGGCCATGTTGACTTTTCAGCAGTGCCCAACTATCCGTTAATGCAGTGTGTTCCAGCTCACCGTAATCCTGTAGCCTTTTTGCCACATCCACCGCTTCAATGTTTGCAGACTTCTTGAATGGCCTCACATCCAAAATAAATTCATGAGCACAAAAGCCTGTGGACCAAAACAATCGGTGTTAAAGCAACATTTTGCTAGTGTTGGCTAATTACTGAAGGACTTTATAAAGTGATGTAATCAAAAGCTAAATGTTTACTTTTATTTGGGAGTGTGACCGTCCATTACAAATGGAATATGGTTCCAAGTGACAGATGCAAAGGTATTAAAGTTTAGGAACAAAATCTAAGAAGATCATCTGGCAATAATTGTATGATCTTCTGTGCAGAAAAGATCACCGCTTTCAGTGATGTGTTCTTCTCCCTCCAGTCAGATTTGGTGACTGGTCCTGTCCACTCTGTTTTAAGTCCTGTGCAGCTTGTGCGCGTCGTAGAGGGGAAAAAGACACGTACGTGTAACTGCGAGCCTTAGCTTTCAGGAATGGGGTCATAATAGCTTATAGCTCCAACTGTTCAAAAATGTGAGCCACATTTGTAGGAAGTAAAACAGACCGCTCTGTTTGTCCCGACCGCTTTTAGCAGCTATCAAAAGGTTACTCGTGTACCCGTGGTTCTATGAACTAAATGGCACCGTTTCTCTCGCGACCCCATTTTCAAATCAAGAAATCCGACAAGGTCATGACCCCTAGTTTGGAAAACGCTGCCATACGGGGTGAATAGGAACTACCACTCACCTTTTCTGCCTTTGAAGAGGATTTTGTAGTGGCTCTCCAGTCTCTTGGCCATATAGTTGGCATTCAGGATAGCCACCTCTGTGGCGTGAACCAGCCCCTTGGCTCCCATCATCTACACAGTAGGATACAAGGGCAGGGTCTATATCGACATGTACTCAACTGATGTCGCTGCTTTAGTTGAATGTTTTCTCTCTGCATTTGCCTAGAAAGACAATTTGAGTATCCTGAAAACACTATTCTAACAAATCTATCATTATTGAAATTCCATGGCACTGAATGAACCATAAGATCCATGTTGGCATGTAATGTCATGACTTGTGTACTGGCGGCAGCTCTGCAGTGGTCACAAGCTGGCATTGCCACAGTCATAGAATCTGATTTTACACCTAACATTAACCACACTGCTAATCCTGATGCCTAACCTTAAATTAAAGACCAAAAAACACTTTTTGGATTCCATTACATTTTCACAACATAGCCAATATTGATTTGCATCTGGCCAATCTAGCCGATACCACTTAGTTCTTCCTCCAAGACAATATTCATGACAAATGTCAACCTGCTCTTAGGATAGATGTAGTACTGACCTTGATGTAAGCCCAGGAGATAGGCAGGATGGCACTGGAGCCCCAGGGGGCAGCACTGATAGTGCCCAGGGAGCTGGACATGTTGCCTGCTGACATTAAGACCACTGGGTGGCTAGGCAGGAACGGGGCGAGGTGCTCCTTCCTGTTTAACATAACTTGATTTAAAGTCAAAAGTAATTACTTATCCACTTTTTAAAATTGTGTTTTTTTGCACTAAGAGAGTAGTAGTGTTTCCTGACCAGGAAAAAAACTCCACATTTATAATGGATTTGGCCAGTCATAGATCTGCTTTTGGCAGCTTGAGTTTGTGCTTAGCCCATCAATGTGCATTTGAGGGAAACTATCCAGTTTGTCACTTACACGCCAATAGGTCCCATCCCTGGTCCTCCACCTCCGTGGGGGATACAGAAAGTCTTGTGGAGGTTCAAGTGAGAGACGTCAGATCCATAGTCACCAGGACGACACAGGCCCACCTGTAGAGTAGAGTAGAGTAGAGAGCAGAGCAGGTAGGAGAGAGCGGTGATGACAATGTGGTAGAAAAGCAATTCTCCAAAGTTACACTCATCTGCAGAAGAGGGCGCTACTGTACTCTGGGGGTAAAATGCATTAGACCTGGGTTAAAAAATAAATCAAATTGAATAGCTCAAATACACTACATGACCAAGAGTATGTGGACACCTGCTCAGGGAACATCTCATTCCAAAATCATGGGCATTATTTTTGGAGTTGGTCCCACCTTTGCTGCTATAACAGCCTCCACTCTTCTGGGAAGGCTTACCACAAGATGTTGGAACATGCAGGGGCTTCCTTCCATTCAGCCACAAGAGCATTTGAGGTCGGGCACTGATGTTGGGCGATTAAGGCTAGCTCGCAGTCAGTACTCCAATTCATCCCAAAGATGTTCGATGGGCTTGAGGTCAAGGCTCTGTGCAGGTCAGTCAAGTTCTTCCACACCGATTGACAAACCATTTCTGTATGGACCTCACTTTGTGCACGTGGGCATTGTCATGCTGAAACGTCCTACCCCAAACTGTTGCCACAAAGTTGGAAGCACAGAATTCCCTAGAATGTCATTGTATAATGTAGTGTTAAGATTACCCTTCACTGGAACTAAGGGGCCAAGCCCGAACCATGAAAAACAGCCCCAGGCCATTATTCCTCCGAACTTTACAGTTGGCACTATGCATTTGGGCAGGTAGCGTTCTCCTGGCATCCGCCAAACCAGAGTCCAATGGCAGCGAGCTTTACATCACTCCAGCAGACTCTTGGCATTGCACATGGTGATCTTAGGCTTGTGTGGCTGCTCGGCCATGGAAACCCATTCCATGAAGCACCCGACGAACAGTTCTTCTTTCACATTGCTTCCAGAGGCAGTTTGTAACTAAGTGCCGAATGTTGTAACCGAGAACAGACGTTTTTTTACACTCTACGTGCACTCGGTGGTCCCGTTCTGTGAGCTTGTGGGGCATACCACTTTGCGGCTGAGCCGTTGTTGCTCATAGACATTTCCACTTTACAATAGCAGCACTTACAGTTGACTGGGGCAGCTCTAGCAGGGCAGAAATTTGACAGACTGACTTGTTGGAAAGGAGGCATTCTATGACAGTGCCAAGTTGAAAGTCACTGAGCTCTTCAGTATGGGCCATTCTACTGCCAATGTTTGTTTATGGAGATTACATGGCTGTGTGCTCAATTTTATACACCGGTCAGCAACAGATGTGGCTGAAATAGCCAAATCCACTAATTTGAAGGGATGTCCACATATTTTTGGCCATGTAGTGTATTTATGCTTTAGAATGGCACTTCCTGTTTTGGCGGGAAATACTGGCTTACCCGGAGAGAAAAGTGATTTATTCTCAGGATGGAACATTTGTAAAATACTGAAAATATTCAACCGTATGCTGTAGAATAGTGCAATCCCTGAGACACTTGTAAAAAATATATACATACTTTCATAAGGTTCTTTCAAATACACTTCTGTAATATAACTCAATATTAAAATAATGTGCCCATGATTCAATTAACATGTGGATAAGCAACCCAATTTGTTTGTTTTACCATAAAAGGTCTTTCAACAGTTTTAGTACACAGCTTATACTCTTCTCTCACCTGTGCGTTCATATTAGCACCGTCCAGGTAGACCTGTCCTCCGTTCTGGTGGATGAGATTGCAGACATCATCAATCCTCTCCTCAAACACACCGAAGGTGGAGGGGTACGTGATCATCATGGCTGCCAGGTTAGCCTTGTGTTTGTCCACCTGAGAGGGGAATAATGCTCTGCAACATGACAGTCCACTTTTAAGGGGGGGGGGGGGGGGGTTAATTGACTGCCAATTGCACTACCAGTACATAGTGAGTGACCTGACTGTCGGGCCATCATGTTCAGCAATGATTTTTTAGTGCGGCTGGTTAGATTGAAAGGCTACTCTAACAGTGAGCTGAGCAGAATCACTCCAACCAGCTCTTACCAGTGCCTTGAGATTTGCCATGTCAATGTTGCCATCCTTGTCCACCTCCACCACCTGCACCTTCATGCCAGCCATCTGGGCACTGGCCGGGTTGGTACCATGGGCTGACTTGGGAATCAGACAAACCTGAGCAAAAGGAAAATATCAGAAACAGTTACACTCAGACCATCAAAGTAAAAGAGAATTAGGCCTAAACAAGTCAACCATTAGATATGCAATCACAGTCATAAGATTTCGAAGCGCAAATCTCCAATTGACAGCAAACATGATTTAAAATACGTCGTCAATTTATTTTCTCTCTTTTATAAGGAGACTTATTTTGACATTTTGCAATATTGTCACACAAGGTCACCCAGACCTGTGTGTTTGTTCGGTAACGTTTACACCCCCCCCCCCCCCCCCCCCCCCCCTAACAGGAAAAACAAACTGAGCTCAATATATTTTGCCCATGACTTGCAGTTCACAAAAAACACCAAATATGGGATCTTGGAATCAAGTAACTTCCAGACAGTGTGGTATTTTCTGTCCCTTATTTGCACAACTGTGGACCTTGACTGTTTCAAGAGCTCACGCCACTATCAAAGAAGTGCTTATAATAGTTAAAAAATAAAGGCCAAATTACAAAACTGGAAAGCTACTTGAACGAGCAGTCTTATCTTCGGTCACTGTTCTATCATATTCCCATCACCAGATGTACTCAAGCCACTTCAACCCAGCACATTGTGACACTTGGGGCCTTTCAAAGTTCCTGTAGAAGTATCCAAAACAACTCTTCTTCAGATTGAGCTTTTCCAATACAATGTCTGTTGACAAACAAGTGATTGTACTTAAAACGAGTCCCTTTATGTCTTTACATGTGATAAATGATTATAGGTGGGTCTAAGTATCATGTATTACATACAGGTTGTTTACAGGGAAATGGGTGCAAACATTCTGACTGAAAATTAATTAAGGTCATTTGTAGTACGCAAACCCCAACATGTACTTTGATATAATGTTATAACAATTAACCAAGGGTGGGTTATTTTGAATCTACAGGGCCTAGCATGTGTGCTAGCAAAGATGTGTTTAGTTTCATCAGAACCATACTTACTGTTCTATGGGCCTCTCCTTTAGAGTTCAGGTAGGCTTTGATGGCCGCGAGGCCAGCGTATTCTCCCTGAGCACCACTGAAAGACGAGGTTATACAGTCTTAATGTACCAGACATGCTCACAGACACATGCTCCCAGTGAAGTCTCAGCATAATCAAACGTGCCGAGTTCAAAGGTTAGTCTATATGAGCGTCATAGTAACTGTAAAGGAAAAGCATGGAATAAGAGTTGAACAACCAGGCCGCTATCTTTCCAGGCCAATGTAGCAAGATGTGCTTTTCATCAGCCCCATTTATACTGATAAGTGGGGGACTTGGAACCATAGTTATCAGCCACAAACTGAGTTATATGATCAAGTGAAATTAATCAATTGGACAATGTGGTATGTGTAACAGAGGGCGACAGGAAAATCGCGCTCGGATGAGGAGTCTGGGAAACTGAAATCCCAGTTGGTCATGAATACCCCAGACTGAATATTGCTGTCAGTGAGGGGCTTACCTGTTGGGTTGGAATGAGATCTTGTCATAGCCAGTCACCTCACAGAGATCCTTCTCCAGCTGCCTGAAGAGCTGCTGATAACCCTCAGCCTGGTCCAGGGGACAGAAGGGGTGAAGGTTGGCAAACTCCTTCCAGGTGATGGGCTAAAAACAGTGGGAAAGAGAGAACAAAGGGAGAAATATGGGAAATGACAGTCAGCGATGTCTTTGACAAAACAGTGTACATAAGGTAAGCTAGTGTTTTTCACAACACAACCACCATAAGGAGAAAGAAAATATTAATTAATCAGGGTTGGGGTCAACTCAAATCGAAGAGTCAATTCAGGAACTGATTTGAATTTAAAAATGGAAACTTTTAGAATAAATAGCTTTTACTTTTAAGTTTATTGGGAAATCATTGCAAGCTAAAGCCCTTTAATTATTGATGCAATCTCAGTACTTCCTGAATTGATTGCCTTCTAACCGAATTGACCCCAACCCTGATATTAACTCACCATGAGCTCTGAAGAACTGTTTAGCTTCATTGTGCAGGAACCCTGACATGGAAAACAAAATGGATATCACAAATGGCGTCGGTAGGTTTTTAGTATTTAGACCATGTAAAAAAAGCTTACGTGAAATTATTTTTTTTTTAATAAAAAAAAAACAAACATTTCTTTGCTTTCCCATAACTCACCAGTGGAATCATGCTGTGAACCAGAGAGATGTCCTTGTTCTCCAAGCGTTTCATGTAGCGCACAATGTTGGTCTCCGAATGGTAACTGCATGGGATGAAAAATAGGAGTGAATCAAGATATGTTTTAGGCCTAATGTGTTATTTTACTTTAATAACCTTAGTGCTTAAACCCTGTATTATCCCTTATACAGTACCAGTCAAAAGTTGACACCTACTCAATCCAGGGTTTTTCTTTATTTTTACATTGTAGAATAATAGTGAAGACATCAAAACTATGAAATAACACGTATGGAATCATGTAGTAACCAAATAAAGTGCGAAACAAATGAAAATATTGTATATTTGAGATTCTTCAAAGTAGCCACCATTTGTCTTGATGACAGCTTTGCACTCTTGGCATTCTCTTAACCAGCTTCATGAGATAGTCACCTGGAATGCATTTCAATTAACAGGTGTGCCTTGTTAATTTGTGGAATTTCTTTCCTTCTTAATGCGTTTGAGCCAATCAGTTGTGTTAGTGACAAGGTAGGGGTGGTATACAGAAGATAGCCCTATTTGGTAAAATACCAAGTTCATTTTATGGCAAGAACAGCTCAAATAAGCAAAGAGAAACGACAGTAAATCATTACTTTAAGACAGTCAGTCTGGAACATTTCAAGAACTTTGAAAGTTTCTTCAAGTGCAATCGCAAAAACCATCAAGCGCTATGATGAAACTGGCTCTCATAAGGACCGCCACAGGAAAGGAAGACCCAGAGTTACCTCTGCTGCAGAGGATAAGTTCATTAGAGTTACCGGCCTCAGAAATTGCAGCCCAAATAAATGCTTCAGAGTTCAAGTAACAGACACATTTCAACATCAACTGCTCAGAGGAAACTGTGTGAAATCAGGCCTTCATGGCCAAACTGCTGCAAAGAAACCACTACTAAAGAACACCAATAATAAGAAGAGACTTGCTTGGGCCAAGAAACATGAGCAATGGACATTAGACCGGTGGAAATGTGTCCTTTGGTCTGATGAGTCCAAATTTGCGATTTTTGGTTTCAACCGCCGTGTCTTTGTGAGACGCAGAGTAAGAGAACGGATGATCTCTGCATGTGTGGTTCCCACCGTGAAGTATGGAGGAGGTGTGATGGTGCTTTGTTGGTGACACTGTCTGATTTATTTATAATTCAAGGCACACTTAACAAGCATGGCTCCCACAGCATTCTGCAGCGATACGCCATCCCATCTGGTTTGCGCTTAGTGGGACTATCATTTGTTTTTCAACAAGACAATGACACAACACACATCCAGGCTGTGTAAGGGCTATTTGACCAAGAAGGAGAGTGAGTGCTGCGTCAGATGACCTGCCCTCCACAATCACCCGACCTCAACCCAATTGAGATGGTTTGGGATGAGTTGGACTGCAGACTGAAGGAAAAGTAGCCAACAAATGCTCAGCATATGTGGGAACTGTTGGAAAAGCATTCTAGGTGAAGCTGGTTGAGAGAATGCCAAGAGTGTGCAAAGCAAAGGGTGGCTACTTTGAAGAGTCTAAAATATATTTTTGTTTAACACTTTTGTTTACTACATGAATCCATATGTGTTATTTCATAGTTTTGAAGTCTTCACTATTATTCTACAATGTAGGAAATAGTAAAATAAAGAAAAACCCTTGAATGAGTAGGTGCGTCCAAACTTTCTACTGGTACTATATGTGTAACAACCTTATGCTATCAGTGCAAGGAATTATTCTACTAAGCATCAACTGTAGTTTGGGACAACAAAGACAATAATCACGGAACGTCACCTAATGTCTCTCACCAGTCTGGTGTCATTATACTGATAATACTATCATCACTGAGAACACAAGTCATCAACAGTTATGGCATAACAAGCTCATCCTTATTACGGCAAATATTGTAATATGTGGCAGCTACAAACAGACCAACCTGTTGAAGACTGTGTGAACGAGGTACTTGCTGGTCCTCTTGAAAGGACTACCCATAATGCCTTTCACCCTTTCACCCATCTTCTCAGCAATCAGCTCCTGTAAATTGAGATTTAAAAGAAATGTGATATTTGTCCTATTGCTTCAAGATGGACCTTTGCACTCTCTTAAGAAGGCAATGCTGAATATATGCATAATCTTATTCCATTGAAAGCAAACGTACCGCTGAGGATTCACATCCAAAGACCCAGAGCAGATCGTCCAAGTCTCTCTCCGTCACGGTCTCATCCAGAGACACACCTAACTAGGTAAACAAATAAATAATTTCAACAAAAAGTCACCTTGTCCGAGAGATTTACATGGTTATCAAAACATCACGCCAGGGTAAGCCTAAATGAAACACAGCCCTTATTTTAAGTGTTTCTAAAATCCCCTATGGGAAAAATGTATGTTACAAAAACAATTGGAACCATTTCCCTGTTTGACTGCTAGGTTATGACACCGCCACTGTGGAGCTCTATGCTTCTGTGTCCTTTAATGACAATGTATTCTAACACGGAACCCAAACAGGCTGCGAGCGTGCGCCATCGTGCATAAATGTATTTTGTCCCCCTAAACCAAACGCGATCACGACATGCTGGTTAAAATATCAAAACAAACTCTGAACCAATGACATTAATTTGGGAAAAGGTCAAAAAGCATTAAACATGTATGGCAATTTAGCTAGTTAATTTGTCCTATTTAGCTAGCTTGCTGTTGCTAGCTAATTTGTCCTGGGATATGAACATTGAGTTGTTATTTTACCTGAAATGCACAAGGTCCTCTACTCCGACAATTAATCCACACATAAAACGGCCAACCGAATCGTTTCTAGTCATCTCTCCTCCTTCCAGGCTTTTTCATCTTTGAACTTATATGGTGATCGGCATCTAAACGTTTATAGTATTACCACGACGACCGGCAAAACATTTCATTTTTCAATCACCCACGTGGGTATAACCAATGAAGAGATGGCACCTGCTTCTATAAACCAATGAGGAGATGGGAGAGGCAGGACTTGCAGCGCGATCTGTGTCAGAAATAGAAAGGAGTTCCATTTTAGCCCTTGGCATCGCAGATGCTCATTGGCGCCCGCGAGCAGTGTGGGTGGAATAATTGAATAACATGGATTTCTAAATTTATTTTGCGACGCTCGCGCATGCGACGTGTCCGGTCTGGTCAGCATGTAAGGGTCAAACGTTGTCAATAAAGCACATGGGAACACTGTGTGGATGTGAATGTAATTTGTTCCCAAACTGTATCTGTTACTACTCACCACTCCCTCACTGTAGACACGCAGATTAATCTCCCTTTGGACAGCCCTCTCCAGGATGTCCTTGGCTGCCACACTGCAGCCAACCTTCAGCGTGTCGAAGAATATCTCACTGTGCAGCCTGTGTCCGGCCCGCTTCAGACCTGATACAAAAGGAGGGAGAGAGACATTTCTAAAAACTCAAAGAATACATTTGTAAATCATCTGAAAATAAGCAATGTTACCATTGTCTTTCTCAATGCACCCTTATAGTTGAAATTTGCTAACCATTGATTGATCGTAAAAGTTGTGACGTAAAAATGGATCTGTGTAGTCAGGGTGTCGGAGGACATACCTTCAGCCAGTATCAGTGCAGCATTGTGTGTCCTCTCAGCAATGTGCTTTAAGCCCTGGGGTCCATGATACACCCCAAACATGGCTGCCATGTTGGCCAGCAGAGCCTGAAAGACAGATACATTTGAAGGTGAGAAACTTTCCTTAAAAAAAATAAATACTAATCATTTATAAATGAAGACAACCACTGCATTGAGATTTTTTACACAAACAAACTTTCATAAGAGTTGAATACACTAAGTTAACAATCCTGTTCTGGGGCAAAGCGTGTCGGTATTGGGGGGGGGGGGGGGGGTGTAAAGCATGCCGGTATTGAGGGGGGGGGGGGGGGGGTGTAAAGCGTGTCGTTATTGAGGGGGGGGTGCAAAGCGTGTCGGTATTGAGGGGGGGGTGTAAAGCGTGTCGGTATTGAGGGGGGGGGGTGTAAACCGTGTCGGTATTGAGGGGGGGGGGTGTAAAGCGTGTCGGTATTGAGGGGGGGGGGTGTAAAGCGTGTCGGTATTGAGGGGGGGGGGGTGTAAAGCGTGTCGGTATTGAGGGGGGGGGTGTAAAGCGTGTCGGTATTGAGGGGGGGGGGGTGTAAAGCGTGTCGTTATTGAGGGGGGGGTGCAAAGCGTGTCGGTATTGAGGGGGGGTGTAAAGCGTGTCGGTATTGGGGGGGGGGGTGTAAACCGTGTCGGTATTGAGGGGGGGGGGTGTAAAGCGTGTCGGTATTGAGGGGGGGGGTGTAAAGCGTGTCGGTATTGAGGGGGGGGGGGGTGTAAAGCGTGTCGGTATTGAGGGGGGGGTGTAAAGCGTGTCGGTATTGAGGGGGTGTACAGCGTGTCGGTATTGAGGGGGTGTACAGCGTGTCGGTATTGGGAGGGGGGTGTACAGCGTGTCGGTATTGGGGGGTATACAACGTGTCGATATGGGGGGGGGGGGTTGTACAGAACCTGTGCAGTACAGATGTTGCTGGTGGCCTTGTCTCTACGTATGTGCTGCTCTCTGGTCTGCAGAGCCAGACGGTACACCTCCTTACCAGCTGCATCCCTGCAGACGAACAAGGGACATTTCAAACCAATGTGCATGGAGATAGTCTTTATGTGTATGTGCATGCTGTATATTTCAGTCTTTTCCATTGTGAACAAGAATTACCGTAATTGCTGGACTATTAAGCGCACCTGAATATAAGCCGCACCCACTGAATTTTTATTTTGTTTTTATTTTGTACATAAATAAGCCGCACGTGTCTATAAGCCGCAGGTGCCTACCGGTACATTGTCCCGTGTACATTGTCCCGTGTAGCTCAGTTGGTAGAGCATGGCGCTTGCAACGCCAGGATTGTGGGTTCGATTCCCACGGGGGGCCAGTACAAAAAAAAAAGTATTAATGTATGTACTTGTAAGTCGCTCTGGATAAGAGCGTCTGCTAAATGACTTAAATGTAAATGTACATTGAAACAAATGAACTTTACACAGCCTTTAAACGAAACACGGCTTGTAACAAAAATAAATAGGCTTTAACGAAACACAGCTTGTAACAAAAATAAATAGGCTTTAACGAAACAGGCTTGTAACATTTTTTTTTTTTTAAATAGCAGTAAACAATAGCCTACCAAGAAAGTCCTTGGTCACTATCTTCCTCCTGTGCACTGAAACCACTGAAGTCATCTCCTTTGGTGTCTGAGTTGAATAGCCTCAGAATTGCTTCATCCGATGTTGGATCGTTTTCATTGCGCTCTCCTCACTTTCATCCGGAGGCAAACTCATCCAAGCCTCAATTTCTAGTTCGGGCCATCTGCTTTTCTTTCCTCTGAAAACTTTTGTTGTCTTTTTGCACTAAGTCAGTTTCTCACGCTGCTGTTTCCAACGTCTTATCATCGACTCATTAAGGCTCCCGTGCAGCAGCACTATTTCCTTTTCCAACAGCCAGATCGATCGCCTTCAAATTGAAAGCTGCATCATATGCATTTCTCTGTGTCTTTGCCATGATGAGGGTGACAAAATGACTACCGTAATCAGAATGATGGAAAGTTTGAGTGCGCTCGATTTACGTCACATTATGTGACGGTGCTCAGTTTTTTGGCGGCATGAATTTGTGAAAGCGGGAAAAATCCATAAATTAGCCGCGTCATTGTATAAAGCGCAAGGTTCATAGCGTGGGAAAAAAGTAGCGGCTTATAGTCCGGAAATTACGGTATATACAGTCAATCAACATGTTTATAAAGCCCAAGATTGAACAATCTCAAGAGATCTGACTTCCATTCTGAACATGGCCCATGTGAATCTTAAGGGCTCTCACCTGGTCACTCCCACCATCCTGCCAGGCATCATCCTGACCAGGTTTTCTTTGACAGAGAAGAAAGCAGCGTGGGGACCACCGTAGCAGAGTGGTACTCCGAACCTCTGGGAGCTGCCCAGGGCGATGTCCACCCCAAACTCTCCAGGGGGGCGCAGCACACACAGGGCCAGCAGGTCGGTGGCACAGCAAGCCAGAGCCTGCAGGGATGAGAGACGGGGAGTCTTCAAACAAGTCACTTCGGACCAAACTGGAATCACCACATAATGAGGGGTCCTTTCCTACCAAACGAGGAGCAACAAATCCAAAATAACACTACCAAACCCCAACCCACAATCACTTTAAAATAGCATCCTAGGTTAATAAACGGTTACTACCAATGTCAGACGTGGCAGCTCCCTTACCCCTCCCTTGTGAGCACGGTCCACCAGCGCAGTGAAATCCTCCACTCTGCCGTCGGTGTCTGGGTACTGGAACAGCACACCGCTCACATCCTTCCCACTGAAGTCCATCTCATGAGGCAGCTTCAGCACCGTCTTGACCCCGATGTAGCTGTTGGTCAACAATCAGAGCACCCATAATGAGGATGCTGCTTTCAGTACACAGTTCTAACCTTGGTGAAGCTATGAAGGATGTCCGTACTTGGCTCTGGTCTGCACCACAGCAATCGTCTGAGGGTGGCATCGTGAGTCGATGTAGAACGTCCTCCTCTTGTTCTGTCTGTAGGGAACATAAACAATTAAAGACGCAATATGTCACTTTTTGGGCAGCCTGACCAAATCCACATTGACAGATCTATAACTGAATTTCTCTCTCATTGAAAGCAAATCTAAGAAGCCGTAGATCTGTTCTATGTGCATTATTTCTATGCTTCCCGTTCTTACGTTTTGTTTTAGTGTCTTTAACTTTTGTACATCAGCTTCAAACAATCTTCTTGGTTATGGAAAACATTTCACAGCGGTTTAGATGGTACAATGATTCTCTACACTATACTTGCTTGTTTTGTCACAAATTTGGTTTTGCAAATTTTAGAAACCAGGAAATGGAGCAGCGATTTCTGCATAGTGCACCTTTAACATGTGTAGGGCCAGGAGTTTTTCCTGACAAAGTAACCTCATCAGGAGAAACTCTGGGCCTTATTTATAGACTATAACTAGACCCTATACATGAACGATACTAAATTAACTACCCTTTAATGGTCAGCCACTATTTCTCTTATGTTTATTCTCCCCTCACCTATGGCAGAGCTGCATGGCCTCAGCGGCAGCTGTCGCCTCATCCAGCAGAGAGGCGTTGGCCACAGCCATGCCCGTGATGTCACAGATCATGGTCTGGTAGTTGAGCAGACTCTCTAGGCGACCCTGAGCCACCTCAGGCTGGTAGGGGGTGTACTGTGTTACCCTGAGGAGAACAGGAGACACAGAGAAATTATTACGCATTACATGTACTTGCTACGATTGTGATATGTGATTGTCTCACCTAGCTATGTTAAGAGGAATGCACTAATCGCTCTGGGTAAATGACAAAAATATTTATTAAATGTAAGAATGTATTACAATACACAGAAAAACCAAACTCTTTTTCAAGGAATCGAGATACTAGGGTGAAATGGGTGGAAGTTTATGAAAATAAAGAAAAAGTCAGTGCTGTCTTGTTTTAAGTCGGACAAAAAACAGATCCCAAGATCCCACATTGGGGCGGCAGGGTAGCCTAGTGGTTAGAGCGTTGGGCTAGTAACCGAAAGGTTGCAAGTTCGAATCCCCGAGCTGACAAGGTAGAAATCTGTCCTTCTGCCCCTGAAAATAAGAATTTGTTCTTAACTGACTTGCCTAGTTAAATAAAGGTAAAATACATTTAAAAAATAAAAAACATGTGAGGATGTAATTTAATGCAGTGCAAACCTAAACTGGAAACTTCAGCCTCAAGTCAAAAGTTGTATTTGATTAGGGGCACGTTTTTCAGCAATGTAGCAACTAGTGATTTAATGACAAGTGTAACAGTTTAACTTTAGTCCGTCCCCTCGCCCCGGCGCGAACCAGGGACCCTCTGCACAGAGACAACAGTCACCCACAAAGCATCGTTACCCATCGCTCCACAAAAGCCGCGGCCCTTGCGGAGCAAGGGGAACCACTACTTCAAGGCCTCAGAGCAAGTAACGTCACCGATTGAAAGGCTATTAGCACGCAACACCGCTAACTAGCTAGCCATTTCACATCGGTTACACAAGCAGAAGCCCATACATATATGCACCTTGAGTGCACAATCAAACAGTATCTTGCCCTACTGATGGAGACAACTTGGCTAGATGCAGAACAAATAACAACTCTTTTGTTTTTGTGTGTTTGTACCAAAGTGACCGTTACCATCCTGAATTCTCCAGAAGGTTTCTCTGTATAACTGGAGGCACTGAGCAGTTGTAGTAGCCCATTCCGATATAAGACCTCCACACCTTGTTCTTTGATGCAATCTTTTGGAGATGCTCCAAGACTTCATTCTCGCCTGCAGAAATAGAGATCACAATTGCATCACATATATTTGAGGAAAAAGTGCATTAAACAATTATACCCATATATTTTCTGAACAAACCACTGAAACGAATGGGCAGTAACATCATATAGCATCAGATTCACTGTCATAATAGAGTGGAAAGGAAAACAGCTTTGTGTACTCCACGTCACTGTCGTGTTCTCTGTGAACTGTACACAACATTTCTGTGCGTGTAGAATGCACTTCATTTGTGCATCATATTACTATCTATTGTAGGGGACAATTATGTGCAACATATGGGCCCTTTCCCAAAGGTTAGTAATCTAGCCTTATTCTCCAGTGCTGTAGGGGAGATCAACCAATACACACCTAGACACTGGAATTCCTCAGGCATTCCGTCACTGCTTAGCAACACCCTCAGCAAGGAATGGACAATACTACCCTTCAATCGAGTGCCCAAAGTACTCTCAGGATGAGCATTTCTCTGGTGATTTCTAATGAGGTATACCACCATACGATCAGAAAATGGTGAACATTTGCAGTTTGAGTTTAGGTGGCAAGGAATTTAACTGTAATTTAATTTACTGTGGCGCTGCACATTTCATTAGAGAGGACAGTTTTCCCATGGTCCCAAAGTTCCTCAAAGCATCAGAAAAGCCTGATTCAGAACCATCCAGCACATCTATTGTTGTGAAGAGAATCCCTTGCTGGCTTTGCAAACCAAGCCCCCCCAAAGCTGAACAAGCAAAAAGCAGTATGGCCTCCAGTTTGTTCCGTCAGCATGGTTAGCTACATAATGGAACAAGACAGAAAGGAGTGACCGAGGGTGGTCTTAGAACCCCCCTCGACGTTCTTATTAAGCATTGTGAATATTAAGTCAATCATTTTGCATAACAATAATGTTGGAAACTCCCCAAATAGCAGATAAGTGTCATTTTATATAATCTGATCAGTAAGTGTTATTTTATATCATCTGATCAGTAAGTAGTACAGTGGTATTTAAGTACACTAGGCCAAGCCTCCATTACCAATTTAATTACTTTTCTCTCACCATGTTGAGCACTGCTGGAAAAGCAGGATAGTGAAAACAATGACTAATGTAACTGATGCAAAACAGAAAATTATGCAGCAATAATACTAGAGATTTTGACAGCTGAGAGTTACAATACATGACATTAACACCCCAAAACGAGTAGTTTGTATTACATTGATTATTGTAGAGATGGGTCACTGGTAAGAGTGCATCATCAATGTGGCCTGGTGAGAATATTGGCAAAATAAGAATCATCTTTGATGTGCCTTTCGATAAATTGTCATCAGCAATACTTTTGTCTGTTTTCAAATTACTTTGCTTAATTAAATATTGTATATTATGGCCATATTGTCAGTTGCTTTAGAACAATGTTTTTAATAAATGCAATCCATTACACAGAACAAGGTAAATTAGTAATACAATGTACTGTACTTGTCCAGAATAGTATTTTTATAGCCTTGTAAATCTCAAGTGATAACAGTATGAGACGTCAGTCTCCGGTGGAATTATGCAGGGGTTTGCCAGGGAAATATGCCTAGTAAGTGTTTTGTAGACAATAAACTATTATTGATATTAAGACATTTAAAAGGTCTCCTAATTCTCTTAATCGATTGTAAATCCGTCTGTCTATTATTAAATGTAAAAAAAAAAAAAATATTAAAGTAAGAATACCAAAACCCATCAAATTAACCATATTAGGAATTCCATGAAGCTCGTTTGCACATGTCATTCGTCTGTGATGTAATGTTAACGCTATAACCAGTATGAACTGGACTTGGGACAGGAGCTCAAGGCTGAACTTTACACTCCAATTGCCATCCTATTAGCATCCGCTTCCCAACAGGAGATTGGTGCTGCTCGTTGAGTTCCGCAAAAACAACTCCAAATATGTTCAAAGGAAGACTTAACGGTGAAGAGGGCTTCACAATAGGAGTGCAACCTACATTTCAGCCAGTCGCTTGCTTGGCTTGATTTACAATGTGAAAAGAAAACTCAGACCAGCAAAATAGGCAGACAAAACATAAAAGCAAATAAAACGTATCAAGATTACATTTGACGGGGAAATCAACAACAATATTGAAACGCACTTGAAAAACAAAATCATACCAGAAGCGGGAATTTTATAACACGATGAGGCAATATATATATATATATATATATATATATATATATATATATATATATATATATATATATAGCGAGAGAGAGAACACACACACACATCAACAATAACACGTGCTGTTAAAGATGATGGAAAGAAGATAAACTTACAGAGAGGATCATCCATTTTCATACTTCTTTGAATGCGGATGGATTCTGGAACTGTATCTTCTATCAACTGGGCGATTGACTGTAAAACAATGTATAGATCACAAAAAATCGCACTAAAACTATATACATTGTTGAAAGTTCAGCTGTTTATGACAAGAAACATGCAAGAGCGCCTGCAAGGCATTAGATCGACACATTAGCCTACTTCTTGTCCTATCAATTCTCTATTTATCCAAATGTTTATAAATCTTACCTCAAGTCCAAGAACATCCAGCATCTCCCTTTTCTCCCTTTCGCCTGGACCAATATGTCTCTCAGCAAAATCATCGTGTCTCGGCAGTATTCTGTCTATCTGTCTGGAAGAAGCATAGACTGCAGACATCCGAAGACCGCGGACAGTTACAAAAGCATTGCGGTTTGGGATTCTAGTCTGTAGTTTCACAAAAAGTCGGCTTTGACCAGATATATGTCTGCAAGGTGCATGTGAATTCAACGATTTGGCGAATAGGATCCCCCAAGACTTTGCACAGCTTTGCATTTTTAACTCACTAAAACAAAAAGCTATTAAAAAAAATCGTTCACGCTGCCGACCTCAACTGAATCCCTCAGACATGTGATTTCTCCCAAAGTCTCTGCAATCTACTTCAAACTGCTTAGTTTATACGCCTGCCCCTTAAAAAAGAACTAACCAATCGATATGAGAAAGGTCGCTGACGCGCTGACGAGCCCCAGTCAAACAGCTGCAGTGAACTTTCTCACCTGCCCGCCTACTGTAAATAAAACGAATCCGCTGCTTTGTATCGGGCGACCATCATCTCCCGCCAGTTAGCTGTCAGTTGGAGCGAAAATGCTGTGTTTTGTATTAATTCAAATGTATTACATGTTTACAACCATAGCAAGAGCGCTCGAAACGACATGCCAATGCAGTATGCTTGTGCATGTGTAGGGGAATCGTCTAAGTAAGTAAACAGTGCAATCCCATTAGGTACAAAATGTGTGTTTTAAATCTTTATCTCAATTATTTTATTTTCATTATTTTGTAATGCGCCCTCCTTGGGTAATATTCACAGGGCCACCAGGAGGCATGTTTTATTATACTGGTTGATGTAGGGTACCTTAATTATCCAGTTATTTATAATATTTGTTGAAAGCAATATAATGATGGAACTATCTTGCCTGATGGATAGTGCCTGCCATGCCATGGCAGAAATTGTGAAGGGGTAAGAAAGGTAACATAGAATGTTGTTTTAGAATGGAGGTCACATTGAAGCCAAGCCTCTTACTGCCTTTTTGGCAATCTGGACCATATTCAGTATTGTTGACATCTTTGCAATAATGTTTCTGAATTAATCAATTATAAAATACTTTGAGCACAGATTAACTGAGAATGGAGGCTGTTTGCACCATATTATGAAATTATTATATTAAATTACTAGAGGGGTTATATCATCAAACCGCAAAGTTCCCGAATGGGGTGAAAATCTTTGTCAGGGAGAAATCCAAAACCAGTCTAATTGGAATCAATGACATTAGAGCCATAGGGGATACATTTCCTGCTTGTACTTATGCAGGACAGGAAAATAAAAGTATGGCATGTGATGTATCATAAATTACGTAAGGGAATTATAGTCAGCCTAAAATATTATCATATAATTATACATACAGTTTATACAGGTTTATACCAATTTCCGATATAAATAGCCTAAAATATACAGTACCATTAAAAAGTTTGGGGTCTGTCACGTTCCTGGCCTGTTTTCCTTGTTTTTGTATGTGTTTAGTTGGTCAGGGCATGAGTTGGGGTGGGCATTCTATGTTATGTGTTTCTATGTTGGGTTAAATGTGTTGCCTGATATGGTTCTCAATTAGAGGCAGGTGTTTGATGTTTCCTCTGATTGAGAACCATATTAAGGTAGGCTGTTCTCACTGTTTGTTTGTGGGTGATTGTTGCTGTGTCTGCGTCTGCGCACCACACGGTACGGTCTCGTTCGTTTATTTGTTTTGTATTTTGTCAGTGTTCTGTTTTGGTTGGATCTTCATTAAATTTCATTATGTATTCAGCACCCGCTGCGCATTGGTCCGCTCAATCACCTATAGACGATCGTTACAGGGTCACATAGAAATGTCCTTGTTTTTGAAAGAAAAGCACATTTTTTGTCCATTAAAATAACATAAAATTGATCAGAAATACAGTGTTGACTTTGTTAATGTTGTAAATGACTATTGTAGCTGGAATGTCTACATAGGTGTACAGAGGCCCATTATCAGCAACCATCACTCCTGTATTCCAATGGCACGTTGTGTTAGCTAATCCAAGTTTATAATTTTAAAAGGCTAATTGATCATTAGAAAACCCTTTTGCAATTATGTTAGCACAGCTGAAAACTGTTGTTCTGATTTAAAGAAGCAATAAAACTGGGCTTCTTTAGACTAGCTGAGTATCTGGAGCATCAGCATTTGTGGGTTCGATTACAGGTTCAAAATGGCCAGAAACAAAGAACTTTCTCCTGAAACTTGTCAGTCTATTCTTGTTCTGAGAAATGAAGGCTATTCCATGTGAGAAATTGCCAAGAAACAGAAGATCTCGTACAAAGTTGTGTACTACTCCCTTTACAGAACAGTGCAAACTGTCTCTAACCAGAATAGAAAGAGGAGTGGGAGGCCCCGGTGCGCAACTGAGCAAGAGGACAAGTACATTAGAATGTCAAGTTTGAGAAACAGAGTTCTCAACTAGCAGCTTCATTAAATAGTACCCGCAAAACACCAGTCTCAATGTCAGCAGTGAAGAGGCGACTCTGGGATGCTGACCTGATACAGCCTGGATTTGAACCAAGGACTGACACCTCTTGCACTGAGATGCAGTGCCTTAGACCTCTGTGCCACTCAGGTGCCCTTGGCTCAAATATACTGCTTGCTTATCAGTAAACATTGAGAATTATGTGTGCAATTATCTTGTGTCAATACTGTAGAGCCAAAAGCAGAGTTTCTGCAAGGTATTTACGATCTGGTTGTTTAGTCATAAAACCCAGGGGCGTTTCGGCTCCCCTCTGGTGGTTTACCCTGGTAGGCTTTCTTCCAACGGAGCAGTCCACCACAAGAATGGGCAGCGGATGTTCGGGTTGGGGATCACCGTTCCGGACCGGTCGTCTGGTGATCCAGGCTGGTAGATCTGGGCATTAACTTAGAAAGATGTTAACAACGCACACATTCACAAAATATATAATTACGTTTCATCCCCAAATGCGTTGTGGCACTAACTGATGGTTGTATTGGAAACTTGTTTATGGCTCTATCACTTCCTAAGTGTCAAAGACAATGAAACAAAAAATTTAATAAAAGCATAAAGAAAAGATATACAAAATATAGTTATAACACCTTAATCATCTAATGGGACTGTATTTCATATGTGCCCACGCGTGGTCTTGGCAAAATCACCCTATCATGGCATTGTCTAATGTCATATCTAGGGTGTTCCTACTTGGTAGTGTGTTGCTTAGGGCACTATCCTAAGTTGATAACTACATGATAAGTCTACAGCTGTAAGGCACCTAGCTTCGGACAGTCTAAAGGGATGACCTATGGACCTCTGGGGAGAAACTAGTGAGTACTGTAGCTGTAGAGTCAAAGGCCTCAGGGTAAATGTTGAACTTTACTAAGGCTTTTATTTGGCTTGGACTCTTTAAGTGATCCTAGCATAAAACCTGATTAAATGTTCGGTTGTACTTGTGTGTTTATCCTTACACAAGCGCACATACCAAGGGAAAGAAAACCAAGTATCCTGGTAGGCTGCAACCTGTTCAGGATGAGTCTGACGTCATTAGATCATTTCCATGTCAATGCCTTGATGTTAGTAAGAATTGATGTCGACCTCAAGACATATGTTAAGGGGACCTGTAGTAGTTTTACTACACGTCAATGTGTCTTACACCATTGTAGTGGCGATAGGTATGAAGGAGTCTATTTCATAGCTATGTTATCCACGGAGAAGCTAACCTCACGACGGATGTACTCTATAAGCACTGAACCAGTCGTACACGGTGTGATCATGGTTCATGACTATTTAGGGGATTCTATTTATTAGAGGCATGTGTGTTAACCATCAGAAGAGTGATTTGGAGATTCCCTTCCACGTGTTGCAATCTGAGTGACTACTAACTCCTCTGATGCTGTCATCAATAGCAATTTGACTTGTGAGGTGTCACGCCCTGACCTTAGTATTCTATGTTTTGTGTATTATTTTGGTCAGGTCAGGGTGTGACGAGGGTGGATATGATTGTTTTGTATTGTCTAGGGTTTTTGTATGTCTAGGTGTGTGTGTGTAGTCTAGGCATATGTAGGTCTATGGTGGCCTAGATTGGTTCCCAATCAGAGGCAGCTGTTTATCGTTGTCTCTGATTGGGGATCCTATTTAGGTTGCCATTTTTCAATTTGGTTTGTGGGTTATTGTCTATGTGATGTTGCATGTCTGTACTCAGTGTTTATAGCGGTCACGGTGTTGTTTTGTATTCGTTTGTTCAGTAAATTTCTTTATTAAAAGAAGTATGTATTATAATCACGCTGCGCCTTGGTCTCCTCTCTACAACGTTCGTGACATGAGGTCTCTTACCTTCTTACTGATTGTGGCTGGACTGACTGTGCTGGCATTGGTACTGGTACTCAAGGGGACCAGTTATCCTACTTATTTATTCTGAAATGTTATCCTACTGGAACACATGATTAGAGCATTTTACTAGTTGCATTGTAGTTGAAACTACACATGGCAAGCAATGCTTATTGTTGCCATTTGTTTTGGAGGTGGAAAGTCCGCTGGACTTCTTTTACGACCAGTGTGGTACACCTCAGTGATATCTTAGATGTGTTCTAAGGTTATCCCTGTCGAGGGGCCTGTCCGCTCCTCTCTGTTCTCGTGGGGAAGTTTACGACTATATTTTTCCTGCTCTGGCGGCCTCGTACAGTGTTGCACCTAGTCTCAACCCCCCCACCGGCCTCGATGAGGCTCGTCCTGGGTCTGGGCTAGTATTCCCCCCCACCAGCGGTTGGTGTTGGTATCAGAGGCACAAACGAAAAGGTCGGACCCTTTGTACGAGTTGTCAGCAGCCGCATTGTTATTAGATTGGCTGTAACCTTTCAACCAAATCTCCTGGTGTTTGTGCTTCAAAACACTCAGTGGCTGTCGAGGCCTGTCAGTCACCACAGCATCCTTGTGTGGCCACATCTCCAGTACCTGCAAACTGAGACAAGGATATCTGTCTGATATCGCACAGCGTTTCACCAGTGGGAGTCATCAGGTCAGTTGCGGGACTGATACCGTTAGTGTCATTGTAAGGAGTTTTAGTCCCCCACAAAGCGGGAAATGTATCATCGGAAGCAGAGTACACTCTGTACGTTGATGCTTTTATTGCTGAGACGGCCGCAGTGCTTGCGGAAGTGTCCGAAGGACAAGAGAAGTTCATCTTAACTACAGCATTGCACGACTCCAAGAAGGAGGGAAGTTGCTCATTCACAGAGACTGCTGGCTTGAAATCATGAAAAGAATGGTCAATCAGGTTTGCTGATTGAATGTGACGAGATATCATAATATCTCCTTGGTTCAGATTCTGCAGGTTTCGAAATGTCTTTATCCCAAGGGGTTCTGTCGACAGATACCTGTCGTAGATGACTGCATTGCAGCTAGCGTTAGGAGAAGACAGTGTGGTCATTGGAGACGGCACTGTGACCTGTGACCATATTTAGTTGGTTTTCCAGTCCATCAATGGGAGTAATAACCTAACAAATGAACAACTCTTAAAAAAATACTAAGACTTTAGATTGTCTTTATTAAGATATCCACTATATCAAGTTTTAGCCAGACCACCCATCCAGCCCGAGCCGCCTGCATCCCCGACCCCCACCAGTCTAGTACATAATCCAACTCTCTCCTGACACAATGTCCTTCCCACCTTCCCAAGGGAAAGGTTTGGAAACATAAGTAGAAAAAAACAAAGACACATACACCTCAAATACATTAACACACAGAAACAAAAAATCTTCCATATACACTGAACAAAAATATAAATGCAACATGTAACAAGTGATGGTCCCATGTTTCATAAGCTGAAATAAAAAATTGCATACATTTTCCATACGCACAAAAAGCTTATTTCTGTCAAATGTTGTGCACAAATTTGTTTACATCCCTGTTAGTGAGCATTTTGTAGATAATCCATCCAGGTGTGGCATATCAAGAAGCTGATTAAACAGCATGATAATTACACAGGTGCACCTTGTGCTGGAATCAATAAAAAGACACTTTAAAATGTGCAGTTTTGTCACACAACACAATGCCACAGATGTCTCAAGTTTTGAGGGAACGTGCAATTGTCATGATGACTGCAGGAATGTCAACCAGAACTGTTGCCAGATAATTCCATTTTTATTTGTCTACCATAAGCCACCTCCAACGTCATTTTAAAGAATTTGGCAGTCCGTCCAATTCACAATCGCAGACCACGTGTAACCACGCAAGACCAGGACCTCCACATCCGGTTTCTTCACCTGCGGGATCGTCGGAGGTTGGGAGTGTGTGCTGAGGAGTATTTCTCTGTAATTAAGCCCTTTCGTGGGGGAAAACTCATTCTGATTGGCTGGGCCTGAGTCCCCAGTGGGTGGGCCTGGCTCACAAGTGGGTGAGCCTATGCCCTCCCAGGCTCACCCATGGCTGCACCCCTGCCCAGTCATGTGAAATCCATAGATTAGGGCATAATGAAATTATTTAAATTGACTTATTTCCTTTTAACGAACTGAAACTCAGCAAAATCTTTGAAATTGTTGCATGTTGCGTTTATATTTTTGTTCAGTATAGTTCATATCACAGGCCTAATAGTACTGTAGCTCTTTTTACTTGCACACAATTTATCTGGATCACCCCGTCCTGTCCCTAGGGGTCCAGTGCCCCAACCCAACACACCCCACTCAGCTTTAGGATCTTAGTGAAACATTGGTTTCGGATGTGTTAGACCAAGGGCAAAGGGACAACCCACAGGATGGCTGACCCCCAGGACCAGGCCTGAGCAGCCCAGCAGCTAGGGATTGCTTAAATAGATATCTCCCCTGACAATTACATGTTTTCAATACAGACTCCTTTGGTCTTCCTGTATTCCATATAAGGCATCCAGATGTTATGAAAGTTTCCCAGTTTACCCTTAATCTTGTAATAAATCAAATCTGGTGATACAGAACTTGACATTTCTGCCATCCATTGTAACATTGTGGGAGGATAACCAACATTCCAATTATCTGCAATGCATTTCTTAGCCACTATAAATGCTTGGTTACAGTTTCTTCTGACAACAGTCTCCAGAATCAACATTTCCAAGTTAACAAAAACAGGGAGAAGGGACAATCTGTAGACATGATGAGATAAAATAACATACTCTTTGCCACAATTCAGCCAGAATTCACAAGACCATAACATATGCAAATACACCTAGGTTGGAGTCATTAAAACTTGTTTTTCAACCACTCCACAAATTTCTTGTTAACAAACTATAGTTTTAGCAAGTCGGTTAGGACATCTACTTTGTGCATGACACAAGTAACTTTTTCCAACAATTGTTTACAGACACATTATTTCACTTATAATTCACTGTATCACAATTCCTGTGGGTCAGAAGTTTACACACACTAATTTGACTGTGCCTTTAAACAGCTTGGAAAATTCTAGAAAAGGATGTCATGGCTTTAGAAGCTTCTGATAGGCAAATTTTCATCATCTTAGTCAACTGGAGGTGTACCTGTGGATGTATTTCAAGGCCTATCTTCAAACTCATATAGATACTTTGTACCTGTTTCCTCCAGCATCTTCACAAGGTCCTTTGCTGTTGTTCTGGAATTCATTTGCACTTTTAGCACCGAAGTACGTTCATCTCTAGGAGACATGCTTCCTGGCTGATGTTTTGGTCACTTTTGAATGCTGGCGGTGCTCTCACTCTAGTGATAGCATGAGACGGAGTCTACAACCCACACAAGTGGCTCAGGTAGTGCAGTTCATCCAGGATGGCACATCAATGCGAGCTGTGGCAAAAAGGTTTGCTGTGTCTGTCAGCGTAGTGTCCAAAGCATGGAGGCGCTACCAGGAGACAGGCCAGTACATCAGGAGACGTGGAGGAGGCCTTAGGAGGGCAACAATCCAGCAGCAGGACCGCTACCTCCGCCTTTGTGCAAGGAGGTGCACTGCCAGAGCCCTGCAAAATGACCTCCAGCAGGCCACAAATGTGCATGTGTCAGCATATGGTCTCACAAGGGGTCTGAGGATCTCATCTCGGTACCTACTGGCAGTCAGGCTACCTCTGGCGAGCACATGGAGGGCTGTGCGGCCCCACAAAGAAATGCCACCCAGCACCATGACTGACCCATCGCCAAACCGGTCATGCTGGAGGATGTTGCAGGCAGCAGAACGTTCTCCACGGCGTCTCCAGACTCTGTCACGTCTGTCACATGTGCTCATGTGCTCAGTGTGAACCTGCTTTCATCTGTGAAGAGCACAGGGCGCCAGTGGCGAATTTGCCAATCTTGGTGTTCTCTGGCAAATGCCAAACGTCCTGCACGGTGTTGGGCTGTAAGCACAACCCCCACCTGTGGACGTCGGGCCCTCATACCACCCTCATGGAGTCTGTTTCTGACCGTTTGAGCAGACACATGCACATTTGTGGCCTGCTGGAGGTCATTTTGCAGGGCGCTGGCAGTGCACCTCTGGGGGTGTCTTGCTAGAAAAAAGCTCACAGTTCTGTCAGGCAACAAAACAGCTAAACAGAAAATAACTCCCCACAAAACCCAAAAGGAAAAGGACAAAGCTGCCTCTGATTAGGAACCATACTCAGCCAAAAACACAAAGAAATAGAAAACCTAGATTCTCCCACCCGAGTCACACCCTGACATAACCAAACATTGAGAATAAATAAGGATCTCTAAGGTCAGGGCGTGACAGTTTGCCTGAGTCCCCCCCCAAAGGTGCGGACTCAGGCAAACCTGAACCTATAGGGGAGGGTCCGGGTGGGCATCTACTCTCGGTGGGGGCTCCGGTGCGGGACGCAGACCCCGCCCCGCTTTAGGCTCCCCCCACTTCGGTGGTGCCTCCGGTGCAGGGATCGTCGCTGGGACCTCCGGACCGTATATCATCGCTGGAGGCTCGGGACTGCAGATCGCCGCTGGAGGCTCTGGACTGGGAACCCCCGCTGGAGGCTCTGGACTGCAGCTTGTCGCTGAAGGCTCTGGACTGCAGATCGTCGCTGGAGGCTCTGGACTGGGAACCCCCGCTGGAGGCTCTGGACTGCAGCTTGTCGCTGAAGGCTCTGGACTGCAGATCGTCGCTGGAGGCTCTGGACTGGGAACCCCCGCTGGAGGCTCTGGACTGCAGATCGTCGCTGGAGGCTCTGGACTGGGAACCCCCGCTGGAGGCTCTGGACTGCAGCTTGTCGCTGAAGACTCCGGATTGCAGATCTTCGCTGGAGGCTCCGGACTGGGGACCGTCGCTGGAGGCTCCGGATTGGGGACCGTTGCTGCAGGCTCCTTGCCATGGATCTTCATTACAGGCTCTGGGCCATGGATCATCACTGGAGGCTTCGTGCCATGGATTACCACTACAGCTTCCGGGCCATGGATCATCACTGGAGGCTTCGTGCCATGGATTACCACCACAGGCTCTGGGCCATGGATCATCACTGGAGGCTTCGGGCCATGGATTATCACTAGAGGCTCCGGGCCATGGATCATCACTGGAGGCTTCGTGCCATGGATCATCACTACAGGCTCCGGGCCATGAATCATCACTGGAGGCTTCGTGCCATGGATCATCACTGGAAGCTTTGGACCATGGATCATCACTGGAGGCTTCGTACGTGGAGTCGGAACAGGTCTCACCGGACTGAGGAGACGTACTGGAAGCCTGGTGCGGTGAGCTGCCACAACACGTCCTGGCTGGATACCCACTCCAGCTCGGTGAGTGTGGAGAGCTGGCACGAACGCACTGGGCTATGATGGCGCACTGGAGGCATAGTGCGTAGAGCCGGCGCAGGATATACTGGGCCGTGAAGGCGCACTGGAGGTCTGGAGCACAGCTCTGGCACTACACGTCCTGGCTGAATCCCCCCTGTAGCACGGCAAGTGCGATGAGCTGGAACAGGCCGCACTGGGCTGTGCTGGCGAACTGGGGATACCGTGTGTAGAGCTGGCACAGAATATCCTGGACCGAAGAGACGCACCGGAGGCCAGGAGCGCTAAGCCGGCACAATCCGTCTAGCTAGCACTGCGACTGCGGGGAGCTGGAATATAGCGCACCAGGCTGTGACTGCGCACTGGAGACATGGTGCGCATCACCGTATAACACGTGCCCGACCGGTCACACACTCCCCACAGTAAGCACGGAGAGTTGGCTCAGGTCTAAACCCTGACTCTGCCAATCTCCCCGTGTGCCTCCCCCCCAAAAAATGTGGGAGCTGCCTCTCGGGCTTCCGTTCTAGCCGTGACCCCTTGTATAGTTGCTCCCTCCTTGCTGCCTCCGTCTGCTCCCATGGGAGGTGATCCCTCCCAGCCAGGATCTCCTCCCACGTCCAGGATCCTTTACCATTCAGGATGTTGCTGATAATGGACCTCTGTATGCCTATGTAGATATTCCATTAAAAATCAGCCGTTTCCGGCTACAATAGTCATTTACAACATTAACAATGTCTACACTGTATTTCTGATCAATTTGATGTTATTTTAAAGGACAAAAAACTATTCGGTTGACGCTATACAGTCAATGGGTCAATAAGCTGCAGTCTTATTTCATTGATTAGCAAATATATAATATAAAATATAATGTAAAACAACATTCAATAGGTTCAGTGGTGATTTTAGCATGTAAATCTTGGTGGGGCAAACTCCCATATATTATTTTTATGCATGCCAGCAAAGCCACTACACAACACAACACTAAACAATACATGAATTGCACTATAACGGTGACAAACGGTGCCCACAAACTGATAGGGCCTAGGTAAAGCTGTCCCAACAGCAGAGCTTTCTTTTCATCACCGTGGAGTGAATCCTTACCACTGCTACACCTGGCTATCAGTGGAGCCATGTCTAGCAGCAAAACAGTTCAATCAGCCTCATTACTGCCTTTTAAAAAAGCATAGCTGATATGGCTGACTTGCTTAATGTGGTTTCAACTGACAATTGATATGTATAAACTATGGCATAAGGGGACAACGAGCGGTTAAGAGGCAATCCGTAATTCCGATTAAGACATTGATGAGCGAGCAAGGACGGACGTAGTCAATATAACTATTTGTTCAGCACTTTTGAAATGTACAGCGACAGAACATGGGTCGTTCTTACAGTATTCTCCCTGTACACCAAGTCAAAAATAAAGAACTAAAGGGGGCATATAAGCAGACAATGAAAGCTCTTACAATATTCGATGATGACATTTCTCTGAAACAGGCTATAGGCTACATGTGCACCACCAAGAACATTAGGCTAAGTTATAAGGGGGAAAGAGAACAAATTATTAGGGTAAGGCGCATGGGCTACTAACAGCTTACTACATAACACACACGTAGTATTACTTTCTTAGTTACAGTTTACATATCTCCCTGGCATATTACATAATTTATGCAGCAGCACACAATACACATTTTTGGGCTCACCTTGTGCTGTGCTCACTTGAACAGGAAGGTGGCGCGGCGGTGTGGGCAAATTTTGTCATCACACTTTGTCATCAAAGTCTGGCATTCTCTTGATTTATGGTGCTTTCAAGACAACTGGGAACTTTGGAAGAAAAAAACAAGGTTGAATCATGACGTCAGTGATCTTCAGGTCGGAGCTCTAGAAAGAGGCCTTGGAATTCTGAGTTGGATGACCTTTCAAAACGCATTTTCCCAGTCAGAGCTTGTTTTTTTCAGAGTTCCCACTTGAATTCACTGAAGTCTGAGATTTCCCAGTTCCGAGTTTCCAGTTGTTTTGAACGCAGCAGAAGTCATGCTGGATTGACAGCATGGCCAATGTATTACAACTTTTCTGGCCCATGGTGTTGAATGTTCATTCTTTTAAGCTTGGAAAAGAGACCCTTAAACCCAGACTTGGACCACACATCCACTCCACTGAATAGCAAGCTAGTGATTCCTTTGCAACACTTGCAGTTAGCCACTGATTCCTTCCAAACCACTCATTGTTGAATTTGCAATTTCCAACTTTTTGTGTAATGTTTATGTCCAATGGCCGATGAGCGCCGATATGCTTTATCTATAATTTCTCTTCATATGACAATGATTGAAATGGATTTGCTATTAGATTGTCGAATTTGATTCATGATGAAGACTGCTTCTCTAGCTTGCTAGTTAGGATTTTGAAAGTATGATTTTGGCATGATCAGTCTATTCAAAGCTATGGTATATATAAAGTGATTTGACGTCTTTTTATCTGTGGCCAATGACTTTGCGCCTTCTTGGATGGGCACTTCTAATATAAGTCTATGGCAGCACCCAACAGACTTGAATTTTTGAGCTCTCCCCGTAGATTTTGCGGTGACGTAGTGTCCCCATGAGTGACAGAACACTGAGCCAATCACTGCGCAACTAGAGAACATTACCAACCTCCGCTGGCTTCTCCACCACAACAGAAAGCACTGAGTCAGACTGAAACACCTGCATTTTGGAGCTGCCTTACTTACTGTATGCAGACTTATTAACTCAATGATTTTTTACATTGTTTGCAAACTGATATGTGACACGTATTAATGCCAAAATAATCCTTGGGATGTCCCTACCCTAAATCATAAACCTAACCTTAACCCTTACCCTAACCTTACACATAACCAAATCCCTTACCTAACCTTAACCATTTTAAACGTCAACTTCAATGGGGTAGGGACGTCCAAAGGAAACTGAATATCACGGACCATATGTTTATCATCTGAGAGCTGTATCCATGAATTCTGTGCAAGGGACACAAGATAATAGAGACTGGTGTGAGAGACAAGTAGTGGCCTGACCATAGAATTAGGAATTTGAATACTATTATGACAAAGCCTGACAATAGATAGATATGTTTTTTGGGGGGGGGGAATTGATCCGAGGCATTTAAGACCCATGGCCCGCCAGTTGCCATTCAGATCCTCTATATCAGGCGGTGTCAGAGGAATGCCCTAAAAATTGTCAAAGACTCCAGCCACCCTAGTCATAGACTGTTCTCTCTGCTACCGCACGGCAAGCAGTACTGGAGTGCCAAATCTAGGTCCAAAATGCTTCTTAACAGCTTCTACCCCCAAGCCATAAAACTCTTGAATAGCAAATCAAATGGCTACCCGGACTATTTGCATTGTCCACCTCCCCCCACCCACCCCCTCTTTTACGCTCTCTGTTTATTATCTTATCTATGCATAGTCACTTTAAATCTACCTACATGTACATATTACCTCAATTACCTCGACTAACCTGTGCCCCCTGCACATTGACTCTGTACCAGTACCACCTGTACATAGCCTCGCTACTGTTATTATACTGCTGCTCTTTAATTATTTGTTATTTAAATTTTTTACTTATCTGTTTTTTACTTAACACTTATTTTTCTTAAAACTGCATTGTTGGTTAAGGGCTTGTAAGTAAATATTTAACTTTAAGGTCTACACCTGTTCTATTTGGCACATGTGACAAATAGAATTGGATTTGATATCTCTTGATCTGTTTGACTCTGTGTTGAAATTGAATACCTCTGTGGTTATTGTGTTGTGTTGTTGTGCTTCCCATTTGAGTTCTGGATTGTGATTCCTATGATTTTTGTGTTGTGTCAAAACCTGACTAATTGTTGTAACTACTTTTTTGGCTAATTTTTTCTATTATTCCAAGGCACTGTCAGGGGAAAAACTTTCACATCCAAGGCTACAGATGGAGAGACAGAGAAGTACTTCATAAGGTGGATGCAGCTTGCACCAGACAGAGACAGAGGCAGAAAGGAGAGGACCTAACACGGCAAGGAAAGGGCAGATAGACCCAGGGAGACAGAACATTTACATACACACATACATTCATGCAAGGGATAAACCCTGACGCTTTGTATATTATCTGGAAATAATGGAAGGCATGATACTGCCCAAGTTTATTAGTTCCAGATAATGTACAGAGCGGAGGCGTTTATCCTGCTTATTCCACAGTTGCCAAAGAAAACAAGCACACATTTATTTGGTAAAAAATGACGATTTTCATTGAGATTCAAGTTTTTTTTTTTTTTTTACCGTTATTTTACCAGGTAAGTTGACTGAGAACACGTTCTCATTTGCAGCAACGACCTGGGGAATAGTTACAGGGGAGAGGAGGGGGATGAATGAGCCAATTGTAAACTGGGGATTATAAATTCATACTATTTCATCCTTCCACTAAACATGGTTGTTAATTCTATTGGTTATGTTTCTAGAGTAGCGGATTGTTGTTCATACTGTTTGTTTGATTGCTATGCAGGCTGGCAATGTTCTTATCCCTTGCTTGCTGGCTAGCCAACTATGGCTAACACAGTCATGTCAAATCAAATGTTATTGGTCACATACACATATTTAGCAGATTTTATTGCAGGTGTAGCAAAATGCTTGTGTTCTTATCTCCAACAGTGCAGTAGAATGTGTCTGCAGATAGAACAATATCAAAGTAGCTGCATTTGTATTTAATCTGTAATTTAGTGACAATTATTTGGATATAAATGCTACCGTAAAATGAGAAAAGGTAAATATTTTTTAATGTTTATGTTGTTCATAGTTCGGTTGATAGCTACAATATTACTGCCTACATTTAATATAATATTTTTTTTGTGGTGGTGGGGGAGGGGTAGAATCGAGTGGATTTGGGCCATTGCTGCGCCGATTCTGGCCATAAAATGGCAGCTTTGGCTCATTTCAGTTTGCCAGATCTGGAACGATTGGCTTGGGCCTAGTCTGTACCGTCATTGATTTCGGACTCTGGCTGCCAGACACGGCCCAGAAGTTTAAGATCTGGCATGCCAGAATCAGGCCAGATGTGGCTAGACCTTTGTGCTACCTGGGATGGTGCAGTTGGTGAGAAGAAACTGCAGCTACATGAAGGCGACTTCATCAAAAACTGCATGACCTTTGATCAAATGATTTCAGTAAAGTTCAGGTAGTTGTCATGTCGGAACATTTTTATAATCATAATGCAACACTCTTTGAAAGGCTGTGAATAATGATGGTCAACAACTTGACAAAAGTGATCCACTCCAATGCGCCCAATGAGAGAAGTTTCCTTAATTGTTAATTTTCTCAAAATCTAAAGACACAACCTAGATTTGAGCCAATGTTTTAAGTAGTTGAACATATTATTACTCCAACCAACTGAAAGTGGCAAACTGACACGTTTTTATTTTCGTCAAAAAAACGTTCTTTCGAAGGTGTGTCTTTGATTTTGACGGCATGCACATGCGCAGTTCGGCGCGAGAGACCCTTTTTGACGCATGCGCTTAGCTAGACAACGTCGCCATGACATCGCCTACAAGCGTTATCGGGGATTTCTATTGGAGAAGCAGTTTCTGGTCATCTGCATGATTGTGCTGTCTTTGCCTTTATCGTTGATTGACAGATTTATTTGCATTGCACGCCACCCCTGGCACTATCGTGACTGCTAAGTTGTTTTGTGTGTAGTCCCTCTACCCCGGCGTTGCTGGTTCGCAGACGGAAGAGGACACATGAGGTTGTTGTAGGAGCGGGAGAAAATGGCGACGAACATCGACTACAGAGCTAACACATTGAGGAATCGAAAAATTGTCTGAGTCTCACCGATTCTCTGTGGAAACGTGTGAGTAGGCTATTCAATCTATTCCATTAACGTCTTGGTAAATGTTCATTGCGGGCCACGTTTTGTAGGTGTTTGCTTCGTAACATGTTTCATGTTTCTGAACTGGATCAATAGAAAGGCAAAGGGGGTTCCGATTCCACTCGCCTTGCAATTTTAGTTCCTGTTCGTGACAGAGCTGGGACCGAAATGGTGTAAACTTGATTGTTCACAAGTTTGATTCTAATAACAAATGCAGCAAGTGTTATTTGGTAAATCTGTGCAGTTTGCAATATGTTATCAGAGGTTGCATTTAAGAGACAATCTAGATATATTATGTCAATGCAGCCAGAGAGCTCAGCTCAAGCTTTGGCTACCTAGCTAATACTGTTGTGTTAAAGCAAATTACCCATTCTAATATAAGGCTGCAAATGTCCAAATATTCTAGTTCACAATTTCACAGTGGTGTTGTCTCGCATGTATGGATTGTGTGCTGAAGTGCCCTAATCCTTTGATCTATTGCTGGGTTGAGGATTTCAAAGGAAAGATCAACTGACATTTTGTGGTTAATCATTTTGTGGTCCTCTTCGATCTGAGGACTAGGCTTATAAACATGCAATGTCTGAAGACACACAGTGTGGCCACTTAGGTGTGATTGCAAAGCAATACACAACTCTAGATTTCTTACATACTCATATTATTATTTGATTTATTCTGGTCGCTCTAGCCTTTAAACGACTTTAGTTAATAACGCGAAACCAACTTCCAAATGTGCAGACTGCCCAAAATACTTGAACTGTTCAAGCTAAAGATACCAAACCAACTTTCAAACGTGCAGACAGCCCCAACTTAAATTGTTTAAGAAATTATTTTTGATAGCATCCATACTTTTTTTACTAGAACAATATTTAAATGCGCTCCCAATGCATTTCAATGGCAATAAAAGGGCCATAGACTTACATGGGGAACATTTTGGCACGCATCTCCACTTACACGTTTAAGCTATCAACACCAAACCAACATTGAGATGTTCAGACTGACCCAAATTAGATTGCTTGCATTCAGATTATTTATACTTTAACTATAACCGTTTTAAATTTGCTAAAATTAACATTGGTTTGATTTATACCCGGACTACACGACTCGAGCGCTGCAAAATATAAATTTAGAAATCTATGTTATTCAATTATTGCGCGCGTCAACGAGCGTCTGCGTTGCCAGGGGCTTAAATAGAAGTCCTCTCTATTTCTGATGCATATTGCGCTGCTAGTCCTGCCTCTCCCATCTCCTCATTGGTTTATAGAAGCAGGTACCCATGTGCTATCTCCTCATTGGTTATATCCACGTGGGTGATTGAAAGACGAACTGTGTTGCCGGTCGTTGTGGTAATACTATGAAAGTTTAGATGCCAATCACCATATAAGTTCAAAGATGAAATATGCCTGGAAGGAGGAGAGATGACTTGAAACGATTCGGTTGACCGTTTTATGTGTGGATTAATTGTCGGAGTAGAGGACCTTGTGCATTTCAGATAAAATAACAACTCAATGTTTATATCCGAGGACAAATTAGCTAGCAAGTGCAAGCTAACTAGGTAAATTGCCATAAATGTTTATTGCTTCTCGACCTGTCCCCAGATTAATGTTGATATTTTGACCTGCGTTTCCTGATCACGTTTGGTGTAGGGAGACAAAATAAATGTATGCACGATGGCCCATGCGCGCAGCCGGTTTGGATTCCGTGTTAGAATCACAGTAATACAGTGGTAGCTATTTAAAATGGTCCTGCTCCAATTTAAGCTACAAGACCAACTTTAAAACATTCAGGCTATCCTAACTTCAAATTCTTTAAAGTTTTTATTAACTATATACATTTTGCATAAATTAGCATAAAATTACTCACCAACAGGAACCCTTGCTAAGTCAGTTAAGAACACATTCTTATTTTCAATGACGGCCTAGGAACGGTGGGTTAACTGCCTCGTTCAGGGGCAGAATGACAGATTTTTACCTTGTCAGCTCGGGGGATTCAATCTTGCAACCTTACAGTTAACTAGTCCAACGCACTAACCACCTGATTACATTGCACTCCACGAGGAGCCTGCCTGTTACGCGAATGCAGTAGAAGCTAAGGTAAGTTGCTAGCTAGCATTAAACTTATATTATAAAAATCAATCAATCATAATCACTAGTTAACTACACATGGTTGATGATATTACTAGTTTATCTAGCGTGTCCTGTGTTGCATATAATCGATGCAGTGCGTATCGTTGCTCCAATGTGTACCTAACCATAAACATCAATGCCTTTCTTAAAATCAATACACAGAAGTATATATTTTTAAACCTGCATATTTAGCTAAAAGAAATCCAGGTTAGCAGGCAATATTAACCAGGTGAAATTGTGTCACTTCTCTTACGTTCATTGCATGCAGAGTCAGGGTATATGCAACAGTTTGGGCCGCCTAATTTGCCAGAATTTTACGTAATTATGACATAACATTGAAGGTTGTGCAATGTAACAGGAATATTTAGACTTATGGATGCCACCCGTTAGATAAAATACGGAACGGTTCCGTATTTCACTGAAAGAGATGATAGTTTCCGGATTCGACCATACTAATGACCTAAGGCTCGTTTTTCTGTGTGTTATTATGTTATAACTAAGTCCATGATTTGATAAAGCAGTCTGACTGAGCGGTGGTAGGCAACAGCAGGCTCGTAAGCATTCATTCAAACAGCACTTTCCTGCTTTTTGCCAGAAGCTCTTCGCTGTGCTGCAAGCCTGTCAACTCCCGAGATTAGGCTGGTGTAACCGATGTGAAATGGCTAGCTAGTTAGCGGGGTGCGCGCTAATAGCGTTTCAAACTTCACTCGCTCTGAGACTTGGAGTAGTTGTTCCCCATGCTCTGCATGGGTAACGCTGCTTCGAGGGTGGCTGTTGTCGTTGTGTTCCTGGTTCGAGCCCAGGGAAGAGCGAGGAGAGGGACGGAAGCTATACTGTTACACTGGCAATACTAAAGTGCCTATAAGAACATCCAATAGTCAAAGTTAAATGAAATACAAATGTTATAGAGAGAAATAGTCCTATAATTCCTATAATAACTACAACCTAAAACTTCTTACCTGGGAATATTGAAGACTCATGTTAAAAGGAACCACTAGCTTTCAAATGTTCTCATGTTCTGAGCAAGGAACTTAAACGTTAGCTTTCTTACATGGCACATATTGCACTTTTACTTTCTTCTCCAACACTTTGTTTTTGCATTATTTAAACCAAATTGAACATGTTTCATTATTTATTTGAGGCTAAATTGAGTATTCAGTATAGTTGTAATTGTCATTATTACAAATAAATAAATATAAATCGGCTGAATAATCGGTATCGGCTTTTTTGGTCCTCCAATAATCGGTATCGGCGTTGAAAAATCATAATTGGTCGACCTCTAATAATGACACCATTCTTGTGTGTTGATAAGCTAAAAGTCACTACTTTTTCAGTAATGAGAATGTGATATTGTGCACAAAGACAGAACTATAAGAATATCACTAGCAAACCATACGTTTTAAGTCTCGACCTGTGACTGTACTTGTTTAGCAACACTTTTCAGTGTGACTAACTGTACTTACAATTTATTAAATGTATACATGACAGTGAACTTGTGGGACTTCCTACAAAAATGTTATCTTCAGATCAGCTATAGGCCTAAATCCTATTCAGATAAATCACACCTATTGTCTTATTAAGTCATTTGGATTGGTTGTAGAGTCGCTCAGTTGTGGAGAAGTTGGTAAATGTCTCTCCTTTTATCAGTATGTTTGCATGTTTAGTCTGGTTTTGCTAGTGTGTTATGTGTGACAATATCATCAAATTTTTATGCTCCCCCGTATGTTTCTCTCCCATTTGTCAGTAAAGTTCTGGGATCAAGAAACTCGCAGAGCCAGGGGAGATGGAGGAAGGTATAACTTGTTGTTCTTCTAATTTTTGAGTTGTATACTTGCTAAAAAAATTCTGCCAACAGCCTACCCCATAATACAAGTTGTTAACTGGAGAATGGGGAACTCTATTACCTGCCTTTTTAGGTGCTTGGTTGGTCTGATAATAGTTACATACATAGCACATGTAATAATTCATATCTGATACATGTATTATTCTGCAGTTGTATAGATTGAGCTCTTTTATACACCCACAGATTCCGGGCGTCTCGACAAGTCTGATCAAATGACCCACGGTCAACCAGCCTCTCAACAATCCATGTCTCCAAGTCAGTCATTCCAGTGTAACCATTGTGTCCTCCTATTCAAGTCAAAATATTTCCTCCTTGAACACATGAAGAAGGTGCATGGCGTTGATGTGGATCCTTCACAAAATTATGGGAGTTTTAATCCCTCAGAGAGTTCCACACAACCTCACAGTAGCACTCTCTACAACAATTCAGAGGAGAGTTTCTCTTGCCGGCATTGTATGTTTACATCTTCCAGTTGGTCTGTTCTTATCAAACATGAAAGAACAAATCACAAGGTTTCGGTAAACAGGACCCTGAAAACACAAAAACGGTATTTAAGGGGCAAGCTGCTTAATGCCAAAGTGCCACTGCCAGGGAAGAAGAACCAACACAATGTGTCAAGTCTCCAACGCAAACACGGGGAAGTGGGGAGATTGAATTTCCCGATATCTAAGTCTACCTCAAAAACCATAAACATTCCTAGCTCTAGTCTATTGCTGGAGAACCTGCAAACTCAAGTGGGATCCTCAGAAAATATTTCCAAATTCAAAATTGCGCATGGGTCATCTTTAAATTCCTCACAACTGAAGTTGCCCAACCTCTCAAGGCCATCACGAGCGCATGATGTGACCCTCATGTCACATGCGCCTTTCCTTAGCTATGACCAAGACGGTGGTAAAGGTGTCTCTAAAGTAACTGAAGAGAGATCTCATACAGAAAGTGAACAGAAGGGCTCTCACTGCTGCTCACTCTGCAACTTTTCTGCAACTTGGCTAGAAGATCTTCACACTCACCAGCGAAGTGAGCACAGTTACCTTTTTTACAGCATGGGGCTAAGTCTGCTGGACGGAACAGCGACAGAACAGCGGGATCCCAAACCTGAAACGTATAAAGAAATGTCACTAACAGAGCCATTGGCTAATGCCACCAAGAAGAGGATGCATGATGACACCGCTTTGAGTCCTGCTAAGAAAAAGATCAAAACAAGCCCTGAAAGTACAGTCATCCAAAGCAAGCTGTCAGGGGGCACTGCTTTCACCTTTGAGGTTAGCGAGGATGAAGAGGGGGATTCCTGGAGAACTGAACTAGATGCCTCAGGAACTGAAAAAGATGAGCATGATCAATTGGAAAATAGAGAAAGCAGGGACAAACAAAAAATACTTTATCGTTGCAAACATTGTGACTACAGTCACAAGTCATCTCGCAGTTTGAGCACCCATTACCAGAGAATGCACCCTTACATCAGGAATGACTTTCAGTACATCATTAATCCAGATGATTGGACTGCCACCTTCCGTTGCTTGGAGTGTCCTGTTGAGTTTGCCACCCCTGATGACCTCAAGAAGCACTATAGGGATCATCACCCAGAAGCTCCAGATGTGTTCATGATGCGATCAGATCAGCTTGATTTGGTGTACAAGTGCTTTGCCTGCCCATTCACCATTTCTAATGGCAAATACTTGAAACCCCATTACAAAAACAAACATCCAAAACTGAAAATGAGCAGTCCTTTAATGTACTGCAGTTTTACTGCCAAGCCTTCTAAAGACGAACCCTCTAAATCACATTTAGGGCAAACCTCCAACCTAAAGAATGCAGAGGTTGTCTCTCCTGAGAGGTCTCTGACCCCGTGTAAAGAAACTGTTAATATCAACTCTACACCCCCAAAAGAATGTTCTGCTTCCATGGGAGTGGATGAGGAACTGTACCACTGCAAACATTGTGCCTTCAGCAATAAGTCAGTGGTTGTTGTGCTTGTCCACTACCAAAAAAGCCATCCGAAGTCAGGATTGACAATTGATGACATAAAACAAGAATCTCTTGCCACTTCCAGGGAAGCTAAGGACGAAACACAGGCGTTTCCTCAAAATATGGTTTTGGAACCATTCAAACTCCCAGAAGTAAAGTCCCCCAACATGTCCCTCTTTAAACCCGATATTGCACAGGACGATGTAGAGAACATGTTTTTCTGCCAGCATTGCAACTATGGCAACCTCACAGTGAGGGGGGTGTTGAATCACCAAAGGTCAAGACACAGTGATCTCAATGCTTCTGTTGAACAGATCCATTTCCATACTGCGGAGGTTCATAGTCAAAGCAAAGTGTCACAGGGCATAGGAATAGTCTCACATAGCACTCCCCTCCAAAAAGATTTAGAACAGGAACATGTTTTAAAGCCATTCAAACTCCCAGAAGTTAAGTCTAACACATCCCCTCCCATATCCAATGCTTCGCAGGCAGATGATGAGAGTTTGTATTTCTGCCAGTTTTGTGGCTATTGCAACTCCACAGTGAGAGGCGTTATGAATCATCAGAAGTTGAGACACAGTACTCGTAAGTCAACTGCTAAACGGATCATGAAACATACTGCTGTGATTCGTAGCAACCCCAAATTGAGAGGGGGTTTGAATCATCAGAAGTTAAGACACAGTCATCTCAAGGTGACTGCCGATAAGGTCATCAAGCACACTGCTGAGGCTCATGGTCAAAGTGAAAAGCTTCAGTCTACTGGATTTGACTCATCAAACTCCTCTCTCAAATCCACTGTTGAGAACGAGATAGCTGACTTGTTTTTTTGCCAGTACTGCAACTATGGCAACCCCAGAGTTATAGGGGTTTTGAATCATCAGAAATTAAGACATCGTTGTCTTCAGACATCAACTAGTCAGATCCTTCAATATACATCTGAGCTTCGTAGTCAGAAAGATACATCTCAGTCTGCTGGATTTGACTCCTCTCTCCTCACATCTGATATTGGAAATGAGGCAAGAAACTTGTTTTTCTGCCAGTTTTGCAACTATGGGCATCCCTCAATGAGAGGAATTTTAAATCATCAAAAGAGAAGACACAGTGAACTCCAAACAACACCTGGCGACATCTTCAGGCATACTGCTGAGGTTGGAGGGCAAACCGAAAAATCCAAAAAGTCTAAGAGAGTCAACTTGACAAAGTCTTCTCACATCTTACCTCTTCCTCTTGTGACAGAAGAGGCTGTGTTATTCTGTCAGCTTTGCAACTATAGCAATCGCACCATGAGGGTGGTTGTGGAACATCAAAGGAAAAGACACCCAGATCTTAAAGCAACTGCTAAACAAATCCTTGAATATACTGCTATGATTTTGTCCCAAACTAGCAAATCGCCTAACTCATCTTTCTTAACATCTGATGTTGTCCAAGAAGTGTTAGATAAGTTCTTCTGCCAATATTGTGACTATAACAATCCCACAGTGAGGGGGATTTTTAATCATCAAAGTAAAATGCATTGTGATCTTGAAACAAACGCTGCGCAGATCTTAAGGCATACTGTTGTCGTCCGAGAGCAAACCGAAAAATCTCAGCCAAAAGCAGTGAACTCACCTAACTCTCCTCACCTCTTGTCTCATCCTCTTTTGAAGGATGAGGTTGAACACATGTTTTTCTGTCAGCTTTGCAACTATAGCAATCCAACGGTGATAGGGGTTTTGAATCATAAAAGGAAAAGACACCTTGATATGAAGCCAACTGCTAAGCAAATCCTTGAATATACTGCTACTGTTTTGGGCCAAATGAACAAATCCCACCCAGTACAAAGAAACTTGCTTAACTCATCCCAAGAAGAAGAGAGAAAGTTGTTTTACTGCCAGCATTGTGACTATGACAGTCCGACAGTTAGGGGGGTTTTGAATCATCAGAAATTAAGACATAGTGATCTGAAGGCAACTGCGGATCAGGTTGTCAGGTATACTGCTACTGTTCCCGGCCCAAATAAAAAATCAACAATGCAACAGCCTAACATGTCCTCAATGAAAGTCTCACAATCTCGCAAGCAGAAAGCTGCACTGCTCAGGTCCTTGAAGTGCCGCAAATGCTCTTATACAACTCCCCATATATATCTTTTGAAAAGACATCTGAGGAATAACCACCAAGAGAAAGCCCCGATCACTACGATTATACATTGGGCTTACCAAGATGGCCATTTACAGGAAGGTTATCACTGTGAGTGGTGTGCTTGTTCTCATACTGAAGCGAAGGGACTCCTCCGGCACTACCGGCAACATCATCCAGATAAAAAAACTGGACTTGAATCCATCATCCTGAGGTTACATGCCGGCCCTAAGACCTCTCGATCTAAAAAAACGAAGCCTAATCCAGAACACAATGAAAAACATGATCCGATTATCCTCAGGTTTGGGGATGTTCCAAAGACCACTCCATCTTTTCAGACCGGAGGAGGTGACACAAAAGTCTATCCATGCCGAGCGTGCCCCTTTAAGGCTACTTCCATGGGGGGTATAAGCAGCCACTACCGTGCAGTTCATCCATGGTCTGTCAAGGAAGATGGGTCTGTGTTAGATGTCATTAGTAGTAGGCAGACCCAAGAACCGGAGGTCCATGAACAGCTTGATGTTCATGAAACCTTGAGTTCAAGCGAGACATATCGGTGCCCTGTCTGTTCCGGAGAGTTCAACACCCTCCATGGTATGTCTACTCATTGTGGAAAGAAACATCCGGAATATGATATGAAAGTCCATGAACAGCTTGATGTTCATGAAACTTCAAAGCCAAACCAGCGATATAGGTGCCCCGTCTGTTCCGGAGAGTTCAACAACCTCCATGGTATGTTAACTCATTGTGGTAAGAAACATCCGGAATATGATACATCAACTTATGAAAGGGAACCTGAAGCGGAACCTAGTACAAGTGAGGGGACTCTGGTATTCAAGTGCTCAATCTGTCCGTATGTGAACTCTCATGCTCATGGTGTTCTAACTCACTGCCAGATGAGGCATCCAGCCGTCAAAGCCAGAACTGAGAGACTTGAACAAGAAATTGTACACTTCACTGACCCAAATGAATGCCTGAAAGTCCGATCGGGTAAGCGGATGGGATTGGCTGGCTTCAGGTGCAATATGTGTCCAGTCATCCATGCAAAATTCAAGAAGTTGAAGGCTCACTATGAGATGGATCACAAACGATCTGCCGCAAATATATTCAAACCGGCTTTGAAACAATCCGCTGCCATTAAAAAACAATTGCTCTCCAAATACAGAGGCTCCCAGACCTCAATTGCCCAGGCTGCCATTTTAAAAAATGGAAAATCCATCATAGTCAAGTGCCACCTTTGCAAGTACCTTTGCACCACTAAAAAGGGCCTTGCCTGTCATCTTCGCATTAACCACAGTACAGTGGCTCCAATTGAGGACAAAGAGTTTTCCTATAAGTGTGCACTGTGCTCGTATACAACTTCGATTTGTAAATACCTTGCAGCCCACTATAGGAGGCAACATGGCAATGCTGCTTTCACCAACCACTTTGTTCCAGCATTCAGACCTCACTGCATTCTTCCAAACTCACTGGACCATAAGGCTTCTTTAAGTCAGGAAACCAAATCACCTGGTGAGAAGATAAGCTGTTCTCGCTGTTTTTTCCAATGTCTTAGTGAAAAGGGCCTGGTCTCCCATTATGCGATTTGCCACCCAGGAGTCTCTCCCAGCAAGCACAAATCTAGCAAACTTAGCCCGAATAACACACTGCACTCTCCCCCCAAGCCTAGAAATCATCCCCAGCAACAGAAACCTGTATGCAAATTATTTGATCCACAATGTGAGAAAGGCAAAACATTGCGTCCAGTTAAATGCAAGAAATGCGTGAAGTTATCTTTCAACTCAAATCTGCTGCTAAGTATCCACTACACCAATTTCCACAACGAAGATTTCACACAAGACTTCACTATACTTTCAAAGACTTCAGAGGATGGCACAGAATTCTACAGATGTGGATACTGTAACCTCCAAATCCAGGGCAGTGCGGACCTCTGCTCCCATCTCGACCATCATAATGAGGAGTTTCAGAAGCTGGCAAATGGACAGAAGAGGAAACAACACCTCAGTGCCCCACCGCCAAAGACCAAGCCTGTTAAGGTAAGTGGCACATAATGCAAGAAAGTGCAACCCTATGCATTTGTGATTGTTTGACAGATGGTAGGACTGTGCAACGTTGGAAAAATACATCTGTTTTTGCTCTTTATGGAGCCTATGTGCTCCTCAATCTTAATCATTTCTTTCTGTCTTTCAGCAGGAAAGACAAGAACTGCACGAGGTTCTGACAGCAGAGGAATCGGACAGTCATTGGATTGTGACACAGGTGGAATCTGTTACAACAGGGATGGGTCCACTGGTGTCCCCTTCCCCTGTCCCATCGACAACAAAACCAGAGGGGTGGTCAGTAGGAGAGGAGTGCAACCACTGCGGGCGAACTTTCATGTCTTTGAAAGGTTTACGCTCACATGAGCGGAGCCATGCAGCTACAGCAGCGCTCAAACGGCTGGACAATGTACCTCATCAACAGAAGCAGATGTGAGAGGAAGAGATTTATATTGTATATTTAAGCAATAAGGTCCAAGGGGGTGTGATTTGATTTGATATATGGCCAATATACCACAGCTAAGGGCTGTTCTTAAGCACGACCCAACGCGGAGTGCATGGATACGGCCCTTAGCTGTGGTATATTGGCCATATACCACAAACCCCTGAGGTGCCTTATTGCTATTATAAACTGGTTACCAATGTAATTAGAGCAGTAAATATGTTTTGTTATTCTCGTGGTATACGGTCTGATATATCAGCATTCAGAGCTTGAACCACTCAGAGGGGAGTATTTATAGTATGTGATTGATTCTATCTTGTAATGTTACCTTAGGTACCACCATTCAACATTTTTTCTTGTTTGTATATAAGCCATGATTATTTGCTTAACCATCTGGATAAATCAATTTGTGAAATGTTTGCTAATGTCTCTTCAGGTTTGACCGCCATATTAGACATCGACCCGGGACCATCAAACCCTTCCACTGTGGGCTCTGTCGTTACAGAACTAACATCTTGAGCCTCTTGAAGAATCATCTGCTCAAAGTACATGGCGGTGAGACAACCTTACTGCTACAGCACAGAGACAACCTTACTGCTACAGCACACTGTCATTGTCACAACTTTTCAAAGGCTTACGAAAAAATGTATCTCTGTCAATTTTACAGAATCTGATACTATATGAAATGTTAATCGAAATGACAAGAGCTGTGGAAAACATCTTAAACCTGTTTGCTTTTTTAATCTGTCTTGCTGGAGTAGCTCAGGACCCATCCAAGAACCTCCCTTCCTCCGTGACCTGTAGCGAGAACAAGGAACACACCCTGAGGGCTGCTGAAGAGACCCAGAACCTGCCAGAACCTCAAGAAGGCAACCAAATGTCTGATGATTCTGAGGAATCAGACCCCACTGAAAGCAAGTGCTCCCATTTACGTTCATTGTTTAGGATTTGAATTATTAAACTTCATGATTAGATTAGAATACTTCCTCTAAAATAAGCAAATTTGTTATGCAGCATACAGACAAGACAATCAGTATAGCTATACAAAACCTGATTTTTGAAAGATGCATAATGTCTTGTATATATACTCCTCAAGAGTATTTTGCCATTAGCACCTCCCCTACCTTTCTGTAAATCAGAGAAGTCATCTGCTGAGTGTCTGAATGTAATGTGGTACTAATATCCAGTCTATTTTCCGTTACAGAACCAGTATACTCGGAGCCCCCAGATGTGCAGAGGCAGCTCAACCACTACAGGCAGGTGGCTCAGGCCAAGGCCTCTAGCAACGCTCCAAGCCCACAGACCACCAGGACCACTCAAGATGGCTTATTCGTCTGTGAGTTTTGTATCTACACCTCAACACACATCAAGAGTATGCGTCGACACTACATAAATCGCCACAATGGGAAAAGGCTCGTGAGGTGCAAGGACTGCTCATTTTTCACAGGCTTCAGGTAATATATTATTTTCAGAAGAATCTGCTCAAATGCCAATGCTTGCCTTTGCTGTGTCATATTTGTTGCTTAGTATACATATTATTGCTATGTCTAAAGAATAGTGATTGAACAAGAAGCACCTGTGACACCTAGTATTGCTACATTAACTGACTCTTTAAATGATGTACAAATGCTTCTTGGTCTCAATTGTTGCCATCTATTAAGCCTCAGTATGCTATATTGCCAAATTTGTGATACCATTCTTTTCTCTGAATGCTTACATTAGGAAGAAGTTGGATATGCACATAGAGACGGCACATGCCAGTAGCCCAACAGAAGCTCCGAAGGAGCTACACTGCCCTCTCTGTCTTTACCACACCAAAAACAAAAACCGCATGATCGACCACATCGTCCTCCATCGTGGTAGGTGTTCTTGTGGTATTGTTCAAATAAATCCATGCTTTATACATCATGACACTCATTAGACACCTTTTGTGGCTGTCTACCATTTATTCTGTCTTATACTTGTCAGTATCATACCCAGACTTTACACTGCTGCTCCTGGTTTGTTTATTTTTTTAAACAGAGCAGCCAGTGGCCCCTATAGAGGTGCGTCGTCCGAAGCTGTCGCGATATCTCGAGGGCATCGTGTTCCGCTGCCACAAGTGTACCTTCACCAGTTCCAGTGACAAGAAACTGCTACTGCACATGCTCAAGCACGACGATATCAAGCCCTACAAATGCAGACTGTGCTACTTCGACTGCACACAGCTGAGCGAGTTGGAGGCACACCTGTGCGATAAACACCAGGTTAGTGTTCTAGCTACACTCTCCTTATACCCCCTCAATCAGAAACAGCTATGTAATCTTCCTTGTGGTGTTCTCTCCGGGAGGTTGTGAGGAACCATGAGCTGGTGGGACAGGTCCATCTGGAGGAACTGGAAACAAGACTGAGCAGAGTCAATGAGGAGGGAGAACAATTCATGGACTGTGAGGAGACCCAAGGGCAACAAGATGAGGTGAACAAAGATGCCGATAATGAGGTGGCAGAGAACACAGCCCAAAACAGTGAATTCCAGGATTTTAGTAATGACGAGAACCAAGAGGGACAATATAAGCAATCCTATGAGAAGCTAGAGAATGAGGACAAGGAGAAGGTCGAGGAACATTTAATGGACTGTGAGGAGGAGAACCAAGAACCTGGAGAGATGGACATAGAAGAACAAAACAACCAATATCATGAGATGCCAGTGCTTAAAGATGAAGCCTGCAGCTATCACGAGATGCCAGTGCTTGAAAATGAAGAGGGCAAAGAGGAAACGCACAGTAATCATGGTGAGACACAGGAAAATGAGGAGGCAGTGAAGACTGACCGTCTAAAACCTGAGTGCGATAATAAACCGGAGCAAGGGTCTGAACAGGATGAAAAATATGAAGAAAACCCCAAGAGTGGCGAGAAGCAAGATCACGAGGTGGAGGAAAACAAGGAAAATGGCAACACATCTTCACCAAAAGGTAAGTCAATTTTGACATGAAACTATTGACATCCAATTAATCAAACTGTTTCTGGTACCCTGTCAGGTTTTTAACTCTGCTTCTTATTCTGTTATCATTCCTGTAGATGCCTCCACTACCTTGAAGATAATTCCAGTGACCAGAAATGAGAAAGCACTTTCCTGCGAGCTCTGTGGCCGAACTCTCATGAACAGCACTGACCTGGAACGGCATGTGATGCGCCATGGCTTGTAACTCTGTGTCGGTGCAACTGATGAGGATGTATTGACATTGAGGGTGTTGCTGCTTAGAAATGGGAGACATGTCATAACAGGGCTGCTTTTAACAGCAAGCTGATTATGTGAAGTTCAATTGAATGTAATGTTTTATTGTCACTTGTTGCATACTGCTTCCACCTGTAACTAACTTTTCTTGACTGGAGACACTGCAGCTATTGTTGTAAAGGACAGTCTTTCATTATTGTATATTATGTCATGCCAGAATGACCGTTCACATTTCCAACATATTGGCTGTTTTGATGCTTTGTAAATATGTTGATCTTGTTGTCTTTTAACATTTCTGTAATAAATGACTTTATCCTAAAGCTATTCTATTTCATAGATATTTCATTTGTGAAAACGATTTTCCTCGTTTTAAGGATATGAAGTGTTCCTTAACCAATCAAGACAAAATATTTTTAAAGGAGGACAAAGCAATGATAAAATCATTGACTAGGGAAAGAAGTGCAATAGTTTTTGTAAATATGTGCAATGAATGGTGGATAGTGGCAACAGCTCCTGTGATTCTGCATTGACTAAACAAATTCATACGTATTATTTTTCTCATATAAGTAGCCACAGTTTGTGTTCATAGCTGGGCCCAGTATCCCAAAAGCATCTTGAGGCTAACTTAATCGTTAGAACCATTGAGATCGATGGTTCTAACGAAATTTATGCCTTTGGGAAACAGCGCAGGGCGTTTAAACATGCGCGGTTGTAAGCGGCTCATTGGGACGTCCCTATCCCATTGAAGTTTAATGTAAAATGGTAAGGATTAGGGTAAGGTATGACGTCGCAAAGATTCCGCATAGAACTGACCCATGCATTGATCAGCGAAGGCCTTGCTTCTGTGCGTATACGTCACATTCTTGTCATCGTAAATGATAAATGAAACAAGACACCGCTTCCTGGTCCAGTCAGTTGGAGACTTCGAGAATCAGATGAGTTCACAACCCTAAAGCAAGCTGCTCGCAAATTGATATGCCACTGGATTTAGGGTAAGTACAATGCATATGAAAAATGTATGGGGAATCTCCTGATCACATTGTAACAACTAAACTCAACTCCATGGTGAAGGAAGTTTCTGATGAACCGTTGGAGTTCATCGGAAACTATTGCACTTCTTTCCCTAGTCAAGGATTTTATCCTTGAGTGTATTCAGCTATAACAAACTATGATTACAATAACTGAATTAATTTGCTCACTACTTTAGGATGCAATGTATACCCCTGTTTCCATTTGCGATACATTGTAACATTTTGAGTTGTACTTTATTAAAACGCATTTTATCCATATACTAAGCCTACAAAGTTGGTTAACACCTATCTGTCTAATGTCATGTGTCTGTCACACGTAATAATATCCATATAATTCCAGTCTTCAAATGTAGTCAGGTTTTGAGTTTATTCGGTCATGAATGGAATTATATTTTTTCCTACTTCCTCGAACATTGTCTTGCCTCACCACCTTGTTTCGTCGTTAACTCATTCTCTGTGAAGAGACTTGCACATCCACCGTCCTGCGAGGACGACTGAATAAGGATGTAAACAAGCATTTCCCTAACCGATTAAAATCAACCACGATTTTACCGTGGAGCTGAGCGGCGACTAGTGTGGGCAGACTGGAGCTCCGACGTCTTTATCAAAAACTACAATTTCAGCACCCAAAGAATAGCCCGCAATTACACACGACATTGTTAATAACTTAATCTCTGAATAATGTTTATTTGATATGATAGTGTTTTGCTTTTGTTGTTGTTTGCATTTTATGTATTGTGTATATGTACTGAACAAAAAAATCTACGCAACAATTTCAACGATTTTACGGAGTTGCAATTCATATAACGAAATCAGTCAATTGAAATAAATAATGCCCTAATCTATGGATTTCACATTACTGGGCAGGGGTTCAGCCATGGGTGGGCCTTGGATGGCATAGGCTCCACCCACTGGGGAGCCAGGCCCAACCAATCAGAATGAGTTTCCCCCCCAAAAAGGTCTTTATTACAGACAGAAATACTCCTCAGCACCCCCCCCCCCCCCCCCCCCCCCCCTCAGGTGTAGAAGCCGGATGTGGAGGGTCTTGGGCTGGCGTGGTTACACGTGAGGCCAGCTGGACGCACTGCCAAATTCTCTGCAGTCAGCATGCCAGTTGCATGCTCCCTCAACTTGAGACATCAGTGGCGTTGTGTTGTGACAGAACTGCACATTTTAGAGTGGCAATTTATTGTCCCCAGCACAAGGTGCACCTGTGTAATGATGGTGTTTTATTTGCTTCTTCATGTGCCACACCTCTCTGGTGGATGGATTATCTTGGCAAAGAAGAAATGCTCACTAACAGGGATGTAAACAAATTTGTGCGTATTGACATTTTCTGTGATTTTTTTATTTCAGCTAATGAAATATGGGACCAACACTTTACGTGTTGTGTTTACATTTTTTGTTCAGTGTATGTATAGTGTAATTGTTTATTGATGTGGTCATGCAGGGCTCATCAGCGAAAGACACTGGGTCTTAGCATGACTCCCTGCTTAAATAAAAGTTAAATAAATCTAGCCTAAATTGTAGTATACCCTTCAGGGCAGCAGACTGGGAGATTTAGGATGGCATTGACATTGGAGAGCTGCAATTCTTATGACATGTTAAGGCCCATTAAGTTGCTGGCATTTCTTGTCAAGTTGTGTTGGTTCATTGTAGTGAACACCTACCTACCTGCCTTATGCGTTTGTCATCATGTGTGGTTGCATCCTCCCCATATACCATAATGTCAACATATACAGCAACTCCAGGGCAGACCATCAGGATGGTGGACATGATTTTCTGGAAAAAGCAATGTGCCAGCGTAACCTGAACAGCATAAGAGTGCACCAGATCATCCCCCAAAGCCAATTCTTCCTTTGGCTGCCTTTCCTTCCAGTTCTCTGCTGCCAATGACTGGAACGAACTGCAAAAATCACTGAAGCTGAAGACCCATATCTCACTCACTAGCTTTAAGCACCAGCTGTCAGAGCAGCTCACAGATCACTGCACATGTACATAGCCCATTTGTAAATAGCCCATCCAACTACCTCATCCCCATACTGTATTTATTTATTTATCTTGCTCCTTTGCACTCCAGTATCTCTAGTTGCACATTCATCTTCTGCACATCTACCATACCAGTGTTTAATTGCTATATTGTAATTACTTCGCCACCATGGCCTATTTATTGCCTTACCTTCCTTATCCTACCTCATTTGCACATACTGTATATAGAGTTTTTCTTCTGTATTATTGACTGTATGTTTGTTTATTCCATGTGTAACTCTGTGTTGTTGAACTGCTTTGCTTTATCTTGGCCAGGTCGCAGTTGTAAATGAGAACTTGTTCTCAACTAGCCTACCTGGTTAAATAAATAAAAAATGTGCATCATGAATGCAGTGAGCCAGCAGGTCATGTTAGATTCAGGCACCCATATCGGACTAGCCATGAATCAACGCTCACTTGTAAATGATAAGGAGGTGATTTTAAATCCCTATCCTGGAGGTACAACATGGGGGCAAATTGTTGAGCTAGGGAGAGGGTGTCGGAGTCGTGGGTTGGATTATCTTTCCTTTCATTGGAGCCCCCGAGTTGCCTCCTTGATCTTTAGAGGCTTGTGACTTGGAGTACTTGGTGTTGCCATGCTAAGCTGTCTGTTGTCTTTTCTATATCCAGACAAAGGAGATAGTGTAGGTATATTGGATTCCCAACATAGTTGAATTGCACAAAAATAGTCTAGAGTACAGGTCATAACAGTGCATAAATCTGAAAGATGTCTCATTTTAAAGCATATATACAGGTGATTAAACCACCATTTAATGGTATTGAGGCAGCCATATTGGATTTTGGATGCCATATTGGATTTGGAGTGAAAATTGCAAGAGTATGGGCTGAACAAATAAAATCCACAGAGGAACCTTTGACTGAACAAAAAAAGACAGTTTTCAGTGTCTTAGAGCTGATTTAGATTACAATAGCCACAACATCAAAAGATGTGTAACTGCATGTATTTTGTATATTAATCAGATACCAAAAAGTAAAGCTTACATTCATCATAAATATGCACTGTTTATATAGTGCAGACAACTGAACTGACTACTTAAATTTCAACTATTTGCAACATGGGAGCTTGCGATATTGGGTTACATGTGGCCCATCCTCCCTCCAGCCAGGCATTATTCTTCACTTTTTTAGTTTAAGGGGTGTCACGAGCTATCAATTAAACCACTTTTGCAGTAAAATATTTTTGGACAACCATCCATTTCATAAATGGTAGACATAAGATACATGGTTGTGTTTTGTTCTACCACGGTTGGGGTATCTCAAACTATATCCCGTTTTGAGGACTGGCCGCTAGTAGTTCAGTGCCATTTTGTCTTCAAAGTTTTTCGTATTAACATCTCCATTAGGCGCTGACACCCATGTATGCATTCCGTGTTTTTGTTTAAGGAAGGAGTTTAATCAGAAAGGAGGAATGTCAAGTGAAACGGGATCTGAAGAGGCCATTGGCTCCTCAAGAGTCATCAAGAGTGTTTTCTTTGCCCTCCTCTTGGACTTACTGGGATTCACCCTGATCCTACCTCTCCTCCCATCTATACTGGACCACTATGGCCAAACAGAGGTAAGTGCTTATGTTTGTCTGAGCTCAGTGAGCTGTCCTTTTTATTACAGTTTAACATTTCAGCCAACTTTAAAGTTACCCATGATGCATCACGGTCATCACGGTTTTTAATTATCTGGAACAAGGCCAATGTCTGCTAATAGTAAATGTGAGCTCCCCTCTTAAAATCTAAATAGTTTTCCTCCCCATCATTATCATCATTAGTTAAATACTTTAATTTCATTGTACTATATTGTGAAAGACAAGCATTATATTTTTAAATATAATGCGAATAAAATTGTAATTATTCGATTTATTGCCTACCTCCTCATGCCTATTGCACACAATGTATATAGATTCTCTTTTTTTCTACCATGTTATTGACTTGTTTATTGTTTACTCCATGTGTAACTCTGTGTTGTTGTCTGTTCACACTGCTATGCTTTATCTTGGCCAGGTCGCAGTTGCAAATGAGAACTTGTTCTCAACTAGCCTACCTGGTTAAATAAAGGTGAAAAAAATAAAAAAAAATAAAAAAAATTGCAATGTTGGGTTATCAATGCAATTCTCCATTTTGGTAATATGCCAACTCCAGAATCTGACATTTGATGGGTTTCTTTGTACACAGAATTTGGGGCCTCACTCTAGGGAGGACAAGGCATGCTTTGTGTGATTCAACTTTTCCATGAGACAGCGTAACAAAATGACAAACTTGTCAGCTGATCGAGTGTGTGAAATTTATCAGATTCAGATCTTGCACTCATTTGTAAAAAATATTTTCACGTTTTCCCCCTAACAGGACAGTGTCTATCAGTCACTACAGAGCATTGTGGACTGGTTCAGGGAAGCTGTCGGAGTTCCGATGGAAACAAAATACAACAGTGTCCTCTTTGGAGGTACAGTAACACAACACACTTTATTTAACTACATGTGGTTGTTACAGTTGAGCAAGATATTTTGATGTATATATTTAGACAAATGGCATCGTTCAAAATACTAGCTTGTCTTGTGAATGCCAGAAATAGTGTGGTGTCTGTGTATTAAAATGTGTGACTTAAAATTGATCAGATATTGTGTTATGTCTTAAAATTTGCCCGAACGCTCAACCAAAAAGGACCATAATCACAGATTATGCTCTCTACATTCTATTCTTCAGGTCTGATTGGATCACTCTTCTCTCTGCTGCAGTTCGTGTCGTCCCCTTTAACTGGGGCTGCATCGGATCATTACGGCAGAAAACCGCTACTCATTCTTACCACAGTTTGTGCAATGTTATAGAAATGTAGTTGATTAAAATAAGTGACTTGCCATTTAAGAATATTTATATTGCTTTGTCATGGCTATGAAACTGGTTAACATATCAGTACTTATCTTGGGCAACTCTCCATCCATTTCGGTGTGTTATTTGCCCAGTTTGCCAGCCTGATTTGATATGGTTTTAATTTGTATTATTTTTGTGTTCCAGTTGGGATTGATGTCTTCCTATGCAGTCTGGGCAGTTTCCTGTAGTTTCAGCATGTTCCTTTTGTCTCGGGTGATTGGGGGTATTTGCAAGGGTAATGTGAGCCTCTGCACTGCCATGATTGCTGACCTTCCTTGCCCGAAGGCACGAAACAAGGGAATGGTAAGCACTGTGCATCAAGCTCATGCTATGATTTTTTTAAAGACATACAGTACAGTATATGCCATTCAGGATTGAAAGATCTTAATTGAAAGGAGATTGATAATTTAAGAGTATGATTAACCACGGACCATGCTGCTCTGTATTGCACTAATACACTAGTTGGTCTTTCTTTAGGCCTTGTGTATGCATTATTTTAATTTGGCAATGCATATGTTGTTGTTGTTAGATGATGGTTGGAATTGCCTTCTCGTTGGGATTCACGGTAGGCCCACTGATGGGGGCCTACTTTGCCATTAACTCCAGTAAGGAGGAGGTATTCTACCATGGCCCAGCTGTACTGGCCCTGGTCTTCAGTGCTGCTGACCTACTCTTCATCATTGTTATGCTGCCAGAGACCCTGCCAAAGCAGAACAAGGTGCGATTTCATTGGTATACCTCTTAGGAGAAACTGAAAACGGCACACTCGAAACTCATCACGGGTTGGGCAGTGTGCTTCATTGCACAGAAAGTAAATACCTCGGTGACTCTCTTTTATCTTCTCCCAGTAATGTTTTATTGCAATGATACTATACACAGTGGTTAATCCATATTAGTAAGCATTTCTGTTTATTATTTCTGACAAAGACTGGTATCTGCTCAGACCCAGGTTTCCTCAGTGACCTCTGGGATCCAGGAATCAGGAGATCTTCTCAACCCAGTGGCTCTGTTCCATTTCTCTGCCCTCACAAGGACAGAGGACCCACCCTCTAAAGAGAGTGAGTACATATTGATTTATGTGGTATTTGTACAGTATGAAATAATTGACAATCTATATACACGGAACAAAAATAAATGCAACATACAACAATTTCATAGATTTTAGTGAGTTACAGTTCATATAAGGAATCAGTCAATTGAAATACATTCATTAGGTCCTAATCTATGGATTTCACCCAACGAAATACAGATATCCATCTGTTGTTTACATACCAAAAAAAAAAAAGGTAGGGCCGTGGATCAGAAAACCAGTCAGTATCTAGTGTGACTACCCGTTGCCTAATGCAACGCAACACATCTCCTTCGCATAGAACAGGCTATTGATTGTGGCCTGTGGAATGTTGTCCCACTCCTCTTCAATGGCTGTGTGAAGCTGCTGGATATTGGCGGGAACTGGAACACGCTATCGTACACGTTAATCCAGAGCATCCAAAACATGTTCAATGGGTGACATGTCTGGTGAGTATGCAGGCCATGGAAGAACTGGAACATTTTCAGCTTTGAGTAATTGTGTACAGATTCTTGTGACATGGGGTCGTGGATTATCATGCTGAAACATGAGGTGATGGTGGCGGATGAATGACACGACAATGGGCCTCCAGGATCTCGTCATGGTATCTCTGTGTATTCAAATCACCATTAATAAAATGCAACTGTGTTCGTTGTCTGTAGCTTATGCCTGCCACTACCATATCCCTACAGCCACCATGAGGCACTCTGTTCACAACGCCGACGTCGGCAAACCGCTCAGTTACGACGCCAAACTGCAGTGTTTACAAGTGGTCTGCAGTTGTTGAAACCGGTTGGATGTATCGCCGAATTCTCTAAAACAACGTTGGAGGCGACTTATAGTAGAGAAATGAACATTCAAAACTCTGGCAACAGCTCTGGTGGACATTCCTGCAGTCAGCATGCCAATTGCATGCTCCCTCAACTTGAGACATCTGTGGCATTGTGTTGTGTGACAACTGCACATTTTTCGAATGGGCTTTTATTGTCCCCAGCACAATGTGCACCTGTGTAATGATCATGCTGTTTAATCATCTTCTTGATATGCCACACCTGTCAGGTGGATGGATTATCCTGGCAAATGGAGAAACGCTCACTAACAGGGATGTAAAAAAAATTGTGCTCAACATTTGAGAGAAATAAGATTTTTGTTCACATGTAACATTTCTGGGATCTTTTATTTCAGCTCATGAAACATGAGATCAACACTTTACATGTTGTGTTTATATTTTTGTTCAGTATAAAATATCTATAAATATACAGTAATATATAAAGACCCGCTAGTCTGTAATAATGTATATCTTGTCAAGATTTATGCTTAGTAAGATGGACAAGAATCTATTGAAAGTACTTCATAATAACCAAAATATTGTGTTGAAATGTACCACAAAGCCGTTTTATTTGTCCCTGTCTATTTTCTCTTGGACAACAGAAATGCAGAACCTGAAAGTGTTGGGCCTCGTTTACTTCACATATCTCTTCCTCTTCTCTGGTCTTGAGTTTACATTGAGTTTCCTCACCCATCAACGGTTCCAGTTTACAAGGTATGGGTTTAGGGACAAAGAAGGTCAATCTTCAGTCTATTTAGCTCCCTACACTCCAATTTGTTAGAATCTGTTCAACCAAAAAAGAGGCTACCTTTAACTCCTTCAACTGTGCTACGATACTCTTCAATTTTTGCAGCATGCAACAGGGTAAGATGTTCTTCTTCATGGGTATCACCATGGCACTGATCCAAGGAGGATATGCCCGTAGGATCAAACCAGGGCATCACATCAGGACTGTTCGTCTGGTAAATATCGTATTCATTACTACATGGCTAAGAAATCAGCATCAAGAAATCTTTTAAATAGTCAAGATTAGCTCTGGTATAGAAAATGTTGCCAAAGTCAGTATTCTTAATGTATTTTAGGCAATCCTATTACTGATTCCAGCATTTGCTCTCATTGGACTGGCATGGAATTTGAAGATGGTTTACATAGGTTTGATTTTATACTCATTTGGTAAGTTTTCATATCTTCAAAGGTCATTTAAAAAACAAACTTAAGTATATCCCTGAGGTGATTTTCCTTTACTCAAACATCTTCTTTGTCACAGCTGCTGCCATTGTTGTCCCTTGTTTGACAACGCTGGTTTCAGATCATGGTAAGATTTCTAACTGTACTAGCATAACCATTATGCACTCGCTCTCTCTTAGATACACACACACACACACAAATCGGATCATTGTGTCATTGTGTAACATGAAACTCCTCTTCTAGGTTCGGCCAATCAGAAGGGTACAGTGATGGGAATCCTACGTAGTTTAGGAGCCCTGGCTCGAGCACTGGGCCCCATAGTGGCATCCTCAGGTGACTTTCTGCATTGAATGTCACATTTTGTAAGGGGGCAGAAAAGTATGATGTCAGTTGTCAAAGGCTGTGATTTGTAAATAATTAGAATTTCATAACATTTCTGCTGAATGTCTTATTTTTTTGCTTTGCAGTTTACTGGATTGCTGGAGCAGAGACCTGCTTCATTATCAGCTCAACTTCTTTCATTATACCTCTGGTTTTACTGAGAAGACTGGGAGGGCTCAAACAAGAGTGAAGAGGGTGCTAAACAAGCCTTAACACAGGAGCGTTAAAGGGTTTTACCACGACAGACGGTTTCAGAGATACTCTAGACAGCTTTGATATTGTTTTGTTCATTGTTCTTTCATTTGTTTACATTTGCTTGGAATGCAAGCTATGAGAAAATAAGTACATTTATAATTGACAAATTGTGGTAATATTTTTTACATTTTTATTACAAGTAGTCCATGTATTTTCTTCTCTCTAACCATAAAGCCTTGGCAGAAGATACCGTTACGCGTGTCTACACTGAGCTGCACTGAGGTCGGATTGCAATCACCCTTTTCCTCCTCATACTAGCTAGCAGTAGCCACCGCAGCCATTATTGTAAAACTAGCAGTATTTCAATCTTCTCGATGGAGCAGTGTTGATAAAGGTAGGATTTGGAGTACAGTCACATATCCCAGCCCTGCATTGAGGTACGTTTTCCGACCACATCTCGCGTCGGCTCCACTGTGTCTTAATGTAACCATGATTGCGCTCCGACCTCAGTGCAGCTCAGTGTAAACAAGCCTTCCCATGTCAAATTGGCTTTGTATTTTGGTTTCTGATGTTATACCGTTGAAGTATGTCATATCCAGTGTTAAATAAATAAATAAAATATTCTCTCAATGTGACAAAGTATCTTGTAGCCAATGAAATGACAGCATCCAAAATACATTCAATAACAACATTTAGGACTCGCTCATGCAATCAGTCTCTACCTTTTAATGTATATGTTGACTTATTTTGCATATGCTAATGTTTTTGTCAGATTTCTGTAATAGAACTCTATAAAATCAGACATTGTTTGTTATAATACTATGCTTAATATTGTTGAGTAACACTATGGGAATATATTTGAGGTACTATTTGTTTATTACTTAAGAAAAGTAAATCAATGAGCTGTTAAAATAATGTTATGATTTAATTGTATTTTTAAATCAATTGAATGTAGTATCAGTATTGAGATTATTCAAAATATCTATCTATATTCTACTATTTAGATATATAAATAAAAAAGCTCTGAGTTTGTGTGATATTGTGTTGCCTTGCCCTTTATGCAATATACTCTTATTTACCACACAATGATCACGAAACATCCTCGTTCCCGCTTAAAAAATTCATGAAAACAAAAATGTTTGCTCGTAATTGATGGTTAGGGTTAGCAGTATGGTTAGGTTTAAAATCACATTTTATGAAGATAGGCAGGGTTTATGACTGTGGCTGTAGTAACTAATGATAAACGTACAGGTGAGGGCACTGCTGTACCTGTTGGTCGGTCAAATAATGTAAACTTTACATATAAACTTGCTTCTGAGGCAGAGAGTACCACAGTATGAGTCATAATACCCATAAAACCTAGCAGTCAAACAAGGAAATACAGTAGTTACAATTGTTTTTCCACCATTTATTTTTTCCATAGGGGATTTTAGAAACACTTAAAATAAGGGCTGTGTTTCGTGTAGGCTTAAGTTAAGACAGTGTAATTAATTGTAGTTATCAAAACTTGAAATGTTTAATAAACACAACTGTTATCTTGGTGTTGTTGATTTGACTTCTTGGTTCTGAATTGGAAGTTAAATTAACACACAGGTCTTAGCTGATTTCGAATAGTCATACTAACTGTACAATTAGTGACTTAATTGAGTATATAGGATCCTTGTTGGTCATAGTATGTGTATAGTTAGTATGCCAAAAGTTCCCGGATGTCGTACTAAATTCCCCAAAATACGAAGTATATGAAGCAGTATACAAGCAGTGGACACCAAGACATCAGTAGATTTATAATTGAACACATTTATGAAGATTTTACACTATTGTGGAGAGATGTACTGCTTGGATTCTTTACCTACGATAGAAATAAGCTGAAACAATTTTATGTACTTAATTTCATTATTCTTTTGGACAAATTTCATATTCACAAATGTAAATTTACAAACAAAACACATTTTCTTAACTTACAAACATTTATTGAACTATATTTTAAGACAATTAAATACTCTGCTAACAAAAAAAAGCTGTTAGAATTATATGTGTATGTATGTCCCTTAAGGTCCTTATGTAATGTGATATTGTACCCCCTAGACCAATTGTCCTTTGTATATTATTTATATATACTTGTGTTCCCACATGTACTTCCTGTATTGATTTGTTAATAAAAATTAAAAATATAAGCAGTGGACACTATTTCCGTGCTTTTATGGACTATAATGCCGTTCTTCACAAAATGGGCGTGGCTTTTCAGATTTTGACGTAAATTACGGAAAATATGCAGCGGAAGTCCTACGAGAGCGGATACAAGTTCATTGCTTTAACTAATTATGACAAATGTTAATAAAATGTTGAGCAATGTAATAAAGTCATCACTTTTCAAATAAGTTACACGTTATGTTGGCTGACAATTTCTTAGCTACGCTATCCTTGCGAACCGCATAGAATTACAGCAGTATTTTATTTATATTTTTGTATTATTATTATTATTATTAATAATTGTTTTTGTTTGCATTACAGCAGTATGTAACGGTATGTTAGCTACTGTTACAAGGTTAGTTGGCTACTGATACATCGAACTTGCCAGGCAGTATATTAACTATATGCAATTTAACTACCCAACGTTTATTGATTTGATTATTCATGTCATTCTTAGATAAGTGGTATAGTCGTTGTGCGTTCTCAATGGACATTGTTAATTCTGTCTGTCTACTCCGATTTCAGAGCACTATTGTCTGAGCGTGCCAGAGCGCAGAATAACTGATTAATTTACGAACGTTCAATATGGCCGGTGTCAGTAAACGTCGGCAAAGAAGCGTGATTAAATTGTTGTCAGCAGCAGAGTTCAGTCACCAACGCTCTGGATAACATGAAAACAGCCTATTAGCTCTGCTAGCGCATGTAGAATGGTCAGAGTGAGGAACGCCCAGAATTGCGGGCTGCAGTTGCACACTATTGAAGCTTGGTGCTACATCATATGCACTCTGGGTGCTCAAATTTTCCACAGCTGATTTGCCTGAGAGTTGTGTTCAACCGATGTCATGCTATGTTTGTACAGTAACCGTGTAGTCAGCTAACTGTGTGCATATATATATATATATATATATATATACACACGACGGAAACATGACCATCTGACTTCAACTGGCAATCACGAAACAGGAGATGGACAAGGTAAGATTAAGGATGCGGTTTGTTATTGAGAAATGCCTATAGCTAGCCAAGCGAAGTAGCTAACTAGCTACATTCGCTTGCTGAAACCAGGTTGCTAGATAGCAGCTGTTGTGTAATACTAAACTGCCATTTGTCAGTTTGTTTGATTGGACATGACTATCATGAAATTCGACTTCGACGATTTTATTTCACGCCGAATGATTAACGTTATGTAGTTAGCTAACTAAGATTGATAGTCGCTAGTACCGTTACATGTGCACGAGCTAGGCTAACCATAACAAACAAATTGAACTTGAGTGGATGGGCTAGGTAGGCACTGGCGCACTACTGTATCCCTGACTGGCGCCACTAGCAATTGGAAGCCGAGATAGTTTTAACTGACTTGTTAAACTAACGTGTGTATTCGTGACGTTGCAGACCCAATGTCCTTGGCCATTACACTTGTTTTGGCTTTGAAATGACTTCCCTTACCTGCTAGTGTTCACGTACACTTGTCGCTAACTTAGACATATCTTCCCTTGTTAGTTAAATTTCAATGTAATATTATTGGGTAATTTCTTATTTGCTTTGGTATATTGCAGCAGAGCAAATTGTCACCTGCAGTCCAGCCCTTTGTTCCAAAAGTCCAGCAGGAAGGGAGATTGGAGGCCCCTAAACAACTGACAACTTCACTGCCCCTGACACTACCAAACCCTTATATGTTAGATCAAGGTTCTAGAAGGTAGGACTAATTCATTTATTTTGCCTTAATTGTTTCCATACATTTCTCTAAACCAAGTACTTGCCGGAGCTGGTGTCGGGTAGTGTGTTTTTAAATTGTAAACTATTTGGTATATTCTGTCATAGAGAATAAACATAGCTTTTTTTGCCATTTGTCTTTAGTTTATTGCAGATTGCGTAGCTAACGTGATTGTGGAGTGAACTCGTTAATTTCTAAATCTCCATCCAGGCATCAGGCTGGTAAGTCTACTTCAGGTGAGGACTCGAGAAAGAGCCCCAGGCAGAGGCCATCAATCACTGATGGTATGCGAGGAGACGCACAGAGCAAGCATGGCTACATCAGCAGCCGTCGTACCAAAGGGACAACTGAAACCAGTGCATACACACCAGGAGAACGACTCATACGTGATCAGCAGACAAAGGTCTGTTTAATTATACTGACCACTTTGAAACCAAACTTGATTATAGCTTAATACAAACAAATGTATTTTAATGTGTATTCATATATCTCAACTTATTCCCCCCAACTTCACAGGCATCAAAATCTAGTTCTGAGTTTGGTTCTCAGGACAATAACATGATCAGGACGTCATTGGATGCACCAGGAAGAGGTAATTACACACGTTGCATATAACGCACAGATATTCATAATGTTTTGTTAATGGTAGGTATCAATGTTCCCTCAAATTGTGCAACTTCCAGCGCGTGTTTACTGTGAACACTGAGGCTGTACCCGCTATAAGTTACAGTTTCAGACAGTGGTCAAGTAGGGTACTGTGCCTTTTTATCATAATTTAGGCCTTCCAGGGTGGCCTACCATCAAAAAGAATGGAGAAAATGTATCCCATAACATTTTAACATGGAAATAGCTGTTCTATCATCCAGCCTACAGTAGCAACCAATGTGTGGTGTTTAATGTAGTCCTACATTCCATGAGACTCTTGGGGGAAAAAAATATGCAGGGCTTGACAAGGAGGTGACTGAAAATGTTGTTTGATGCAATAAAACCACTTTACAAAATTAAATGCATTATTATTCCTATACTACTATTACAGAGAATAAGACAAATTATGATGCCCTCTGCCTATTGACTACTTCGTTTATTCAAGAAGTCTCAAAATACTGCCCCTTTAAGACAAAAAAAAGCTCTTTACCTGACTCGCTTTTCAAAGATGTCTAGAAATGTACTTGTTTTGTGCTCTTGTAGGAAGCAACCACTCCCCCATTGCTGACTACAAATGATCTATAACTAGGCTAATAACTCTCACTAACTAGCAAAGGATGTGAACAAATGTGCTCACGTGGCTACATGCAGCTCTTGCTTTGATCTCAAAACAAGTGCATCTACACATGACCTCTCATGCTGTAAACACAGGCCAGATCAAAGTGAAAGTGTAGTTAAACAGTGTAATTATTCCCTCCAAGGCAATCAAACAAGTGAAATTCAACAGCGCAGACACGAGACGTATGTGGCGGGGTCTACAGGACTACAAAAAGAAAAGCTAGCATGTCATGGACGCCCACGTCACGCTTCCAGACAAACTAAACACCTTTGCCCGCTTTGAGGATAATAGAGTGCCACCGCCATCGCCCGCTAACAACGACTAACCATCTCTGCAGCACTCCACCAATCAGGCCTTTATGGTAGCGTGGCCAGACAGAAGCCACTCCTCAGTAAAAGGCACATGATAGTCTGCTTGGAGTTTGCCAAAAGGCAGCTAAAGACTCTCAGACTGTGAGACAAGACTTTCTGGTCTGATGAAACCAAGATGTAACTTTTTGGCCTGAATGCCAAGCATCACGTCTGGAGGAAACCTGGCCCATCCCTACGGTGAAGTATGGTGGTGGCAGCATCATGCTGTGGGCATGGTTTTTATTTTTTTTTTTTTTGCGACGGACTGGGAGACGAGTCAGGATCGAGGGAAAGCTGAGTGGAGCAAAGTACAGAGATCCTTGATGAAAACCTGCTCCAGAGCAGTCAGGACCTAGGGTGACTAGGGTGAATGTTCACCTTCCAACAGGACAATGACCCTAAGCACACAGCCAAGACAACACAGGAGTGACTTCGGGACAAGTCTCGGGAATGTCCTTGAGTGCCCCAGTCAGAGCCCGGACTTGAACCCGATCGAACATCTCTGGAGGGACCTGAAAATAGCTGTATAGCGACACTCCCATCCAACCTGACAGAGCCTGAGAGGATCTGCAGAGTAGAATGGGAGACATTCCCCAAATACAGGTGTGCCAAGCTTGTAGCGTCATACCCAAGAAGACTCTAGGCTCTAATTACTGTCAAAGTTCATTCAACAAAGTACTGAGTAGAGACTAAGTACTTATGTAAATGTTATATTTCCGTTTTTATTTTAAATACATTTGCAAACATTTCTAAAAACCTGGGTCTGAATGCTTTCCGAATGCGCTGTATATACTCTTCCATTTGCAAAACATTATTTATTTTTTTGTCTTTGGTGTTTTATTTGCTTTGTCTGCAGGGGGTTTTAGAGGGACCAGATCTGCCACAAAGTCATCAGAGAGATCTGAACCTGCCCAGGTGGATCTTGTCACGTTTGAGGTGAAAATGGCTGAATTCCCAGAGCTGGGTGGTTTGGCACCCGGCAGTCCTGCACTTCCTGCCCCACAGAAACCTGGAACCTGCTGGGGATCAGCCTCACCATCCCTCACCCCCCATCATCAGAGCTCAGTATCCACTAGTAAGGTAGGTCTACTGAGCTATAGCATGATGTCATAAATGTTATTTCTAATTTATGAAATTATCTTAAGAAAAGCCATGTGATTTTTGGATCTGTAGACTACACCAGTAAGAAAAGGACAAAGACAGGACCCCAGTCGATGCACCGCTTCCAGTGAAAATAGTGATGCATCCTTGACTATCGCACAAGGTACTGGACCTTTTTTCATTTAGCATTCAAAAGTAATGTAATGGTTTGTGCTGTACGCCATTAAGAAAATAATCAATGTACTTGACCCAATCAGGTCAGCCTGTGGAGGCAGTTTCACAGAGCAGTGGCCTAGCAGTGACCTCCTGGGCCACTGTGGCCTCCCAGCCTCCAAAGAAAGTAATCCCCAAGAAAACAGTCAATAATGGCACTCCCTCCCAGGTACTGTGTGCTTGATGCAAATCCTACTGTACATCTCGATCTAGCTAAAGTGCCCCCTTGCTCTCAAACTGATATGTTTAAGCTTTGAAGATTTGCGGAGGTAGAAATTAAGTTGACCAACATTTTCACTTTTGAAGAGAATTTGACCTTTTTTCTTGTCCTTAATTAGAAGGAAACATCTGTGCAGCAAGAAGAACAAGCCTCTGAGAAGAAGAAAAGGAAGAAGAAGAAGAAATCCAAAATGCCGGGTGAAGGTGGAGCGTTAGAGGAGTCTGAGGACCTGGTCATTTATCAGGAGCCACCCAAGTTTGAGGTGCAATAAGTCAGTGCTCATGTACATATACTCAGTTTATTAGGTACACCCATCTAGTACCGTGTCGGTGCCTCCAGAACGACCTGAATTCTTCGGAGGCATGGATTCTACAAGGTGTGGCGTTCAAACGTAGCTCAATTGGTATCAAGGGACCTAACCTGTGCCAGGCAAATAAAATCCCCACACCATTACACCACTGTCATCAGCCTGTACCATTGACACTAGCCAGGATGGGTCCATAAATTCATGCTGCTTATGCCAAATCATGACTCTGCCATCAGCATGACGCAACGGGAACCAGGATTTGTCGGACCAGGCAATGTTTTCCACTCCTCCATTGTCCAGTGTTGGAGCCGCTTCTTCTTTATTTTAGCTGATAAGAGTGGAACCTGTATGGTCGTCTGCTGCAATAGCCCATCCGTGACAAAGACAGACAAGTTGTGTGTTTCGAGATGCTGTTCTGCACACCGCTGTTGTACTGCGCCGTTATTTGCCTGTGTTTGGCCCGCCTGTTAGCTTGCACGATTCTTGCCATTCTCCTACCTCTCTCATCAACGAGATGTTTTTGCTCACAGGACTGCCGCTGACTGTTTTTTGTTTGTTTTGTTGGTCACACCATTCTTGGTACACCCTAGAAATTGTCGTTCTGAGATACTGGAACCAGTGCGCCTGGCACCGATGATCATACCACGCTCAAAGTCGCTTAGGTCACTTGTTTTGCCCATTCTAACGTTCAATCGAACAGTAACTGAATGCCTCTGTCTGCTTGCTTTATATAGCTGGACACGTGACTCACTGTTGGTGCGAACTATTTTTGTGAATGGGGTGGTGTACCTATTAAACTGGACACTGAGTTGTATAGTTATGTTTTAATAATATGCTCAAAGTGCTTTCCATTGTAAAGAGGGATATTTTAAAACACTTCAGGAGACCGCCCTTTTTCATATTTTTTACATTTTGATTTATTTAACCTACCTAGGGAAGTCAGTTGAGAACAAATTCTTATTTACAATGACGGCCTACCCCGGCCAAACCCTCCCTTAACCCGGACGACGCTGGGCCAATTGTGCGCTGCCCTATTTTTAATAAATCAAATGTGTTTATTAATAGAGCCCCTTTTACAACAGCAGTTGCTACAGTGCTTATACAAAAACTGAGCCTAAAACCCACGCTGATGATATTTAATATTAAATCAATTGAATTTATTTGTTGACTGTTTATTTTCCTCCTAGGATGAAGAAGAGTTTCCAGACTTGTCTCTGGCCTTCGCTGGTTTAGGCAGAGTGCAAGGCCACAACTCAATAGTGTTCAGCAACATGGCAAAACTAGTCAACAAGGAGGTATGGAATTAACATTACTCATGAAAATACAAACCAGAAGCATTATATGTGAAATTACAACTTAATTAAATCAATAATCAATACAAAATCATGTGTTTATTTCTGGTACAGGAGGGTCACAGAGAAGGAACAGCACTCCAGCCAGGTGACCAAAACAAGGACAAAGCCACAGCAGGAAAAGCTCTCTCTTCAGAGACAAAGAAGGGACAGGTCAGCACTGAACTTTACTCATGATTTATAGGAAAATATTGAAATCTGATTCAGGCTGGCTTATTCTGTACAGACGCTGTTCATGATGTTAGAAGAGCAAATGGGCTAAAAAGGAGCAATATAGCCTAAAAGTCAACCTCCGTTGTTGTTTAACTTTGTCCAAATGGTTATTCTTGTAAATGATGAAACCTTCTCATCAGAAAGCTGAGAAGACCAGTGGGAAGAAGAGCAAAGTCCCTGTGCAGCTGGATATTGGGAATATGCTGGCGGTTCTGGAGAAGAAACAGCAAACTCAGAAAGACAAGCAGGACACCAAAGGGGTCATCCTCTCAGGTTAAATTACAGCAGAAAAACACTTGTCTTTTTTAAATTTATTTTTACTCGTGGAACTTTTAAATGAAAAATGCTTGAAAAATAGCACTGATGATGATACAATGCATACACATTGCTACCCACATTTTGTATCATGCTATTCTAACATATCTTCGACACTTGTTACTATGTAGTTGGTGGGTCGCTACCTGTCGGCCATAAGAATGCACTAATCCAGAAGAAACCATGGACACAGGATAAGATAGCCCACAACCCCTTGGACTCGACCAGCCCTCTGGTAAAGAAGGGCAAGCAGAGAGAGGTTCCCAAAGCTAAGAAACCCACACCACTGAAAAGGGTGAGTCTCTCAGACCCCAGCTATCTGGAAATATTTATGGACTGTTATTCCCTAGCTTGGATTTACTCTGACTTTCTTTACTCCCACAAACATTTTCTGTGATGATTAAATGTTTTTACCCTATTGAATGCTTTGCTGTATGGTGCACTGCTATTGGACGAGATCATGCTTGATAAGCCTTACTTTTGCATGTTTTTTTTAGACCAATCCGTCTTTCAATGTTTTTATAGTCCCGTACTCTACTGTCTGTTCAATCTGCAGGTGATTCTCAAGGAGAGGGAAGACAGGAAACAGAACCGTTTGCTGGAGGAGCGGGCACTGCCCTCAAGTGAAGAATCCAAGATGTCCGGCGACATAACAGAGGAGCTGTGTGAGGCCATCGGCATAGACCAGGACCAGCGTGACTCTACAGGTCAGACACAACTTCACTTCATCATTTTTAGAGTAGGAAATGTACTTGGTGTAAGTATTTCTGACTAAGTGTAAGAGGTAATGTGTGTGTGATACTTCAGATGTAAGCAGCAGCCCTACTAGCCCCTCTGTGCTTGAGGAGGAGCAGTCAGAAGTACATGGGGAGACTGAGACTGAGGAGGAGACGGAGGAGACTGAGAAGGAGACGGACACAGAGGAGACTGAAGAGCCAACCAATCAGTCTCAGCCACAGCCCTGCCCTCCCTTTCGACCCAAAATCCACAGCAGGAAATTCAGAGAGTAAGCAATCATGGTTTCCATTTCTTACACTGACAAGATAAGATTCTAAACATATACTCTTAACCATACTGGATGACACACACACCATTTAAATATTGTCTCCCAGTTACTGCAGCCAGGTGCTGAGTAAAGATGTGGATGAGTGTGTGACCAACCTGCTGAAAGAGCTGGTGCGCTTCCAGGACCGGCTGTACCAGAAAGACCCTATGAAGGCCCGCATGAAGAGGCGTCTGGTCATGGGCCTCCGAGAGGTCCTCAAACACCTCAAACTCAGGAAGGTCAAGTGTGTTGTCATCTCCCCCAACTGTGAACGCATCCAATCTAAAGGTACAGTATACTCATTAGACTCAACTTCTACAACCTGGGTTTCCTGTGTAGACTGAGATTCCAGGGGCATTATCTCACCATTGGCTCTTAGAATTGTTGCTTTTCATTGTGTTTATATTGTACATGCAAGAACAAAATGACAATACCCAGTCCTTGTAATGTAAGTAGAGAACAAATTGAATGTTTATCCAAAGATCTTTTTTCATGTTTTTCCCTTTTTTCAGTGTTTACAGTGCACAATACTAAGGATCATGTATTCCCTCTTCCACAGGCGGTCTGGATGAAGCTCTCCACACCATCATTGACACCTGTCGGGAGCAGGGCGTTCCCTTTGTGTTTGCCCTCTCCAGGAAGGCCCTGGGCCGGTGTGTCAACAAAGCTGTGCCTGTCAGTCTTGTGGGCATCTTCAACTACGATGGAGCACAGGTATGGGCATTCAATAAAACTGGAGGCTTAGTAAGTGCTGCTGGACATTTTTGTTTAGTCTTAATGATACAATGTTGGAGACTTGAGTCACATATTGCATGATACAAACCAGAGAATTGTTCTCTTGAAACTTAAGTGGTGCGTGCATTGTATTTGATTCTACAGGACCATTACCACAAAATGATTGAGCTGTCGTCAGAGGCGAGGAGAGCTTATGAGGTGATGATAGAAAACTTGGACTTGACATCACAAGGAGAACAAGAGAACCAGCTGAGCACTGGGCCACTGCCATCTCCACCAGCCTGCTCAGAATTAGAGGAGCCAGAGTACAGTAAGTGAACAAGTTCCATTCACTGACTGTCAAAAGCTATTTACATTATGCTAAATACTTATGGAATCTGCCATGACTGGAATCTCCTTCAAACATTTCCCTAGGTTAATTTCCATTTAGCTACATTTCTTGGCGACGCATGGGTGGCCTGATCTGGGCTTAGAACAGTTAGTGTAAACTCTGTCTTACCTGATAAGAAAAACAGTTGTTTCTCTGCCCTAGTTTATGTAAGGTGAGGTACTAACTGAAGGACTGCTCAATGATTGTTTATTTTCTCTAAATCCTTTTTTCCCCCAGTAAAACTGTGGAAGAAAATGCTGGAGAAGGAATGCAATCACACGTTTTTAAACTTCGAGGAGCAGTTTAGCTCCGTCCCCAGGGCCAGTGACTGTCAAGAACAGATGGATGAGAAGAGTTGATGATGGACACTGCCTAAAAACCCACTTGATGCCAGCGCTGACTATCAGTCCTGAAGGAAATACTTGATGGCACACTATAGCACGATTAACCCCATGTTGTATCGCAAATGGCACCCTATTCCTTATAGGGAATATTGTACCATTTCAGATGCTGACAGATCAAAATTGATCTATTTCCTGGGACCAAACCAATCACTAGAAGTGACCCTTCAGCATTTATTTACACTGCTCCATGATTGAGTATGCAGAACAATTTGAGCTAAGTTTGTTTACCTAATGTGCCTATATAAAATAGAATCAAAGTATACTTTATCTGTGAATGTTAGATGAGCGACATGACCTCCAGTTTTTTTCTGAACCAATGGAAATGCCACAAACTGTTTTGTTTGCTTGTGTTCAAATTAGGCATTATTTCCTTTGTCAATCATGTGTGTACTTACTGTATAAGGTTGATATTCAGTGAGGCTACACCAGTCAACAAATGTCTGCTGTCATATACACTGATATGAACTTTGGTCTTTGACATTAGCCAAACTAAATTATAATTTTATTCTTAAGAGACAATGTTTTGTCTTTAAATAATTGTCAATACCTAATGAAGCTGATATAATTTACTTTGTTGTAATAAAGACATTCATGTGCAATACTTTAATAGCATTTTTATTATGGTTCAGTGATTAATAATGATCTGAAGTGATGTATTTTTACGTTCTATTCCTTCTGATGATTCATTTTGACTGGGACTAGTGTCAATGCAGTAAAACCGCCCCCAAATCAAAATGATCAAAGCTGTACAACAAATCAGTTATTCTTGTTTAAAGCAATTACAATGAAAAAATGTATTCACCAAATGTCTTAACCAAAACTATCCATATTCAAGAGTTGAGTGAGTTTGCAACCTGTGGTGAGTTTCTCAAATACATTAATCAGAAAATACCATTTATCCAGTCACTATACAGTACATACAAAAACAATATCCTGAGGAAGTCAATTCCCACAATCCCGAGTATTAAAAAAATAATGTAATTTCAGACAATTACATTTTATAAAGTGTGATGACAGGCTCCACATAACCATTAGATCCTATATGCACTCCCTCTTTTGCAGGCACTGTCATATTAGGTTTACATGGCTTCTGTTGGAGACATTTCTCTGAATGATTGCCTCTTACCTTACAGGAAGTGCAATTGAGGGGGACCGTTTCTTTCTTGAGCAGCACTATAGTATCATTCTCCACCACACTCACTTTGCTATAGTCCTCCTGCTTCTTATTCATCTCGGGTACCTGCACCTGTAGGCCTATGCTCTTTGTCCACCTCTGAACCTCCCCACAACCAATGGCCTTCGAGTGAGTCACAATATTCTGTGATGACAAATGTTTGTCATCACAGTTTGATTGGCTCTTGACCACTGTTTCCTTGTAGTCTAGATGTCTGGCTAAGCTGTCCCAGAGATCTTTATGATGGCTTAAAGATCGATACTTGCTGGAAACAGGCGCTCGCTTTGGCGTTTCAGTAACATTGTTGAATGGCCTCTTCTGAGGACATGGATGAGATGTAACGTCAGTGGACAGGCTCTTGGTCTTCCTATAAGTAGATTCAAGCCCCTCAGAATAACCCTGTTCCACCATCTCTCTTTCAACTTTTACTTCATTATTAGCCTTCATCAAAAGGCTGTGGTTATAGCAACCATGATCTATGGAGTTCTTTGTCCTTGTTCGTCCATTCTGAAGATCTAGTGTCACCTGTTCACTATCAAACACCAGCAGATAGTCCACCTGCGGGTCCTTAGTGGATATGGTGGGAGGAAAGCTCTGGTTGATCAGAGAGCTTAAAATGTCCTCGGACCGCCCACTCTGGAAGAGAGAGTTGCATAAGATGAACAATACTGGAAGAGGGAAATATTAACATGTAGACCTGCATGTCTAAATTCATGCTCTGAATAATTTGTGTGTTTAGTGGCTGTGATGTCTGGTGGTTGGGAGAAGAGCAAAAGAAGAATTTAGTATAAGATAGACAAGTATATTGCACTTTACCTTGAGGAGTTGTGTATCTAGTCCTGATATCTTTGGACCAGGAACAGGAGGCAGAAGACAGTGCTTCACACTAGGACAAAAAAAGAGTTAATTGTACTCACAATTTGAATATATTATGGATCGTTTGAAAATAAAACTGAAAATATTCTGTTTAAGGAAAATATATACTATTTTCTCTTCATGGCCAGGGTGAAGGTAACAAGCAGGATTATAAAAGCAGAAAAGACGGTGACCACAATCCAGATCGATCGCTCCTTCAGAATGTCTACAAAACACATGGGAGAGAACCGCTTCAGACTGAATTTCAAATGCATACTGTATATCAGGGTTGCGTTCAATTCAGATGTAATTGAGAATGCCTCATGAATTCCAATTCAATCATTGAGTTTGAATTGAAGTAGTAAACAGGATACAGAATTGCAATTCAAATTTAATTAAAGGAAATATAATTTAATTCAGTGAAATTAAAATGCCTATTCTATATAAGGTGCAATCTACACAAATATACATCTTGTACATAAAACATGTCATTATATACAATACCAGTCAAAAGTTTGGACACACCTACTCATTCAATGGTTTTTCTTTATTTTGACTATTTCCTACATTGTAGAATAATAGTGAAGACATCAAAACTATGAAATAATACATATGGAATCATGTAGTAACCAAAAAGGTGTTAAACATAGCCTGTTTACTTGGTTTAGATTTTGAAATCAAGTAGCTGACCTCTTGGTATTCTCTCAACCAGCTTCATGAGGTAGTCACCTGGAATGCATGTCAATTAACATGTGTGCCTTGATAAAAGTTAATTTGTGGAATTTCTTTCCTTCTTAATGCGCTGATGAAACTGGTTCTCATGAGAACCACCACAGGAAAGGAAGACCCAGGGTTACCCTTGCTGCAGAGGATACGTTCATTAGACTTACCAGCCTCAGAAATTGCAGCCATAATAAATACTTCAGAGTTCAAGTAACAGACACATCTCAACATCAACTGTTCAGAGGAGACTGCATGAAATCAGGCCTTCATGGTCGAATTGCTGCAAAGAAACCACTACTAAAGGACACCAATAAGAAGAAGAGACTTGCTTGGGCCAAGAAACACGAACAATGGACATTAGGCCACTGAAAATCTGTCCTTTGGTCTGATGCGTCCAAATGTGAGATTTTTGGTTCCAACCGCTGTGTCTTTGTGAGACGCAGAATAGGTGAACAGATGATCTCTGCATGTATGGTTTCCACCATGAAGGAGGAGGTGTGATGGTGTGGGGGTGCTTTTCTGGTGACACTGTCAGTGATTCATTTAGAATTTAAGGCACACTTAAATGTGCCTTAAGTGGCTACCACAGCAGCATGGCTACCACAGCATTCAGCAGCGACACGCCATCCCATCTGGTTTGTGCTTAATGGGACTATCATTTGTTTTTCAACAGGACAATGACCCAACATACCCCCAGGCTGTGTAATGGCTATTTAACCAAGAAGGAGAGTGAATGCTGCATCAGATGACCTGGTCTCCACAATCACCCGACCTCAACCCAATTGAGATGGTTTGAGATGAGTTGGACCGCAGAGTGAAGGAAAACCAGCCAACAAGTGCTCAGCATATGTGGGAACTCCTTCAAGACTGTTGGAAAAGGATTCCAGGTGAAGCTGGTTGGGAGAATGCCAAGAGTGTGCAAAGCTGTCATCAACGCAAAGGGTGGCTATTTTGAAGAATATAAAATATATTTTGATTTGTTTAACACTTTTTTGGTTACTACATGACTCCATAGTTTTGATGTCTTCACTATTATTCTAAAATGTAGAAAATAGTAAAAAATAAAGAAAAACCCTTGAATGAGTAGGTGTGTCCAAATGTTTGACTGGTACTGTATATGCATCTAAAATATTGTTGAAACATTTGATTTTCAGGACAAACTATTACATTTAATGATTAAGAATAACAAAACCTGTATACAAATATTATATTTAATTAATCACCTAAATCTTCCCAGAATGCATTAGTTTAACCCTCAAGTTGACCATAAAGCCTTTAAAAAGAAGCCAAACAAAAAAATGGTTTGTGGAAATACACTGCTCAAAAAAATAAAGGGAACACTTAAACAACACAATGTAACTCCAAGTCAATCACACTTCTGTGAAATCAAACTGTCCACTTAGGAAGCAACACTGATTGACAATAAATTTCACATGCTGTTGTGCAAATGGAATAGACAAAAGGTGGAAATTATAGGCAATTAGCAAGACACCCCCAAAAAAGGAGTGATTCTGCAGGTGGTGACCACAGACCACTTCTCAGTTCCTATGCTTCCTGGCTGATGTTTTGGTCACTTTTGAATGCTGGCGGTGCTCTCACTCTAGTGGTAGCATGAGATGGAGTCTACAACCCACACTAGTGGCTCAGGTAGTGCAGCTCATCCAGGATGGCACATCAATGCGAGCTGTGGCAAGAAGGTTTGCTGTGTCTGTCAGCGTAGTGTCCAGAGCATGGAGGCGCTACCAGGAGACAGGCCAGTACATCAGGAGACGTGGAAGAGGCCGTAGGAGGGCAACAACCCAGCAGCAGGACCGATACCTCCGCCTTTGTGCAATGAGGAGCACTGCCAGAGCCCTGCAAAATGACCTCCAGCAGGCCACAAATGTGCATTTCAGACAGAAATAGCCTTTAAGTGGGGAAAAATTAATTCTGATTGGCTGGGCCTGCCTCCCCAGTGGGTGGACCTATGCCATCCCAGGCCCACCCATGTCTGCGACCCTGCCAAGTCATAAGAAATTCATAGGGCCTAATTTATTTATTTAAATTGACTGATTTCCTTATAATGAACTGTAACTCAGTAAAATCTTGAAATTGTTGCATATTGCGTTTAGATTTCTGTTCAGTATATCTTGCTGGGAGGGGTTCATCAGGACGACTGTGTCTTGTCTTTGGCATCATTAAATTGAAGACTTATTTTATCAAATCAATTCTCTGTAATTATTATTACGTGATTAAACTAATCATGTAAATGTAATTAACTAGGAAGTCAGGGCACCAAGGAAAATCTTCAGATTACAAAATTATAATTTTCCTAATATAACTCTTCAGATATTTCAATATCTGATCAATTAGTCTTCTAATTAATGAATTATTCTTTACCTCACGTTAGTCTCATTACAAACGTCGTAAATTGTTGGTTATCTGCACGAACCCAGCCTTTACTATGAATCATCCATACACCAATTGTCTTAATCATTTATTTACTAACTAACTAAATAATCACAGAAATGCATAAACAAACAAACAGTAGATATGGTTACAATGAAATGATAGGGGAGGTTCCCTAGTGGGCTAAGCCGATATGGCGGCTTGGTGGACAAAGGGAAGTGGGTGTGGACTGAGAAGGGCGGGAATTACAAGAGTCACTACACAGTTGATAATTATATTGATTGAAATGCTAATACTTTGCACATGAACGCTCACTCATTCGGGAATAATTCACTCATTCGGGAATAATAGTAGCCAATGCTCCACGTGGTTCGGTTAGGAATTGAACAACCATTACACCCTTAGCTTATACTGAGGTTTTTGTGGTCTTTACTCAAACCTGTGATCGAGGTACGCATGGTCTAAAGAGGATTTCTCCAGGTCGGGGTTTTATTCGGAACAGTAGAAAAGGGGTGTCCCATGAGCCAGATCATGTCTGTGCTCACGGGGGCGGGCCAATGACTTAGTTAAACTTTGAAGGGAATACAATTCTCTCATGTTAATGGTTCAAAATGACATTACATAATTTCACAAATAGTTTCATCTTTACTCATTCTTTTATACTATAATTAGATGAAAATCTCATAACGGAGACTCTTGTATAAACAGAGTTATGGTAATGTGTCTGTATTGTCTTTCAATGAGGTCACAACATGAAACAAAATGGACCGGTCGTAGCTGGCTTCTCCACCGACCGGTTACACATTCTCCAAAACATGGATATTGTTCAGTTCTCAAGTTCTGTGATGTAGAATAAGTTCCTTTGTTCTACTGTGAAACTCTCTCTCTGTATACTGCCTGGCCATGAGGAGAGTCTCCTCTAGGAATTTGCAACCTGAGATAACAGAACCTGGGTGCAGGGGAAAGAGAGAGGTGGTGAGAGAGGGGGATGGTACTCGCTATACCCAAAGAGGGCCACGTCATGACAACTGACTGAACCAAATCCATTAGTCTCCACTTGACTCTCAGCTGCGCAACATACAATTTGTGCACCAGGCGTGCAGGCCAGCTGTAACGGATTACATTTACGTTACTTTCTAAATGTAATCTTTTACAGTTACTGTACGAAAGGCTGTGAACTATTTGTATTTAATCATATTAGCAATGTTAGTTCATCATATACGAGCTGTAACTCACCGGTGAAGTGGAGCAGAGCATGCTGGGCGATCTCAAGCTCAGAGAAGAAGATCAGCTCGAGAGAAGTCAAGTGAGAGAAAGTTCCAGCCATCCTTGCGTTTTCCCACCAGTTAGTTTTCAATGTGTTAGCCAAGGACAGTGTGCGTCCTTATTGATACGCAAGTACATATTTATACATTTCAGGACGACTGACTTAAAACCTAGTGGTTAAACACGGAAGTAGTTCCAATAGTTTTTTCACGTTGGGGATTTATCAAAACAACCCAACCAAGCCGCACTGCTTCTTGACACAATGCCCACTTAACCCGGAAGCCAGCCGCACCAATGTGTCGTAGGAAACACCGTACACCTGGCGACCGTGTCAGCGTGCACTGCTCCCGGCCCGCCACAGGAGTCGCTAGTGTGCGATGGGAAAAGGACATCCTTGCCGGCCAAACCCTCCCCTAACCTGGACGACGCTGGGCCATTTGTGTGCCGCCCCATGGGTCTCCCGGTCGCAGCTGGCTGCGACTTGAACCCAGAATCTCTAGTGGTACAGCTAGCACTGCAATGCAGTGCCTTAAACCACTGCATCACTCGGGAGGCCCACGCATACTCAGGCTGACTGGCTTTCGTTCAGGCAAATGAGAAATAAGTGCACACAGGTTATCCGGAAGGCCAAAGTAAGTTACTTTAAGGAGCAGTTCTCTCTGTGGGTCTAACCCCAAGAAATTCTGGAAAACAGTTAAAGACATGGAGAATAAACCCTCCTTCTCACAGCTGCCCATGTCCCTTAATGTTGATGTGGTTGTTACTGACAAGGAGCACATGGCTGAGGTCTTTAATCACCACTTCAGTCAGGATTCCTATTTGACTCAGCCATGCCTCATTGCCCGTCCAACATTTCCTCATCTCCCACCCCTTCTAATGCAACTAGCTCTAATGCTCCTCCCTCCCCTTCCCCACTACAAAGTTTCTCCCTGCAGGCAGTCACTGAGTCTGAGGTGCTAAAGGACCTCCTTAAACTTTACCCCAAAAAACAATCTGGGTCAGATGGTTTGGATCGTTTCTTCTTTAAGATTGCAGCCCCTAATATCGCCAAGCCTGTATCTGACCTTTTAAACCTGTCTCTCCTCTCTGGGGTAGTTCCCGTTGCTTGGAAGGCAGCCATGGTGCGTCCTCTATTTAAAAGGGAGAGATCGGGCTGATCCTAACTGTTATAGGCCAATTTCCATTTTGCCCTGTTTATCAAAAGTGTTGGAAAAACTTGTCAATAATCAACTGACTGGCTTTTTTTATGTCTATAGTATTCTCTCTGGTATGCAATCTGGTTTCTGCTCAGGTTATGGATGTGTCACTGCAACCTTAAAGGTCCTAAACGATGTCACAATTACCCTTGATTCTAAGCAATGTTGTGCTGATATTTTTATTGACTTGGCCAAAGTTTTTGATACAGTAAACCATTTCATTCTTTTGGGCCGGCTAAGGAGTATTGGTGTCTGAGGGGTCTTTGGCCTGGTTTGCTAACTACCATATCAAAGTCTCCAAGGGAATACCCCAAGTCTCGATCATAGGACCCTACGCACTGCTCAATTTGCATCAACAACATAGTACAGGCAGTAGGAAGCGCTCTCCTCCATTTATATGCAGATGATACAGTCTTATACTCAGCTGGCCCTCCCTGGATTTTGTGTTAAACACTCTACAACAAGCTCTCTGCCCTTAACCCTTGTTCTGAACACCTCCAAAACAAAGGTCATGTGGTTTGGTAAGAAGAATGGCCCTCTCCCCACCAGTGTGATTACTGCCTCTGAGGGTTTAGAGCTTGAGGTAGTCACCTCATACAAGTACTTGGGAGTATGGCTAGATGGTACACTGTCTATGGGCCTCCCGTGTAGTGCAGCGGTCTAAGGCATCACTACAGACCCGAGTTCGATCCCAGGCTGTGTCGCAGCCGGCCACGAACACAAGAGACCCAGGAGGCGGCGCACAATTGGCCCAGCGTCGTCCGGTTTAGAGGGTTTGGCTGGCCGGGATGTCCTTGTCCCTTAGTGCTCTTGTGGCGGGCCGGGTGCATGCACGCTAACTTCGGTCGCCAGTTGTGTTTTCTTCCAACACATTGGGGCGGCTGGCTTCCGGGTTAAGCGAGCAGTGTGTCAAGAAGCAGTACGGTTTTGCAGGGTCATGTTTCGGAGGATGCATGGCTCCTGAACTTCACCTCTCCAGAGTCCGTACGAGAGTTGCAGCGATGGGAAAAGACTACCTACCAATTGGATATCACGAAATTGGGGAGAAAAAGGGGTAAAAAGTACAACAAAAATAAATAAAAATAAAAGCTGCAGGCTAAGGTTAAATCCAGACTTGGTTTCTATCGTAATCGCTCCTCTTTCACCCCAGCTGCTGAACTAACCCTGATTCAGATGACCATACTACCCATGCTAGATTACGAAGACATAATTTATAGATCGGCAGGTAAGGGTGCTCTCGAGTGGCTAGATGTTCTTTACCATTCGGCCATCAGATTTGCCACCAATGCTCCTTATAGGACACATCTCTGCACTCTATACTCCTCTGTAAACTGATGATCTCTGTATACCCGTCGCAAGACCCACTGGTTGATGCTTATTTATAAAACCCTCTTAGGCCTCACTCCCCCCTATCTGAAATACCTACTGCAGCCCTCATCCTCCACATACAACACCCGTTCTGTTAAAAGTTCCCCAAAGCACACACATCCCTGGGTCGCTCCTCATTTCAGTTCGCTGCAGCTAGCGACTGAAACAAGCTTTTAAAAAAAAACACTCAAACTGGACAGTTTTATCTCAATCTCTTCATTCAAAGACTCAATCATGGACACTTACTGACAGTTGTGGCCTCTTCATGTGATGTATTGTAGTGTCTACCTTCTTGCCTTTGTGCTGTTGTCTGTGCCCAATGTTTGTACCATGTTTTGTGCTGCTACCATGTGTTTCTACCATATTGTCATGTGTTGTTGCTACCATGCTGGGTTGTCATGTGTTGCTGCCATGTTATGTTGTTGTCTTAGGGCTCTCTTTATGTAGTGTTGTGGTGTCTCACTTGTCATGATGTGTGTTTTGTCCTATATTTTTAATCCCAGCCCCCGTCCCACAGGAGGCCTTTTTTGGTAGGCCGTCATTGTAATAAGAATTTGTTCTTAACTGACTTGCCTAGTTAAATAAATTAAAAAGGTGTTTATGTCTGAAGATGCACTCTGCGACGATAATGTCAAATTTATGGTTACGCTAACTAGTAGTTTCTACTGCGAGCTAGCTACTGTGAGCTGTCTAGCTCTGTTGTGGTTGTCATTATTTCAGACATTTAACCCTGTATTTGTATTGGATAATTTCCCCCCGTGCGTCATTTATATGCCCTGCAATTGTATAGGTGTATGGTACATCATTATATTACATTTCACTGTTTAAAGGTATTCAAGTTCATTGTGCAGTTGTAGCCCTGTACTGAAAATGATGGCCCTATGCTTTGTAGTACAGTTGAAGTCGGAAGTTTACATATACCTTAGCCAAATACATGTGAACTCAGTTTTCACAATTCCTGACATTTAATCCAAGTAAAAATTGTCTTAGGTCAGTTAGGATCACCACTTTATTTTAAGAATGTGAAATGTCAGTATAATAGCAGAGATTATGATTTATTTCAGCTATTATTTCTTTCATCACATTCCCAGTGGGTCAGAAGTTTACATAGACTCAATTAGTAGTTGGTAGCATGGCCTTTAAATTGTTTAACGTGGGTCAAACGTTTCGGGTAGCCTTCCACAAGCTTCCCACAATAAGTTGGGTGAATTTTGGCCCATTCCTCCTGACAGAGCTGATGTAACTGAGTCAGGTTTGTATGCCTCCTTAAAATCGCACACGCTTTTTCAGTTCTGCCCACAAATTTTCTATAGGATTGAGGTCAGGGCTTTGTGATGGCCACTCCAATACCTTGACTTTGTTGTCCTTAAGCCATTTTGCCACAACTTTGGAAGTATGCTTGGGGTCATTGTCCATTTGGAAGAACCATTTGCGACCTAGCTTTAACTTCCTGACTGATGTCTTGAGATGTTGCTTCAATATATCCACTTAACTGTCCTCTCTCATGATGCCATCTATTTTGTGAAGTGCACCAGTCCCCTCCTGCAGCAAAGCACCCCCACAACATGGTGCTGCCACCCCTGTGCTTCACAGTTGGGAGGGTGTTCTTCGACATGCAAGCTTCCCCCTTTTTCCTCCAAACATAATGATGGTCATTATGGCTAAACAGTTATATTTTTGTTTCATCAGACCAGAGGACATTTCTCCAAAAAGTACGATCTTTGTCCCCATGTGCAGTTGCAAACCGTAGTCTGGCTTTTTTATGTCGGTTTTGGGCAGTGGCTTCTTCCTTGCTGAGCGGCCTTTCAGGTTATGTCGATATAGGACTTGTTTTACTGTGGATATAAATGCTGTTTCCTCCAGCATCTTCACAAGGTCCTTTGCTGTTGTTCTGGGATTGATTTGCACTTTTCACACCAAAGTACGTTCATCTCTAGGAGGCAGAACGAGTCTCCTTCCTGAGCGGTATGATGGCTGCGTGGTCCCATGTTTATTATTTGGCACAGCCAGTCATAAAATCTGATTTTAAACCTAACCCTAACCACACTGCTAACCTTAATGCCTAACCCTAACTTTAAATTGAGACCACAAAGCAAATTATTATTTAATTTTTTTACAATATAGCCAATTTTGACTTTGCAGCTGGCCCATCTAATGGAGATCACTCAGTTCTGCCTCAAAGACAAGACTCATCCCAATAACGTCAACCTACCTGCTTAAGAGGCCTTAGAAGAAGACAACAAATGTATATTAGCAATTGAACGACATCTATTGTAGGAAAAATTAATGTCAAATTTTACATAGCTGGCCATAAATTGATGTTGTATTTTTCTTTATGGGTTGGTTATGTAGGCTTCTTCTAACCCATTGCTTTCTACTACAGATAATAATATGATTAAATTATATCTTTACATTAAAAACCAAAGTCTGTCAGATTTCCAGTCATTCCAATTAATTTAATAGCCCTTGATCTTCAAGAATAGGACTTGGAAATACAGATAAACCAAATTGTTTTACCTGAGCATAACCCCAAAACTAAGGACTAATTAGCCTACTCTGTTAATGATTTTGTTGTCATCGAGGACTGATTTGGCTCATTGATTCGAGTTGAAAAAGGAATGCTGCTCTAAAAATGGCATGCTTTGAGCACTCCCGAAAAGTGCCATTTGCATGTGAAAAATGTATGCCATATGCTGCATTTGCTATAGGCCTATTGTTTACCTTTTTGTTGGTGACACTTTGAAATCTCGATAATTTGCAGCTGTTTAAGTCTATCAAAAGTGCACCAGTTTTAGCATGTGTCTGTTAGGCCTATGGACATTTTATTTTTGAATCAGCACAAATTAGATTGAGCAATAAAAGCCCCACTTGTGGTGTTCTTAAATTACATTTGTTTGTGACAGTATGGAGCACAATACCACGGGGCAGTTTAGAAGGGAGGAACTCAAACTTTTATTTGATAGGCTGGGTGGGATCCGCACTACCACGGCAGCTGTTGCAAAACCTTTCTTAAATGGAAGCAAACGGAACGGGGAGGGACCTACCTGAATTTTTCCAATAGAAACTCTTGTTTTGCTTAAACGGTAAACGGTTTCCGTAATGAATACACCCCTGGTCACAAAAACAATGATTGATAGGCAGTTTAAACTTCTTCAATTCAACCATTATTGGGTTGAAATACACATATGTACATTTGTGAACAGCCATCCACAGCAATCAGTCTCCGTAAAGATCAAATTGACAAATGAGAGCAGTAGTGTGATTCACACCAATGCCCTATGTAGCCTAGATATTAATAAATGCTATCCGTGTCTCCTATATGCTACACGACTGCTACACCATTGGAAGACATAGCTTGGACGTTAGCCTATTCCTGCTCTTTTCTCGCAATCCATCAAACAAATTTGGTGTGTCATCAGTGGTCTCTGACTTATAGAAAGGTGTCACATTATTTTTGCAAACATCCTTACTGAATTTTAAAAAGTTATCCTAGAAGTAATCATGACGTTTTTCAAAAGTATCTGCAATCTGAATACAATTTTTTGCTGGTAACGTAACGGGTTACAGTTACAGTTCAAATGTGATCCGTTACTCCCCTACCCTGCAGACGTGTTCGTATAGCCTCTCCCAATTTCAACTCATGAGTTGAATAAGAGTCAGTTCCAAAATTCTGAATTGAGCACAACGCTGCTGTATATCAACAGTAAGTATTGTATGTCCAAGTATGTTCACTATGCACTTTCTGCTTATCTGAAATTCTCTTACTGGTGGACACTTAACCTTGATCCCATCTGTCCATCAACCACCTTGGATGCCACAAAGTGGTGCAGTAAGGACCAAGATAGAACCATTGAGCTCTGCAACTTATTGAGGGAAATAAAAGAATCAGACAAAATCTTACAGTCAGGGACCTCTGTGTGTGTAGTGGTGCTCCACTCGCTCCAGAGGCTATGGTCTAGTTTACAGCGAAGCTGGACCATGTAGACCTCTCCTGGATGCAGACTGTAGATGATCAACTGGGTCTGCTTCCCTGAGGCATACTCCTATAAAGACAAATGTAAGGAAACTAAGAGCCTGGACCTGACCAACTGTTTATATATAACATCAACTAAATGGAAACTAAACAGTTAATAAATAAGTTTACATTTCTAACTTGACCCTCACGGAGTAAACTACAATGAGAGTAAAATAAAAAACAGGGAATTTATCAAATGTATCTCTTTTTGCCTTGTCTGTCTACTCTATAGAGTAACCCATCCACACACACCTCCCACTCGCTCTCCTTCTTATTCTGTCGTTTCACCCGTAGTTGGTAGGTAAGAGTGATCCAGCCAGAGCGCGTGTCGGCCTCGTGAGGGGGCTCCCATTTCACCAGGAGGTGTGGACTCTCCTCAGTCTCTACCACAGACACTGTCACATTCTCTGGGGCATTGGGCTGGACTGCATGAAGCACAGATAGAACACAATTCATTTCTGTAGGGCTCCAATAGGCTTGATCCATATTCAGTAAGTTCTATATCAGGGATGGGCAACTGAAGGCCTTCTGTAGACTCGCAGATTGTGGAGACCTCAGTCGGGGTCTCAACTTACTGTTGACAATTGGAATAGTAGAATACACATGGTGCAATTTCGAAATGTGGTTGTGCATCAGCAGCTTTTCTCTTATGTCATTCACTGACAGTCGCTCAATTAACCCATGTCAGCTAAAATGTTTTAGATTTGTAAATTAGTCTAGCCAGCTATCTAAACTTGTAGTAACCATGGTCGAATTACCAACCGGGGGGCCCCCCATTGATTTTGTTTATCACTATCACTCAGATATCATATAAAAAACTGCAAACATTTCTCTTCACCCTATGGCAAAATATGTAGAATTGCAGGAAATTAGTTGTAAAACAGCACATTTTCCTCTCTGCCCCATGGCAATATGAGTAGAATTGTATGAGTTATCAAATTACGAAATCGTCTCTGCCCCATGGCAAAATATGTAGAATTGCCACGAACTTCCTTCAAAACTGCAAAATGTTCTCTACGCCCCATGGCAAAATGTGTAGCATTACAGGAAATGAACTTTAACGTTCCCTCCGCTGTCAATTTCCAAAAGGCTAGGGCCGGCTCTGACTGCATACAGTATGCGGGTATGGATGTGGGTACACAAACCCGCAAGTCCCTGCAGCCCCTCGTGATGAGTTCAGATGTTTTGCCCATCCCTGCTCTATATAGACATAAGAATGGATGTTCGCTCAAACATATGCAAATCAAATCAGGTTTTATAAATGTAAAATCTAAACATAGTAATATTTTGTTTTCCTGTTTTTCAATGAATTGTTTATTTTTTGGTCATAATGGAGTAGATCCAGCCACATGTCAATAAAGTATCACATCAATAACTAAATTTGTTTTCTTTGCATTTATCCAATGCTAAAACAAACAACAAGTAAGCCAGAGTCTACACAGTCGGGTCGAGAGCATGTAATCACATACTACAAGATATGAAACATGATCTAAGTTGTGCACAGGACCCAAACCAGTTCATCCTCATTCTAGTCCAGTAAGTTCAGGTGGTTCCTGTGTCCAAACCAGTCAGTGAGTATTTTTCTATTCTCCCAAGTTGATCTCAGGGATACTTCTTTACAGTAAATTGACATATGGTGACTGATGAATATTCTACTGTAGGTTTGTGTGCTGCAAGCTCTGCTACCTAAAGTGTCAACTAATTAAAAAACTAATGTTAATACATGAATGAACGGTTGATTATTTCTAACACCAGTAGAGCAGTTTACCAATATACATAACATCCACCTCCAGCGGGTCAGAGACAGTGCTGCCCAGAGAGTTGATGGCCACCACTGTGATGTTGTAGTTGACCCATATAGAGGTGTGGCTCTTGTTGAAGAAGCACGAGTTGCTCCCTGCAGCTTGGTAATCTGGACACTCGTACATTCCATCGGAGCTGCACAAAGACAAACAAGACCTTTTCTGACATTCATAGGGGTGAATGCTGGTGATGTGTGCTGGTGCGGGCATCACAGTAAACTTGCATTACATCAATGTAGATAAATACAACACGTGAACACTCAAGGCTGTTTTGCAATGCAGGGCTGATTGGGGCTGTCAGAGGTAACTCACCAACAAAGTTGTGTACTCAGTTGACTGATCTTGCACGTGATAAGTATGGAGACTGAGCTAGTACTTTTCTACAGTCAGTGGATTTCAACGGTGTTCAGTGCTGACACAGGACAGCTTCAGTACACATATCAATAATGTTGAAGCTGGGTAACTAGAACTACCACCATTTAATCATAATAAGAGTGGTCTTGACTCTAGACCTACAAATCAACAGTGGACACAAAAATATAAATTATTAAAATGAGTGCTACGAACTCTTCTTTCTGGTAATAGAGGTGGTGGGTTGTGGGTAGTCCTCCATCAAAACCAGGGTCCCACCGGCATGTAAAGGTCTCCTTCTCAGGGGATCTACAGTTGATGAGCACAGGTTTCCCTGGGTGAGAGATACCTGGGTGCACACACATGCCACAGCTGGACATTAGCGCATGACAATCTACCTGCACATAACATGTTGTGGAACATCTATATTTATATTCCCGAAAAATGTACAAAGACTCCAGCCACCCGAGACATGGACCGTTCTCCCGTGCTCCTGTCCGGCAGGCGGTACCGGTGTATCAAGGCTCAGACCAACAGACTTCTAAACAGCTTCTATCCCCCTAGCCGTAAGACTGGTAAATGGTTAACAACTACTGCTAAAATAATTTTTGGTAAATGGTTAACAACTACTGCTAAAATTATTTTTGATTAGATGTATAACTACCACTACAATACTGTTAATTGATTATTGATTGCGATTACCATTAGCTTCAATCTATTTATCCTGTTACTAGTGACTATTACTCCTGTTCACATTTAATGTTGCCATTAATATATTACCATAAGTATTTATATATTCCTGCTACTAGTCACTTTTTAGCCCTGTTTACATGTACACTGAGTGTACAAAACATTAAGAACACCGGCTCTTTCCATGACGCAGACTGACCAGTTGAAAGCAATGAGTCCTTATTGATGTCACTGGTTAAAACCACTTCAACCAGTGTAGATGAAGGGGAGGAGACAGGTTAAAGAAGGATTTTTAAGCCTTGAGACAATTGAGACATGGATTGTGTATGTGAGCCATTCAGAGGGTGAATGGGCAAAACAAAAGATTTGTGCCTTTGAACAGGGTAGGTGCAAGAACTGCAACACTGCTGAGTTTCACACTCAACAGTTTCCTGTGTGTATCAAGAATGGTCCACCACCCAAAGGACATCCAGACAACTGTGGAAAGCCTTGGAAACATGGACCAGCATTCCTGTGGAATGCTTTCAACACCTTGTAGAGTCCATGCCCTGACAAACTGAGGCTGTTCTGAGGGCAAAAGGGGTGAAACTCCATATTAGGAAGGTGTTCCTAATGTTTGGTATACTCAGAGTATATCTGCCTATCATGCCTACACTGACACTCTTGCACACACACACACAAACCCACTAATTTTAATGTTTTTTTTATTTAACTAGGCAAGTCAGTTAAGAACAAATTCTTATTTACAATGACAGCCTACCCCGGCCAAACCCAGACGATGCCGGACCGATTGTGCGCCACCCTATGGGACTCCCAACCACGGCCGGATGTGCTGGAACCTGGATTCGAACCAGGGACTGCAGTGACACACTGAGATGCAGTGCTCTTAGCCCACTGCACCACTCGGGCACAATATTGTTTACATTGTTTATTATTAATACTGGGAGTGAACACCTACAGGAGGGTAGCTCTCCAGGAATAGAGTGGGAGTGAAAACCTACAGGAGGGTAGCTCTCCAGGAATAGGGTTGGAGAGCCCTGATCTAAAGATGGTGAATCATCTTTAGAGCAGTGGGGAGAAAGCCTCAATCTGCTCCACACTGATTTTTTTCAGTGGGTAAAAAAAGGCCATCTAATAATTTGGCCAGGTAAAAATGTATTTGAACACGCATTTCACCATCTGACATAATGGCAGCCTTTTGGGCTTTACACATTTTGAACAAAGAGCGATTTGGGAGCCAAATGAGCCGGCTCAAAGACTCGGAATGCCCATCACTACAGAGCAGGCTCAACTGTCGAGAGGGGTAACGGGGAAATCATTCAAAAAATGACATGCCCTCCTAAATCTGGTTCTGTTTGTGATATTAAGATTCTAACAATGACACTGTTTATATAGACTTATTTACTGTATTACTCTTTAAAATTGGTAGAGTAATTAAACATTTACATTTGTCTTGAGTCATTAGGATGCCCTCTGTCTTTCTAGTGTTAATATACACAATCAAAGAAAGACATACATTTTAATTTAGGAAGGTAATAAAAAGCATAGGCCTACAAGACAATTTATTTCAAAATAACAGAATAGCATGTTTTGAGTTATTTACCTGTGCTTAGTAGCCAAGGCCATATCAATAATGAAATCAACTTGTTAGTTTAGCAGACATCACAGGCCCTGCCCTACAACAGTCAACACACATATTTTACAGTAAGTGTATAATGGAATAACAGAAGAATATTTTTCCAAAATGACTACTGCTGATTGTCGACAGTAGCCTACTTACATGAGGAACATGCATGGAGACACAGTTATTCCAGGAAAAAGTAATATTTTGAAACAGAGCAATTTGTTTGGCAAAAATAGGTTCATTAGAAACCTTGGAATCTGCTCTTTCTGATAGGGTATAGCAATCAAAACATCTGGTCTGCATGGACCTCTGTAGGATGATATGGAACAAGTGCTATTTGGGATGCTCCATTCCCTTCTTTGTCAACGCACGCTGGGCATCAGTCTCTTCATTCTCCATTTGACAATTAATAATATTGTCACCCATCAGACTATTGTCAATTTAATCTTGTCTTTAGGCCACATCTATTATTATTTGTGTGAAATAAGTTCCAATATAGTTTAGGTGTATTTTGGACGGGCCAGCTGGGCAGGCAACTATCTTACAGTCAGAAAATACACTAATCTATTTTTAGTATTTCCAGTCTTTTTTCTGTCTGATTCCAATTTACATTTGGTGTCCTGAGGTTTCTTATGACCATTGTTAACATTATGCATGCATTATTTACACAATTGAAATATCAACTTCAGAATGACTCATGGCCATTCAAGTAGTTATAGAATTCCAATGTTCTGCGCTCTAGCTAGCTAGCTGGCTAATTGGTTTGTTCGAATGATACAGCTGGACACCAAACATACAGTAAATTGAAGAGTCGCCTGAAGCTTGAGAGGAATGGGAGATGCAATAGAGCAAGGATGGGCAAACACCAGTCTCAACGTCAACAGTGAAGAGGCAAATCCGGGATGCTGGCCTTCTAGTCAGAGTTGCAAAGAAAAAGCCATATCTCAGACTGGCCAATAAAAATAAAAGATTAAGATGGGCAAAGGAACACACACTGGACAGAGGAACGCTGCCTAGAAGCCCAGCATCATGGAGTCGCCTCTTCAATGTTGACGTTGAGATTGGTGTTTTGCGGGTACTATTTAATGAAGCTGCCAGTTGAGGACTTGAGGCGTCTGTTTCTCAAACTAGACACTAATGTACTTGTCCTCTTGCTCAGTTGTGCACCGGGACCTCCCACTCCTTTCTATTCTGGTTAGGGCCAGTTTGCAATGTTCTAAAAAAGGCCAGTTTTATTGCTTCTTTAAAATCAGGACAACAGTTTTCAGCTGTGCTAACATAATTGCAAAAGGGTTTTCTAATGATCAATTAGCCTTTTAAAATTATAAACTTGGATTAGCTAACACAACGTGCCATTGGGACACAGGAGTGATGGTTGCTGATAATTGGCCCCTGTACGCCTATGTAGATATTCCAATAAAAAAAAAGCTGTTTCCAGCTATAAAAGTCATTTACAACATTAACAATGTCTACACTGTATTTCTGATCAATTTGATGTTATTTTAAATAGACAATTTTTTGTTGTTGCCTTTCTTACAAAAACAAGGACATTTCTAAGTGACCCAAAACATTTGAACGGTAATATATAGACACACCATATACAGTGAGTGTACAAAACATTAGGAACACCTGCTCTTTCCATGATATAGACTGACCAGGTAAATCCAGGTGAAAGCTATGATCCCTTATTGATGTAAAAAATCCACTTCAATCAGTGTTGATGAAGGGGAGGAGACAGGTTAAATAATGATTTTTAAGACAATGTTTTGACAATTGAGACATGGATTATGTTTGTGCCATTCAGAGGGTGAATGGGCAAGACAAAAGATTTAAGTGCCTTTGAATGGGTTATGGTATTAGGAGCCAGGCGCACCGGTTTGTGTGTGTCAAGAACTGCAATGCTGCTGGGTTTTTCCAAGCTCAACAGTTTCCCTAGTGTATCAAAAAAAGAAGAACATCCAGCTAACATCGAGCTAACGGCAGGCCAGTAGTCGAAAACGGGTCATTGATGAAAGAGGACAAAGGAGGCTGACACAAATTGTGAAGAGCAACAGACAGACTACGGTTGGTCAATTGACAGTCCAGTATAACATTGGTGCCCAAAGACCCATAAAATAATGCACAACTCATCGTAGCTTGAGACAAATGGGGTATGGCTGCCAATAACCTTACAGAGTACCACATCTTTCAGCAAAAAAACAAGAAACTGTGGTTGCAGTAGGCAAAAGAACGAAAACATGGGGCACTGGAGAATTGGAAACACATTGCCTGGTTTCTGCAATTTCACTCTGATGGGAGGACTAGAGTATGGAGAAAACCACAGGACTACATTCATCCTCATGGCAGCAGTGTATCCATCTGTAAATTCATTTCAGCACGAGAATGGCCCATGCCACAAGGCTATGATTGTCCAGTAATGGTTCCACGAACATGACAGTGAATTCAGCTTCCTGCAGTGACCTGCCCAGTCACCAGATCTCAGTCCAATTGAGCATCTGTGGGATGAGATGGAGCAAGCTATTCGGAGTAGAGATCCACTACCAGCCAACTTGACACAACCGTGGGGAAGCAATGGAGTCAACATGGGCCAGCATCCCTGTGGAACGCTTTTGACACCTTGTAGAGTCCATGTCCCAACAAATTGAGGCTGGTCTGAGTTCAAAAGGGGGTGCAACTCAACTGTAGGAAGATGTTCCTAATGTTTTGTACACTCAGTGTACAATGCCAACTTAGATTAATACAATATGATCCTCCCCCAAAAAAATGCAATTCCCAAGACTAATATGTTGTTTGTTTGCGATGCAGCAACAGTTACATCCATGCCTTTATTATAGCTTACCAATGCAGTTCAAGACTTCAGAAAGCAGCAACAACAACACCAACGCCCCTCCAACTTCTCCCCACATCTTGCCCCTAACCTCACAGACAGTGATGGTGGGCCCTGGAAAGGGATGTGACATCACATGGCTTAAGTTAAAGCTACAAAAGTCTTGTTTTTACTTGATAAAAAAAAACATATAAAGGGTAAACAATGGCAAACGTGCATAAAGACGGCAGAATTCAGATGTGACGTCATTGTTTTAGCACTATCCAAAGAGTTTTTAAACTATGCCCCACGATATGGTTCAATGTGCCGATAAATCAGCAGTCTATTTTTTAGGTTTCTCATATTACCAGCATCTTGAAGCTAAAATTGGGATAACGTATCATGCCAATGACCATACAAAAAAACAGAGTAACGGAGAGCAATGTACAATACGGCGAACTTAGCAAATCCATAAATAAATAATAAATATCTCCTTTTAAATACACCATTGGCCCCCAAATTAAATGTAACAGATGAGAAAATGCATAATGATTAGACATCAAATTAATTATACATTAACTCATTAACAGCAACATCAATGAAATGCCATTAACCACAAAGTTAAGAAATCCCCCAGTCTTGACATTTTACAAGTAAACACAAGAGAGTGGGATCAAAGATGAGACATCTGGTAATGGACTTTGAGACGGTGTTCAGTTTAAAGCACTGTGAGAGGTAGGGTCCTGTCACTAGGGCCCTTGACTAAGTGATTGTTTTCAGAAGGAAGATACAGGGTCATGTCCGACACACTGCATGTCCGACACACTGCACTGACCCAGAAAGGGGTGTTGAAAGTAGTATAGCTTTCTAAATCCTACACATTTATTTAGTAAACCCTCTTACAATGCATACACACATACTATGTTTCTCTGCATGAAATATTAGCGATGCACTGGAGTAAAATTTGTGGTAGTATGTGAAATGATAAGTTGGACACAAACTTTGCAACCATATTCTTCAGGGCTATATTTCTCCTTTATGTGATCTAAGGAATTTCGCTACTAGTGCAAGAGAGTGCAAAGTCAAATGAAAGAGGAGTTTAAAGAGATCACTAATCACGATCAAGGAGGGATAAGATGAGCATTTAGAATGAGGAGGGAGGCTATTCTTGTACAATTTGGGATCATTTGGCCTAATTTCAAAACACACTTCTGACACTTATGATTAATAACAGCTTAATTTACTTACTGAAACATATTTAGTGTTTAGTACTTTTATCCTGTGTTACCCTGTTGGTAAGTTAATCTTTCTGAGTCTCTGCCCTGATATAAACAACTGAAAGACGAAAGACTAACAACCCAAAACAGTTGATAGAAAAGAGATGTGCCTAAGAATGTTATTGCTGCACCCGTGACCACAAACATTGGCTATGACACTGTGGGTCATTCAAAAGAAAAATAAATACAGGTCAATACAGGTATGACTAACCCAGATCATTTACAAGGTTATGTGATGGTAGTTTCTCAGGGCAACGCTTAGGTGGGTTGTGGAGAGCTGGTGTATGACCTCATAGAAAGTTACTGAATTTGCTTTTGGTGTTGTTCAATATAACATATGGTTGTGAGAAAACATTTGATATTAATAATAAACATTTAGACATTGTTTTTTAAATGCATGTTATCTTAACATACATAAAATGACGTATCCAAGTGTAAATGTTTATTAGTAATATCGTAAGTTTGGCATACTATGTTTTAACTTACATAATGTTGTATTTGAAAAAACATGTACATTTGAGTAAAAAAATGTCAAATGAGTTGCAATGAAAAACGTATGGTACTCACCTAGGTAAAGCACGAATCCACTGGACTCGTGGTTAAAGTGCTGACACAAGAGGTGGGTTCTTGAATTGCATGAATATTTCTTATCTCAACAAATATCACATCTTATTTTGTAGCCTACATTTGTCGAAGCCTCTGCTGCGTTGGAACAATTCACATCGCTACCTGTATAGTCAGAGAGGAAGAGGTTTTGCTCCACCCCAAATCTGCCCAAGGAAATCAACCCACGAAATAAATATGGGGGTCAATGAGGAGAGTGTCGAATTTGGTCAACAAAAAATGTTATTGCAAATTTGCTACATGGAGCTTACTTGATTGAATAGAAGTTTCGTAATGGTGAGGTTGTTATAAATGCACGGATATAAGTGGACGCACGTGGCATCTTGCCAACTTTGGAAAAAAATACTTTAAATCTGGATATCTACTTAGATATTTTAGCATGGACATTGCCATTGAGGGCTTCCAACATTTTGAAGTAGTCAACTAGTTTGGGATTCCTATGAGTTGGGAGCAATCAGCCAATGAAGAAGAAGAAGAAAAATAAACTACTTTAAAATGGAGATAGCCTCAATGGCGCTAACCATGCTCTAGCAGACGCTACAATGGCACAGATTAAAATATGAATCCTCTATCTATCTCTATGGCCCGTTTATCACACGCGTATCTACCCTCATTAGCTAGAATGGTCGCACCTGATCTCGCCTCTTCCCGCCTGGCTTGCATCTTTGAGGACATGTATTTCTATTCTCAGAGCGGTCACTCTATTATCTTGTCAATATAATAGAGAATATTTAATGGAGGTCAAATGAAATAAAATGTTGTTTGTCAAATGCACCGAATACAACAGATGTAGACCTTACAGTGAAACGCTTACTTACAACCCTTAACCAACAATGCAGTTCAAGACAAATAATTAGGAAAATATTTACTAAATAATATTTTTTTAAATAAAAAGTAACACAATAAAATAACAATAACGAGGCTATATACAGGGGGTACCAAGTCAATGTGTGGGGGTACAGGTTAGTCGAGGTAATTTGTACATGTAGGTAGGGGTAACGTGACTATGCATAGATAATAAAGCAGTGTAAAAACAAGGGGGGAGGGGGGATCAATGTAAGTAGTCCAGGTGGCCATTTGATTAATTGTTCAGCAGTCTTATGGCTTGGGGGTAGAAGCTGTTAAGGAGCCTTTTGGACCTAGACGTGGTGCTCCGGTACCGCTTGACGTGCGGTAGCAGAGAGAACAGTCTATGACTTGGGTGAATGGCGTCTTTGACAATTTTTGGGGGCCTGGATGGCAGGAAGCTTGGCCCCAGTGATGTACTGGGCTGTACACACTACCATCTGTAGCGCCTTACGGTCGATGCCGAGCAGTTTCCATACCAGGCAGTGATGCAACCGGTCAGGATGCTCTCGGTGGTGCTTTTGAGGATTTCGGGACCCATACCAAATCTTTTCAGTCTCCTAAGGGGGAAAATGTGTTGTCATGCCCTCTTCACGACTGTCTTGGTGTGTTTGGACCATGATAGTTTTTTGGTGATGTGGACACCAAGGAACCTGAAACTCTCGGCCGCTCCACTACAGCCCGTAGATGTTATTCGACAATGAGCATGTTGAATTTGGTCAACAAAAAATGTAATTGCTAATTTGCTACCTGAGGCTTATTTGATGGAATATAAGTTTTGTAATGGTTAGGTTTTTATGAATAGAAAATGGTTTGTTTTTTATGAATGCACTAATATAATTGGACCACGTGGCCTTTTGGCAACTCTGAAAAATATGACTATATATCGGAGTTGTGCCTGTTGTTCACAGGCGTATCTGCCCTCTCATTGGCTAGAATGGTCACACCTGATCTCGCCCCCACCCTCCTGCTCTCCATCTCTGAGGACATGTATTTTTATTGTTAGAGTGGTCACTCGACTATCTTGTCAGTATAATTGAACATATTTGGTATTACTAACCATTGAAAAATGTGAGATGATCTATGACTAGAAATAATTAAAGTTGAACCAAACAGATGAATACAAATAATTTATTTCAGATGTGGGAATCCTTTAGGCAGTTTATAAGTAATAATAATAGTTTTAATTCGAAATTGTTCAACCCAATTAGGGTTTAAATGCGGAAGACACATTTCAGTTGAATCCATTCAGTTGTACAACTGACTAGGTATTCCCCTTTCCATTTCTCTCTCTCCTTCAGAGAATATCGTGATCAAGGAGGTAAGGAAGGATGCGAGTTTTAGAGTATTGGGGCAAAAACGGAAGACCCATAACTAAACCGAAAGTCCCACCCAGTGGTAGGAGTGTATATCACTATTTGTAAACTGTTTCAGGAAGTAACACTAACTCGTCTGAAGGTGTGTGTCTTTTTGGCCCTCCCCAGAATGATCTTCGGAAATCCCCCAAACTTCTGCAGCGACCATGCCCATGTATCTACCTCTTCTGTGTAGAACACCTGATTTTAAACTACGACATATTTTTTATTTCACAAATGTTCAGATCTTTTTGCAAGTAACTTTTTCAAATTGACTGAACTGAACTACAGTAACTCGTTGAGATGTCGGATTCATCTGACCGGTCTTTAAACTTACATTTTCTGAAAGAACCTGTCATGAGGAAACTGTGTGAGGTTCTGGATAAAACCAACAGTAAAGGATGGCGTAAACTCGGGGAGATGGTCGGCAATGACCGGCGTTTTAGGGTGAGGTAAGCCTAATTAAGCAGTCGGACAGCCAGTCTGACGGTCGCGCGGAAATCCTTAGAGGGCGTAGTTCTTCCTGATGCCGTATTACCTAACGACCTAAAAGGAATAATAGCGCCATCGTGTGGCCGGTTGGGCTAGTCTGAATGGTTATTCTTTATACATGTTCGTTTACTTGTTTGATTTTACAGTAGAAATGTTATCCCTATCGTCAACATACTGTTATAACACAATAATACATGTTATCAGTATTCCTGTGCATTTTTAATTTCCTAAGTGTGAACTAACTTGTGAGCTATGTGCCTCCTGCTGTTCATATCATTTTTTCTTATTAAATAGTCTCATAGACGGTGTGTGCATTACTGTGTGCATAAATTCTGCCTTTTCTTCCACTGTGCAGTTCAGATGAGATGGAGATGTGCTCTCTGAAGGTGTTGGAGCTGGAGGGCAGCCCCAGCCGCGTGCTGCTCAGGCTCATGGGAGACAGAGGGTGCACACTGGGCCATCTGGTAGACTTACTACAAACCATGGGCCATACAGAGGCCCTACAGTGTGTCAAACCACCAGGTATACAGAGCATCTTTAGAAGATGTGTTCGCTGACTATTATCTGGTTGGTACTTGGAGGGAAGGCTCAGGATTATAAATGGTTTTGGCGACAAGTTAATTTCGACTCTTGATTTTGGTCCCTGTATGTAAATGTATTGATTATTTATTGTACATATATTTGAATCATTATTGAGAATTTCTTCCCATAATGGTTGTGTTTAGGTATCCAGATCCTCATTCAGCCCCAATCTGTGGCTATAATAGTGGGACACAACCTGCGACTCAGCTGTTATGCTGTGGGAAAGGCTGGTGTTCAATTCCAGTGGTTCAAAACCAAGGAGGAGGTGGGTAGCCTACTAGGGTGTGTTTTGAAGGTAGACCGTACTGTTTATGCATTGGTTGTAAACATGTCATTAAACATGTTTTCAGATAATCATATTGCTGATATCTTGACCAGATAACATTGTGACAGCTGTGGCTTCATAATGAGATATATATATTTTTCACCTTTATTTAACCAGGTAGGCTAGTTGAGAACAAGTTCTCATTTACAACTGCGACCTGGCCAAGATAAAGCATAGCAGTGCGACACAAACAACAACACGAGAGTTACACATGGAATTAACAAACATACAGTCAATAATACAATAGAAAAAGTCTATATACAATGTGTGCAAATGAGGTAGGATAAGGGAGGTAAGGCAATAAATAGGCCATGGTGGTGAAATAATTACAATTTAGCAATTAAACACTGGCGTGATAGATGTGCAGAAGATGAGTGTGCAAGTAGAGATGTATATTTCATGTGTTTTGAATTGATTTGATACATTGTGACTTCTCCAGGTACACAACAGTTCTTCTCCAGACCTGGTGATTAGCCCAGTCCAACTGACAGACGCAGGCTTCTACATCTGCAGGGTTAATTGTGGAGACTCCTTTGAGTTCAGCCAGTGGGCTCAGGTGGATGTCCTGAATGTTGCAACATCTTATGGTGAGACACTATCTTTTACCTCCCAATCAGTTCATGGACAACATTATTATTATATCTTTCTTCTGCCTGGAATTTTTTGAATTTTATTTCTATCAGTTTCCATTTTAATAAGGCTAACATTTTCTACATGTTGTCGGTTCCTCCTTTCTGTGAAAGACAGACAAAACAGGGTTTGAGTTTGCTGAACGCTTTGTAGCACTAACGTCATCTTTTATCCCTCCAAAGCTTTCGCTAAACTCGCCCCCAGAGCGACTGCACATTGAATAAACGTATGTTTTGCATGCAGGGTTGGGATCCCACTCGTTGGAGGGCAGGCTGAAGGTGGTGATCCAGCCCCAGGGCCAGAGACTACTGGTGGGGGACTCTCTGCAGTTGGAGTGTGGGGCGGTAGGGAGGCCTATCCCCCGCTACCAGTGGCACAGGAACGGGGTGCCCCTTCACTTTCCAGAGGCCTCCAAGAGGAGACTCACGGTAAGGAGGTCAGAGGAGGATGCTAACATCCTTGAGCGCTTATGTAGAAGGTTCCACTTTTATACTGTTAAAGTTACACTGTTACAGTATATTTTGTAGTTACAGTACAGTAACTCTACAATACTGTTGAATGTTGTACAAATCAGATGAAAACAGTTAGAGTTAGTTGGAATTTTTTTCAAATAGCTTGATCTTGTTTGTTAATTCAAACAGATTCCGTATCTGCTGCTGGAACATCATGGAAAGTATCGCTGTGAGATTTGTATTAACAACGAAAGGACGTGGACGAATGAAGTAGACGTTTTAGTGGGTATGTCACTGTCCTTTATTTTACAGTACTATAATGATGATATTGATCCTAGCCTCAACAAAAGGTCTGTTTATCAGTATACAATATGAGCAAAAATGACTCACATTGAATTTGGTGACAGTTCTTGATGATTACTTACTCTTGTTCTTGAATGAAAGGACCAAGGATATCTGTCCAGTTTTCAGGGGCAATGGAGTGTTCTGAAGGTATAGTTGAAGTGCCTCGTTTCTTAGTTTGGCCATCTGAGATGTACAGTATGTGCATGAATAAAACAGGGCCATGTTGGAAACAGTGGGATGGCAAAATGAATCTGCTTTTATAGAGAAGGAGGGTTTGGTTCCATGTGTTGCATGCATTTTTTTCATCCTTTGGATTTTTGCCCGTTCATTTGATTGATTTATATTTTTGAGAGCACATCATAATCATAACAATCCCACAGAAAGTATGAAATTGTCTGTAATTTGAAAAATTGTCTTTACCGACGCTCAAAATCGCTACATTTCAATTATATAATCATTCACAGCTTTCAGTGATTCAGCTTAGATGTCGCGTATTAATTTCTAATTAATATTTGTAAATGTTCAAGACAGGACATATTTTCAGTGGGTACTCATTTACTAATGGCTAACATTAGGCATGTTGATCCGTTTGGCTTCTGACTGACCCCCACCTAATCGGTGACACTTTTTACTTGAATTCAGTTGAAATGAAAGCACAGGAAATATAAATTCTAGTAATTGTTCTAAAATTGTTTTCCCACAGATGATGTTTTTGCCTTTGGAGCTGGTAAGTGACACGCATTGAACGTATATCTGAGATGATCTATCACTGTTTATTGGACATTGTTTCCGCCAATTATAGATGTTTCTGCACATTACATATAGCAGTTTATCTCCTGAGAATGTTTATCAATCCACCATGTGTAATATCTGTATAATATAATGATAGTGTTGTGATTGTAGGTGCCAGTGAACTAATCCTGAACAGCAATCAAGAACCACCTTATGGTAAGCAGAACAAAAAATGAATCCACCCAGTACTTGGTTACCTTTTATTACTGCTAGAATATCAAATGCCTCTTAACATTTATTCTGTACAATTTTTTCTCCGTGTTGGTCAATATGTTAAATTTTTCCACAACTGATTTCAACTCGTAGTCATAGATGGTATTTGTCTCTCATCACAGCGACAGATAAAGTGGCCCTGCTAATCGGGAACCTCTCGTACCGGAACCACCCCCAGCTGAAGGCGCCAATGGTGGATGTGTATGATCTCACCAACCTCCTGCGCCAGCTCAACTTCAAGGTAGTATCGCTGCTGGATCTCACCGAGTCAGAGATGCGCAACGCTGTGGACGAGTTTCTGCTCTTACTTCACAAGGGTGTCTATGGTACGCCATTCATTATTATGGCCTATTAGAGTATGAGAGACCGACCTAGAAGAATTTGATCAGTCAAATATTAGTTTCTTTGATCTGGTTTTCCAAAAATATAGTGAATCATAAAAAATAAAATACTAGTTTAAAAAGTGAAATCTATTTTCAGTCTTATTTCATTGACTGCTCTATTTACTGTCACGTTCAATTCACTCCTATAAACTTTTCCTAGGTTTGCTGTACTATGCTGGACATGGTTATGAGAACTATGGCAACAGCTTCATGGTACCGGTGGATGCTCCAAACCCGTATCACTCAGCCAACTGCCTGTGTGTGCAGAGCATCCTCAAACTAATGCAGGAGAAGGAGACAGGCCTCAATGTGTTCCTGCTGGATATGTGCAGGAAGCGGTGGGTAAAGACTAGTATAGTGTGCTAACCATGTTTGTTTTATGTATTTGTTTTTCACTACTATTCAATGTCCCTTCCCTGTTAGTAACATGGGATATAGACCACTCACCATTTCTTGTTTGTTGTAATACTGTAACTATTACATTTTTATTTTTAGAAATATTCATGATGATACAACCCCAAACATACTATTGAGGGTCACAGCTAACATTGTCTTTGGATATGCAACGTAAGTAATCTGATGATCACTCAAATATATGTCTAAACTTCTATTCGTAACTTTGTATGAACAAATTAAATGATATATTCCCCAATTCTGTTCCATTCTTCTATTGTGCAGCTGCCAAGATGCAGAAGCGTTTGAGCTGAGCTCTAGTGGATTCACTAACGGTGTCTTCGTCAAGTTTCTGAAGAAACGTCTTCTGGAGGATGAGAAGATCACTGTGTTGCTGGACAGAGTGGCTGAGGGTAAGAAGCAATGGACCAATTATGTATTGGTGAACTAATAATTTAGTAAATGTCACCCCATCTATAGTATTTGTGGTCATGGAGTACAAATCAATGTAGCATGAAATATACAGTATTGATCTATTGCAGTGCCGTGCAAAATAAGTAACAGGAGTAAGATTTGTTTCTGATCCTATCCTACCCTGTATACTTCCATGCATCGATTATCATGGCAATAATACCTTGCCTAACAAATTTCTTCTGTGAGAGCCTGAGGTAATGTTGTTATGGTGTTGTTTGTGTTATCCAGACATGGGCCAGTTCGATGCCACTAAGGGGAAGCAGGCTCTGGAGATCCGCAGCAGCCTATCAGAGAGGAGGGCTCTGACTGACCCTGTACTGCCTGGTGACAGCTCTGACATGGCCCTGGCTCACAACCGTCAGTGGGCCAAGGCTCACGGTAAGGACACGATCAACCAATGAAAGTAAATGCAGTACATTTCAATTTGAATTGTTTAGCTGAAGCAATCAACGTACTTATTGTGGACATAATGTTGTTTTCATTCTAGAACTGCCTGAGAGTATGTCTCTGGACTTTGACTGTGGGGCTCAGATCAAGCTGGGCTTCGCTGCAGAGTTCTCCAACGTGCTGGTCATTTACACCCACATCGTGAAGAAACCAGAGGACATGTTCTTCTGCCAGGCTCACGTCACGAACTTCTCCCCGGTGAGACGCTACAGTTTTTTGCCTTGTTCAATTATGCAAACTTGTTTCTTTCCCCAAGCTCCTGTCACCAGTTTCTCACAATTTGTTCCCTGTCCCCTAACCCTTGTGTCCACAGATCTGAAAAGGTGTAGCTAATCCATCCACGCTTTTCCGATCAGTGAACACCAAAGGGATAGGGAAAGGAATTTAAAATCAATATGCCACTGATGTCATTATGGTTTTCCTCAGCTCTGTTCAATACCAATGAGAGCGATTGTCTTTCTCTGGGTTTACTGAAACAACATTAGGAGCATAGTAAAGCGTCTGTCTGCTGAAGATGCTGAGGCTCCAGCACCTGCCTGAAAACTTTGCATATGCAGGTCGTCTTGTCCAAAAACATTTCCGTTGTTCTGTCCAGGACCTTGACGTTGACCCCAAAGAGATGAACAGGGAGACACCAGAGGAGACTGGCATCTACCTGCTCTCGAGCAGTCTTCCCCAGCACTGTCTGTACACACGCCTCAGCTCTCTACAGAAGCTCAGGGTAAGTGTACAAAGGATAATCACCACTTTCTACATTCTCACATTACTACGACATTATTATATTGTCTTTACCCCTTTAGTTTGATATCTTGAAAAAAGGTTTTAAAAAGTCGACCTTCCTGTTCATATGTGTGCTCTGTGTCCCCTCTGTAGGAGTAGCTGGTGTCATGTTAGAGCAGAGCTCACCTTGGACAAAACTGTTTTGATCTCAGTTAGAGCTCTAGTATAAACATATTAGGTTGGTAAAATGTTCTTCTACTCCTTGTCTTCTCCTCTGTAGGATCAGCTGGGGTTTACAGTTTGTCTACAGGGCTCTTTCAAGGCCATGGATGAGCTGGTGGACTGGACCACTGACGTCAACATTGGCAAGCCCCTGATCGCCAGACTAGACCTGTACCGCACCATGAGGAGGAACAGCTGCCTGCAGACCTGCCCCATGCCCCACAGCCCCTGCCATAGCCCCAGAGCCGAGCACCTCCACCACCACCCCCAAGACCTTCTCTCCCCACACTGCTCCAGCCCTTACCTGGATGTGTGTGAGCCTTTACAGGGAGCTGTGGGAGGCTCAGGTTGTGTGAGCTCCACTCTATATGACAACTGTAGCTTCTCTCGCTATGGCTGTACTAATAGTGACTCCCCTGGCAGAGCTAGCATTCCCATAGAGACCACGGATGACATAAACGAGCTGCAGACAGTCTTCATTAATAGCCTGCAGTTTCACCACCAGTGATGAGGCCCTCTCTAGGGCATTGGTAGGCTGGTGCCAGATCTGTTTCTGCTGTTTTGCTATCTCCTATGGCCATCAGATCTGGGATCAGGCTATGGTGGATTTTTGTAGGTCTACTCTGTAAATCCTAGTTTATTCCATGGCAACTCTTTGATACAGTTGCCTGGCTTTAGTGGAGATTATATGTATTTAGTACTTTAGACTAGATTTTTAAATTGAAATAACTGTCAGAGTTGTATAGCTGTACTTAACATTTACATTTTACATTTAAGTCATTTAGCAGACGCTCAAAAGGTTACATATCCAGCCTGCTGTGAAAAGGTTGTTTATTGCGATTCTTTTTCCATTTGTTAGATAATGATGATATAATGTGTAATATCAAGCTTTGCTAAAACGATCTTAACCAGCCTCTTTCATATTCTATAGATGATCTTTAAGAGCAGTTACTAAATGTAATAAAACTGTAATAACTTCCTCCACAGGGAGGCGTTGTCTCACTATATAAACAAGAGTTCTGGACATGGATTGTTTTTCATGGGGTTCTTATGATTCGTCTCTATTTATTACAAACGAAAATACCAAATCCAGTTATATACACTTTTACAAAGGCCGAAAATTCAGAGGGATGTCTTTTTTAACATGAAGCAATTCAGAGCATTTATAACCATGATACCATTGTTTTTTTTTCTCCTCCCAATTGTACCTTCTTGCAAAGAAAACATGAGGTTGCTGTATATAAAAAGAACAGAAAACCTTTTTTTAATTACAACAATGAAAATACTCTTACTCCCTCCCAGCCCTGGGATGTTTTTCCTGACCTCTTCCCCACAGCTTTGTGAGAAAGACCGATTTAAGAGTCATCTCTTCAACCCTCTATTGACAGATTAGCCAACCTAAGACTGGTTCAATTTAGACTTTGTGTAGAAGGTCTACTATACGTGTTTCGGATCAATCCAAGTCCACAGTTTAGATTAGAATACTTGAAAGCTGGGATATTTCAGGGAAGTCCAACCTTGGAAGTTATATCCTTGGTCAAACTTGGTGCTTAGGAACTAATCTCAAATCAACTGAACCAATGTTTTCTCTCATCACATGAGACAGCACTTCTCCTCTGCTTTAGATTTCATCTCAACCATAGTTGCCGACGCTTTCTCCTTGATCTGGTCCATGTCCATGTTCTGTAGGTTCTGTATCTGGCCCAGGATAGAATCCTTCTCTTCCTCCTCTGTGGCGTCCTCGTCCACCATTTTGAGTAGTTCTTCTGGCACGTCGATGTCGTCTCCTGCCGACTCCATCAGGTTTGCATCCTGTTCACTCTAAACACAGCAAGAAAGACACAGGTCAGACTGGCTGAGTAGGAGTGTATTATACCCATGTACTGTCTCAATATCATCATGTCTAAATTCAATTGTTTTTCTTCCTGGACTATATTTTAGCATACAGTAGGTCCTGTTTTTACTGAGGGGATTTATGTCCAACAGCTAACATTTCAAACAACAGCTTAATTTAGCATCACATGTGACCCTCTATGACCCTGTAAGAGAGGGAGACTCCCTGCATATCCTGTGAGACAGATGGCATACAGACACATGCACACAAACACAGGGCATGTTGGGTCTTGGGCTCAAACGTGAGATATCTGCGATCAGTCTTTTTTTTATGCCTTAATCTTGTGACTGTATTTAGGCATATCTGACTAGCAGACCTTAGACTCCCGTGCATGTACTGAGTCACTCTGACACTGACCAACACAGCCTCTGCATCATGTTATTAATTTATGTTAGTGTTCTTATTTACTGAGAAAATATGTAAGATTATCACCTTATGTTATTCATAGAAAAGGGAAAATTATATACTGAACAAAAATATAAAGGCAAGTGTTAGTCCCATGTTTCATGAGCTGAAATAAATGAACCCAGAAATGTTCCATACACACAAAAAGCTTATTTCTGTCAAATTTTGTTCACAAATTTGTTTACATCCCACAACACAAATCCACAGATGTCTGAAGTTTTGAGGGAGCGTGCAATTGGCATGCAGACTGCAGGAATGTCCACCTGAGCTGTTGTCAGAGAATTGAATCTTAATTTCTTTACCATAAGCCACCTCCAACGTCATTTTAGAGATTGGCAGTACATCCAACTTGCCTCACAACCACAGATCACATGTTACCAAGCCAGCCCAGGACCTCCACATCCGGCTTCTTCACCTGCGGGATCGTCTGAGACCAGCCACCTGGACAGATGATGAAACTGTGGGTTTGCCCAACCGAAGGAATTCTGCACAAACTGTCAGAAACCGTCTCAGGGATGCTCATCTGCATGCTCGGTGTCCTCACCAGGGTCTTGACCTGACTGCAGTTCGGCCTCCGGTAACTGACTTCAGTGGGCAAATACTCACATTCGATGGCCACTGGCATGCTGGAGAAGTGTGCTCTTCATGGTTGAATCCCGGGTTTCAAATGAACTGAGTACCCCATGGTGGTGGCGGGGTTATGGTATGGGCAGGCATAAACTACAGACAACGAACACAATTGCATTTTATTGATGGCAATTTGAATGCAAAGAGATACTGTGACGAGATCCTGGGGCCCATTGTTGTGCCAGTCATCCGCCGCTATCATCTCATGTTTCAGCATAATAATGCACACCCCCATGTCGCAAGGATCTGTACAAAATTCTTGGAGGCTGAAACGGTCCCAGTTCTTCCACGGCCTGCATACTCACCAGACATGACACCCATTGAGCATGTATGGGATGCTCTGGATTGACGTGTGCAACAGCTTGTTCCAGTTCCCACCAATATCCAGCAACTTTGCACAGCCATTGAAGAGGAGTGGGACAACATTCCACAGGCCACAATCAACAGCCTGATCAACTCTATGCGAAGGAGACGTGTCGCGCCGCACGAGGCAAATGGTGGTCACACCAGATACGGACTGGTTTTCTGATCCTTTTAAAGGTATCAGGGACCAACAGATGGATATCTGTATTTCCAGTCATGTGAAATCCATAGATTAGAGCCTAATTTATTTTTATTGACTGATTTCCTTATATGAACTGTAACTCAGTAAAATCTTTGAAATTGTTGCATGTTGCGTTTTATAATTTTGTTCAGTATAGTTTTTTATTATTGAGGGCATTTGTATCTAAATAATTTCTCATCTTGTTTCATATGACATGAGAATGAGAATGAGATGAGACTGTCTTACCTTTGGTAGTCTGTATTTGTCTCTTAAGCACGTTCTCAATGTAGCCCTCTCAGCTTTCTTTACCAAGAACTCTGAATCTCTCTCCATCCTGTTTTCAGACAAGAACAGAAACCATGTTATCAAAACTATAAAAACGTTTTAATATATTGTTGATTAGAATATCCAAAATGGTTAAAAGGCATTGTATTTTCGCTGTGTGATACTGGTTGTGTAAAGGTTAGCATTATATTTTCAGAGATAATGTGTTTCTAGGTATTTGTGTAATCATAATTCCTAATGGCGTTGCCATTTTCATATCAGTCAATCACATGTTACTGGTGTCACTTCTAAATCAAATACAATATGAAGACTCAGTTTCTAGGGCCGCAGAGTAATAATTTTGTTTGTGTTGATCTCTAGATTATGACAGCATTTGTCAATCTACCAATTTTAGCAATTGGAGACAGAAAGTTATTCAGAAATAATCTGGATGTGGTGTAATCTAGGACTGCATGGTGGTAGTCTGCTTTCAGTTTTACTCTTGTGATATGAACCTAATATGTGGTAAAACATTCTTCACAAAAATGTTAAAATATGTTTATTTTTATTACTCTTGACTCAAGGTACATTTACAGGTGTTTTTTTCATTGCCATTGTATCTCCCTTACATCTGTTTGGCTTTTATACTTCACACATGGTCTAATTCAAACATTCGCTATATATACAAAAGTATGTGAACACCCCTTCAAATTCATGGATTCAGCTATTTCAGCCACACCGGTTGCTGACATGTGTATAAAATCGAGCACATAGCCATGCAATCTCCATAGACAAACGTTGGCAGTAGAATGGCCTTTCTAAAGAGCTCAGTGACTTTCAATGTGGCACCGTCATAGGATGCCACCTTTCCAACTAGTCAGTTTGTCAAATTTCTGCCCTGCTAGAGCTGCTTCGGTCAACTGTAAGTGCTGTTATTGTGAAGTCGAAATGTGTAGGAACAACAATGGCTCAGCCGCAAAGTGGTAGGCCACACAAGCTCACAGAATGGGACTGCTGAGTGCTGAAGCATGTAGCGTAAAAATCGTCTGTCCTCTATAGCAACACTCACTACCGAGTTCCAAACTGCTTCTGGAAGCAATGTCAGCACAATAACTGTTTGTCGGGAGCTTCATGAAAAGGGTTTCCATGGCAGAGCAGCCACACAAGCCTAAGATGAGCAGTGGAAACGCGTTCTCTGGAGTGATGAATCATGCTTCACCATCTGGCAGTCCGACAGACGAATCTGGGTTTGGCGGATGCCAGGAGAACGCTACCTGCCTCAATGCATAGTGCCAACTGTAAAGTTTGGTGGAGGAGGAATAATGGTCTGGGGCTGTTTTTCATGGCTCGGGCTAGGCCCCTTAGTTCCAGTGAAGGGAAATCTTACCGCTACATCATGCAATGACATTCTAGACGATGCTGTGCTTCCAACTTTGTGACAACAGTTTGGGGGAAGGCCCTTTCCTGTTTCAGAATGACAATGCCCCTGTGCACAAAGCGAGGTCAATACAGAAATGGTTTGTAATCGATGTGGAAGAACTTGAGGTTGGGGTCAGATTCAGGAGCATAATTTGTCAACGTATTTTCCATTTAATTTCAATTGTATTTGGCTGAATTGAAATGGAATGGACCCCAACCCTAAAGCATTCCTTTCTAGGGTTGCAAAGCTACCGGTAATTTACCGAAGTTACCAGAATATTCAGTAATTTAGGTAATTAACAGAAAATTGATGGCAACTCTAGGAGTGACTTACTTTTCCTCCACCAGCTGTTTCTGGTACTCCTCTGCCTCCTCTCTAGACATCCCCTCGGTGGCCATGGAGACAATGTTTCCTCTGGTAGTCCACTGTAGGAGAGAGCTGGACTGGACAGTGCTCTACTACTGTAGCTCTTCACCAAACTGCTCCACTACTTACCATCAGCTTCAACTGTGTGAATATCCTACAAGGGGATTTGCAGGCAACACTTGTTTTTTCTGTCCTCAAGTTTTGGTTACTGAGTCCCAGCCTTCGACTGAGGGATGGCAATGTGAAGGGCACGACTGATCCCTGATGGGCCGGCTGACTACATAAGCCCTCATAATCAGAGTCATTCCTGCCAACGCCATGATCTGGATTAATCCTTTTGGGGACAGATTATTTAAATTAAAACATTTAATAAAAGTAATAAAAGTAAAGTTCACAGGGACTGCTTTTGAGATGGGTAACATTGTGGTGTAGACTGGTATAGTGGTATATTCCACTAAAGACAGGGCAGAGCACTACTCACTAGGCCTAATCCGTGTCATGCTGCTTGTGTGAGTTTGACCTTAATCCCTTTATATCACCAACCATATCCTGAGTCCCACTAGATGTCCCAGACTGAGAGTGCAATCTGTATACTATACCATTGAGTAAATCGCTAAGTCTGCACTCAGTTAATGAAACTATACAGTCTTGTCCAAAGTAAACAACTTGAAACATATACATTTCATTAGGACATCAAAATTGTGAATACAGAAGTAATTTCAAACGTTGCCAATATGAACACAGGTGATGTTCACGGTATAAATGTGATATTGCACGTATCATTTTGGGAAATAATGGACACAGACTTTGAACAATGATCTCCAAGATGACAGGCATACCATGTGACCTATAGCTGTCCTACATCACATCTCACATGACTTGTGTATCTATTTACCTTCCCTCCCACCCCAAGTCATTTTTCAACCAAATGTTTGTACTGTAGTATAGAGGTTGTCATATGATACTCACTGTACTGTACTTTGTTTGCACCTTCCATTACAGGGTTGCTGTTGCACAATGGGACAGGACTGTCTGTTCCCTGGGTCTGTGTCTGTATGAATAATAAAGGAACACCAGTTTATTTATTTTTTTATTTCACCTTTATTTAACCAGGTAGGCTAGTTGAGAACAAGTTCTCATTTGCAACTGCGACCTGGCCAAGATAAAGCATAGCAGTGTGAACAGACAACAACACAGAGTTACACATGGAGTAAACAATAAACAAGTCAATAACATGGTAGAAAAAAAGAGAATCTATATACAATGTGTGCAAAAGGCATGAGGAGGTAGGCAATAAATCGAATAATGACAATTTAGCAGATTAACACTGGAGTGATAAATCATCAGATGATCATTTGCAAGTAGAGATACTGGTGTGCAAAAGAGCAGAAAAGTAAATAAATAAAAGCAGTATGGGGGGTGAGGTAGGTAAATTGGGTGGGCTATATACCGATGGACTATGTACAGCTGCAGCGATCGGTTAGCTGCTCGGATAGCAGATGTTTAAAGTTGTTGAGGGAGATAAAAGTCTCCAACTTCAGAGATTTTTGCAATTCGTTCCAGTCGCAGGCAGCAGAGAACTGGATGGAAAGGCATCCAAATGAGGTTTTGGCTTTAGCGATGATCAGTGAGATACACCTGCTGGAGCGCGTGCTACGGGTGGGTGTAGCCATCGTGACCAGTGAACTGAGATAAGGCGGCACTTTACCTAGCATAGCCTTGTAGATGACCTGGAGCCAGTGGGTCTGACGACGAACATGTAGCGAGGGCCAGCCGACTAGGGCATACAGGTCGCAGTGGTGGGTCGTATAAGGTGCTTTAGTAACAAAACGGATGGCACTGTGATAAACTGCATCCAGTTTGCTGAGTAGAGTATTGGAAGCTATTTTGTAGATGACATCGCCGAAGTCGAGGATCGGTAGGATAGTCAGTTTTACTAGGGTAAGTTTGGCGGCGTGAGTGAAGGAGGCTTTGTTGCGAAATAGAAAGCCGACTCTAGATTTGATTTTGGATTGGAGATGTTTGATATGAGTCTGGAAGGAGAGTTTTCAGTCTAGCCAGACACCTAGGTACTTATAGATGTCCACATATTCTAGGTCGGAACCGTCCAGGGTGGTGATGCTAGTCGGGCGTGCGGTTGCAGGCAGCGAACGGTTGAAAAGCATGCATTTGGTTTTACTAGCGTTTAAGAGCAGTTGGAGGCCACGGAAGGAGTGTTGTATGGCATTGAAGCTCGTTTGGAGGTTAGATAGCACAGTGTCCAAGGAAGGGCCAGAAGTATACAGAATGGTGTCGTCTGCGTAGAGGTGGATCAGGGAATCACCCGCAGCAAAAGCAACATCATTGATATATACAGAGAAAAGAGTCGGCCCGAGAATTGAACCCTGTGGTACCCCCATAGAGACTGCCAGAGGACCGGACAACATGCCCTCCGATTTGACACACTAAACTCTGTCTGCAAAATAGTTGGTGAACCAGGCAAGGCAGTCATTAGAAAAACCGAGGCTACTGAGTCTGCCGATAAGAATATGGTGATTGACAGAGTCGAAAGCCTTGGCCAGGTCGATGAAGACGGCTGCACCAGTAGGCAGAGGAGGCAGTACGGTGATGCCGAGGGGAAGAACAAGGAGGGGAGGGAAGGGGGGCCCATAGAGTGAGAGAATAGCAGGAAGCTGATGAGAGACAGAGAGTAACAGGAAGTTGATGAGAGAGAGAGTAGCAGGAAGCTGATGAGAGAGAGAGTAACAGGAAGCTGATGAGAGAGTGTAGCAGGAAGCTGATGAGAGAGAGAGAGTAGCATGAAGCTGATGAGAGAGAGAGAGAGTAGCAGGAAACTGATGAGAGAGAGAGTAGCAGGACGCTGATGAGAGAGAGAGTAGCAGGAAACTGATGAGAGTAGCAGGAAACCGATAAGAGAGAGAGTTAGGAGCAGGAAACTGATGAGAGAGAGAAGAGCTCTATGCAGCAGATTTTAAAGGACTAGCTGACTGACTAAAACAACCATGTTTTCTCACTCGGTTCCTTCCCTTCAACTCATCCTGATCCTGCTTCCTTTCTTCTGGAGAGGCATCTATACAAATAAATAATAATCTGGATTTTATATGTATCAGCTTTTTAGGTCTTTCTGCTTGGACGGTTGTGATGTGACCTTAGCCAGTGGAAACATTGTGGCTGTGTGTCTTGGCTGTATCAGTACATCAGCAAAGGTGCATTTGATTTGCACAGTAACTGCATTGATGTGGTGTATTCAAGATGTCTTTAATCCTACACTGTTATGTATTACGTTGGACCCAATGACTGGGTCTGTTGTTTGCTTTGATACTGCATCACAGGAGAGGTAATTTTCCATTACTGAGCCACTTGTAGTGATGTGCTGCTGGCAATGGCTTTGAAGTGGGTACTGCAAGCACCATGTGCTTTACATGACTATTACTGTACATGGCCTACCATTTGTAGCAGTTAACTGCTTCAATGTCAGGTGTAGTGGTTAGACTACTGAGCTTTGAAAAACTATGAACTATGTGGATGTGCTGATTGATTCAAATGTGGATTCAGTTCAAATGCTGTTGTCTCCATTATATCAATAGAAATTCAACAGCTAGATACTTTATGCTCTGAATATGGACTGCATGTGATCTGATGATATTACTCTGTGGGAATTTAAAGATTATTTGACACTGGCACGTTAATTCACCCTAAATATCACCATTAGTATATTATTATAAACATACTTTATGTAGCTTGTAAAAAGCAAGCAACAATGTTTATGTTAATTTCTCTTATAGCTGAAACAAATCCTTCCTTGGTTTTGAAGGATCCAGTCACAACAGTCTTTAAGAGTGCAGTCCTGAAAGGTAACTATTAGTTCTTATTTGAGCCACTAGTTTGTGTTCATAATTTGTTAATGTAGTGTCACATTTGTATTCCATTCTTCACTCAGTCATCTTGTGCTACTTTAGAAAATGTTTGTATTTAATTTTGTCTGAAATTCTGGTATATGCTCATCTGAATGTTTTGTGTATAGTTTACAGATCTAGTATAGCTGTATTATAGGGTTGGTTCATTAAATTAAAGATGACATTGTCTAGCCTACATGTGCAGTAAAAATCTATTTATAATACAGGTGACAGTCTGGTTAAAAAGTTGAAATCTTGAAACCCATCGATTTAAAGCAAGCATGTACAGTTGAAGTCGGAAGTTTACATACACCTTAGCCAAATACATTTAAACTCAGTTTTTCACAATTCCTGACATTTAATCCTAGTAAAAAAAAAACTGTTTCAGGTCAGTCAGGATCACCACTTTATTTTAAGAATGTGAAGTGTCAGAATAATAGTAGAGAGGATGATTTATTTCAGCTTTTATTTCTTTCATCACATTCCCAGTGGGTCAGAGGTTTACATACACTCAATTAGTATTTGGTAGCATTGCCTTTAAATTTTTTAACTTGGGTCAAACATTTTGGGTAGCCTTCCATCAGCTTCCCACAATAAGTTGGGTGGATTTTGGCCCATTCCTCCTGACAGAGCTGGTGTAACTAAGTCAGGTTTGTAGGCTTCCTTGCTCGCACACGCTTTTTCAGTTCTGCCCACACATTTTCTAAGCCCTTTCTTGAGCTCAGGGCTTTGTGATGGCCACTCCAATACCTTGACTTTGTTGTCCTTAAACCATTTTGCCACAACTTTGGAAGTATGCTTGGGGTCATTGTCCATTTGGAAGACCCATTTGCGACCAAGCTTTAATTCTTGTCAATAGGGGGGCGCTGTTTTCACTTTGGAAAAAATCGTGCCCAAATGAAACGGCCTCGTACTCTTTTCTAGATCATACAATATGCATATTATTATTACTATTGGATAGAAAACACTCAGAAGTTTCTAAAACTGTTTGAATTATGTCTGTGAGTAAAACAGAACTCATTTTGCAGCAAACTTCCATGTAGGAAGTGAAAAATCTGAAAACGAGGCTCTGTTTCAGGGCCTGCCTATTCAATTGCCTTATATTTATCGATATGCATGCACTTCATACGCCTTCCACTAGATGTCAACAGGCAGTGGAAGGTGGAATGGGGTGTCTAGCTTGATCTGAGGCCGAACAAGAGCTTTTGGAGTGGCAGGTCAGGAATTTTCTTTGTCTACCAAGACGCGCCGCGGAGCTCGACATTGGCTTCTGAAAAGCGTTACGTATACACGGCACATTTGTGGCCTGCTGGAGGTCATTTTGCAGGGCTCTGGCAGTGCTCCTCCTGCTCAAAGGCGGAGGTAGCGGTCCTGCTGCTGGGTTGTTGCCCTCCTCAGGCCTCCTCCACGTCTCCTGATGTACTGGCCTGTCTCCTGGTAGCGCCTCCATGCTCTGGACACTACGCTGACAGACACAGCAAACCTTCTTGCCACAGCTCGCATTGATGTGCCATCCTGGATGAGCTGCACTACCTGAGCCACTTGTGTGGGTTGTAGACTCCGTCTCATGCTACCACTAGAGTGAGAGCACCGCCAGCATTCAAAAGTGACCAAAACATCAGCCAGGAAGCATAGGAACTGAGAAGTGGTCTGTGGTCACCACCTGCAGAATCACTCCTTTATTGGGGGTGTCTTGCTAATTGCCTATAATTTCCACCTTTTGTCTATTCCATTTGCACAACAGCATGTGACATTTATTGTCAATCAGTGTTGCTTCCTAAGTGGACAGTTTGATTTCACAGAAGTGTGATTGACTTGGAGTTACATTGTGTTGTTTAAGTGTTCCCTTTATTTTTTTGAGCAGTGTATTTTGTGAAGTGCGTTAGTCCCTCCGGCAGCAAAGCACCCTCACAACATGATTCTGCCACCCCTGTGCTTCACGTTGGGATGGTGTTCTTCGGCTTGCAAGCATCCCCCTTACTCCTCCAAACATAACGATGGTCATTATGGCCAAACAGTTATATTTTTGTTTCATCAGACTAGAGGACATTTATCCAAATAGTATGATCTTTGTCCTCACGTGCAGTTGCAAACCGTAGTCTGGCTTTTCTATGGCGGTTTTGGAGCGATGGCTTCTTCCTTGCTGAGCAGCCTTTCAGGTTATGTCGATATAGGACTTTTACTGTGGATATAGATACTTTTGTACCTGTTTCCTCCAGCATCTTCATAAGGTCCTTTGCTGTTGTTCTGGGATTGATTTGCACTTTTCACACCAAAGTACATCCATCTCTAGGAGACAGAACGCGTCTCCTTCCTGAACGGTATGACGGCTGCGTGGTCCCATGGTGTTTATACTTGCGTACTATTGTTTGTACATATGAACGTGGTACCTTCAGGCGTTTGGAAATTGCTCCCAAGGATGAACCAGACTTTTCTTTTGAGTTTCCCATGTCAAGCAAAGAGGCACTGAGTTTGAAGGTAGACCTTGAAATACATCCACAGGTACACCTCCAATTGAGTCAAATTATGTCAATTAGCCCATCAGAAGCTTCTAAAGCCATGACATCATTTTCTGGAATTTTCCAAGTTGTTTAAAGGCACAGTCAACTTAGTGTATGTAAACTTTTGACCCACTGGAATTGTGATACAGTGAATTAGAAGTGAAATAATCTGTCTGTAAACAATTGTTGGAAAAATTACTTGTGTCATGCACAAAGTAGATGTCCTAACCGACTTGCCAAAACTATAGTTTGTTAACAAGAAATCTATGGAGTGGTTGAAAAACCGAGTCCGACTTCAACTGTACATGGACCGGTAATCCAAATAAATTACCAAACATTACTGGGTATTATACTATACTTTTGGAGAATGAACAATACCATCTAAAAAGAGTGTAAGTATGTATTTATTGTTCCATCAGGTTTAGAGACTGTAAACCAGAAATGTCACTGTCAACTTTTTATGCAAATGTATGTACACCATGGTCTATTATAATTGATATTCATAGAGTTTAGGAGAAATTTCCAAATTAGGCATTATGTATTACCGTATGCAAATATGCTTTGGTAATATTTCACTACTGGAGGAGTTAAAATGATGCACTTTGCCTGTGCAATATTGTTTCCCAGAATGGTGGGTTGCATGACTACCAGCAATCACCTGTCAGACTGTAACCAATCCTATCCCATTGCCAGAGGCCAGAACCCATGCTTTTCCAACATCTAATGATGTGGCTAATTGAAATTTGACAGTGAATGTTTCTTAGACTGACAAAACATCCTTATATTTTAGACATATTTTCCTTAGACATGTGGAAATTAAGCTATGATTATATTAGCAATGATTATATCTTATTTTACAGGTTCAGTATTAATGGAGATACTCTTGGGAATTACTCATGCGTCTTTAGTGGTGTGGACAAGGAGGCGGAAATAGATTTAAATTTGGCAGGTACAGTGTGTTGTGTCATAAGTTGTTGGATATACTGAGACATCTTAGTAAAATATGTTACTTTTTGGAACAACAATTATGTTCATGGACAATACTTTTTCTGCATTTTTACAGAAATGTTCCATTTGTATTTGTCCATGTTTCATTCACCATCATACTACAGGTACCTATGAGGTTGCGAAAATAGCAGTGATATCTGAGCAGTGTTTTTGAGTCGGTTGGTGACAGCTTGAGGCTTTCTGTTGCCTAACAGGATATGTGTGTCTGTGGTTAAACAGAAATACAAACGTCTTCCTGTTTGACAAGACTTCTTGCACTTTTCTAGCCTGTCCATCTTCAACTGCACTTAACATTTACACAAATTAGTTTGTGTGCTGCTCCTTATACTTTCATAAACAGGTAAATTCTCTGCTTTGCTGACAATGAATCCCTTGAAGTCCCCATATGATGCCTGATTATTTGACAATTTCTGTAAATGTTAAAGCAGTGTGCCTATAACTCATGTTTTTGTTCTAACTCAGATATAACTTTCCTGTTGTATGTGGATGGTAAATACAAATCTAATGATAGATCAGCTTTGTCAGTGTGCCTAAAGAATTGTTGTGCCGTTTTCCCACTGACTAAAAACCACGTAGTGACGAACAGCAGAACAACCAGTTTGAAAACACGGGACTGCGCATTCATTTAATTCCATTCACACAGCTGAAAAACAACCCACTGACCTGTATGCAACGGTGTCCATTTTTTAAATATTTATTTTTATTCCATTCTACATGAATACATTCTGCCAGATTATACCAGCGATGTACTGTATGTATGTATGCATGCATGTTCAGTTGTGTCCTTAAGTTGATATTGGCCAATGTTGAATACAGATGGAAACACTTCAACAAAAACACTTCCTTTCTCCCACAAACACTAAACTCTCCATGTCAACCTGACCTGTTCAGTAGGAACTGGACAAGGAGCTTGAGGACCCTGTCATCCAGCCCCACCACAGCCCCATCCTTCACCCCCTCATACAGACGCATGCTATCTGTCCCCCAGCACACGTTCTTCCTGGGGTTCTCAGCGGCCGTCTCCATGGACAGGCCCAGGGTGTTGAGCTGGTAGCAGAAGAAGGAGAAGTACTGGCCGTCGGTGATCACAGCCTGGGACACAAAAGGCCTGGTCACGTCCTCATGGCTCCAGAAACCTGGTGATGTTTTGTTCAAGATTACAAATGTGCTTTAACAAATGGTGTTATTCACAACTATTAAGAATATATTAATTCAAGAGCAGTCAGAGAGAAAAGTTGAATGGTAAAATATATATTTTTTTAACTACTGATTATTCTCAGGTAGGTAAGGAGAATAACATCTGATATTCAAGTTATGACTAGACACCTTGATACATGGCCTGTGCTCCTGTCCATGCAAATAGACTGGCAATGCCATTGGCTCTCAGGTAGACCTCGATCTGGTCAGTCAGATTCCGTTTGGCCATTTTGTCCCTGCGGTACCTGTCAGGGACCAGGTGGAACTGGGTGTGGCCGTAACAGCCTGGATCATGAAGCTTGGCTCCTGGGAAAGTAAAGACGATAAAATAATTATGTTGAAATATACACCCACACAGAATACTTTGACACTACCACCACTAGTGGACGAATTGCAGTTGGTTGATGCACCACCTATGACTATGACAAAGTAAATGGCTGAGGCTGAAACAGGCCAGCAGCCAGGCAGTCACAAATACTTTGCTCAATATTACTAAATTAACAACCAACACCTTGTGACAATTTTACATCCAAAGCCTACTCCAGGGATCATCAACTAGATTCATCTGGGGGACGATTTTTTTTCTTGAGTGGATGGTCAGGGTGCCAGAACATAATTTAAAATTAATTTGTAGACTGCAAATTGACCGCAAGAAGCCCAAACAGATAATATTGGACTAGAACAATTTCAAACCTTGCTTACATTTGTATTTGATCACATCTCTCCATTACGCGTGGGAATACTTTTGATTTCCAAAATTAAAATCACTTGGAGTTGATTTGCTGGTGTTTTTACAGTCTTATGTCCAAAAATAAAAAAAGTAAAAAGCACAAAAACAAAATTGCACTGAAAATTTTGTTGGCCAAATAAAAATAACTTGCGGGCTGAATTTATCCCCCGGGCCACCAGTTGGGGAACCCTGGTCTACTCCATTATTACCTGTGAAGATATTGTTCTCATACTGTCTCCTGAACATAGGAAGCAGGTCTGGGGCAAACTTTATCTCTGGGACTTCGGCAGACATCACCACCTCAAGGGGGACAAACTGGAAGAGGGTCAGTGGAGATTTATTTGGAAACTACTTGCACTCAAATGTAGGTCTAAAAAAACATTTGGCCAAATCCCAGCTTCACATCAATGTTTTGTAACAGCTAATGGAGGATCACATTAGCCCTTTCCAATCTGCTGGTGACTATGTAGTACCTGTGGAAGTTGTTGAGGTATCCTTATCTGACTGTGTGGCTTATCATCAATCTGAAATCTGATTGGCTCGACGCGGCCACCCCGATGTCCCCTTGGAATGGTCCTCTGCCCTCTCATCCAGTAGAAGTTAACCTGAGGGTCAAGATCTAAACAGAAAGTGATGTAAGAGACAGTCTTTTGCATAGCAGAGACTGACATAATCACAACTTCCCCTTACATATGAGTTAGTGCCACTGATGACTTTTTAATGCTTACACATCATGCCTTGGACTCAGGGTGGAATCAAGGAGTGATTATGAATAAATTAACAAATTAATGGTTTACCTAAACTTGACAGCTGGAGTACAGGGTTGTGTTTGGCCATAGTGTGTGTGAGTCCAGATACCAGGTTTCTCAGAAAAGGGGCCACATAATGTTCTTGTTCCCTTTGCAAGAACGGTTGACATTTCTTCATGTACCAGTTCTCTTGTAAAATTGAATGGCAGACATGGGAACGGATGTCAGCAAATGTAGTTTCGTCAATGGTGGATGACGCATTCTGAGTGTCAGGTACTGATTCCTCCTTGGTCTCTTCAACAATGAACTTCTCAGGTAAGCCAGGTAGGTATGCAGTCTTTGTGAAGTGCTGATACCATTTATCAGCATTAAGAGCAAAGGTTTGCGGACACAACACATATTTCTTTCGCTGAACTCGTGTGAGGAATGTTAGTTTTTCCTGCACATCGGCGGCACGTACTTTGTCAAGATGTTCTGCAATCTGACGTCCTTTTGCAGACTTACTTTTAGCGGTCAGCGAAGGTACAATGGGAGGGTATACCGGCTCCTGAATTGCTGTCTTTGTATGAACGATCCGGTCGCTCCTAAACACATGTCCATTTTTATGAAGTAATGACTGCAAGGGCAAGCAAGTGCGCGCCGCCATGTTTGTCGCTGATGACGAGAGCAAGTTCTTCTTCTCGTGCGTCTCGTGCAAACTGGTTAAATGCAGAATATCGCCACCACGTGGAGGGTAAAAATAAATACTGCTCGAGCGAAAAACATTTCTGGCCCACTCATTCTCTAGTGTTGTTTTCGGAATGTGTATGTTATTAATGGAATGGTTATTTTAATCGAAAATATTATGTTTACAGCATCTTACACCAATCACGAGAGGCAAACTTTGAAATTGTAATCGTTTTGAAACACAAGAGAACGTTTTGATTGATGAATACAACTTTTTCATCGGGAGAGGGTTCACACTAGATAACATAGCCATAAAGTAAAAATTGGTTATATCGTAAAAATTTATTAAAACAAAAATTAGCTTTTTAATTTAAGATTAGGCATAATGTTAGCAGTATAGTTAATGTTATAGTTAAGGTTAGGCTTAGATTTAACATCTGATATTAAAAAGAGAAATTGTAGAAATAGGCGAGGTTCATGACTTTGTGGATGTGTTAACTAGTGACGAACACGGGGCAGCGCAGACATCATATCCGGTAAGATCGCAACTCTCCAAACGGAATTTGCACAGTGCCCTCATAGCTATGAATTTTCGCCAACTTTTGCCGACACAATGCTTCAGGAAAAGTGTTTCCCATTCACGCATTTTTCGCCCTGCATGCCGAGAAGAGGTAGCTATTCTGAGAATAAACCTAATTGTTTTAATCTTAGTAGTTAACACTTTTGTGTTGTTGACTTTCGGAGAGCGTCATTGTCATGGGCAGGTGTGTCCTCCAGCTGGCACAGGAGCAGTGCCCACTCACCAAGAGATTCGGGCTGTTAGAATGGTTCATGGACGTTTTTGCAATTGACGGTGCCGCAGTATTGCAGTATCTGCACTGTAGTGTTTGCAATAACACGCCTCCTTCTAAAGATCAATACAGAAGCTAAGTTAATGTAAAAAAAAAATTGCAACCTGCTAATTTGTCAACCTCTTATTGTTTGTCATGTCACAGAGACACTTCTGCACATCAAACCCAAAGAATGACGAGGTGCGTCTTGCTGAAGAAGCAAGGAAGAAATATGGATCGCCAACTATCTTTTCCAAAGTGATTGACAAAAGTATTCCTGCAGATATCATTTATGAAGATGATAAGGTAAACACTGCACACAGACATGTATGCATATGTTTATTTTACTGTCGACAATATATGATCAACATTCAGCCACGGGGTATAAGGGCATTATATTGATGTTCAATATTTTGGAATGTTATCATGTTTTTGTTGTTTTCCTTTTCGTCAGTGTTTAGCTTTCAGAGATATCAGTCCACAAGCTCCTGTGCATTTCCTGGTTATTCCAAGGGACCCTATCCCAAAAATCAGTGAAGTTAAAGATGATGATGCTGAGGTATCCTACTGATTTGTCTCTACTTTCTCTATATGTCATTTTCTTATTTTGATCACACGAAAGAATCCTATTACGTTGAATTGTGTTGGTTTTCCCCCCCTCTGGCTTCTGCTAAAATTTGTCTCAATCCAGATTGTCTTTCAACTTTAAAAACACTCTTTGCTATTTTATGTAGCTGTTAGGTCACCTCCTAGTGGTTGCAAAAAATGTGGCGAAGAAAGAGGCATTGCACGAAGGTTACAGAGTGGGTAAGTATTAAGATGACCATAATAAGTAGTGTCAAACTACATATGAGCTTCATGCATTTCACAGACTCATATTTAGTTGTTATAAATATGTAACTGCATTTCTATCTTCCACAGTGATCAACGATGGGAAGCATGGTGCCCAGTCTGTATACCACCTTCACATCCACGTCCTGGGAGGCAGACAGCTGAACTGGCCTCCAGGTTAACAGATGGACTTCCTGCCTTAGAGGGGTTAGTTTCATGTTAACCTTAAATAGCAACTGCCCCAAAAAAACAACTTCTCATTTAGAAAACTCGAAATGAGTCGGAAACATTATTCTACTGTCAAAATTGACTACATTGTGTAAATAAGATCATTGTGTTCATAAAGTCTGTCTCATCCAAAAATTGTTTTGTGACACTTGTGGTCAGGTTTGAATCACAATGTATATTAAGATTGGGTTTGTTTCAATCCTGCCCAAATTCCCACATCTGGCAGCACCCATGAAGTAATCATCAATTAGGAGCTTAATGCCCATGGTCAATTTGGGTTGACTATGGATATCCAAATGGGGCTAGTTACGGACAATCAGTAAAATACACAATGTACATGGGACAATACGTTAAAATTCCAATAGCTCCAAATGTCAATGACTTAACCTCAAACCAACTATAAATTGTAGAAATTCATATACAAATATTGAAAGCATTTAATGAGAACTTAAAGGTGTGCAACATGAAAATATTGTAATTTACATTGTGTAATTTATTGATGGTCGCTAACTATCCCCGGAGATATGTTATCCAAAGTCGAGCCAACTTTGCCACAGTTGCACACCAGCTGGCTTAAGCTAATTGGCTAAATAATTTGGCTAACTCTTCCCACCTGCGAACACACACGAGACAACCACACCCGAAACCAACTCATGTTTTGAATTCAGTCATGGCCACTAGCATTTCATAATGAACCAAATTTAAATTGAGGACCAAAACAGGAAGTGCAGTAACCCTTTAACCTCTGTCACGTACAAATATAATGAAGCTCTTCAGTCTGACTATTTGATTTTTTCCCAAAGTTAAATATTTTCAGACTATTTAACTATTATGTAATTAACTATTGTGTAATGTGATATGTTGATTGATGTAAGTGTACAGTTTGCCTGTATGTACAAATATGGAATAAAACAAAGTTGTGTGAATGATTTCTACATTTTGTCAAAATGAAAGCAACTGTTTGGGAGATGTCACAAGCTGGCCCAATTCCATAGGAAATTTCACATACGTTAGATGTTGTTGTTACTATGTGCTATTTTGATTTTGTAGCCCCCTTAATATTTCTGGCAGATCTCCAGAAACATTTTGCAGCAATATAACTGAGGGCAGGTGTTGTGTGACTGTTGGTGTGACTAAATGACCTTGGTGCCCAGGATATACTGTAGGTTACTCTGTATCATCTGGAGTGCATGGTTGAACTTTCACCTGCATTTACTAAAACCCCATGTCCATGTTCAGACTATTGCAGTTCTCAAATCGCACAAACACCCCTCAATACATAAAATAAGAATGATACTTTGACCTAAGATACAGAATTTAACCCCCAGAGATACATGTCAATAGCAATATCTATTAATCTTAGAACACAACTTAGTTCACATTAATTTGTAAAAAAAAATTCAATGCAGAGGTTTTTCACAGCACAAAAGGTATTGTTGCACAATGTTTGTCCCACAGATGAAGGATCTGTGTATTGTGGGTCAAAGTATCCTCTTTCCTCATAAACTTTCAGAAGTTATCTTGCTTTATCAATTCATGTTATATCCTGATGATATAAATCCGATAAGGGCGGAATCGATAACTTGCTTTGGTCCAGTCTAAATGACCAGTGTCTTACCCGAAAGTGGTTGTTTTACTTCATATTCTTAGAATATACTTTGAATCAGAAATATTTGTCCTCTATGCACAAAAAAAGTGAATGAAATTTGTCTTAACTGTGTTTTACATTCACTTAAACAGGCACAGCAATGTCAACACTGGCTTAACTCAGTTCCCTATGCTATAATGTAGTCTGCTACCCCCAAACAGCCTCCTTGTCAGTTTCCAGCACATATGGCTGCAGATGGGAACCTTATTTCAAGTCTATTGGTGGAACGTTAACTAGGCATTTGACCCATAGTAGGTGTGGGGGAAATTACGTAAGAGTGCAGACGGACCTGAGTGGGACGGTACTGTCACCCGTACAAGACCTCCACAGGCTTATCAGCTGCTGTCCTGGGTCCCATGTTGTGCACATCACATCGAGGCCCACCAAGTTTTCCCTGCACTCTCCTGCCAAGTTGATATCGTATAGCACCTGACTCTGTCTATCCCTGTCTGAACAAGGTCTCAGAACAAGGTAGGATATCATCTCTGTCTTTTCAATAGAATGGTATTCTGCTGAATATTACTACTCTGGAATTAGTTAATCTCTTTTTTATTGTGTCCTTGGACTCTTTCACAATATGCTTATTTTTTGATGTGCCCGAGCACCACCTCAATCTACAACTCACAGACAGCTCTTGCAACATGTTCCTACAGTCCTTGCTCACATGTCAGAGTGGTGAACAGGGGTCATTTGTCTGTATGTCTTGGTTTGTGAAATCAATTTGAAACAGTTCTTGCATTATAAACCTTTGTGAATATTTAGTATTAAGACAAATGTAGTAGTCAGTATCTAAAGCAAAGCATTTACTGATAGTGGGATGTGTTCAGTTACGTATAATTGGATGTATTTGTCTAACCATTAAAACCAAGAGTAACTGTGATTTTGACCTTTAGATTGCCCTCTGGTAGCAATACAGTAGCCTTCATCATTGAATCTCAGTAGCGAAGGCATGTTCAGAGTGAAAACATGTGACCAGTAGCCTATAATAGCTTCAAGCATTGATTGCCTGAGATATACAGTATATTCAAAAATGTGTTCAAAGCAAACAAACCAACATGACCTAGCCTACATCTCAGGACATAAATGTAAAACCATGTTCGAACTAAACTGAACCAAGCTGGTTCCTCGTGTTTTATTGTTTGGCCAACAGGCTCAAGCTTCTTCTTTATTGTCTCCTGCTACAAGGCCTCTTGTTAAAGCCAAAACAAAACCGTGCTAAACTGGGTCACTCTGAGGCTGTTGCTGTTGGAGAGATACACAGACTGTGAGCATCTATAAAATACTTCTAAAATATATTTCTATATTTTATATGGACATGTAGGAGCATAGCTACCACTGTATATTTTTTTGTGTCAAGTTGCTATCTTTAATATATAATCTTTTAAGATGTAAGCAAAGAGATTCTATCCAATTGATGTATTACAGTTAATTGCCAGTGAGCAGAAATGTTTGCATAATTGTGTGCAAAAGTTTAGTGGCTACTATATTGCCACATAACACAGGCAATCGTTTTGCAATTATGATGAACTTTGCCCTAGAGAAATCTTGGCCCGTAGTTATCCGATCTATCTGGTCAGATCTTCTGGCCTTTTCTATTTTAAGTGGTGATAGTTATAGGAATGTCCTCATGAACCAGATTCAAATTTCCAATCACTGTTATAAGCTCTATGTCTCAATATTTTAACTGCTTGTTTGGAATTTGAACCGCGTCTTTCTCTACATACATGTTTAAAAACTTATTGGCAATATTGTGTACTCAAGACATGGTCTCATTATGATCTGAATGTCATAGCTAAACTATAGCGGCTCTGCTTGAAAATTGTCTTCACAATTTCAAGATAAAAACACTAGATGGCACAATTTCACTGAAATTGTCCATCATAGCCTGATTGACTTCATGCCAGAGATAATGATGAGGTATCATGGTCAAGTAACCCAACATGTTACTTCATATACACTTCAATACATGCTTTGGGCATATGCTGTATTTGAAGACATGTAATAACCAAAACATGCACTATGTGTGTGTATGAAGATAACTACTGTACAGAATCTTGACAGATCTATCCAAGATGAGACAAAAATGTTTTTTTTTCACCATAAATGTATGCTCACCCCTTAGCTGTCTCAGACCCTTTTTCAATATCACTTTCTTGGTCAACTGTCTTGATGTAACCTACTGTATTTAAGTTAAAGGTTGGGAAAAGCTCTGCAAATTGTTATGTGTTTTTGGCACAAACCCCTTAATTTCGCCATTCTTTATCAATCTAACCAAGCAGTCATTGGCACACTGCCTCTGACACTGTCATGTTGCAATACCCACTCATATAAGGATCCAGGAGGAAACACTTATTTTCTTGAAATTAGTAGAATATCAGGAGCCTTTGCACAACCTAGTTAGAGATTTTATTAATTTGATGATCTAGCGGCTTTTGCATATCTAACGTCGATATTTGACCTCTTTTATTTAAGCAATTACAAGATGTCTGACCACCAGTATTCCGTTGTCACCAATAGGGTTCCTGACGTAGAAAAGAGTTCTGAGAGGTATGTGGACCTATCGTAACCTTCTATGCTGGAGACTAATTCTGTCGGGACTGTTGAAATAACATTTTATTATTACTGAATATTTACCAAATAATGGTACCGTATTTAATGACTGAGTGTTTATTAATTTAAAGTATATTTTATTTTCATGTGTTTTATTCTAGTTGTGCGAGTGACATTCCTCTTGGAGAAACCGAACAGTTAGTACCAGTTGCCAAACTCCAACAGAAGGAAATCTACTCCAGTCCCCTCATCAACGGAGGAGTAGTAGACCATCCACAACCAAACTCAGAGTCAGAGTCTGATGGAGAAGAAAAAGACAACCAGGAGACAGCTGCTGAGGAACCTGCAGTGATAACCCCATCAAGAATACCTGAAGCACCAGCCAAACTACCCAGATCCCCTGAACAAGAGGGACCTCAAGGGGATCCTCTCTCAGGTAATAGCAGCGTATCTTGGTAGGGATACAAGTTTTTTTATATATAGGATATTAACTCAACCTAACTGAAGCAGATCAGATGTTTTATCACCTGTCAGAGGCACATGATATATGTTTTGTAATTCATAATACAGCAGCTATAAAGACATTTGTTAAAGAGGTTGACAGAACTGGGCCTGAAATCATAATAATTTAAGGGTTACAGACACTCATGAACAGTCAATTATTATTTGATCTATGACACATTTTTTGCCTGTAATTCTTTTTGTTTTCGATCAATCAACTTTAACCTTTTTATTTAATCAGCCATGATCAACACTAAAATATGATTGGTGCGTAGGCAGGGACATTCCATAACTTCCTCTATTCTCTATAGTAATCTGATACAGGCAGCTTCAAATCCAAATATTTATGCTTCACACTGTGACAGCGAAGGAGGGTGGAGTAGAGCTGGACCAGTCTGATTCTCAGACGTAGCCATACCTCCCTGATTTCTGGTCCTACCTGCGTTCCACTACATTCTTGTGGGAACAGGGAAGGGGAATACTAATCTCTGAGATTACTCCATAAACAACCAATGATGGCAGGCAACTGCTGCCCCTGCTGTCCCCATACTACAGGTGCCTCGGTGCCCCTGAAGCTGTCGGATGTGTCCCTGGCCACAGCAGACCAGCTCTGGTGCACCTCCAAGGACCAGGCGGTTAAGCTGAGGATGGCTGAGACTGGGCCGGGATCTGAGGCCCCCATGACTGTCCACCAGATGTTCTTAAAGACGGTGAAGATCTATGGAGACCTGCCCGCGGTGGCATCCAAGAAAGAGGGGCAGTGGGTCACCCTGACCTGGATGGAGTACTACCAGCAGTGCAGAGCGGCGGCCAAGAGCTTCCTCAAGGTCTGTATATTGATGTAGTTGTTGTGTGAGTGTCTGTGCTCTTTAGTTGCTCTATGGTCTATGCTTGCGTGAGATTTAATAGAAAACGTTTTCTATGCTTAATGTTATGATGTACTTGTACCTGGATGTTCTCTGCATTTTCAGTGGCTCGAGGCCTAGGGGTGTTTTTGAACTGCGCCAGTGAATTCTAATAGAATACGAACTATAATGCAGATCGGTTAACATCACTGAATCTTCAAATAGGCTATGGGCTATTTAGAATTTGAACTCCAGAGACAGGATTATGAATGTTTACACAGCAGAAAGAATGTTCTCCCATTGTCATTTCTGTCTCCTTGTAAGAATGGTGCTGGTGAAAACCAACACTTGGGTGTGTCAAAGCTAAAGTTACTTGTCACGGAGAGCGATAAAGTGGAGTAGTTTACAAAGCATCATATAGGTCAACAGTAAATGAGGCAGTGTGCCACATTCTCATTGATTAAACATTTTTATTTCGGACTCTGTCTCTTCCCCTCTACTGTAGTTGGGGCTGGAGCGTTACCATGGCGTCGGTATTCTAGGCTTTAACTCTCCCGAGTGGTTCATCTCAGACATCGGCTGTATCCTGGCTGGGTAATAATAAAAACAATTTTCCATATAGCATGCACTGTCTTACCATGCACTACTCTGCACTATTGTTCATACTGCATTCTGTGAGACTTAGACAACTTTCTCATAGAAGGCTAATTCATCCCACACACTCCAAGGACAGCAATCACAGTCTTAACCACCTCAAAAAGAAAGCTGTCTGATCTGACGTGTGTGGTGTGCCAGGGGCTTTGCTGCAGGCATATACACCACCAACTCCCCCGAGGCGTGTCAGTATGTGGCAGACAACTGTGAGGCCAACGTCCTGGTGGTGGAGAACCACAAACAGCTCCTCAAAATCCTCCAGGTGAGACCCCATAACTGAACTATAATGTGGTCCTGGTTGTGTCTGCCAAAAGCCATAGAACCTATGCACAGAATTATGCAAATATACAACCATAATTCTGAAGAAAAAAATATATTTTCAAATTACATTTATCCAATACTGCACTCTAAATTGTACTTGTAAGTAGATCGAGTGAACATAACCTATTTATATATTTATTGTTTTTGTGCCAAAATGATTAATTATAAATTCCCTACTTTGTTCATACCTTTCAGATTAAGGACCAGCTTCCACACTTGAAAGCTATTGTTCAGTACAAGGATGAACTTCAACAGAAGTTGCCAAACCTGTACACTGTAAGTTTCTATTGAAATGAAGAAGATCTATATCTTGTTTAGCCAGCCGGGAAAAAAACATTCCTGATTTGCATTACAGATATAGCAATGTTAGTAGCACACAGTATTTCCTATAATATTGTAGAACACAATATTTCCTGTCACACACTGTAACTGTGAGACTCTTAATCCCTTCACATTACTAAGCAAACTGAGCCAAATCGAGCTGTACCGGGCTGGCTTGGCTACGCATCCACCATAGTTGATGGAACCTTTCAGGAAAGGACAATGTGAAAAGAAAATATCCAAGCCAACACAATACGGTTGGGATTGGCCCTATATTGTGAATCAGGTGTTACTGACTCAACCTCTGTCCTCTTACAGTGGGCTGAGTTTATGAAGCTGGGTGAGGAGGTGTCTGATGAACGGCTAGATGCTGTGGTGGACAGTCAGAGGGCTAACCAGTGTTGTACGCTCATCTACACCTCTGGAACCACAGGCAACCCCAAAGGGGTGATGCTAAGCCATGACAATGTGAGTATTGTCAATGACATGATGATGTACAGTGCATTCTGAAAATATTCAGACCCCTTGACATTTTCTACATTTTTGTTACAGTCGCTTTTGTTACAGTCGCTTCTATGGCCTATTTATTGCCTACCTCCTCATGCCTTTTGCACACATTGTATATAGATTCTCTTTTTTTTCCTTTTTTTTTTTTTCTACTATGTTATTGACTTGTTCATTGTTTACTCCATGTGTAACTCTGTGTTGTTGTCTGTTCACACTGCTATGCTTTATCTTGGCCAGGTCGCAGTTGCAAATGAGAACTTTTTCTCAACTAGCCTACCTGGTTAAATAAAGGTGAAAAAAATAAATAAATAAAAACAGCCTTATTCTAAAATGGATAAAATATTTTTTTCCCTCATCAATCTACACATAATACCTCATAATGACAAAGCGAAAACAGGTTTTTAGAAATTTTTGCAAATGTATTAAAAATAAAAAACTGATATCACATTTACATAAGTATTCAGACCCTTTACTATGAGACTCGAAATTGAGCTCCGGTGCATCTTGTTTCCATTGATCATCCTTGAGATGTTTCTACAACTTCATTGGAGTCCACCTGTGGTAAATTCAATTGATTGGACATGATTTGGAAAGGCACACAGCTGTCTATATATGGTCCCACAGTTGACAGTGCATGTCAGAGCAAAAACCAAGCCATGAGGTTGAAGGAATTGTCTATAGAGCTCCAAGTCAGGATTGTGTTGAGGCACAGATCTTGGAAGGGTACCAAAACATTTCTGCAGCATTGAAGGTCCCCAAGAACACAGTGGCCTCCATCATTCTTAAATGGAAAAAGTTTGGAACCACCAAGACTCTTCCTAGAGCTGGCCGCCCAGCCAAACTGAGCCATCGGGGGAGAAGGGCCTTGGTCAGGAAGGTGAGCAAAAACCCGATGGTTGCTCTGACAGAGCTCCAGAGTTCCACTGTGGAGATGGGAGAACCTTCCAGAAGGACAACCATCTCTGCAGCACTCCACCAATCAGGCCTTTATGGTAGAGTGGCCAGATGGAAGCATGGTGGTGGCAGGGGGAAGTTTTTCAGCGGCAGGGACTTGGAGACTAGTCAGGATCGAGGGAAAGATGAACGAAGCAAATTACAGAGAGATCCTTGATGAAAACCTGCTCCAGAGCGCGCAGGACCTCAGACTGGGATGAAGGTTCATCTTCCAACAGGACAAAAACACTAAGCACACAGCCAAGACAACGCAGGAGTGGCTTCGGGACAAGTGGGGCTCCCGAGTGGCGCAGCGCTCTAAGGCACTGCATCTCAGTGCTAGAGGTGTCACTACAGACCATGGTTCGTTTCCAGGCTGTATCACAACCGAACGTGATTGGGATTCCCATAGGGCGTCGTCGTCTGGGTTAATGTTTGGCCGGGGTAGGCCGTCATTGTAAATAAGAATTTGTTCTTAAGTGACTTGCCTAGTTAAATAAAGGTTAAATAAAAAGTATCTGAATGTCCTTGGGTGGCCCAGCCAGTGCCTGGACTTGAACCCAATCGAACATCTCTGGAGAGACCTGAAAATAGCTGTGCAGCAACGCTCCCCAGCCTCCTAACAGAACTTGAAAGGATCTGCAGAGAAGAATGGGAGAAACTCCCCAAATACAGGTTTGCCAAGCTTGTAGCGTCATACCCAAGAAGACTTGAGGCTGTAATCGCTGCCAAAGGTGTTTCAACAAAGGACAAAGGGTCTGAATACTTATGTAAATGTGATATTTCAGTTTTTAATTTTTAATACATTTTCAAACATTTCAACAAAAAAAAATGTTTTTGCTTTGTCATTATGGGGTATTGTGTGTAGATTGATGAGGGAGAAAAAAATGATTCAATCAATTTTAGAATAAGGCTGTAACAAAATCTGAAAAAAAGGAAAGGGGTCTGAACACTTTCCGAATGCACTGTAAATAGACTAGTGAGGAAAACATGTACATTTACTGTACTGGCAGTATCCAGATTGCTCTTCCTTCGTCCTCACAGAATGTGGTGACGCCCTCAGACACATTACATGTACTATATAGTGGAGCTCTGGGTCCACTGGACACTCGATTCAGTATGTGAAAGTGTCACAGTTTTGTCCATGTATTGTTCACGGCAAGTAAAGGACAAACAAAACATCTGGCTTATAGTTTTCCTCTGTGGTAAAGGAGGTTGGAATAATATTAGTTGAATGTCTCATCTGACTCTCTCCTCAGATCACCTGGACTTCAAATGCGGTCGGAGCCATGACAAGTCTGCAACATGGTGTGGAGTGCGTGGTGAGCTACCTGCCCCTGAGCCATGTAGCTGCCCAGGTCAACGACATGTGGATCTGCATGAGATTTGCAGGGGCAACGTATTTTGCAGAACCAGACGCCCTGAAGGTCAGAATCCCTGAGTGTTGTACTACAGATAATGATGCTGTGCATTGCTTTCCTTTCAAAATGCTGTTTACGAAGGCAAGAATTGATTGAGGTTTGGTGGTTTGGTTTTGACTGGGTTGAGGAGGGTAGGCCTGGGGTAACTTTATATGACTTGATAACTGCTAACTTTCTGATTTCCTAGGGCTCTTTGGGGACTACTCTGAAAGAGGTGCGCCCCACAAGTTTCCTGGGAGTTCCCCGTGTGTGGGAAAAGATGCAGGAGAAGATGAAAGCCATCGGTGCCAAGTCCTCTGGTATGAAGAAAAGAGTGGCTGACTGGGCCAAATCCATCGGATTGCAAGCCAGCTACAGTGCCATGAATGGGTAAGGATTTATGTCAGGTTCTTGTTGTTCATTAAACCCACACTTCAGAAAGAATGTGTATTTTCAGTGCATCAAATAATGTTTTTGTTGTTTCACCCATCGATATGATCTTATCAATAACATTAGAAAAAACATACATCCTCACTCACACCCAACTAATATTTTTACATCTTAAACTAGATTAAATTCCAGCCATAATATTTTCCACAATGTGTGGTATTCCTCCGTGTTTTCTGTGGATTACAGTGAGAACCTGGTGCCCTGGGGCTTCATGCTGGCAAACAACCTGGTGTTTAAGAAAGTTCGCTGGGCCTTGGGTCTGGACCGCTGCAAGAACTGCTTTACAGGGGCCGCACCCATCACTAAGGAGACTCTGGAGTACTTCATGAGCCTTAGCCTCCCGCTGTATGAGCTGTATGGGATGAGTGAAAGCACCGGCCCTCACACCATCTCCTGGGGGAATAACTTCAAGATCATGAGGTCAGCAACTGGAAAACTAGGGTGTGAACTGCCATTTGTAATGACAGTTACATTAATTAATTTGTAGTTGACAAAGCTATCATTGTATATTAGCAAATAATGAATTGATACTGATAAGCCATCAGATATGAAGTGACATCTAATAATCCTTCTTGCTTTTCGGTCTCACCATATGAAGAATTGATATCATGATGTTGTCCTCAGCTGTGGAAAGGTGGTGGTTGGCTGCCAGACCAAGTTGGACAAGCCAGACGAGGATGGGAATGGTGAGATCTGTTTCTGGGGGCGTCATGTGTTCATGGGCTACCTGAATGAGCCAGAGAAGACTGAGGAGGCCCTGGACCAGGAGGGTTGGCTGCGCTCTGGAGACCTGGGCAAGCACGACAAGGACAACTTCCTATTCATCACAGGGAGGATAAAGGGTATAGTACTTATTTATAGTTTATTTTGTAGATGTATATACAGTAGCCATTATACAACATGGCTACCAGTGCTGGGTGTCAATGGGAGTAGGATGCAGTTGCTCCTAGACACTGATCAAAGTAAAGTTTTGTGTACCTTCTCTTGATACTAAGTCTGTGCCTTAGATTAACTTCCCCATAAGAAAAAATACTATAGTATACTATGCTCTACATACTGTAGTATTACTATATTTATATACTATAGTATTCACTTGAGTGTTTTTGTGGAAGTCCTTTGGGTGGTGGACCATTCTTGATAGTAGAACACCTATATTCACTATACAATACTATACTATTAACTGTAGTGTTTTTGTATACTGTTGTATAATGTAGTAAAGTTTATAGTATGAATACTGTATTGTATATGATATATATAGTATTTACTATAGTGTTTTTTTGTTTCATTATCTTTGACATAGAAGTGCGGACATGACTGTAGTATACTATAGTATTCACTGTAGTGTTTTTGCGGAAGTATACTGTAGTAACGTTTACAATAGAATTTACTATAGAATAATATAGTAAAAACTATTTTATACAGTGTAACGACCCTGGGTATATAAGCGCGGAAATCGACTCTTCCGCACGAGCATGCTTTTGCGACACAGTCGATAGCGCGCCGGACCTCGGGCTAGAAGGCGAGACCTGCTCCCTGCCTGTTTCATTACACTGGTGTCAGAAGTGATCGGACCTTGCATCCACGACAGTGCATGTGCTTGGCCGATGAGCGCGTTCCTGTAAGATGAGTCGCAAGCTAGCGCGAGGACGCGCTCTTTGAAAGGAGGGAGTAGTGTAACGACCCTGGGTATATAACCGCGGAAATCGACTCCGCCGCATGAGCATGCTTTTGCGGCACAGTCGATAGCGCGCCGGACCTCGGGCTAGAATGTCGAGGGTTCGAGACCTGCTCCTTGCTGTTTCATTACAATACTATAGCAATTACTGTAGTGTTTTTGCAGATGTTACTGTAGTATTTACTAGTATTTAATGTTTTTTGTTTAATTATCTTTGACAAAGAAGTGGGGGCTTTCTCCTTGAGCAATTTTTCCATAACCTGTTGGTAGGTAGGTAAATATTACTGGAGTCTGAATGGATAATTCAAAGCCTCTACTCTTTTCTATAACCTGTAGGGAACACAATATATGGTCTATACTTTGCATGTAGGTGTGTCATTCATGGGTGGCACAAGTAGGGATATGGGGGATTGGAATGGGTTGAGTATATGCAAATGAAATACTGTAGTATTACTATAGTTAAAAATCTTACTGTGGTCTTTACCACAGTGTTTTTTTGTGGAGAATACCATAGTAGTTAATATACACTGAGTGTACAAAACATTAGGAACACCTTCCCAATATTGAGCACCCCCTTTTGCCCTCAAAACAGCCTGAATTCGTCTGGGGCATGGACTCTACAAGGTGTCGTTCCATAGGAAGGCTGGCACATGTTGACTCCAATGCTTCTCACAGTTGTGCCATGTTGGCTGGATGTCCTTTGGGTGGTGGACCAGTCTTGATAGTAGAACACCGTGTAGACCTATGATCTAAATATCCTCAGAAAGAAATCTCTTGTCCTGCAGAGCTGATCATAACAGCAGGAGGAGAGAACATCCCACCTGTACCCATTGAGGATGCAGTAAAAGCAGAGATCGCCATCATCAGCAACGCCATGTTGCTCGGAGACAAGCTGAAATTCCTCTCCATGATGCTCACGCTCAAAGTAAGGCCTCCAACGTTAGATGTGTCTTGTATTGCCAACTCTTATGGTCATTGGCTTGCTTTAGAATTCTCGCTTTTGAATTATTAAGCAATTAGAATATAATTATACAGCACGAACAGATCTGGAACAAGGCTATTTGATGTTTGCTCTGTTCAGCAAATACTACCACTCCTGGATCACTCCTAACCTTTGACTCCACTCTCCCTCCATAGTGTATAGTCGACGACAATGGCGAGCCGACGGACGAGCTGACCCCAGAGGCTGTGGCGTTCTGCCATCAGCGTGGCATAACGGCAACCAAGGCCTCTGAGATCATAGCCAGTAAGGAACCAGCTATTTACAAGGCCATCCAGGAGGGCATAGAGCGTGTTAATGCTAAGGCCACCTCCAATGCCCAGAGGGTCCAGAAGTGGGTCATTTTGGACAGAGATTTCTCTATATCTGGGGGAGAACTGGGTGAGTCAGTCAGTGTGAGAAATCAGTTGCTGGTTTTTATTGGATGGTTCTGTCTGTTTGAGCATGTGACAGAAGAGAGCAGTGAATAGTATTGGATTGCATTTTCTTCCTCATCTTAGTGAGTTGATTTTGTGTGCTTCTTGTTCATTGTGGGATTCAAATAAATATAGTTTAAACTAAAGCTAGATAACTAAACCAAAGCTAGTCTGTGAGGTTGTAGATAATGAGCTTTTTCATAATTTGACACACTTTTACAAAGAACCCTTAGAGAGAAAGAAGTAAGTGTTTTGCCAGTAATGTTTATCATGTATTGTATCTGATGAGGCAGTCTTGTGACTAGTTTATACCAAACAACATTCCTGTAGATACCATTGCATAATCTGTCTTCCAAGCTGTTAAGTAGGTCAAATGTTGTGATTGAAGAAGCACGGGAAAGAGAGTACAGTCTTTTTGAGAGCACAGTAAGTCTGATTGAATATCCATTGTTTTGTCTATCTTTTCTCCAGGACCTACCATGAAGCTAAAGAGGGGGGTAGTTGTCAAAATGTTCCAGGAGAAAATCAACAAGATTTATGGAATGGCACAAGAATAACAGAGGAACTCAACATGGACTAGAGAACACTTGAGGACTGTAGTTAATGGACTATTAAATGCATCTGTAGACATTTGAATGTGTCTCGTTTTCCAGTAACTAGAGAATTATTCCATTGGTATCTGCTCCATATCAATATTTAAGCTGTTTTAATGTACATAAGATTTCACAGCAGTGATATTTGCACTTTTTTTTGTAAATAAACCTTATAATCATCATTGCCAAATCTAGTGTCCACAACTGTAAAAGCATTTTGTGCTTCTTGTAAGCTACACTGCAAAAATGAACTATTATTGCAACCATGGCAATAGTTTATCATATCACTATCATAGGCTTTTTAGTTTATTATTTGTTAAATATATGAACATGTTTGCAAAAACCACTCTCAAAATGTGTCAGGAGAATCTAAGGAGATACCAAGGAAAATCTAAATTTAGCAATGCTATACTGTACCCACTTCAAGTAAAGGAGAATGCCTCAAAACAAAATCATTGTATCGTTAATGTAATGTTTGTCAAGTGATTCCATCAATATTTAGATGGTATACTGTAATGTTTTCATTTTATTTTAGCCAATTATTTCCCATGTACATTATAATCAATATTAAAATGTTTATTTTTATGTGTTAAATGAACATGATCAATAAAAGCAAAAAGCAAACAAACTGTTCTGGACCCCCTCAAAAAACATCACGTTGGTAGCATCTCACACGCACCGTCTTTGTTGTTTCATTTGAACAGCAAATATGAATTTCCTCATCAGAGGACGGTGCCTGTGATGTGACAGCTACTGTATGACGTCATAGAAACCATTTGACAAGAGGTTCTGCTGAGATAGCTCATGCTGAACTAGATACGTACTGTATGTTCTTATAGATTTCCTACAAATGTCTGCTACTTGTCTTTTACAGGTGACCCCTTAATTATTGAAACCTCCATCCTGAGTAAATTAGGCAAGAGCCTATTCGGTTGATGGGGAACTCCCTGGACAGTGGTCTTATAATGCTATGTATTACAAACTGGGATACATACCCCACCATGAGAGGTGTTGTGAAAAAGTGATGTATTACACTGAGTACCAGTGTGGTTGGTCCTCCTGAAGTACTGTATCAAAACCTACTGATGTCACCAAACTACAGGAGCCCACTGTAAAGTTTGTAATTATGGTAACTGAAGCCATAATCGTGGAGGTTCCACACAAATAGGTGTCCTTTAAATTCTTATAATACTAGAATTACCATTGAATTATCCCTAGTTTTGCTACCATGCTGTGTTGTTGTCTTAGGTCTCTCTTTTTTTGTTGTCTTAGGTCTCTCTTTATGTAGTGTTGTGGTGTCTCTCTTGTTGTGATGTGTGTTTTGTCCTACTTTTAAATTTTTCATCCCAGACCCCTTCCCAAGCAGGAGGCCTTTTCCATTTTGGTAGGGCGTCATTGTAAATAAGAATTTGTTCTTAACTGACTTGCCTAGTTAAATAAAGGTTCAATAAAATACAATTTCAACTGACCTCATGCCCCTTTATAATTTCCCCTCAAATATTTAACAAGATTGACTAGGTGAGTCCTATACAGTAGGTACAGTACTAGCTCCATCTGGTTTCTGGCATACTGTTTACACATATCCAGGCCTTTCAGATATTCACAGAAGTGTCAAGGACTGTCAGTAGTGTGGGTGACAGACAGTAGTGGTCAGTTGTGATTGGGAAGAATGTCATCTCAAAGCCTTCCAGACCATTAGCTTGGTCAACCAGACTGACTGCTGCTCTCACGTTTGGTTTCAGCGCAGTGTCCTTCTAGTTTACAGGGCTTCAAGGCTACTGCAGGACAAAGAGAATTTGGCCAATTGTCAAACAGAATTTCAACAGACAAATTGGTCAATCAAAGACAGGTCAAAGTCATTTCACAATTTATTAGTGGGGAAAAGTTGCTGATGGCTGCATACTGATTGCACAAAGTTAAATCCCATAGGGGCTTACAGCAAGATAGGCAACTGACTTCTCTCTGAGGTTGAATATAAGCCAAATCTCCCCAACAATTTATGATTTTATGTAATGGGTCAATCAAATGATCCTTTGACAGAACAGTGAGCTCCTTACTGACCGATATTCACACCTGCACCCGGAACCTTTGGTCAATTACACACCTACACGCAGAATGCTGACCTACCTGGGCAAACATTTGTTAATTATGTTCAAAATGTGTTAACGTATTACAGTATTCAATTAATCAATAATATCTGACTAGCATTAATGATGAACAACTACAAAATGGAAAATATGCTATTTTACACCATATCAAGTGAGTCCAAAAAGTTGTATCCTCACGGTAATGATGACAGTTTATGATACGGTAATGCCCCCATGTGGTAACAATAATTTTTGACAACACCTTCACAGTGCAGATTTACCATGAACATACAGAGCATTCGGGAAAGTATTGCGACCCCAGACAGCTTTATTGTAAAATTGATAAAATACATTTTTCCCCTCATCAATCTACACAGAATCCCCTTGACAAAGCAAAAACATTTTTTTTGAAATTCTAGCTAAATTATTAAATATAAAAAAACATACCTTATTTATATAAGTATTTAGACCCTTTGTTATGAGACTTGAAATTGAGCTCAGGTGCATCCTGTTTCCATTGATCATCCTTGAGATGTTTCTACAGTTGATTGGAGTCCACTTGTGGTAAATTCAATTAATTGGACATGATTTGGAAAAGCATACACCTATCTATATAAGGTCCCACAGTTGAAAGTGCATGTCAGAGCAAAAACCAAGACATGAGTTCGAAGGAATTGTCTGTAGAACTCCGAGACAGGATTGTGTCGAGGCACAGATCTAGGCAAGGGTACCAAAATATGTCTGCAGCATTGAAGGTTTCCAAGAACAGTGGCCTCAATCATTCTTAAATGGAAGAAGTCTGGAACCACCAAGACTCTTCCTAGAGCTGGCCGCCTGGCCAAACTGAGCAATCGGGGTAGAAGGGCCTTGGTCAGGGAGGTGAGCAAGAACCCGAAGGTCACTCTGACAGAGCTCCCCTATGGAGATGGGAGAACTTCCAGAAGGACAACCATCTCTGCAGCACTCCACCAATCAGCACTTTATGGTAGAGTGGCCAGACGGAAGCCACTCCTCAGTAAAAGGCACATGACAGCCCACTTGGAGTTTGCCAAAAGACACCTAAAGACTCTCAGACCATGAGAAACAAGATTCTCTGGTCTGATGAAACCAATATTGAATTATTTTGCCTGAATGCCTAGTGTCACGTCTGGAGGAAACCTGGCACCATCCCGTATGGTGAAGCCTGGTGGTGGCAGCATCATACTATGGGGATGTTTTTCAGCGGCAGGGACTGGGAGACTAGTCAGGATCGAGGGAAAGATGAACGGAGCAAAGTACAGACAGGTTCTTGATGAAGACCCGCTCCAGAGTGCTCAGGACCTCAGACTGGGCGAAAATTCACCTTCCAACAGGACAACGACCCTAAGCACACAGCCAAGACAACACAAGATTGGCTTCGGGACAAGTCTCGGAATGTCCTTGAGTGGCCCAGCCAGAGCCCGGTCTTGAACCCGATCGAACATCTCTGGAGAGACCTGAAAATAGCTGTGCAGTGACACTCCCCATCCAACCTGACAGAGCTTGAGAGGATCTGCACAGAAGAATGGGAGAAACAGGTGTGCCAAGCTTGTAGAGTCATACCCCGGAAGACTTGAGGCTGTAATTGGTGCCTTAACAAAGTACTTAGTAAAGGGTCTGGATACCTATGTAAATGTGATATTTAAGTTGAAAAAAATTATACATTTGCAAAAACGTCTAAAAACCTGTTTTTGATTTGGCATTATGGGGTATTGTGTGTAGATTGCAGAGGGGAAAAACTATATAATCCACTTTAGAATAAGGCTGTAACGTAACAAAATGTGGAAAAAGTCAAGGGGTCTCAATACTTCCTGAATGCACTGTAATTGTGCAAAATACTTAAATTATGTAATTTCTTTTTCAAAGAGTCCCTAGACCTTCAATTACTTTTTCTACCATTTTAAATGTTTGCTTCATGCCAAGCCACAAAAATATAGCTTGTCTTCATTGGGTAACAAACTCCATATCATAAATGGAATAAAAACATTGACACATTTTGCTCAACCCAGCAGAAATACATTTCATAAAATATTCACAATAATGAAAATAGCACAAGATGGTAAACAATATTAAAATTAAAGGCTGAAACAAACAGAACATTGATAACATTTCATTCATTTTTGGTTGTGATGGCAACCGCTTTGTTGAACCAGACATCGGTGTTGAGGAGGAAGAGCATGAAACGAGCCACATCACCCCTTCCTACAGCACTTCCTACAGGCAGGCCATTGGAGTCAGGAACAAAGTAGCCCTCGTGGGTAAGGAACTCTTTACCTGGTGAAAAGAACTAAGTAAATAGAGACCCATTTGTTTGCATCATCATTATGATTGGATAAGAGGTCCATTTCACTAAGTCTTCTGAGAAAAGTGCAGGGACTTGTGGTAGTAGCAGAACTATGACCCTAAGTTAAACCCTTACACTCGTGGGAATTGGCCTATATGGATAGATCTAAATTGAAATGTTTCTTACAGAAGAAATATGGAAAGCTTATACATAACCATGGTAGCAATCAAAAGGGAAACGTTTGGAGACTATGGGAAAATCATTGTCCTAAAATGAGGACAAACAGCTAATCTGACACAAGACAGACATCGAGTCCAAACATTACGTTGCTGATTTTATGGGCATTTTACATTTACTGGACTTGGTGCCGCATTTGTTGATCAACCAAATCTGAAAATACTCTGGATACATTCAGTAACATAAGAATGTTCATGGTAATTTGGGGTAGGTGCAACATAAGACTAAACAATGACAAGGGTTTGAGTGAGAGGTCTAACTGGTGTCTCCAAGTGGCCACACACCTCTCTAAAGTGTGCACAGTTCCTGTGTAATTTCAATGTACTTTTTTAACAAATAAGAGTCTTCAACTATAAAATGCTATTTTGAACTCAAGCACACTTGTAATTGTTTTGTTTGGAACAGAGCTCTGCATCCCGCCATCACACAATTACTCTTGTTGTTTACGCATTCCAGAAACGGTCCATTATAAATCGCAATCTGAGTCAGGTGGGCATCATTTGAAAGTGTGTTCTATTGCCAACACGGCTAGCTAAGTTACAAAATACGATCTTACAGTAGTAGGCTTTCACGAGGCAATTCAGAGGAGCAGATGGTAATTTTGGTCAGCATAGGATAGAGTCACAACTGCATTCAGATGCGTGTTCCCTGACAAATTTCTTCACAATACAACAAACATAGGCTCCTTCTGTTCAGAACAATTCAGGGTAATACGCCATGTCATCTTGTAACTGTACATCAAGCATAGTGCTCATAAACGTTGACACATTGGCTTGCTTTTATGACATCAAAGCGGTATTTATTATAATCTTCAATGTCTCATTTTTCAAAAATACATTGAGTCCTCTTTATTTATTTTCCTTCACTCAGAAAACAAAACATTAGCAAAAGGGATGGGGGCAACTTCTGCCGTGTACAGTGCTCAAGTTCCGAACCGCTGTCAGGCAAAACCAATACTGCGCTGTGAAGCATAGACCTTCAGCTCTGACATCATGTACAGCATAGCAACTGCATTCCAATTTAGGTGCTTATAATAATAATAATCATGTATTTTGTAAAGTGCTTTTCATTATATAGAATAGTCTCAAAGTGCAAAAAATAAAAGATAAAAAACAAATAGTAAAAAAATGTAATAATAATGGACATAACTAGACAGGGCAACTGTCCAAGGAGAACAGCTATCAACAGAAAGCCTTCCTAAAGAGAAAGGTCTTTAGTCCTGTTTTAAATGAGCCCAGAGTCTGGTGCCTTCAGGTGGTCAGGGAGGGCATTCCAGAGGCTGGGGGCAGTCGAGCTGAATGCCCGATCCCCTAAAGAGCACAGCTCAGCTATCGCTTGATAGGGGTTATGGAGGGAGAGCAGTTTTCGTGAATACACTGGAAAGTCAGCAGGAGTGTTTTGAATACAATCCAGAATGAGACAGGGAGCTAGTGCAGAGATGCTAGGATGGGGGTGATGTGATGGTGTTTGCGCACTCTCATCAGGATCCTGGCAGCGCTGTTCAGGACGTATTGGAGCTTCTGGAGACTACTGCCTGGGATCCCGATGAAGAGTGTGTTGCAGTAGTCCAGCCTTGAGGAAATATAGGCATGGACGAGCTTCTCTGCATCAGACTGAGTGAGGGTGGGACAGAGTTTGGCAAAGTTCTTGAGGTGATAGAATGACGATTTACACAGTTGTTTGATGTGGCTGTCAAAGTTCAGGGAGCTATTAAGCTTTACATCCAGATTGGAAACTGAGGGGGAGAGAGTGATGTTCTGTCCTACAATGGTGAGGTCTGTTATTGGTGAGTGCTGGACCTGGTAGGGGGTGCCAACAGGTAGGGCCTCAGTTTTGCTGCTGTTCAGTTGAAGGATGTTTTGCATCGGCCATGCCTTTATCTCCTCAAGGCAGGTGTTCAGATGGGCACATGCATCAGAGGGACTTGGAACAGTTTTTATATGCAGCTGAGTGTCATCAGGATAGCAGTGGAATGAGATTCCATGCCAGCTGATGAAGCGCCCGAGGGGCAGCACGTACAGGATAAACAAGAGTATCATCTTATCAGTGTACAAATGCCATTTTCAACCTGTATATGGGTACGAGTGTAAAAAGCTAGCCAGGGAGGGTTACTGCTGAACCTGAAAGTGGTTCAGTCTTACGTGATGACTTACGTGATGACTGTAAGTCAATATATTAGAAACATGCATACTGTATGACAAAATTAATCCTGTAACAAGGAAAATGTTGGAGTCTTTTAGAACAATCTTTTAAAGGTGCAATGCAACAGTTTTCATCTCAATATCAAATAATTTCTTGGTAACAATTAAGCACCTTACTGTGATTATTTTCAATTAAAATGGTCAAAAAGAGCAATTTCTCAAGCAAGAATTTTGCTGGGACTATCAGAGTGTTCTGAGTGGTGAGGGGAAAACAGAAAACTAGCTGATATTGGCAAAGAGGTTTGGAACTCTCTTTCTTATTGGTCTATTTAATAATTTACTGCCTACTGAAGTCACCAGGCAGGCCAAAACTCAATTGACTCATTTTACTAATTTATTACCTACTGATATCACATGGCAGGCCAAAACTCCATCCCACCACAACAGTCTTTTCAAACAGCTCTTATACTGAAAGGGCATTATGATCATTTTCACAATTTCACAGTATTATTCCAACCTCATTGTGTGGAAATATAAAACACAGAAAAATCATGTTTTTGACTGCACTTGGCCTTAAACCCAGCTCCAGAATACAGTATACACTACATTGTGAGCAGGTGTATGTGGACACCTGCTCATCGAACATCTTATTCCAAAATCATGGGCATTAATATGGAGTTGCTGCTATAACAGCCTCCACTCTTCTGGGAAGGCTTTCCACTAGATGTTGGAACATTGCTGTAGGGACTTGCTTCCATTCAGCCACAAGAACATTAGTGAGGTCGGGCACTGATGTAGGGCAATTAGGTCTGGCTCACAGTCTGCATTCCAATTCATCCTAAAGGTGTTCGATGGAGTTGAGGTCAGGGCTCTGTGCAAGCCAGTCAAGTTTTTGCACACTGATCTCGACAAACCATTTTTGTATGGACTTCGCTTTGTGCATGGGGGCAATGTCATGCTGAAACAGGAAAGGGCCTTCCCCAAACTGTTGCCACAAAGTTGGAAGCACAGAATCATCTAGAATTCTATTGTATGCTGTAGCATTAAGATTTCCCTTCACTGGAACTAAGGGGCCTAGCCCGAACCATGGAAAACAGCCCCAGACCATTATTCCTCCTCCACCAAACTTTACAGTTGGCACTATGCATTGGGGCAGGTAACGTTCTCCTGGCATCCGCCAAACCCAGATTCGCCATCGGACTGCCACACGGTGAAACATGATTCATCACTCCAGAGAAGCTTTACACCACTCCTTCCAATGCTTGGCATTGCACATGGTGATCTTAGGCTTGTGTGTGGCTGCTTGGCTATGGAAACACATTTCATGAAGCTCCCGACGAACAGTTTTTGTGCTGACGTCGCTTCCAAAGGCAATTTGGAACTCGGTAGTGAGTGTTGCAACCGAGGACAGATGATTTTTTACACGCTATGTGCTTCAGCACTCGGCGGTCCCGTTCTGTGAGCTTGTGTGGCAAACAAGTTCGCAGCTGAGCTGTTGTTGCTCCTAGAATTTTCCACTTCACAATGACAGCACTTACAGTTGACCGGTGCAGCTTTAGCAAGGCAGAAATTTGACAAACTGACTTGTTGGAAAGGTGGCATGCTATGACGGTGCCACGTTGAAAGTCACTGAGCTCTTCAGTAAGGCTATTCTACTGCCAATGTTTGTCTATGGAGATTGCATGGCTGTGTGCTCGATTTTATACACCTGTCAGCAACGGGTGTGGCTGAAATAGCCAAATCGAATAATTTGAAGGGTTGTCCACATACATTTGTATATATATATATATATATATATATATATATATATATATATATATAGTGTATCTAAACTAGACCCTATTCGTCTGTCTTACCTGTGGCAGGTAAATTCTTGAGACCCGGCGGCCTGACAACTGTCCAGTTAACATCCTGTGTCTTCTTCAGAAAGTGCTCCATCTCAAACATATTGCTAAGGACACTTCGGATCATTGGCAGCAGCAGGAAGCGGATGAGGTAAGATGACTGTGTGCCAGAGTTAGCTATGGGGATGAAAATGAGAAGAAGATAAGGGAATACTGTTTCACAATGATAAAAACACGCAACTGACTTTGGACATTAAAAAGGCAACATGATCACTGACAAAATACAGTCATGGCATTGTTTATTTAACCCTTATTTTACCAGGTTAGAGAGGCTCTATTCATCCCTTGGTGGATTGAGGCCTAAGTAAGTAAGTTACCAGGTAAGTTGACTGAGAACACATTCTCAAGTTGTTCTCAAATGTAATCAGTCATATTTTACTTTACTTACGGTCAGTGTACCATGAAGTCATGGTGATAATGCGGTTCACTTTGGCCTCTCTCATGGCACTTACTGCAGCCCTCATAGACAAGGTGTATCCAGTGACTCCGGAGAGAAAGGATGCAGGGAACCCCAGGCAGGATATAACTGCATCTTGTCCTTGGAAGTGAAGTTTAAGGCTGTCTTCTGAGAAGATATTGCCCTCAACCACCTGACAGAACAGAGAAAATAGCCTATACCATAAAACTGCTATCTCAGGCCTGGTGTAAGGTTCACACTTCATAAAGCCTACATAAAAAACATTGCTGCTGCGTACCTTACAGAGGAAATGTAAAAAGACATACAATTGGTGCTCAGACAAGATATTACATTATTTACCTTTAATTTCTCATGTTGCACTGTCAATTTCCCTGGGTTCCTGACAATGGCAGTGACAGCGTGTCCCTGCTGAAGAGCTTGGTTCACCAGATACTGTCCCGTCTGTCCAGTGGCTCCAAGCACGGCTATCTTCATCTTGACACTCGGAAATACACTCTAAAATAAAATAAATATAATGTATGAAATATAATCATTCACAGTCAGAGGGTCAATCAAACCATAGACAGATACTTTTCTGTAAACAGAAATCCCGACGATGATAAGTTACAAAATCATGAACTCACATTTACAACAGTACAAGTTTAAAGCAAGGGTGTGCAGTGGGCGTAGCACAACTTATCACGTGAATAGACTGTGTAGCAACACCCACATTTTCATAACTGCTTGAAACATAATCAACTTAAAATGTATCTTATCCAGAGCAACTTAACAGTAGTGAGTGCATACATTTTCATAGTTTGGCACGTTTAGCCCAAAATAGCCTTTAGGATTTTGATTCATAACGTGTTAATTGGATGGTTCAATTATAAATGTTTCAGACACATACTAGAAAGGCCAAAAAAGGACATGACCTGTGTGCATTGAATGGACATTTACAAGAGGTCTATTTACACAGTAGATAGCAGTGTGTACCCCTTCATTATTCCACTAACAAACCAACCCACCCCAATGTCACCACAGCCAACTGCATCTCTTTTCATAATGGGCATAACAAACAGCCATATAGAGAGCCATAACAAAGCTGATCATAATGAAATATGATACATTTTCAGTGAGGAAAACCCCCGATTTGTTATCTGAAAAGTGAACTTGGATTTGGATTATGAACTAATGAAATTCAAAGGGCAATACTGAGAAAACATGAATTGATTGTTCATTAAGTGAGGGCCTTCAGTAGACAGAATTAAACCAGGATTAATCTAGGGGGAAATTTGACTGTGTGGCACAAGGTCTGATCACACTGTCTGTGTTGTATCCATCTGAAAATGATTATTTCTGCAACTGTGAAATGATAATGGACAGTAAACTAACGCAAGGAATATAAAAGGCAGCATTATGAAAATCAAACCAAGAAATTAGAAAATGCCAGAAGATGTATTTTATTTTATCTGATAGGCACCACATGCACTGAAAAGAACCTACAGACTCTGGCTACACTGCATAGGAATAATCTTATATACAGATGACATGTTTCATTTCATAACTCAAGTTTTGCATCAAACTTGATTGAATTTCCCATGTCCTATCCCTTGCTGATGACCAAATTACACAAGTTTTGTAAACTGTTAGGCTATACCTGGACAATCTACAATACTCCGAATGGTTCATGCATAGCAACATGGCTAACCATGTAGGGTAATTGACTCACAAATGCGATCAAAAAATCAGTTTGCTCCGACAGTAATGTAAAAGCTTATGTATTAAAGGGCATCATACAACCAAGTTGTGTTGTGTAATTGTTTTCCCCAACTCAGTTAAGCCAAACCACGCCCCATTATTCAGAGGAGCGTTCTACAACGCTTTGAGCGCTCTCCAAGTCCGGAAGTGAATCTCACGTAGCGCGAAATTTCAGTCACTTATTAATAACGTTTGCCCTTGTATTTCAAGATTGAAAAATAAAATAACATAATGTTGTGGACAGAGCCAGCCATTAACGTCCCTTAACGCTCAAAGACAGATTCAATGGCTGTAGCATAGCGTATTCGACTGAATTATTAGCTAATAAATATTTGAGAAATTATGAATAATAAGTATATGCTTTTACCTGATAGACTACTCATGACAATATACCTAATTAAAATACCGAGCTAGTAACGTTAAGTAGCCTAGCTAAACTTAACTGACCTTCAATTGAGGGAATTCAGCAGAGTTCTGAGACATTTTTACAACTCATTGAAACTCTTAAAATAAATACATGGGAAAATGTTACCAAACATGATAATAATAGGCCTGCATTACGGTTGGCAACTAATTGTTAATTTACACTTTCCAGTTTCCTTACCTTGGAAGGCCACTGTCTCTGCGCTGATCGCATGTGAGTGAGACAACGCTAGCTAGCCAATGGGAGCGTAGTAGAACGCCTCTCTGGATAACGGGGCGTGGTTTTGGCTCAACTGCGTTGGGAAAAAGAAAAACTCTTGCTTGTGACTTGGATGCGTTCAAGATCTGCAATGTTTCACATTGTTTCGTCTTTTGATTGAGCACATCACGATATAGTCAATGTTACTTTTTCTAATCACAGTCACAATTATTTATTTATTATGAAGCATTGTTTTGCTGTAGGCTTAACGAAAAAGACATTTTTATGAGAAACTTATAATGAAACTTTTTTGCTCTGAGACCGGATGTGCGTTCAGTTCGCTTGAACGTTTGCTACGTTGAAGAACGGTTTGTACTGAACGACACGTTACCCTCAAACGTTATTGTATGTTCTTGAACAGACTTCGAACTACGTTTTCTCCGGTTTGGTGGGTGTGGCTTTAAGCAATGAGTGACGTATTTAAAAGGCAGTGGCCATGCTAACATCGTTCCTCAACTGGTTGTGTAGTATAGCATCGTTTCCGTTGAATTGAACGTTCCAGAACGTAAACACGTACTGTACGCAGACCAGGCTTGGGATCCGCATATCTGCTGCAGTTGTCAGACGATCTACTCTCACCTTGAAGCGGCAATCTGCAGTTTAAACAACAACAAAGGTTAACCCGCCACAGATTTGGCAAACGGCTGAGGCTGGAGAAATGTAACCGTGAATTCAAAGACAGAGCTATTGATTAAAGAACTGACCATCCATGAGATCATTAAAAGTTTTAACCATGTTTTGAAGCTATACAGAGTTTGTTTACAAACAAAGGAGTAAAACAAGTGTATATGTTGGATTCTGATGGGGTTACACAGTTTAACTAAGCCCATGAACCATTTGTAAGATATATTCTACAAGAATCAATTGCTATATATCATTATTTGAAATGTCCAAAAATGTATGTTACAATCGCAGATTGCCCCTTTAACCATGCTCACAGGCGCTACCCCAAAAGAGAAACAAAGGAAGTTATGGAGAAGTTGCAACGATGTTGCTGTAAAGTTGCGACCATTTTAATTGGAACACACAAGTTCCTAGGCTACTGCCATATCCGCGAAAAGGGCACGATGTTGTCAACATTGCTCCTGCTCGGTCTGGTCGTTTCATGTGAGTCAGACTTCGCTCCAGCTGTGGTCAACGTCAGCTTGGATGATCCCCCAGAAGTGCGATGGGCGTCTCTATCAAAAGTTTTTGATGTCGACTACCTGGTGAAAGCAGCTGCTGAAGTGATTGAGTAAGTGCTTAAGGCGGAATGCCTATTTACAGAAGTTCTAGTTGCCTCCAAAAGTTGGTTTAATAATGTTTGTCTCAAACTGTAAAATATAGATTTTTGCTTTAAAGTCACATGATGGACAGGACTGTTGATTATGTAGCCTAAACCTGAATTGCAGAAGTTTTACGTCTACTTCAGTATATGGACATTGATCAGACTTAACCATTTATTTTCATTTACCATTCAATATGTCAAATATGAGAAAATATGCCATGATATGTTGTTTGCATGAAATCTGTGTTTGCAGTTTAATTATGTATGAATATCTGCAGGCATACAGTATGTTGACCGACACAATGTGAGTAGCCTAAGCTTGACCATGGTGTTGATTAATATTAACATCTAAAACGTTTTAATCTTTTTTTTGTTGCAGTGCCACTATTCCAAAATGGGTGCATCATGCGGTAACTCCGATTGTGGAGGCCTTGGAGAAGTATGTACCTCCTCCATACGCAGGGGAGATCAGAGGAATGTCCTCATATTTTCGAGGGAACCTTTCCGATATCATCCTTCTCAACTTTGCCTATGAAATATCAGCGTATGTATGACTTGATCTGCTTTACATGTAGGTCTACTGATACAAATGTCATTCAACCAGTTGAAACAAGAATGTAGTCACAGCTTCTTGTTGTCAGAAGCACAAAGAAGAAGAATGAAAGTATGTGTTGTAAGAACCCCCCCCACACTTTTCATGACTTAACACGCTCCTATTGGATCCGTAGGTTTTGCACTAGTATTGTAGCTCAGGACACAAGTGGACGTTTGTATCATGGCAGGAACCTTGATTACCCACATGATATACTCCGGAATCTCACCATCAATGTTCTCTTTCTCAAAAATGGCACGGTATGTTACACATGGTTACACAGCTCAACCTTTACATCTGCAGTTTCACTTTTGCAAGGCCACGGTGTCAATCAGCCGATAATGCTAGAGAGCTTAGTTTGGGCACTGTGAAGTAAATCTGGAGTGTGATGTTAGGCTGAAAAAGGGTCAAGTAAAATCACCTCCTAATTACTCAACCTTTCCAGGTGGCTTATCGTGGTACGACTTTTGCTGGCTATGTCGGGCTGTGGACCGGACAGAGTCCAAATAAATTCACAGTTTCTGGTGACCAGCGTGGTAAGGGTTCACTTTATCTTATTGTCCAGGACATATCCATAAAGGTGTGAGTCAGTCATTTAAGGCAGTGTGTTATCATCAGGTGACGACCACTGGTGGAATTGGTGGAAGAACTGGGTCTCTGCTTTCTTGCTGAAAAGATCTCCAGTCAGCTGGCTGGTGAGAGAGGTAAGTCAGGAAGTTTAACCATCAACATCCACAAAAATGAACACTTTGCTAACCACAAATTACTATTATGGCTTGTCTATTAACCTACTATTGTGGCTTGTCCTTTCTTGTTTTTCTTCAGACGTTGGAGGAAGCAGCAGACTTTCAGGATGCTGTGATGCGGCTGTCCAAGATCCCAATCATCACAAGCGTGTACTACATCGTTGCCGGAGTAAAGCCTGGGGAAGGAGTGGTGGTCACCAGGGACAGGAAGGGCCCAGCTGATATCTGGCCTCTGGAACCCTTAAATGGAGGGTAGGAAATGAGGGGTCTCTTCCATAACACAAATTGTATTAGTTTGTTTTAAGAGCTGCTCAGATTTATAAAGCCGAGTTATGCTAACTGTTATCATTGAGTCTAACCCATATTTCCAACCTCCCATTTTTATCTTAAGTCAATCAATCAAATGTATTTATAAAGCCCTTTTTACATCAGCCGATGTCACAAAGTGCTATACAGAAATCCATCATAAAACCCCAAACAGCAAGCAATGCAGATGTAGAAGTACGGTAGCTAGGAAAAACTCCCTAGAAAGGCCGGAACCTAGAGAGGAACCAGGCTCTGAGGAGTGGCCAGTCCTCTTCTGGCTGTGCCGGGTGGAGATTATAACAGTACATGGCTAAGAAGTTCAAACGTTCATAGATGACCAGCAGGGTCTAATAATAATAATAATCACAGTGGTTGTAGAGGGTGCAATAGGTCAGCACCTCAGGAGTAAATGTCAGTTGGCTTTTCATACCCGATCATTCAGAGTTAGAGATAGCAGGTCCGGGACAAGGTAGCACGTCCGGTGAACAGGTCAGGGTTCCATAGCCGCAGGCAGAACAGTTGAAACTGAAGCAGCAGCACAGCCAGGTGGACTGGGGACAGCAAGGAGTCATCAGGTCAGGTAGTCCTGAGGATTGGTCCTAGGGCTCAGGTCCTCCGAGAGTGAGAGAATTAGAGGGAGCATACTTAAATTCACACAGGACACGGGATAAGACAGGAGAAATACTCCAGATATACAGACTGACCCTAGACCCCTGACACACAAAGTATTGCAGCATAAATACTGGAGGCTGAGACAGGAGGGGTCGGGAGACACTGTGGCCCCATCCGACGATACCCCCGGACATGGCCAACCAGGCAGGATATAACCCCAACCACTTTGCCAAAGCACAGCCCCCACACCACTAGAGGGATATCTTCAAACCACCAACTTACTACCCTGAGACAAGGCCGAGTATAGCCCACAAAGATCTCCCCCACAGCACTAAGCCGAGGGGGGCGCCAACCTGGACAGGAAGATCACGTCATTGACTCAACCCACTCAAGTGACGCACCCCTCCTAGGGACGGCATGGAAGCACACCAGTAAGCCAGTGACTCAGCCCCCGTAATAGGGTTAGAAGCAGAGAATCCCAGTGGAGAGAGGGGAACGGGCCAGGCAGACAGCAAGGGCGATTCGTCGCTCCAGTGCCTTTCCGTTCACCTTCACACCCCTGGGCCAGACTACACTCAATCATAGGACCTACTGAAGAGATGAGTCTTCAATAGAGACTTAATGGTCAAGACAGAGTCTGCGTCTCTCACATGGATAGGCAGACCATTCCATAAAAATGGAGCTCTATAGGAGAAAGCCCTGCCTCCAGCTGTTTGCTTTGAAATTCTAGGGACAAGGAGGCCTGCATCTTGTGACCGTAGAGTACGTGTAGGTATGTACGGCAGGACCAAATCGGAAAGATGGGTAGGAGCAAGCCCATGTAATGCTTTGTAGGTTCAAAGTAAAACCTTGAAATCACCCCAAGCCTTAACAGGAAGCCAGTGTAGAGAGGCTAGCACTGGAGTAATATGATACAATTTTGTGGTTCTAGTCAAGATTCTAGTAGCCATGTTTAGCACGAACTGAACTTTATTTAGTGCTTTATCCAGGTAGCCGGAAAGTAGAGAATTGTAGTAGTCTAATCTAGAAGTGACAAAAGCATGGATACATTTTTCTGCAACATTTTTGGACAGAAAGTTTCAGATTTTTGCAATGTTATGTAGATGGAAAAAGCTGTCCTTGAAATAGTCTTGATATGTTCGTCAAAAGAGAGATTAGGGTCCAGAGTACCGCCTAGGTCCTTCACAGTTTAATTTGAGACGACTGTACAATCATCAAAATTAATTGTCAGATCCAACAGAAGATCTCTTTGTTTCTTTGGACTTAGAACTAGCATCTCTGTTTTGTCTGAGCTTAAAATTTAAGAAAGTCCTGGAGAAGATGTTGGCAACTCAACTTCACTCACACTTTAGCACTAACAAGCTTCATGAGGTGCTCCAGACCAGTTTCAGATCCATGCACAGTACTGAGACAGCCCTGGTGAATGCTGTTAATGACCTGCTCATTGCAGCAGATGCAGTATCCCCCACCATCTTGATTCTTCTGGATCTCAGTGCTGCTTTTGAAACAGTAGATCACATCATTCTACTGCAGTGCCTCACAGTGAACACTGCCATATGTGGGACTGCCCTAAACTGGTTCACCTCTAACCACAAGCAGTACGTCATCCTCGATGTCCACCATAACTTGCGGTGTCCCACAAGGGTCGATGCTAGGACTCATTTTCTTCCTGCTCTACATGCTCCCACTTGGTCAGATCTTCAGACAGTACAGTGTCCGATTCCACTGCTACGCAGATGACACAGAGGTGTACATTAAAACCAAGCCTGACACATCTGCTTTGTCAACCTTGCAGAACAACTTCCTCCAACTCAACAGCACCAAGACCGATGCAATGCTGATAAGCAACCCCCAGCAGATCACCAAATCCTGCAGCATCCGCCCTGCCATAGAAGGCCACATCATTCCCCCTCTCTCCTCAGTCATCACCTACCTGGATTTGATATTCAACCATGCTCTCTTCTTTAATTCCCACATTAGACTGTAAAACGTCATTCTTTCACCTGAAGAACATCTCCCTAAGACCCTCTCTCACCACTTCTGACACAGAAAAGCTTATCCATGCATTCGTTTTCTCCAGAATTGATTATGGGAATGCAGTACTTGGGGGACCTGCCTGCAAACTCAATTCATAAATTACAGCTCATTCAGTGCTGCAAGGTTTCTGACACAAACAAAAAAGTCTGCTCACATCACCCCCATCCCTGCTGACCTCCATTGACTACCTGTCTTCTTCAAAGAATTTACTTTAAAATTCTCCTCCTGGTCTACAAAGCCCTTAATGGAATCGGCCCAGGGCACCCAGAACCCAGAGCAGAACCATTGGGGACCGTGCCTTTTCCTCCCACGCACCATGTCTTTGGAACTCCATCCTGACAATCTCAGGGCTGTTCAGACTGTTGGGGCTTTTCAAGCAGGCCTTAAGACTCCTCTTTATCAGCTGGTCTACCCTTCCTCCTAGACTTTGTTGCTTTTATCATATGGTTATATACGTATATATGTATATTTTCTTTTTTTCTTTCTATTAACTTTTATTTTATGCACTTTTAGATACTTCGCTTTTCATTATACAAGAATAAACAAATGTAATGTATTATAATACTATCAGCAGATATTGGGCTTTTAAAATAAGATGCCAAAACATATCGTGGTGTTTACTCTTGAATGTGTAAATGAAGTGTAGTATCCTTTCCTACTATAGGTGGTTCAGAGTAGAGACCAACTTCGATCACTGGCTGCCGCCTCCTGCAAAGGATCATCGCAGGTAAGCATAATGCTCACTTTACATGACTCCATAATTACATTTTAATTGATTTCATGTGAATGGATGGCTTATGTATCTTTCTTCCAGAGATGCAGCCAACAAAGCATTAAATGCAACTGGTCAAGATAATATCAATATGGATACAATGTATAAGGCAAGTAGATGGCTGTATGTATTGGTGAATATTTGTTTTGATAGTATTACATTTTACAATGTTATACTGTATCATTGACTATATTTGACTACAAGTTATCCTAATAGCAAATTCAGAAATACAGTGCATTCGGAAAGTATTCAGACCCCTTGAATTCCACATTTTGTGGAATAATAATGACAAAGCCAAAACTGTTTTTTTTTTTTAAATGTTTGCAAATGTGTTATATATAAAAACTGAAATATCACGTTTACATAAGTATTCAGAACCTTTACTCAGTACTTTGTTGAAGCACCTTTGGCAGCGATTACAGCCTCAAGTCTTCTTGGGTATGACGCTACAAGCTTGGCACACCTGTATTTGGGGAGTTTCTCCCATTCTCTGCAGATCCTCTCAAGCCCTGTCTGGTTGTATGGGGAGTGTCACTGCACAGCTATTTTCAGGTCTCTCCAGAGATGTTAGATCGGGTTCAAGTCCGGGCTCTGGCTGGGCCACTCAAGGACATTCAGAGACTGGTTGGCTGTGTGCTTAGGGTTGTTGTCCTGTTGGAAGGTGAACCTTGGCCCCAGTCTGAGGTCCTGAGCACTCTGGAGCGGGTTTTCATCAAGGATCTCTGATTGGTGGAGTGCTGCAGAGATGGTTGTCCTTCTGGAAGGTTCTCCCATCTCCGCAGAGGAACTCTGCAGCTTTGTCAGAGTGACATTCGGGTTCTTGGTCACTTCCCTGACCAAGGCCCTTCTCCCCTGATTGCTCAGTTTGGCCGGGCGGCCAGCTCTAGGAAGTCTTGGTGGTTCCAAACTTCTTCCATTTAAGAAGGATGGAGGCCACTGTGTTCTTGGGGACCTTTAATGCTGCAGACATTTTTTTGGTACCCTTCCCTAGATCTCTGCCTCGACACAATTCTGTCTCGGAGCTCTACTGACAATTCCTTCGACCTCATAGCTTGTTGTTTTTCATCTGACGTACTGTCAACTATGGGACCTTTTTATATAGACAGGTGTGTACCTTTCCAAATCATGTCCATTCAATTGAATTTACCACAGGTGGACTATTTTGAGTCTCATAGCAAAGGGTCTGAATAATTATGTAAATAAGGTATTTCTGTAGGGGATTTTTTAAGAAAAAAAGGTGCCTGAATGCACTGTATAACTATTTTTTTTAAATAAATGGTTTAAGCATCTTAAATCAGTAATTTTGTCTCCCAGGTTCTGTCAATGAACCCAGTATGTAACAGGTAAGGAAGAAGTTTGTTTATTTTGTCCTCATTTCTCTCTGGCATTCCCCAATGTGAATCACTCAGTGTGTGAGCAGCAGGAGGGAGGGTTCTTGTGCAACTAACGTTGCTTTCACTTCCCTTTGCCTTACCACAGCAATAAAGTTAATAGGCCTCTGTTATGAAACTGTCTGAAAAAATGTCTGTAGTATATTGTCACTGAAGATCTGAGTAGAATTGTCCCCGTTTTGAAGCTTTTCATGTCACACTGGTATTTAAGTAGGTTTCCATCTTACCTATACATGCACTAACTGTGATTTGTATGTTTCATATAACTTTCTGTGGGTAGATGGGTGTGTCTTATATTAAAAATGTGTTCCTTGTTTCTCAGAATTACTGTTTTCACAACAACAATGAGTGCAGCCAGCCCTGAGAAATACAACACAGAGGTCAGACCAGAGGTAATGAAACTACTAACATGTCTAATCATTGGCTCTCATTTGTGTTCCAATTAGGGCTGTCATAGTTCATCAGTTAACTTTTTGTAATGTCAGTGTATCGTGATTAATCGCATTGTCGGAAAGCATTGAAAATCCTCTGAAAACAACCAAAATACATTACTCTACACAGCTAAAACAATGCCATGTCAAAACAAGTTGACGTTGAGTATGGTTACATGCACTCAATAATGTGATTCATGTGGATAGTCAGATTAATATAATAATTCAATTCAAACATTTACATGCTTTGCAAGAAGAAAGATTTCCCTAATTATCCTGTTTGCATGTACACATCTGAAATCAGGCTACCTGATGGCACGCTCTTAAAAGCAGAAAATCGTCAATCAAAGTAAACGTTCTACCACAGCGACCATGTTATTTTTGAGAAGCATATTTGATTCTGAGTATGGACATATAAAGTTTGTATGTGAACTACTTTTAAGACGCATACATTCAGTTGTTCCCAACTCTTCTGAGCTAAAGAGGGAGGCTCGCTTGGCTAGTGCTAGCACATGTGCTTTTCAGATACACGGCTGGAATGCAGATTAATGTGTTTAGATGTCCTAGTAATTAGACAGTTTTCCCCAAAAATATTTAATCAGCTTATGCTCACTTCAATTCTGACCTTACATATAAATTATGTAAATTATAAATTGACTTGATTTTGCTAACCGTTACGCTGGACAAAATCAAGACGTTAATATTCTTGTAATGCTATCTGTATAAAAAAAAAAATCTTAATTTACAGCTCCAATTTGAGCAAATTCTCAATTTGCGATTAATTGTGATTAATCACAGCAAATTCTGTGATTTTTAACTCAATTGTTTTAAATTGTTTGACAGCCCTAGTCCCAATACAATACACAATGTTTACTTACAATATAGTTGGTTACTTAGTAATAGTTGATTACTTACAGTATGCTTTATATAATGTAATTATATTAACCCCATTGCCCTACTAACTAAGCATATGTCCATTCTCAATGTTCTATACTATGGTGTAAAGTTCTGTAAATTAGACCTACTGCATTATGTATGGTCATGCTCACATCACTGATGTTGCAGATCAAAACATTTGTCTGACATGCAAAGCATCATTGTGGTTGTTGATTTAACCTTCTGTTTCCTGTGTTTCCAGGGCTGCCATAGCAATGAATAAAGCTGGGTCGTGAACCAAAACCATGATTATGTTGTTGTCCAGAAAGGGCAGAGCAGAGATTTTCTGCATTAAAAGTGCCTTCCTTTTTTTATTCCATGAGTTATTTGTCATGTATTTTTTTATGTGTTCAAATTAATCTCTTTTTTACCCAAAATGTGTTTTGGAAATATTAATTACGATTATGTCCACACACATTGAGTCTAGTATTTTAGAGTGGTGAACATGATTATATTTAAATAAAGCTCATTTAATTTTGATGAAATCATGCAACATAAAATCCCGTATGTGAATTTATACAGATACATACACTGTCAAAATGAATAATAAAACTTGTAATAAAAATTCAATGTCTACATTGTTGACCTAGGAGAGAGCTACTGTTACTGCCACAAAATGAATACATCAGTAATACAAACATTTAGAATTTTAGAAATAATACAGAAACAATGTCTCTGGTGCCTGCATGTGAAATATTCCTTATTTTTGTAAGGTACAAAGTATAATATTTTTAAATACATCTTTCAGAGCTGATAAGGTACATGAATGATAGAACCTTTCACAGGATTAAACACTTTTTACTAAACGTAAAGAAGCTGTTTTGACAAAAACCACAATGATGCGTTGCATGTCAGCCCTAACAACTATACAATACAGTAGGTTTATTCCATGAACAATAATGTGATTAAAGCTTGAAAGAAATCCCAAAACTAGTTGAGCAACAAGGGACATTCAAAGTAGCACCTCAAACCCCAATGTTTTGATCTGAAACATCAGTGATGTGAGCATGACCATACATAATATAAAACATTGAGAATGGACATATGTTTAGTTAGTAGGGTGATGGGGTTCATGGGAACATGACCATGTACAGAATGTAAAATGTTGAATCTAATGTAGAAAACAGTTGGAGAATGGACAGGTCTAGTAAGAGGGCGATGGGGGTTGATGGCTGGTGTGCAGCTGCAGTCCCGGGTCAGATACACAGAGGAGATGATCAGTGTGTTGAATTCCTCCAGGTAGAGCACTGGCACCAGGTGTTGGGATGCAGGTTTGCAGCAGGAAACCTAAAAAAGGAAAGGACACTGCACTTAATTTACACATCCAAGAGTAAACACCCCAATATGTTTTTGTATCTTATTTTAAAAGCCCAATATCTGATGATAATATTATTATAATAATAAATTACATTTGTAAAGCCCTTTTCAATATACAAGAATAACCAAAAAGTGCATAAAATAAAAGTTAAAATAGAAAAATTGTTTTTTAAAAACAAAGCAAATATATATAACCATACCATAAAAGCAACAAAGTCTAGGAGGAAGGGTAGACCAGCCGATAAAGAGGAGTCTTTAAAAACCGCAACAGTCTAAACAGCCCTGAGATGTCTTGGAGTTCCAAAGGTGTGATGCATGGCAGGACAAGGCACGGTCCCCATGCATGACGCAGTTTTGCTTGGCTTGACCGTAGGGTGCGTGGAGGTTTGTAAGTGGGGAGTAGATCTGACAGGTAGGCAGGCCCAATGTAATTTAGGGCTTTGTAGACAAGGAAGAGAATTTTAAAGTCAATTATTTGAGGGACAGGTCGCCAATGGAGGTCAGCAAGGATGGAGGTGAAGTGGACAGATGGCTGGAACCCACAGGCCAACGGTGTGGAGTGCACCTTCCCTCACAGGACTCCCCTCTAGAGGTAATGCCCCTTGCACCGCAACCACAACTTAAAAGAACGTTTAAGCTACAATATAAAACATTGAAACTACACAAAGACAAATTGCAGGTGCCACACTGCAAACGCATTACTAAGCAGTAATGAGAAGAGTTGGCATGTGATTTTCAAGTTTTTAGTCAAACACATTTTGCAAACACAATGCACATGTGCTGTTATTCCATCTGACTTCCATGAAAACATCTATTGGTGCTTTGTCTGTACAAGGGATCAAATATAATGTCTTGTTGATCTCAGTAAAAGGTAACAGGTTTAAAGGTTAGTTCCTTGATGATCTGATTGGTTCTCAAACTAGTTCACCCAGGAAATGGTAGACTCAAACAGACTTTTTTTGGTAAAATGGAGACAATATGTGACTACCCTATGTCTTCTTTTTTACCACAACACAGCTGTTGCACTTTCTTTTATTATTTGTTTTCTTACCTCTTTCTACCCTCTGAACAAATCTGCTACTGGACAGATAATACTTGATTACTTAATTGTTTTCCTATAGTCTTTCAGTTCAGATGATCAATCTCGCTAGGAAGCAACCTTGCTAAGAAACATAACTATATTAAAATACTGTAGCTTTTTAAACTGATATCTGATGGCTACTTACATCACAGTGACCTTTCCTACTATAGGTGGTTCAGAGTAGAGACCAACTTCGATCACTGGCTGCCGCCTCCTGCAAAGGATCATCGCAGGTAAGCATAATGCTCACTTTACATGACTCCATAATTACATTTTAATTGATTTCATGTGAATGGATGGCTTGATGACATCCAGAGATGCAGCCAACAAGGAATTAAATGCTACTGGTCAAGATAATATCAATATGGATACAATGTATAAGGCAAGTAGATGCCTGTATGTGTTTGGTGAATATTTGTTTCGATAGTATTACATTTTACAATGTTATACTGTATCATTGACTATATTTGACTACAAGTTATTCTCATAGAAAATCCAGAAATATAACTTTATTTTTCATAAATGGTTTATACCATTTATACATCTTATATCAGTAATTTTGTCTCCCAGGCCCTGTCTATATGCACACTCACTGTACCCTACATACTCACTGGGCCCTACACACTCACTGTACCCTACATACTCACTGGGCCCTACACACTCACTGTACCCTACATACTCACTGGGCCCTACACACTCACTGTACCCTACACACTCACTGGGCCCTACACACTCACTGGGCCCTACACACTCACTGTACCCTACATACTCACTGGGCCCTACACACTCACTGTACCCTACACACTCACTGTACCCTACATACTCACTGGGCCCTACACACTCACTGTACCCTACACACTCACTGTACCCTACACACTCACTGGGCCCTACACACTCACTGGGCCCTACACACTCACTGTGCCCTACACACTCGCTGGGCCCTACAAACTCACTCACACACATAATATGCACATACATTTACACTGACTCCACACACACGCACACCCACTCACATACAAGCTGCTGCTACTCTGTTTATCTTATATCCTGATGCCTAGTCACCCCTATACATATCTATCTCCATCAATCCAGTATCCAAATTGTAAATATGGTATTGGAACTGACCCTGTAATAGTATACTTACTTACTTATTGTGTTCTTCATATTTCTTCTTATTTGTCATGTGTTTTTTTTCTAGTATTACATTGTTATTGATTATTGCATTTTTGGCTTTTGAGTTTGCAAGGCATTTCACCGTACTTGTGTATGTGACATTGAAACTTGAACGTATGTAACAGGTAAGGAAGAAGTTTGTTTATTATGTCCTCATTTCTCTCTGTGGCATTCCCCAATGTGAATCACTCAGTGTGTGAGCAGCAGGAGGGAGGGTTCTTGTGCAACAAACATTGCTTTCACTTCCCTTTGCCTTACCACAGCAATAAAGTTAATAGGCCTCTGTTATGAAACTGTCTGAAAAAATGGCTGTAGTATATTGTCACTGAAGATTTGAGTAGAATTGTCCCCGTTTGGAAGCTTTTCATGTTTTCATGTCACACTGGTATTTAAGTAGGTTTCCATCTTACCCATACATGCACTAACTGTGATTTGTATGTTTCATATAACTTTCTGTGGGTAGATGGGTGTGTCTTATATTAAAACATTGTCCCTTGTTTCCCAGAAGTACTGTTTACACCACAATAATGAGTGCAGCATGCCCTGAGAAATACAACACAGGTCAGACCAGAGGTAATGGAACTACTAACATGTCTAATCACTGACTCTCAGGTGTGTCTCAGTTGTGTCCCAAAACCCAATGTTTTGATCTGCAACATCAGGGATGTGAGCGTGACCATACAAATAGGTCTTATTTACAGAACAATACACCATAGTATACCATAGTATAGAACATTTAGAATGGATATACAGTTGAAGACGGAAGTTTACGTACACAGCCAAATACATTGAAACTCAGTATTTCTCAATTCCTGACATTTAATCCTTTCCCTGTCTTAGGTCAGTTAGGATCACCACTTTATTTTAAGAATGTGAAATGTCAGAATAATAGTAGAGAGAATGATTTATTTCATTTTTTATTTCTTTCATCACATTCCCAGTGGGTCAGAAGTTTCAAATAATCAATTAGTATTTGTTAGCATTGCCTTTAAATTCTTTAACTTGGGTCAAACGTTTCGGGTAGCCTTCCACAAGCTTCCCACAATAAGTTTGGTGAATTTTGTCCCATTCTTCCTAACAGAGCTGGTTTAACAGAGTCATGTTTGTAGGCCTCCTTGCTCGCAGATGCTTTTTCAGTTCTGCCCTCAAATTTTCAATGGGATTGAGGTCAGGGCTTTGTGATGGCCACTCCAATACCTTGACTTTGTTGTCCTTAAGCCATTTTGCCACAACTTTGGAAATATGCTTGGGGTCTATGTCCATTTGGGAGACCCATTTGCGGCCAAGCTTTAACTTCCTGACTGATGTCTTGAGATGTTGCTTCAATATATCCACTTAATTGTCTTTCCTCATGATGCCATCAATTTTGTGAAGTGCACCAGTCCCTCCTGCATTATAGCACCCCCACAACATGATGCTGCCACCCCTGTGCTTCACGGTTGGGATGTTGTTCTTCGGCTTGCAAGCCTCCCCCTTTTTCCTCCAAACATAACGATGGTCATTATGGCCAAACAGTTATATTTTTGTTTCATCAGACCAGAGGACATTTCTCCAAAAAGTACGATCTTTGTCCCCATGTGCAGTTGCAAAGCATAGTCTGGCTTTTTTTATGGCGGTTTTGGAGCAGTGTCTTCTTCCTTGCTGAGCGGCCTTTCAGGTTATGTCGATATAGGACTCGTTTTACTGTGGATATAGATACTTTTGTACCTGTTTCCTCCAGCATCTTCACAAGGTCCTTTGCTGTTGTTCTGGGATTTATTTGCACTTTTTGCACCAAAGTACATCCATCTCTAGGAGACAGAATGCGTCTCCTTCCTGAGCGGTATGACGGCCGCGTGGTCCTATGGTGTTTATACCTGCGTACTATTGTTTGTGCAGATGAACGTGGTACCTATTTCTCAACAAAGCATCCTTCACTCATGCTGCCAAACATACCCTGGTAAAACTGATTATCATACCAATCCTTGACTTCAGCGATGTAATTTACAAAATAGCCTCCAACACTCTACTCAGTAAATTGGATGCAGTCTATCACAGTGCCATACGTTTTGTCACCAAAGCCCCATATACTACGCACCACTGCGACCTGTATGCTCTTGTTGGCTGGCCCTCGCTTCATATTCATTGCCAAACCCACTGGCTCCAGGTCATCTATAAGTCTTTGCTAGGTAAAGCCCCGCCTTATCTCAGCTCACTGTTCACCATAGCAGCACCCACCCGTAGCACGCACTCCAGCAGGTATATTTCACTGGTCACCCCCAAAGCCAATTCCTCTTTGGCCGCCTTTCCTTCCAGTTCTCTGCTGCCAATGACTGGAACGAATTCCAAAATCACTGAAGCTGGAGACTCATATCTCCCTCACTAACTTTAAGCATCAGCTGTCAGAGCAGCTTACAGATCATTGCACCTGTACAATGCACATATGTAAATAGCCCATCCAACTACCTCATCCCCATATTGTTTTTTTTGTGTTGCTCCTTTGCACCTCAGTATCTCTACTTGCACATTCATCTTCTGCACATCTATCTCTCCAGTGTTTATTGCTAAATTGTAATTACTTCGCCACTACAGCCTATTTATTGCCTTACCTCCCTAATCTTACCTCATTTGCACACACTGTATATATATTTCTCTTTTGTGTTATTGACTGTACGTTTGTTTGCGTCACACTGCTTTGCTTTATCTTGGCCAGGTCGCAGTTGTAAATGAGAACTTGTTCTCAACTGGCCTACCTGGTTAAATAAAGGTGAAATAAAAAATTATTTAAAAAATAAAAACCTTTAGGCGTTTGGAAATTTTTCCCAAGGATGATCCAGACTTGCGGAGATCTACAATAATTTTTCTGAGGTCTTGGCTGTTTCATTTTGATTTTCCCATGATATCAAGCAAAGAGGCACTGAGTTTGAAGGGAGGCCTTGAAATACATCCACAGGTACACCTCCAATTGACTCAAATGATGAACATTAGCCTATCAGAATCTTCTAAAGCCATGACATCATTTTCTGGAATTTGCCAAGCTGTTTAAAGGCACTGTCAACTTAGTGTATGTAAACTTCTGACCCATTGGAATTGTGATACAGTGAATTATAAGTGAAATAATCTGTAAACAATTGTTGGAAAAATTACTTGTGTCATGCACAAAGTAGATGTCCTAACCGACTTACCAAAACTATAGATTATTAACAAGAAATTTGTGGAGTGGTTGAAAAATTAGTTTTAATGACTCCAACCTAAGTGTATGTAAACTTCCGACTTCAACTGTATGTTTAGTTAGTAAGGCGATGGGGTTCATGTGAGTATGGGAACATGACCATGTACATTATATAAAATGTAGAGTATGGATCTTATTTAGAGAGCTCTATACTATAGTATAAAACAGTTGGAGAATGGACAGGTCTATTAAGTACGGCGATTGGGGTTGATGGCTGGTGTGCAGCTGCAGTCCCGGGTCAGATACACAGAGGAGATGATCAGTGTGTTGAATTCATCTAGGTAGAGCACTGGCACCAGGTGTTGGGATGCAGGTTTGCAGCAAGAAAGCTAAAAAAGGAAAGGTCACTGTACTGTAAGTAGCCATCGGATAACAGTTTAAAAAGCTACAGTATTTTAATATAGTTATGTTTCTTAGCAAGGTTGCTTCCTAGAGAGATTGATCATCTGAACTGAAAGACTTCAGAAATACAATTAAGTAATCAGGTATGATCTGTCCAGTGGCAGATTTGTTCAGGGGGTAGAAAGAGGTCAAGGGCACATAGTGTCTGAATTTTACCCTAAAATCATATTTGGCTGATAAGATATCTGCTCTGTCAGATTGAGTCTACTATTTCTTGGTTGAAGTAGTTTGAGAACCAATCAGATCATCAAGGAACTAACCTTTAAACCTGTGACCTTGTACTGAGATCCACAAGACATTCTATTTGATCCCTTGTACAGACAAAGCACTAATAGACACTTCAATGGAAGTCAGATGGAATAACAGCACATGTGCATTGTGTTTGCAAAATGTGTGTTTGACTAAAAACTTGAAAATCACATGCCAATTCTTCTCATTACTTCTTAGTGATGCCTTTGCAGTGTGACACCTGTAATCTATCTTTGTGTAGTTTCAATGTTTTATAGTGTAGCTTCAATGTTCTTTTAAGTTGTGGTGCAAGGTGCACATGCATTGCCTCTGGAGAGGAGTCCTGTGAGGGAAGGTGCGCTCCACACTGTTGGCCTGCAGGGTTCAGCTGTGTGGTGCAGGCTGCACACTGGGTGAAGGTAAACCTCTCTGGGTAGATGATCCAGTTCTGCCAGCCCAGGTCTAGCAGAGACAGACAGACAACACACCACATGTCACTTCACATATGGGAAACCATACTGGCAAGGTTTTTGAGTGTTTGTCAAACCTTGTATGTAGATCTTAGAGACCAGTTGACAGCAGTGTGACCCTGTTGTATTTCCAGAGAACTCTTGCTGGGAGTTCCATGCTGAAATAGAGAATAACAGTCATTGTTGGGAAAGTTACTCTGAATATATAGTTTACCAAGCTACCAATTACTTCACACTGGAATTAGTTAAGCTAAACTAAAGCTACCGCTAAGAAACATATAGTTTACTTAACTAAAGTTACTTTGAAAAGTAGTTCACTACATCCAAACTACTTCGTGAAAAATTATTATATCTAAGTCTAAAATTTCATAGACTACAAATTGCAAGAACAGTTTACTCAGGAGTCAGATGTTAACATAATGTGTAATTTAGCCTATTAAACACAAAAACAATGTTTCAAGTGAAAATTAGGAAGGTCTGATGCCGAAAAGGAAAGGAAATCTTGCCTACTTTACCCATATTTTTTGTTCTTCTTGCAAAAAAAATTGTGTGTAGTTCCAGTAGTCTATTTCTATTGGCACAAGCACTGTTCACACCCCTCTTGCTGGCGGAGAGAACATTTTGCAGGTTTAAAGTTCATTTCCTGCAATTCTATACATTTTGCCATGGGGAGGGGTGGCTGAGAAAATGTTGCCATTTTAAAGCAAATTTTCTTGCAATTCTATATATTTTGCCATGTCTAATGTGTATTCATGGATTATTTCAGTGACTCACCCATTACAACAAAATCTATGGGCAAAAAAAAACCTAGCTAAAAAACGTTAGCTGAAATGGGCTAGTTGATCTGTACATTTCTGACAAGTTATGAATAGCTCTCTAAGGTATATAATGACTGACTCTACTATTACAACGTTCAAGAGTAAGTTGAAAGCCGGACTGAGTTCCTTAAAAAATAAACTGAGCTACACCACTACTTGGCAAACAAGTAATGAACTAGTGAAAACACTACCAAAATTTGAATTTAGTTCAACTACCACCAAGCTACTGCAAAATGTAATTCAATTACTAATTGAACGAACAAGAATAATGTCAGACTTCAACAAATCTGTGTAAAAAGTGACTCAAACAAATGGTAGGAATCTCAGACTATTATCTAATGTAATAAAAGTGTTCATTATCAGTGATGCTCTTCTGAGTTACATTACACAGCTTTACCATTGCTGTCCAGTGCTGTCTGAGAGTCACTGCGTTGGGTTGTGAACACAGCCATCCACTGCTCCCTGAGTAGGGCCAGTCCAGTCCCCTCCGTCTGAGGCTCTCTCTGCAGGTTCAGACCCCTCAGAAGGAACTGTTTGATGTCAGACAGGGGTTCCCCTTGGCAACTGCAACAAGTCAATAAGGGGACCATTACTCCCCAGATTTTTTCATACAGTAGCCTACTTGACAATCAACATCTCAATAAAATGCATTTCCTTCAGCCAAGAAAAAAAGGCAACAATCTTCCCTCATGCCTTCCACAATTATGATGCAATATGCATATATTTATCTAAGACATAGTCTGACATTGAAACCATAATAAAGACATGATTATACAACAGGCTTATTGACATCACAGTGTGTTCAGAGAACAGGATGACATTGATATGTCTTTAGAATGGGTAAATGTATGGTGTCTAAAGTTGCAATAACACTGTTATTTTCTCTGATCAAAACACCCGCTTTTACTGATTACATTAGCATGTCAGTTTTAAAGTACATTGCAATGGAAACACACATTTATTTAAATTAACTTATGTCTAACTATAACATAATCGGAATAGGTTATAAAGTAGGTTATACTTTAACCTAATAACTCCCAAAACTGATTGATGTCATCAACGATGTAGATCATTTCATCAATGAAAAGCATAACATGCATTCACTGTGAATTTTAAGGTCACATTGACTGATAACGCATAGTGATGTTCCATAATGTATTGCCTGCATAATTGTAATTATCATACTCTCAATAGCAAATGACCCCCCAAAAATGGAATGCAACATTTGCCCAACAGCCTGCTAAGAAAGAACATCTATCATAATATTCTTCAATCATATCTTTGATTATGACTTCCTTGAGAGTATCTACTCCAGGTGTGTCTCACCTGTTCAGAGTGATGACTGGAGCAAAGTCTGTTGGCGTTGCTTTGGGTTTCTGCCCTGAGGATTTCAGAATAAAAGTTTCTCCCAGGGGCCAGCTAGAGAGCACAACCATCAGATATCGCAAGATAATCATCTTTCTCTGCAGACAGATTGACATCCAAGTCAGAATCCAATCAAATCGTTGGTGTGGTTCTTGTAGTCCTATTCAGAGAGGAAAAGGGTCTGTTGACTGCTTTGAGATGTGTTTCCGTGAAGTGATGCTCGATGGTCTGATGATCATTAATTGTGTAGATGATGAGGAGTGACCTCTTGCTCGTTGTTAGAAACATGGGAACATGAGTATTATCTATTCACACACCAGATTGACCTTGGGAGATTTCACTGTCCTTCTAGTGTGAGATGCCATGAGGGGAGAGAGAGAGATACACACACACACACACACAAACACACACACACACACACATAAAGAGAGAGAGAAAGGACACTTTGTTTTTCTTTGACTTGTTTTTATTGGCCATGGGGTGTACTACTGAGTCTATGTAGCAGTTTCCTCCAAGATGATAAGTCAGCAGGTGTTTTTGGGAGTAAACATTGAACTGTTCATAACACTCTTGATGTAGGAAATGAGGTGCATTCAAGATAACAAAACCACAGGAAAAAAGTATGATATGGAATATATTCTAACACAATACTGTACAGTTGAGCCATGCTCATTGTCATCTGCCATGTCTCTCCACACAACTTCATTTCTACACCCTGGCTCAACCCTAACAATAGCCATAACACTTACCCTAACATCATGTCCACACCTTGGCTCAACCCTAACCATAACCCTAATACTAACCCTAGCTCCATGTCCACATCCTGGCTCTACCCTAACAATAACCCTAACACTAACCCTAGCTCTATGTCCACATCCTGACTCAACCCTAACAATAGCCATAACCTTAACCCTAGCTCTATGTCCACATCCTGGCTCAACCCTAACCATAACCCTAATACTAACCCTAGCTCCATGTCCACATCCTGGCTCAACCCTAACCATAACCCTAATACTAACCCTAGCTCCATGTCCACATCCTGGCTCTACCCTAACAATAACCCTAACACTAACCCTAGCTCTATGTCCACATCCTGACTCAACCCTAACAATAGCCATAACCTTAACCCTAGCTCTATGTCCACATCCTGGCTCAACCCTAACCATAACCCTAATACTAACCCTAGCTCCATGTCCACATCCTGGCTCAACCCTAACCATAACCCTAATACTAACCCTAGCTCCATGTCCACATCCTGACTCAACCCTAACAATAACCCTAATACTAACCCTAGCTCCATGTCCACATCCTGGCTCAACCCTAACAATAGCCATAACCCTAACCCTAGCTCCATGTCCACATCCTGGCTCAACCCTAACAATAGCCATAACCCTAACCCTAGCTCCATGTCCACATCCTGGCTCAACCCTAACAATAGCCATAACCCTAACCCTAGCTCCATGTCCACATCCTGGCTCAACCCTAACAATAGCCATAACCCTAACCCTAGCTCCATGTCCACATCCTGGCTCAACCCTAACAATAGCCATAACCCTAACCCTAGCTCCATATCTACACTTTGGCTCAACCCTAACAATAGCCATAACCCTAACCCTAGCTCCATGTCTACACTTTGGCTCAACCTGGCTCAAACCATCACGCTGCCCAAAGTTAAATAAGGTTGGAGTAATGGAGAGGACAGTGTTTCACTATCACAGGTGCGTGATCTTTTAAATCAACAATAATATGTTTACAAACAATCGTAACAGCAACAGAAAAATTGGTTCAACAGCTTTCTCCAAATACTGGTTGTCTCAACTAACAAAATAATGGATGATCTGACTAGAGAGGTCCAATACCTGACCAACAGTTTTCAGTTCTACCAGGGAGGGGTGGATGTCCTGAAAAAGACTTGCAGTAAGACGACAACAAACTCTAAGTCCACGCGAGATGACGTCAGCACTGTCTGTGAATCAGTGGCGGTCGGAATCGTTTAAGATGAGGGAGGACTGTAATGTTTTTTATGAGGATGGCCTTATTTCTATTACAGCATATTGGATGACTGTCATTCATATTCCCTTCACCCAGTTCAATGTAATATCGATAAGTTTAGGCTACTACATGATACTAGAATTTTCACTATACCCATCATGAGGTTATTACAACCTAGGCTATGAATTAAAGTTTACAACGTACAGTGCATTCGGAAAGTATTCAGACCCTTTGAGTTTTTTCCCACATTTTGTTACGTTACAGCCTTATTCTGAAATGGATTAAATAGTTTTTTCCCCTCTTCAATCTACATACAACACCCCATAATGACAAAACATAAACAGTTTTTTTATCAAATTTATTAAAAAAATAAAAAATGAATGAAATACACATTTACGTACAGTAGTACCAGTCTAAAGTTTGGACACAACTACTCATTCAAGGGTTTGTGTTTATTTTTACTATTTTCTACATTGTAGAATAATAGTGAATATATCAAAGCTTTGAATAACACATACGGAATCATGTAGTAAAAAAAAAGTGTATTTTATATATATAATATATTTATATTCTAGATTCTTGAAAAAGTAGCCACCCTTTGCCTTGATGACAGCTTTGCATACTTTTGGCATTCTCTCAACCAGCTTCACCTGAAATCCTTTTCCAACAGTTTTCAAGGAGTTCCCACATATGCTGAGCACTTGTTGGCTGCTTTTCCTTCACTCTGTGGTCCAACTCATCCCAAACCATCTCAATTGGGTTGAGGTCGAGTGATTGTGGAGGCCAGGTCATCTGATGCAGGACTCCATTACCCACCTTCTTGGTCAAATAGCCCTTACACAGCCTGGAGGTGTGGTGGGCCATTGTCCTGTTAAAAAACAAGTGATAGTCCCACTAAGCGCAAACCAGATGGAATGGCATATTGCTGCAGAATGCTGTGGTAGCCATGCTGGTTAAGTGTGCCTTGAATTCTAAATATATCACCAAATGGGTTTGATGGATCGCGGAAAAAGAGCAGGAATAGGCTTTTGTAGGCTACAGTCCAAGCTATGTCTTCCAATGTAATGACTGCTGTCGGCATCCAAAGTTTATCCAACTTGAATAAAGTCTTGGAGGTAAGGATGACAGAAGTTGTGTAGTCTACAGCGATACGGATATCACTTATTATTGATATCTACATAGCGCATTAATGTGAATCACACTGCTGCTCTCTCATTTAGCTATTTGAGCCTTGCGGATTGTGGTTGTTGTGGATGGCTGTTCACAAATCTAAATGTGTATTTGAACCCAATAATGGTTGAATTCAAGAAGTTTTAAGCTGCCTATCAATAATTATTTTTGAAACCAGTGGACAGCCAGTGGAAAATGTGCTCTTGCAACAGCTGCACAGTGCGGATCCCAGCCTATGGAATAATAGTGGGTATTTTATTACTCAATCTAATTCATGCTGATAATATTCTTTTATCCATAGGCCTAATGTTCAAACTCGCACACTTTTGATAGAGTTAAAGGGGCAATCTGTAGTTGCTAAATCAATTTTTGGACTTATAAATTATATATAAGAAGAAGAAGCGCTAGGGAGAAGCAAGACGAGGAAAGGAGAGGTAAGAGTTGGATAAAAAAGTATTTGGGATGAAAGGATGAGGTGAAAAGGAGCGGAGGAAGAGAAGGATACGTTGATTCTTGAAGAATATAACTTAGAAATTCCTTATGAGCTTAGTTCAACTGTCACATTCCATGAGAACCCTGTCACTGCCATCAAAAGAACTGGACCAAAGTGCAGCGCGGTAAGCGTACATTGTATTTTATTTTAAAATGTCGCCAACAAAACAAGAAACAAAATAAACAACCGTGAAGCTTCCGAGGGCTATAGTGTCACTAACAAAGATAACTACACACACTGAAAGGAGGGAAAAAGGACTACATATGTCATGTTTTGTCTTTGATCATCTTGTCTTGTCCCTGTGCTTCCCTCTGCTGGTCTTATTAGGTTCTTTCCCTCTTTCTATTCCTCTCTCTCCTCCTCCCTCTTTCCCTCTCCCGCTCTCTCTCTCTATCGTTCCGTTCTTGCTCCCAGCTGTTTCTCATTCTCCTAACGACCTCATTTAGTCTTTCACACCTGTCCCCTATTTTGCCCTCTGATTAGAGTCCCTATTTCTCCCTCTGTTTTCCGCTTCTGTCTTTGTCGGATTCTTGTTTGAGGTTTGCTGTTCTGTGTCCTTGTTGCGCCCTGTCGTGTTTTTTGCCTTTGTCAGATGCTGCGTGTGAGCAGGTGTCTATGTCAGCTACGGTCTGTGTCCTCCTGAAGCGACCTGCAGTCTGTGGTCGCGTCTCCAGTCGTTCCTCTCTACTGACAAGAGGTTTTCAGTTTCCTGTGTTGGAATTACCTTTGAGAAGATCCAGGAGAATCATTGTTTGTTTAAGAATGGAATAAAGACTCTGTTTCTATTACGTCGCTTTTGGGTCCTCCTTCATCAGCATAACAGAAGAATCCGACCAAGAATGGACCCAGCGACTACGGATTCTCTCAACACTGCCGTCAAGATCCAGGGGGCAATGCTCGGCAGACACGAGCAGGAATTGTCTGCTGCTCGTCATGCCGTTGAGACCCTGGCCGCTCAGGTCTCCGATCTCTCAGGACAGTTTCAGAGTCTTCGTCTCGTACCACCAGCTACTTCCTGGTCTTCCGAGTCTCCGGAACCTAGGGTTAATAATCCACCATGTTACTCTGGGCAGCCCACTGAGTGTCGCTCCTTTCTCACCCAGTGTGATATTGTGTTCTCTCTCCAGCCCAACACATACTCTGGAGAGAGAGCTCGGATCGCTTACGTCATATCACTCCTTACTGGTCGGGCTCGGGAGTGGGGCACAGCTATCTGGGAGGCAAGGGCTGAGTGTTCTAACGTTTATCAGAACTTTAAGGAGGAGATGATACGGGTCTTTGATCGTTCTGTTTTTGGGAAGGAGGCTTCCAGGGGTCTGGCTTCCCTATGTCAAGGTGATCGATCCATAACGGATTACTCTATAGAGTTTCGTACTCTTGCTGCATCCAGTGACTGGAACGAGCCGGCGTTGCTCGCTCGTTTTCTGGAGGGACTCCACGCTGAGGTTAAGGATGAGATTCTCTCCCGGGAGGTTCCTTCCAGCGTGGACTCTTTGATTGCACTCGCCATCCGCATAGAACGACGGGTAGATCTTCGTCACCGAGCTCGTGGAAGAGAGCTCGCGTTAACGGGGTTTCCCTTCTCCGCATCTCAACCATCTTCTTTCATCGGCTCAGAGACTGAACCCATGCAGCTGGGAGGTATTCACATCTCGACTAAGGAGAGGGAACGGAGAATCACCAACCGCCTTTGCTTCTATTGCGGTGCTGCTGGACATTTTGTCATGTCATGTCCAGTTAAAGGCCAGAGCTCATCAGTAAGCGGAGGGCTACTGGTGAGCGCTACTACTCAGGTCTCTCCATCAAGATCCTGTACTACCTTGTCGGTCCATCTACGCTGGACCGGGTCGGCTGCTTCCTGCAGTGCCTTGATAGACTCTGGGGCTGAGGGTTGTTTTATGGACGAAGCATGGGCTCGGAAACATGATATTCCTCTCAGAGAGTTAGGGAGGCTCACACCCATGTTCGCCTTAGATGGTAGTCCTCTCCCCAGTATCAGATGTGAGACACTACCTTTAACCCTCACAGTATCTGGTAACCACAGTGAGACCATTTCTTTTTTGATTTTTCGTTCACCTGTTACACCTGTTGTTTTGGGTCATCCCTGGTTAGTATGTCATAATCCTTCTATTAATTGGTCTAGTAATTCTATCCTATCCTGGAACGTTTCTTGTCATGTGAAGTGTTTAATGTCTGCTATTCCTCCTGTTTCTTCTGTCCCCTCTACTCAGGAGGAACCTGGTGATGTGACAGGAGTACCGGAGGAATATCATGATCTACGCACGGTATTCAGTCGGTCCAGAGCCAACTCTCTTCCTCCTCACCGGTCGTATGATTGTTGTATTGATCTCCTTCCGGGGACCACTCCCCCTCGGGGTAGACTATTCTCTCTGTCGGCTCCCGAACGTAAGGCTCTCGAGGATTATCTGTCTGCTGAAGGCATTCAGATGGATCCCGCTAAGGTCCAGGCTGTCAGCGATTGGCCCGTTCCTAAGTCACGTGTCGAGTTACAGCGCTTTCTCGGTTTCGCTAATTTCTATCGGCGTTTCATTCGTAATTTCGGTCAAGTGGCTGCCCCTCTCACAGCTCTGACTTCTGTCAAGTCTTGCTTTAAGTGGTCCGGTTCCGCCCAGGGAGCTTTTGATCTTCTCAAGAAGCGTTTTACATCCGCCCCTATCCTTGTTACTCCTGACGTCACTAAACAATTCATTGTCGAGGTTGACGCTTCAGAGGTGGGCGTGGGAGCCATTCTGTCCCAGCGCTTCCAGTCTGACGATAAGGTCCATCCTTGCGCTTACTTTTCTCATCGCTTGTCGCCATCGGAACGCAACTATGATGTGGGTAACCGCGAACTGCTCGCCATCCGCTTAGCCTTAGGCGAATGGCGACAGTGGTTGGAGGGGGCGACCGTTCCTTTTGTCGTTTGGACTGACCATAAGAACCTTGAGTACATCCGTTCTGCCAAACGACTTAATGCACGTCAAGCTCGTTGGGCATTGTTTTTCGCTCGTTTCGAGTTCGAGATTTCCTATCGTCCGGGAAATAAGAACACCAAGCCTGATGCTTTATCCCGTCACTTTAGTTCTCCTGTGGTTTCTACCGAACCCGAGGGGATTCTCCCTGAAGGGCGTGTTGTCGGGTTGACTGTCTGGGGAATTGAGAGACAGGTAAAGCAAGCACTCACTCACATTGCGTCGCCGCGCGCTTGTCCTAGTAACCTTCTGTTCGTTCCTGTCTCTACTCGTCTGGCTGTTCTTCAGTGGGCTCATTCTGCCAAGTTAGCTGGCCACCCCGGCGTTCGGGGTACGCTTGCTTCTATTCGCCAGCGGTTTTGGTGGCCTACTCAGGAGCGGGACACGCGCCGTTTCGTGGCTGCTTGTTCGGACTGCGCGCAGACTAAGTCAGGTAACTCTCCTCCTGCCGGTCGTCTCAGACCGCTTCCCATTCCTTCTCGTTCATGGTCTCACATCGCCTTAGACTTTATTACCGGTCTGCCTTCGTCTGCGGGGAGGACTGTGAGATCCGCCAATAAACGTAGGATTAAGAGTCCTAGGTATTGTCGCGGTCAGAGAGTGTGGCTTTCCACTCGTAACCTTTCCCTTACGACAGCTTCTCGCAAGTTGACGCCGCGGTTCATTGGTCCGTTCCGTGTCTCTCAGGTCGTTAATCCTGTCGCTGTGCGACTGCTTCTTCCGCGACATCTTCGTCGCGTCCACCCTGTCTTCCATGTCTCTTGTGTCAAGCCTTTTCTTCGCGCTCCCGTTCGTCTTCCCTCCCCCCCTCCCGTCCTTGTCGAGGGCGCACCTATTTACAAGGAACGGAGGATCATGGACATGCGTTCTCGGGGACGTGGTCACCAGTACTTAGTGGATTGGGGGGGTTACGGTCCTGAGGAGAGGAGTTGGGTTCCATCTCGGGATGTGCTGGACCGTTCGTTGATTGATGATTTCCTTCGTTGCCGCCAGGGTTCCTCCTCGAGTGCGCCAGGAGGCGCTTGGTGAGTGGGGGGGTACTGTCATGTTTTGTCTTTGATCATCTTGTCTTGTCCCTGTGCTTCCCTCTGCTGGTCTTATTAGGTTCTTTCCCTCTTTCTATTCCTCTCTCTCCTCCTCCCTCTTTCCCTCTCCCGCTCTCTCTCTCTATCGTTCCGTTCTTGCTCCCAGCTGTTTCTCATTCTCCTAACGACCTCATTTAGTCTTTCACACCTGTCCCCTATTTTGCCCTCTGATTAGAGTCCCTATTTCTCCCTCTGTTTTCCGCTTCTGTCTTTGTCGGATTCTTGTTTGAGGTTTGCTGTTCTGTGTCCTTGTTGCGCCCTGTCGTGTTTTTTGCCTTTGTCAGATGCTGCGTGTGAGCAGGTGTCTATGTCAGCTACGGTCTGTGTCCTCCTGAAGCGACCTGCAGTCTGTGGTCGCGTCTCCAGTCGTTCCTCTCTACTGACAAGAGGTTTTCAGTTTCCTGTGTTGGAATTACCTTTGAGAAGATCCAGGAGAATCATTGTTTGTTTAAGAATGGAATAAAGACTCTGTTTCTATTACGTCGCTTTTGGGTCCTCCTTCATCAGCATAACAACATAAGTATGGTTCCAAATCAGAGACAACGATAGACAGCTGTCCCTGATTGAGAACCATACCCGGCCAAAACATAGAAATAAAGAAACATAGAAAACAAAACATAGAATGCCCACCCCAAATCACACCCTGACCAAACCAAATAGAGACATAAAAAGGCTCTCTAAGGTCAGGGTGTGACAAACCCAAAATATAAGCTTGTTTTTCTCCAGTGTTTGTAAACATTGTAAATGTAAACAAACACTGTAAATGCCTCATAACATTGTTAAAACAATAATTTTGATATCATGGATGGTCAGTCCTTGCATCCATAGCTCTGTCTATTAATCTGAGAGTGGTTACATTTCTCCAGGCCCATCCATCAGCTTTTTACCAAAACAATTTGTTATTTTTTCATTTGTGGATTTGCCCTTTAAACAGCTGCATATTATCAAGATATAAAGTGTCACCAACAAAAATGTAAACAATAGGCCTATAGCAAATGCAGCATACGGCCTTCACTTTTCACATGTAAATAGCACTTTTCAGTAGTGCTCAAAGCATGCCATTCCATGAGCGCAGTATTCATTTTTCTACACGAATCAATGAGCCTAATCAGTCCTCCATGACAACAAAATCAAAAACAATAGGGCTGGCTAATAAGTCCATATTTAGTTTACATTAAGTCTTTGTCACTCTGTATTTAGAAACCAAGTGAGATCCCCTCAAACAAACACACAAACCTCATACATAGCAATCACGTCGATACAGACAGCTGTAATCAACGATGAAGTCATGGTACGCCCCCAAACAACACACGTTGCCCTTTAACAGGTACAGTATGCCGTCCTTCTATATAAAGAAGAGTCTACTCTAGCCGCATCAAGTCATTAGCCAGCCTAATCCACTCGAGGCTTGTTGCCTTGATTAAGCCATAATGCCAAACAAGCCACACCAGAGTACAAGAGAGCAACAAGAGAGCTGCCATATGGAATAGCAGCACATGATGTCAGTAGTGAAGTATAAGAATTAAGTGGAAAATATTATTGTCCACCTCACTAGTATGTATGATCTCAAACCTTGACTTGATGTGTGTGGATTGAAGAGAAATGCAAAGGTGCAAATGCTCCAAGAATACATACTGAGACCAACCATTCATGGCCAAAATACTTGGGAACTTGTTGACAGAGTAGCGCGGTGACCAGGTAAGTTGTTTTTCTTTGATAAAAGCATTTAAATTTTCATATGGCTATGTTAAAGGGGCAATCTGCGATACTACATACTTCAAGAATGATTCTTCAAGAATATAAGTTATAAATGCTTAATGAGCTTAGTTCAACTGTCAGAACCCAAGATATATGCTTGTTTTATCGAAACAGTGGCGGCGTGGCCGCTTCGTTATTGTTCAAACCGCAGATTGGCCCTTTAAGATGGTCTCTTACCATTTTAGTGTTTCCTGAATGAAAAAAGTAGAAGAGAAGAAAAAGAAGAAGCAGAAGCAGAATAAAATGAATATCTCAAATTATAATGGGAAGTAAGATGTTTGATAACAGATGTAATTAATTCAACATTAATTCCATAATGTACCTCTTGTCAGCTCAAACAGAGAGATTGTGATTGTCAGATGTTATGTGATAGACTTTTCATTTGTCTGTTTTTCTTTGATCTTATGTACATTAAACCCCCTAGTCCTTTAAAAACAATGCTGACTTTCCATTTCAGAAACACAATCAGCTTTTGAAACACAGAAATCAACACTCACAATGTCATAGAAACAACATAATTTCCCATAATGGTTTGTTACATGATAGCCACTGGTATATAAATACATTTCAGAAACTAAAAGTCACAATACATATTATAGGCCTTACCAAACTTGCCAAAGGGTAATGTAAAACTGTTTCAACATCTCATTTCATAGAAGTCATGTAATTACATAGAAGTCATAGAATTACATACATAGTCTCTACTGTAGGATTGAGGTCAATCAATGAGGCCCGAGGTGAGCCAGAAGATAACAAGATTAAAACGTTGTCTCAGGGAACATTATCACCCATCACCGTGCTCTCATTGGTTTCTGTGTAGTGGACATGTTTGTCTGGGTCGGATCTATTTTGGTCTTTCAGTGTTTGGCAGTGTGACATGGCCCAGTTTCTATAAATTGTGATTCTTAACATGTTTGCCTGACAGGAATAACCATGGGATGTGGCGTCGCAAAGTCGAACCAGTTCCATACAAAAAAGGGGGGAAAAGGTAGGCCTAACCTGACAGTTGAGAGTCTTGATCACTGGCCTTTATGTTCTACAACAGTGGTATTCAAAGTCGGGGTCGCGGGGATACTGCAGTGGGGTTGCAAAAATGTTTAAAAAAATCAAATTAAAAGATAAGAAATAAGGAGTACAGATTATTGTATGGGACAATATACAAACGTTTTTGAGAAAGATAATTTGAAAAAATAAAAGAGATTGAGTTCATGTAATTATTTGTTTTATTTTGTTTAATTAGAATTGAGTGGGATGGGGTCATGAGAAATTATTGGGAAAAAAATGGGGTCCCTAGAAATTCGGGCGGAAAAAGTGGGGTCCCCACTGAAAAAGTTTGAATACCACTGTTCTACAAGCATGAATCATGTTTACATCTTACTTGTGTCATAGGCTAGCAGGTAGCTTAGCGGTTAAGAGTGTTTGGCCACTAACTGAAAGGTTGCTAGTTCGAATCCCTGAGCTGAGTAGGTGAAAAATCTGTTGATATACCCTTGAGCAAGACTTAACCCTAATTGTTCCTGTAAGTCAGACTGAATAAGATCAGCTGCTAAAATGTCATTGGTGTTGACATATGAAATGTATCGTAACCACAATACATCAGGAAGGATAGAAAAAAGCATCCACTGATAATGATTTCCTGTAAATTATTCAAAAATGTTCTATTCTGTTTATCAACTTCGGTAAGGTAGATATTCTAACCATACACCCCTCTATTTCTCTTCCATAAAATAATGGAAGTTGCAATCGTCACAGGTAAACTCAGAGTCCAGTGCCATATCTATCAGTCTTTTTGTCCCAGGAACCATATGGTTCCTCCTAATCTGAGGACGGTTTACATCAAATTTATTAAGATGCAGTCTGGGATTGCCCGAATTAAAGGGGCAGTTGCTACATAATTAGTTATTTTTTTTACTTATAAATTGGTTATACAGTATGTATCCATTGATTCTTGAAGAATATAACTGTAAGAGCTGTCGCTTTCCTCATCCTCAGACGAGGTGAGGAGAGAAGGATCTTCAGACCAATATGCGGAGTCAGGGAAATATGCCATCTTGTTTTATTAATAACGAAAACTGATGACACGAAAACAAACACTTTTACAAACTACAAAATAAGAAAACGACGTACACGCAACCTGAACATAAACTTACATGGACAAACGTAAACTCACGAACAGGAACGGACATCGAAACGAACGAACAGCCAAACAGCTCCAAAAGTGAATACATCGAACATAACGAAGACATCACAGGAGACAATCACCCACAAACAAACAGTGAGAATGCCCTACCTAAATATGACTCTTGATTAGAGGAAAATGCAAACCACCTGCCTCTAATCAAGAGCCATACCAGGCAAACCGAAACCAACATAGAAACAGATAACATAGACTGCCCACCCAAAACACATGCCCTGACCAAAAACACATAAAAACTAACATAAATAGGTCAGGACTGTTACAGTACCCCCCCCCCAAGGTGCGAACGCCGGGCGCACCAGCACAAAGTCCAGGGGAGGGTCCGGGTGGGCAGTTGACCACGGTGGTGGTTCCGGTTCAGGACGCTGTCCCCATACCACCATAGTCACTCCCCTCTTCTTTCTACCCCTTCTAATGCCCACCCTAACACTACCTTCCCCTAAATAAACAGCTAGCACCAGGACAAGGGGCAGCACCGGGACAAGGGGTAGCACCGGGACAAGGGGTAGCACCGGGACAAGGGGCAGCACCGGGACAAGGGGCAACACCGGGACAAGGGGCAACACCGGGACAAGGGGCAACACCGGGACAAGGGGCAGATCCCGGCTGAAGGACTCTGGCAGGTCCTGTTTGGACGGCTCTGGCAGGTCCATGCAGGCTGACGGCTCTCGACGCTCATGGCAGACTGACGGCTCTCTACGCTCATGGCAGGCTGACGGCTCTCGACGCTCATGGCAGGCTGACGGCTCTCGACGCTCATGGCAGGCTGACGGCTCTCGACGCTCATGGCAGGCTGACGGCTCTGGCTGCTCATGGCTCTCTGACGGCTCTGGCTGCTCATGGCTCTCTGACGGCTCTGGCTGCTCATGGCTCTCTGACGGCTCTGGCTGCTCATGGCTCTCTGACGGCTCTGGCTGCTCATGGCTCTCTGACGGCTCTGGCTGCTCATGGCTCTCTGACGGCTCTGGCTGCTCATGGCTCGCTGACGGCTCTGGCAGATCCTGTCTGGTTGGCGGCTCTGGCAGATCCTGTCTGGTTGGCGGCTCTGGCAGATCCTGTCTGGTTGGCGGCTCTGGCAGATCCTGTCTGGTTGGCGGCTCTGGCAGATCCTGTCTGGCGGGCGGCTCTGGCAGATCCTGTCTGGCGGGCGGCTCTAGCGGCTCCTGTCTGGCTGACGGCTCTAGCGGCTCCTGTCTGGCTGACGGCTCTAGCGGCTCCTGTCTGGCGGATGGCTCTGTAGGCTCATGGCAGACGGGCGGCTTTGCAGGCACATGGCAGACGGGCGGCTTTGCAGGCTCCTGGCAGACGGATGGCTCAGATGGCGCTGGGGAGACGGATGGCTCAGATGGCGCTGGGGAGACGGATGGCTCAGATGGCGCTGGGGAGACGGATGGCTCAGATGGCGCTGGGGAGACGGATGGCTCTGGCCGGATACGGCGCACTGTAGACCTGGTGCGTGGTGCCGGAACTGGAGGCACCGGGCTAATGATAAGCACCTTCCTACTAGTGCGTGGAGCAGGGACAGGGCACACTGAACTCTCAAAGCGTACTCTATACCTGGTGCGTGGTACCGGCACTGGTGGCACCTGGCTGAGGGCACGCACCTCAGGACTAGTACGGGGAGAAGTGACAGTGTGTACAGGACTTAGGAGACGCACAGGTGGCTTAGTGCGTGGGGCCGGAACTGGAGGCACCGAACTGGATACACGCACTATAGGGAGAGTGCGTGGAGGAGGAACAGGGCTCTGGAAACGCACTGGTAGCCTAGTGCGTAATGTAGGCACTGTAGGTACTAGGCTGGGGCGGGGAGGTGGCGCCGGAAATACCGGACCGTGCAGGCGTACTGGCTCTCTTGAGCATTGAGCCTGCCCAACCTTACCTGGTTGAATGCTCCCGGTCGCCCTGCCAGTGCGGCGAGGTGGAATAGCCCGCACTGGGCTATGCAGGCGAACCGGGGAAACCATGCGTAAGGCAGGTGCCATGTATGCCGGCCCGAGGAGACGCACTGGAGACCAGACGCGTTGAGCCGGCCTCATGACACCTGGCTCAATGCCCAATCTAGCCCTACCAGTGCGGGGAGGTGGAATAACCCGCACCGGGCTATGCACACGTACAGGAGACACCGTGCGCTCTACTGCGTAACACGGTGTCTGCCCGTACTCCCGCTCTCCACGGTTAGCCTGGGAAGTGGGCGCAGGTCTCCTACCTGCCCTTGGCCCACTACCCTTTAGCCCCCCCCCAAGAAATTTTTGGGAGTTACTCACGGGCTTTTCGGGCTTCTGTGCAAGACGTGTCCCCTCATAATTCCGGTTTCGAGCTTGATTCTCCGGCTTCCATCCACGTCTCCTAGCTGCCTCCTTAAACCACCGCTCCTGGGCTGTGGCTGCCTCACTCTTCTCACGAGAGCAGCGATGTTCTCCAGTTTGCGCCCAGGGTCCTCTACCAGACAGGATCTCCTCCCAAGTCCAAAAGTCCTTGTTGCTCCGTCGAGCCTTCCCATACCGCTTGGTCTCTGTATTTTGGTGGGTGATTCTGTAACGATAATCCTCCTCCTCTTCATCAGAAGAGGAGGAGCAGGGATTGAACCAAGGTGCAGCGCGTTGAAATGACATGATGAATTTATTTAACAAGACAAAACGAACTATACTTGAAAATGATACAAAATAACAAAACGAAAGTAGACAGACCTGAACGACGAACTTACATACAACGTGAAGAACGAAATGAACAGGAACAGACTACATGAAATGAACAAACCGTAAACAGTCCCTTATGGTGCAAACATTGACACAGACACGAAGACATCACAGGAGACAATCACCCACAAACAAACAGTGAGAATGCCCTACCTAAATATGACTCTTGATTAGAGGAAAATGCAAACCACCTGCCTCTAATCAAGAGCCATACCAGGCAAACCGAAACCAACATAGAAACAGATAACATAGACTGCCCACCCAAAACACATGCCCTGACCAAAAACACATAAAAACTAACATAAATAGGTCAGGACTGTTACAATAACATTTTAATGCCTCATGAGCTTAGTTCAACTGTAGTACCCCATCAGAAAATATAAGCTTGTTTTACTCCAATGTTTGTAATAAATTAAATGTAAACAAACACTATGTAACCGCAAAACATGGTTAAAACTATCATTTTGATATCATGGATTGTTAGTCCTTGTAGCTCTGTCTATGTATTTGAGAGTGGTTACATTTCTCCAGCCCCCTCCCTCAGCTTTTACCAAAATAGGGGCGGGGACATCGCTTTGTTATTGTTTCATCTGCTGATTTAAGCAGCATAAATAGAACGCAATTCCCTTTTATACACTTTTCTCTCTATGCGAATTCTGACATTGAATTTAAGCATGAGAATATTATGCTATTCACCTGCTATTCGTTTTGGGTGGAGATTGAATAAATGAAGGTGTGGCGGATGTGTGTTTACAGATACCCCGTATTCTGACCTTGACTTAATTCCCTAATAATTCCACCACCTTTACATGTGAGGATTCCATGAATAAGGTCTAACGAACCTACCGGTTACAACTTGATAAGAGCTATTGATATGAGCTAGGTAAATGAGTAATCCGTTTGGATAAGGGAATTGTAAATATAAATGACAATTGTTTTAGACATATTTTTATCTTATAGACGCTGGAGACAAATGTGAAACCACTCATATAGCAGCAAACTGAAGCAACATATCAACTTTCCCACATTAAAGTTAATATGCTGTGCCATTATGCAGAATTAAAATTATACAGCCTTTTAACTTGAAGGGATGGGTACTCTCGAATGTCTTACTTATAGGCTATCTTGACTTTCTCTATTTCATATTTCTATCGTGATAAATATTAGCCACTATCAGTATCAACCGTCAGTAGGCCTAATAACCACACATATTCAACTGTCAATTTACTGTAAGTTCCCTTTAGTTGGCATAGCCTACATTTTCATTTCATACTTTGTTTTGTTTACTTTCATTTGCTTCCTCTGTAAATGTCGTCACGCCCATGTGGTTGTTGCTGAGGATCATTAGCTACAGTTGATAACAAGGTTTGAGGTCGGACATATTAGTGAGGTGGACAAAAAAACATGTAGGCTAATTAAATTGTTATGGAGCAGAACGCAGACCAAACTGTAACCATTTGAAGCCGATGGTGAATGCAGGCAATAGAAGAGGGTATAGCCTACTATTATACACTATTTTCCCTATTATAATTCTATGTAGACTTATCTTCCAACATTACCATGGGTTGAAGAACTGACTAAGGCAACTTTCAGGATAAATCAAACCACTTTATTTTTGATTAGTCAATATATTTTGTGCATAAAGGCTCTCCAAACCTGTTTTTTCTGATACAAAAATACTTTCCTAACCTTAAATAATCTACAAGATCAGAGTATTTATTAATCTACCAATTGGTGGTGAAATGGAGACGAATGTGCATATATTTAGATGACTTTCTTTCATTGATTCCTGATATTCTGAACCCGTTCTCTCCATATATTCTAGTGAGTCTGTTGACAAAATTCAAACTAAAAGGGACACCGTATTTAAAAGGATGGCTCAAGATAAATGTACTGGAAACCTTATTGAATAAAAACTCAACGAGAAAATCTGTTGGCCAGCAAGTGGGAGGGTTTTCAGCAGTTGAATTACATTTATTTCGATCGTGCAAGGTAACCACACCTGCAGAGTGCTCTACGTGACTGAATAAGGTCTGAAAACCAAATACTGAGAAGTGCATGGGAAAGGCCTACATTTCCTAAGTCTGAATCGGCCCCTTACAAATTATTAACATATTGTAGGAATTGGAATTCTTAACATATCATACGAATTGCAAAAACATTTCGTAACATATCATACGAAATGGATGATGTACTACACAATTTAGCAAAATTTTGGGGGACCCATTTTGGCTCGTGAGCATTACTTTCAAAACTACTGGCTGATATTATACAAATGCTTTGGAGCATCACTTTAATGAGAGCTGACTAAATTTCTGTCTGGTAACCATTTCAGGGAACAGTGCCGGTCCACGGACTGGAGGTTGAGAAACATTGACAATGTATCCATTTCTCCATGCTTTATAAAGACTCCAACACAATTATCCAATTACAGCCAACTAATATTGATGATGATCTATAGCCGGTTGGGTTGGCTGTAGTTGGATAGAAGTGTAGGAGCCTTTAGAGGATGTGTGTGCTCTTTTTTTAGTTTAGCGATGTTCAAGCAATTTCTACAAAGATAAAGCATTGCCCTCTAGAAAATGTAGACCAATTTGCAGTATACACAGAATAATGGTGACTTTACCTCCTTTACCTCAAATCCTAACCTGTTTGTATGTGTGTGAAATAATTTAATGCATTTTCTCTTATTTTTCTGTATCTGCAACGCTACATGAAGCCATCACATGTAAGCCCACATGCTTCCCTGCTATGTTGATGTTGTTTACTTGTAACAGGAAACAGGTGGAATGTTTACTGCAGGATCAGTCTGGGTAAAAGTTCAAGGCTGTAGTGGTCTGGCTTTTGTTGGACAGTATGTTGTTGTGTCCCATTAGCAAGGGTGGACTGAGACCAGAATCGGTCCAGGTATTGTTACACAATGGCCAGACCTGGCATTGATAAAACATGGCAGTCAATGATCTGTCCTTGTTATAATACTGTTGTGATTATATATCTAATACTCTAATGTTGTGACCCACCCAGAGACATACAACCACATAATGCATGAACATACACAGGCATGTTCGTGGGTCTAGGTTTAGCACTGAACGGTCTCTCTCTATTCTGTCCAACAGCGATGAAGGCAGCTGTGTTGATCCAGCGCTGGTACCGTCAGTATGTGGCTCGTATGGAGATGAGACGCAGATACACCTGGAACATCTTCCAGTCTATAGAATACTCTGGGGAGCAGGCCCAGATCAAAGTGAGACACTGTAGTCACCCTGTATATTAGTGTACAACTGCCAGAGACTTTATGGCACAGTTGGTAGTGCACTTGCCCTGCAACTACATGGTAGCTGGTTCATGCCCCTCCCCCCAGCTGTTCCCCATGAATTGGTACACTACCTTCGAAGCAGTGGAGGCTGCTGAGGAGAGGATGGCTCATAATAATGGCTGGAACGGAACAAATGGAATGGCGTCAAACCATGTGTTTGATGTATTTGATTCTGCTCCAGCCATTACCACGAGCCCGTCCTCCCCAATTAAGGTGTAACCTTCAATTAGTATCCTCCTGTGCTTCGAAGGACATAGCAAATGAAAGTGGAATAAAAAAGAAAGTAAAAGATAGATTAACATTAGATGTTTTTTAAGAGTAAATGAAATATTGCAGCCTAATACACTTTCATTTACAAATAAATCATCCATAAAGTGCAATATTAGTATTTACTTTGTGTGAGGAAAGGTTTAATACATAGTAATTCAACACAATCATACAGTTCCCCTGGTGAATAGCTACTTATAGAATACTTTGTGAAACTTTGCTAAAGAAAATGTCTATCTCTCTCTTCTCTATGCAGCTTTACAATTTCCTTGGCTACCTCATGGACAACTTCAACCCAACTAGCACTGAACGTAAGACTTTCCCTGCGCTTCTGTTGTGGCTTTTGTATACAATTGGGACCCTTATTTCTGGTTCACGAACGTTGTCATATTATGCCTGTGGTTTCTCCACTACAGGCAACTTAATCTCCCACATATTCCGAGAAAATGAAGTGTGCCGCGATACAGAGTGGGAGAGGCACTTCTGCTATAAGAATATTGAGGTGCCAGAGATCTACTCAGGTCCCCGTCTTATCTTCCCTCTTACTGTGGAACAAGTGGCTGCCATGGTAGAGGCCTTCAGGAATAAAAGAGTAGGTGCATTTATGTACCGTTAGAATTAAATTGATTCTCTGTTCCTAACTATAGTGCTTTAGCTTTATCACAAATCCCCTTCACTACACAACTGTTTCTCCCAGTAGCAGCTCCACTCTCGGTACGTTCTCCAACTTCTCCTGGAAACATGGAAGTTACTCCGAAAGCTGCCGAACATCAGTCGAATCTCCACCTGTCACAGCAAAGAAATCACAGTTTGTGGTGAGTAATAAATCACCACAGTTTTTTGTTGTTGTCTCGATTCACCTCATTGAGGAGAGCAACCCTTTTCAAATGTTGTTTTATATACCTTAAATGATACAAATATTAGCAAATGATAAACTGTAATAGTTATATCAGTGTATTAATACAGCATTGTCTAATCCAAGGTGATTTACATGGGCAGCTTGAAGACCTGCTGTTGATATTTTACAAGGTACTGTGTGTCATCTGCTACAATTTATCAGCTAAATACATATGAAATTAAATCATTATTTTTGTTGAAACTTTCCCCCATAATAGATATGAAGATATACATTTAAGATATTCATAGTCTGTTGTGTTTATTGTTTCCCCTGTAGAATGGCATGCCATCATTGGAGCGGCCATATGTTTTCAATGGAGACTTTGTTGATCGAGGCAAAGATTCCATTGAGATTCTCCTCATCCTTTTTGCCTTCCTGCTCGTGTATCCAAACGATGTTCACCTCAACAGGGGAAACCATGAAGACCATATTGTCAACTTGAGGTATACAGTCAAAACACTGATCATGTACGAATTCAATCTATTTAATAATTTTAAAAATCCTATATTTTCATCTCTGGTATCTCTTTGTCGTTTGTTTAGGTATGGCTTCACCAAGGAGGTGTTGGGGAAATACAAGGTAGGTTTCATTTTAGAAAAGTTAAATAAATAAAGAACACAACCTGGTGAAGTGTTGACTAACACAAGATGAACTTGCAGTGGGCAGTAATATTTGACATGTGCATATAATACATATAATATATAATATATATTATATATATTATAATAATATATAATATAATACAGTGCATACGATATTATAAATACCTCACATGCGACTCGTAATAAGACTAAGCAATTAGCCTATTAAAATGTTTATCTGACTCCATAAGTATAATTAGCAATATGCAAGAGACTACAGTTGAACCATGCACAATCAAGTATTATGGATTCAATAGTATAATAATACTTTTAGAAAAAATGGTTATCTTTAATTTGCAATCAGTAGCAACTATGAGAATAGAAAGGTTCAGAACTTTTGTGAAACATAACACAGTTGAAAAATATATGGCTAATAAAAAATAATAATAAATGAATGGTGTTAAGAGATAGATGGGAGAGGTTGAGTGGAGCTGAAGGGTGGGATTAAAAACAAGATAACTAATGGGAAATATACTCTGTAAATTGTATATAGGTTCAGAACTTTGTGAAACAGCACAGTTAAAAATATATGGCAAAATAGAACTGGATGGGCTTCAGAAATAGATGGGAGGGGTTGATGGTATTTGAAGGATGGGATTAAAAACAAACAAAAGATAACTATTGTAAAATACATTGTGTCTATAAAATGTATATAGTATGTATAAGCTGGAAGTAATTAGGGGAGGGGTGGTAGGGTTAGGAGAAAATAATAAAGGAACATATATTGTAAATAAGAATTTGTTCATAACTGACTTGTCTAGTAAAATAAAGGTTAAATAAATAAAAATATGAGTTTCAGCCAATCAATTGTGTTGTGACAGGGTAGGGGTGGTATACAGAAGATAGACCTATTAAAAGACATAGTCTAGAACAGCTCAAATAAGCATAGAGAAACGACAGTCCATCATTACTTGAAGACATGAAGGTCAGTCAATATGGAACATTTCAAGAACTTTGAACCTTTCTTCAAGTGTAGTCGCAAAAACCATCAAGCGCTATGATGAAACTGGCTCTCATGAGGTCCGCCACAGGAGAGGAAGACCCAGAGTTACCTCTGCTGCAAAGGATAAGTTCATTAGAGTTAACTGCACCTCAGATTGCAGGCCAAATAAATGCTTCACAGATTTCAAGTAACAGACACATCTCAACCTCAACTGTTGAGAGGAGACTGCGTGAATCAGGCCGTCATGGTCGAATTTCTGCAACAACAGAAAAACACTACTAGAGGACACCAATAAGAAAAAGAGACTTGCTTGAGGCAACAAACACGAGCAATGGACATTAGCCCGGTGGACATTTGTCCTTTGGTCTGATGAGTCCAAATTTTAGATTTTTGGTTCCAACCGCCATGTCTTTATAAACGCTGAGTAAGTGAACAGATGATCTCCGCATGTGTGGTTCCCACCGTGAAGCGTGGAGGAGGAGTTGTGATGGTGTGGGGGTGCTGTGCTGGTGACACTGTCAGTGATTTATTTAGAATTCAAGGCACACTTAACCAGCAGGACAATGACCCAAAACACATTTCCAGGCTGTGTAAGGTCTATTTGACCAAGAAGGAGAGTGATGGAGTGCTGCATCAGATGACCTGGTCTCTACAATCACCAGGACCTTAACCCAAATGAGATGGTTTGGGATAAGTTGGATCAAAGAGTGAAGGAAAAGCAGCCAACAAGTGCTCAGCATATGTGGGAACTCCTTCAAGACTATTGGAAAAGCATTCCTCATGAAGCTGGTTGAGAGAATGCCAAGAGTTTGCAAAGCTGTCATCAAGGCAAAGGGTGGCTACATTGAAGAATCTAAAGTCTAAAATATATTTTGATTTGTTTAACACTTTTTTGGTTACTATATGCTTCCATATGTGTAATTTCATAGTTTTGATGTCTTCACTATTATTCTACAATGTAAAAAATAGCTTAAAAAAACAAAAACCCTTGAATGAGTAGTTCTGTCCAACTTTTGACTGGTACTGTATATAGATAGTATCAGAGGTGTCCTCAGTGAACAAGTTTCAGATAGAAACTATACATGGATACCATTCAATATTCAATGTTCTGGATACTGTACCAGAGAGACACAGTTGAAGACGGAAGTTTACCTACACCTTAGCCAAATACATTTAAACTCAGTTTTTCACAATTCCTGACATTTAATCCTAGTAAAAATGATTAACTCTCTTAGGCCATTTAGGATCACTACTTTATTTTAAGAATGTGAAATGTCAGAATAATAGTAGAGAGAATGTTTATTTCAGCTTTTATTTCTTTCATCACATTCCCAGTGGGTCAGAAGTTTACATACACTCAATTAGTATTTGGCAGCATTGCCTTTAAATTGTTTAACTTGGGTCAAACGTTTCGGGTAGCCTTACACAAGCTTCCCACAATAAGTTGGGTGGATTTTGGCCCATTCCTCCTGACAGAGCTGGTGTAACTGAGTAAGGTTTGTAGGCCTCCTTGCTCGCAGACGCTTTTTCAGTTCTGCCCACAAATTTTCTATAGGATTGAGGTCAGGGCTTTGTGATGGCCACTCCGATACCTTGACTTTGTTGTCCTTAAGCCATTTTGCCACACCTTTGGAAGTATGCTTGGGGTCTATGTCCATTTGGAAGAACCATTTGCCCAAGCTTTAACTTCCTGACTGATGTCTTGAGATGTTGCTTCAATATATCCACTTAACTGTCTTTCCTCATGATGGCATCAATCTTGCGAAGTGCACCAGTCCCTCCTGCAGCAAAGCACCCCCACAACATGATGCTGCCACCCCTGTGCTTCACGGTTGGGATGTTGTTCTTCGGCTTGCAAGCCTCCCCCTTTTTCCTCCAAACATAACGATGGTCATTATGGCCAAACAGCTCTATTTTTGTTTCATCAGACCAGAGGACATTTCTCCAAAAAGTATGATCTTTGTCCCCATGTGCAGTTGCAAACAGTAGTCTGGCTTTTTTATGGTAGTTTCGGAGCAGTGTCTTCTCCTTGCTGAGCGGCCTTTCAGGTTATGTCGATATAGGACTCGTTTTACTGTAGATATAGATACTGTACCTGTTTCCTCCAGCATCTTCACAAGGTCCTTTGCTGTTGTTCTGGGATTGATTTGCACTTTTCGCACCAAAGTACGTTCATCTCTAGGAGACAGAACGCATCTCCTTCCTGAGCGGTATGACGGCTGCGTGGTCCCATGGTGTTTATACTGGCGTACAATTGTTTGTACAGATGAACGTGGTACCTTCAGGCGTTTGTAAATTTCTCCCAAGGATGAACCAGACTTGTGGTCTACAATTTTTTTCTGAGGTCTTGGCTGATTTCTTTTGATTTTCCCACGATGTCAAGCAAAGAGGCACTGAGTTTGAAGGTAGGTCTTGAAATACATCCACAGGTACACCAACTACAATTCACTCAAATTATGTCAATTAGCCTATCAGAAGCTTCAAAATCCATAATATAATTTTCTGTAATTTTCCAAGTTGTTTAAAGGCACAGTCAACTTAGTGTATGTAAACTTCTGAACTTCTGGAATTGTGATATATAAGTGAAATAATCTGTCTGTAAACAATTGTTGGAAAAATTACTTGTGTCATGCACAAAGTAGATGTCCTAACCGACTTGCCAAAAGTATAGTTTGTTAACAAGAAATTTGTGGAGTGGTTGAAAAAATAGTTTTAATGACTCCAACCTAAGTGTATGTAAACTTCCGACTTCAACTGTTCATTTTGGCCCCCCAGAGGAGAAAGGGCTGACCAGTCTTTGGGCATTGTCCTATCCTTGTGTTCCTGAACCATTTGCCATGCAGCTCCAGGTGACAGAGAACTGATGTCAGTCTCGTGTAGAACTGGAAATACGTGCAGGATGTTCTGAATAGTTTGTTGACCATATGACATTAAATCCTCTTTATCCTACCTATAAAACATCAGGAAAATCTCTTTGCTAGTATCTTTATTTAATACTTTGTTAACCTGGAATCACAACTATAAAGTGCACTTGGCTTGCTCATTGCTCAGAGTTTAAAAGGGGTGTATTTCTACATTCAATGTGGGTCACTCACTGACTCCTCTGCGTAACGTCCAGTAAAAAGATTAAGAGGTTGCTTAACAAGATGACTTAAGGTCATCAGTGTTCTCTCAATGTGCCGGTTACAGGTTACAGTGAGTCAGGATGATCAGTGGCTTTACTGTACTTATGCCCACGCAGCAATGCACTCTTGGATCTTTACCCAGATTCTAAACATACATCAAAACAGTACAGCTAAAGTGATTATTTGTTTACACTGGTTTAAAAGCCAGATCAGTTTGGCATACATTTTTTTAAACACAATTCCCAACTTTGCTGGCACATATAGGGACAAAATGTCACACTCCTCTCATCTATTCAACAATACAGTGATTAATTATAATTGTAGTTCATTTCCCTTGTCCTCAGATGCACGGCAAGAGGATCCTAAAGCTGCTTCAGAAGATCTTCAGCTGGTTGCCCCTGGCAACAGTCATCGATCAGAAAGTGTTGATCCTGCATGGGGGCATCTCCAACACCACGGACCTCTGCCTCATAGCCAGAGTGGACAGACACAAAGTAAGTGAGACTTTCTCTAGACAAGTGTAGTTTCTATCAATCAGTCAATCAAAAATAATGTGGAGCATACACTGTACAAACACATGAAGAATAGGGAAAACGGTCGATTTCCACGGACTGACAAAGAGGACAGATGTAAATGTTAATAAATTATTTCATATAATTGAAATGATGCCTTTGTGTTCTCTCTCCCTCCACGTTTCTCTATCTCTATTTCTCTGACGTCTCCCAGTACGTGTCAGCCCTGAGGCCTCCTAAGAAGAGGACACAATACCCAGTGAGTCAGTCCTCTGTGGACTTGGACATGGAAGACGACCTGTCAGGCACCAAGAACAACCAGCGCCGGGTCTCCCTGATCAAGGCCAACTCCTTCGGACCCCGGGATGGCTTCCAGCGCCGCTCACTACAGGACTTTTCCGGCAGGGTCCCCCGGACCGTTGACGAGGAGATAGAGGTGCGGCGGAGGCAATCCGGCTTCATCAAGGGCGGGTTCAGCCACAGTCAGGGGGACCTCAACAACTTGGCCGTCTCCTCGGCGTCGCAGGAATCCACCGACACAGCAGACACTACCGTAGAGGAGTGGAAACAGGTGAGGAATTCCGGCTGGGGATGTGTTGTAGACTAGAGAGGTGGTTTGGTGAACTGTGCTGTGTGATTAGTAACAGTAACCTTGTCTGAGACCTGACGACTTTAGCCTTTAGCTCTATACAGGTTCGATACTTGGTCAGTTACTTATGATTGGTTGTTCAACACCACCTCAGCACTAGGAGTGCTCTATGCTCTGTTTGTGTATGTCGCAGATTGACATTTATTGTCATGATTCTTTCCCTTGAGCCAGAACTGAGAGGTTTCCACTAGATCAAAGGTAGGCAACCCTGGTCCTGGAGTGCCGCAGGCGCTAGATGGACCAGCTGCAAAATTGTCTATATCATACAAATTAATGAAAACAAAAAGCGTAGTTTAAGGCATTAGGGTTTACAGTGTGGTTAAGGTTAGGGTTAATGTTAGGGTTATGTTTAAAATCAGGTTTTATGACTTTATGGCTGTGCCAGTTAGTCACCACTCTGCAGAATTGCCTACAGGGCAAGACTCATGACAGTAAATGCCAACCTGCCTACAGTCACTTACTTAGTCACTGGTAGACAGACTGTAAGACAGAGGACCGTTAATCCGTCAACCTGAATAACAATCTTGTTTTCCAATTTGCCAATTTGTCACGTTTCAGGACAAACCCTCATTTTACAAGAGTAGCCAACTACATTTTGTTCTCTTCCCTTTAACTCAATGGTGAAGGTTAATGTCCATCACAGTATTTTAAGGAAAATCTGTCTCCTAAATGGTGAATGATTGTCAGCAGTATGTAGTATATACTCTGATGTAATATAAGCGCTAGCTTAAAGTAGTGTACTGTTTAGGGAATAGTGTCATTTGAGATACAGCCATGGTCTTCTCACCTCTATATCTACTTAAAGCCCTATACCAGTCATTTGTTTACTGTCCTTTTTGTTTTCCTTATGATAGCCTATTGTAAAGTCCTTGGGTCTGACAAAAATGCTAATAATTTTACAATGTATTATTTATATGACTAGATTCTGGACCTACTGTGGAGTGACCCCATGTCTCAGAACGGCTGCATACCCAACGAGGTGCGGGGAGGAGGCTGCTACTGGGGGCCAGACGTCACCCAGGACTTCCTGGACAGACACAACATGCAGCTCATCATCCGCTCCCACGAGTGCAAGCAGGATGGCTACGAGTTTTGCCACAACCGCAGGGTGAGAACAGTCAGGCTAAAGGTGTCTAAGGGATTACGTAGGATGGGTAAGACTAGGGCCTGTATCCAAACAGTGTCTCAGAGTAGGAGTGTGGATATATTACACTTCCCCCTGTCCATATAATCATATTCATTATGATCTAAACGGCAAATCTGATGTCAGATCAGCAATACTCTGAGACGTGACCTGATCATAAAACACTCTAGACCCTCATTATACGCTATAACTAGGGCCACAAGTTTGTCCTGGTCAGGTCATGTGGCCAGGAACAACTCCTGGCCTTGGTAATGGCATAGTTTGAATGCTAAGTCCCATGTATGCCCACTATGCCCACTGCCCTGTCGTGACATAGGCCTACACTAAAGTCTTTTCTCACTTGGCAGAGGGGAGCAGTTGCTCCACCATACTTTTGAGCTAATATTCTATAAGAGTAACAGGTGCCGGTAATCAGCTCCGGTGAGCTCCTGCCCAAGTCAAGCAAGGGTTGTAAAGCTGCTCACTTGCTTTAGTCAGCCTACATTTGTGTGCTATGAAAGTGCGGTATGAGAGGTTTCTGGAAACTTAAACATTGCTTTTCACTGTTTGGTAATTCTGTATTGTTTACAATTTGTACAACAGGTCCTCACCCTGTTCTCTGCCTCCAACTACTATGAAGTGGGCAGCAACAGAGGGGCCTACGTGAAATTGGGACCAGACCTAGTGCCTTATTTGATTCAGTACCAGGCTAGCAGTATGACTCGAGAACTCACTCTCAGGAAAAAGTAAGCTACAACAGACAATGGAAAATGATTTAGATTAATAAAATGAAGATTGTTAAATTGACGTGGACAGAGTTTGATCTGCTCTCCCTGTCTGGACTACAGTGTGGGGAAGGTGGAACATTCAGCCCTCAAGGTCCTGCGGGAACAGCTGTTTGCACACAAGTCTGACCTCGTCAGTGCCTTCCAAGAGTTTGACAAAGACAAAACAGGTGTCGTATCAATTGACATAGCCATGATCAAATATTCCCCCAAAGGATTAAGATTTATGTGATTTAATACAATTTACACCCTTTAATTGTTTATACTCATATTTCATGAGATATAATATCTTATTTTGTGGTTGTTTTTTTGGGGGGAATAGATCAGCTATGAAATTAGCAGATAAAATTTAAATCAAATAACATTACTTGCATCCTTTTGGATTCTTTTTTTTCTACCACCCCCTGCCCTGGTTGGAGAATTTGTTCTCGTTGTCTCTCTCTCTCCCTCTCTCTCTCTCTCGCTCTCTCTTTTTCTATCTCTCTCTCTATATATATATATAGAGAGAGAGAGAGACAGAGAGAACGAAAATGAGTTCTCCAACCAGGGTGGGGGGTGGTAGAAAAAAAAGAATCCAAAAGGATGCAACTAATCCAGGATGGCACATCAATGCGAGCTGTGGCAAAAAGGTTTGCTGTGTCTGTCAGCGTAGTGTCCAGAGCATGGAGGCGCTACCAGGAGACAGGCCAGTACATCAGGAGACGTGCAAAATGACCTCCAGCAGGCCACAAATGTGCATGTGTCAGCATATGGTCTCACAAGGAGTCTGAGGATCTCATCTTGGTATCTATTGGCAGTCAGGCTACCTCTGGCGAGCACATGGAGGGCTGTGCGGCCCCACAAAGAAATGCCACCCCACACCATGACTGACCCATCGCCAAACCGGTCATGCTGGAGGATGTTGCAGGCAGCAGAACGTTCTCCACGGCGTCTCCAGACTCCAGACTCTGTCACGTCTGTCACGTGCTCATGTGCTCAGTGTGAACCTGCTTTCATCTGTGAAGAGCACAGGGCGCCAGTGGCGAATTTGCCAATCTTGGTGTTCTCTGGCAAATGCCAAACGTCCTGCACGGTGTTGGGCTGTAAGCACAACCCCCACCTGTGGACGTCGGGCCCTCATACCATCCTCATGGAGTCTGTTTCTGACCGTTTGAGCAGACACATGCACATTTGTGGCCTGCTGGAGGTCATTTTGCAGGGCTCTGGCAGTGCACCTCCTTGCACAAAGGCGGAGGTAGCGGTCCTGCTGCTGGGTTGTTGCCCTCCTACGGCCTCCTCCACGTCTCCTGATGTACTGGCCTGTCTCCTGGTAGCGCCTCCATGCTCTGGACACTACGCTGACAGACACAGTAAACCTTTTTGCCACAGCTCACATTGATGTGCCATCCTGGATGAACTGCACTACCTGAGCCACTTGTGTGGGTTGTAGACTCCGTCTCATGCTACCACTAGAGTGAGAGCACCGCCAGCATTCAAAAGTGACCAAAACATCAGCCAGGAAGCATAGGAACTGAGAAGTGGTCTGTGGTCACCACCTGCAGAATCACTCCTTTTTTGGGGGTGTCTTGCTAATTGCCTATAATTTCCACCTTTTGTCTATTCCATTTGCACAACAGCATGTGAAATTTATTGTCAATCAGTGTTGCTTCCTAAGTGGACAGTTTGATTTCACAGAAGTGTGATTGACTTGGAGTTACATTGTGTTGTTTAAGTGTTCCCTTTATTTTTTTGAGCAGTATATATATATATATATATATATATATATATATATATATATATATATATATATATATATATATATATATATATATATATATATATGTTAAGTAGTCCCCTCCTCCCTATCTCCAACACAGGGCAGGTGTCTTTGAATGACTGGGCTACGGCGGTAGAGAGTGTGCTCCGTCTAGGCCTACCCTGGAGGATGCTGCGCTTTCAGCTGGCCACCTGCAAGACCCCGGGGGGCATGTTGGACTACCAGGAGTGGTTCCAGGAACTCTCCATAAAAGAGCCACAAATGGAGGTAATGGCATGTTACATCTGTCATTTAACTTCCATATTGACAATACTGATCAAATCCTTGTGGATGTACATACTTCTGTCCCTACAGGCTAATTGTGTTTGTTTGTCTTATCCAAGCATTCATGGTTATATAGCATTCTGTGGGAACACAGTTGTTATGTCATGACACACCTCTTATTTCAAAACCTGATGCCATAGAAAATAATTGGTGTCGTTCCATAGAGTGTTCACAGACAACTCTCCCCTTGATTGCCTATGCAGCACATCGATCAGGGTTTGCTGGAGACCCTGTACCGCCATCGTGCCACCTTGGAGACCATCTTCAGAATAGTGGATTTAGACAACTCAGGTAACAATACTCCTTTACTCTGCCTTCATTACATGTGTTGTGTCTTCAGGTGAATGTTTTGATCGCACAAGACATGACGTCAACTATCGGTTACCTGTGTTATTTGTTTGGGGTGCGTAGTTTGCATACGTACATATGTAAGTACACTCAGACACATGTTGTACTTATTGAGGCCAACCTCCCTGTAGTCTGTCTGTGGGGTGTTAAAGCTAACATCAGCAGTAGGTGGTGGCTGATTTAGGATTAACCCACTGGTCTTCTAGTATCACATCCAGCCAACTGACACCAGCCCTGCTACTTATCTCTCCCCTCATCCCACTGGCTCTCCATCTCTCCTCCCTTCCCCTCTCCTCCATCTTTCCTTCCCCTCTCTCCTCCCTCTCCTCTCTACCATTCTCTCCTGCCTCTCCCTCCACTCTCTCTCCCCCTCCTCCCGCCTCCCTCCAGGGTTCATCACAATGGAGGACTTCCGTCAGACGTGGAAGCTGCTGAGTGCCTTCTTAAAGATGGAGATCACTGACGAGGCTATCTCGGACCTGTCCGTCACCATAGACACCAACCAGGACGGCAACATTGACATCGATGAGTTCATGGAGGCCTTCCGGCTGACAGACAAGAAAAGCCGGCTGGAGAGGGGAAAGAGCATGTTTATGGGGACCACCACTGACCTGACCAAACTGGAGGGGGACCCCAATATATGAGGGATTAGTGGGACTGGAGGGGGAACCCAACATATGAGGGATTAGTGGGACTGGAGGGGGAACCCAACATATGAGGGATTAGTGGGACTGGAGGGGGAACCCAACATATGAGGGATTAGTGGGACTGGAGGGGGAACCCAACATATGAGGGATTAGTGGGACTGGAGGGGGAACCCAACATATGAGGGATTAGTGGTACTGGGGGGGGGGAACCCAACATATGAGGGATTAGTGGGACTGGAGGGGGAACCCAACATAAGAGGGATTAGTGGGACTGGAGGGGGAACCCAACATATGAGGGATTAGTGGGACTGGAGGGGGAACCCAACATATGAGGGATTAGTGGGACTGGAGGGGGAACCCAACATATGAGGGACTAGTGGGACTGGAGGGGGAACCCATCATATGAGGGATTAGTGGGACTGGAGGGGGAACCCAACATATGAGGGATTAGTGGGACTGGAGGGGGAACCCAACATATGAGGGACTAGTGGGACTGGAGGGGGAACCCAACATATGAGGGATTAGGGGGACTGGAGGGGGAACCCATTCATTTGAGGGATTAGTGGGACTGGAGGGGGAACCCAACATATGAGGGATTAGTGGGACTGGAGGGGGAACCCAACATATGAGGGATTAGTGGGACTGGAGGGGGAACCCAACATATGAGGGATTAGTGGGACTGGAGGGGGAACCCAACATATGAGGGACTAGTGGGACTGGAGGGGGAACCCAACATATGAGGGATTAGTGGGACTGGAGGGGGAACCCAACATATGAGGGATTAGTGGGACTGGAGGGGGAACCCAACATATGAGGGATTAGTGGGACTGGAGGGGGAACCCAACATATGAGGGATTAGTGGGACTGGAGGGGGAACCCAATATATGAGGGATTAGTGGGACTGGAGGGGGAACCCAATATATGAGGGATTAGTGGGACTGGAGGGGGAACCCAACATATGAGGGATTAGTGGGACTGGAGGGGGAACCCAACATATGAGGGATTAGTGGGACTGGAGGGGGAACCCAACATATGAGGGATTAGTGGGACTGGAGGGGGAACCCAATATATGAGGGATTAGTGGGACTGGAGGGGGAACCCAACATATGAGGGATTAGTGGGACTGGAGGGGGAACCCAACATATGAGGGATTAGTGGGACTGGAGGGGGAACCCAACATCTGAGGGATTTGTGGGACTGGAGGGGGAACCCATCAATGAGGGATTAGTGGGACTGGAGGGGGAACCCAACATATGAGGGACTAGTGGGACTGGAGGGGGAACCCAACATATGAGGGATTAGGGGGACTGGAGGGGGAACCCAACATATGAGGGATTAGTGGGACTGGAGGGGGAACCCAACATATGAGGGATTAGTGGGACTGGAGGGGGAACCCAACATATGAGGGATTAGTGGGACTGGAGGGGGAACCCAACATATGAGGGATTAGTGGGACTGGAGGGGGAACCCAACAAGTATGTAGTAGTTTTAGTAAGTAAAAAAAAGCAGACACTATCCACTCAAGACACTCTCCACCCAAGACCAACAAACTACTACTAGTGGGAGAAGGTCCGTATGGAGAGAGAGAATGTAAGAGACTGCTTGTTTATTACCTCAGGGGCTATGGAGGTAGCGCACAAACAAACAAGCCAACAAGCTGCTTTAATCATTGACGCACATTGAGACACTGAGACTATGGAGTGTTACAGCAGTGTCGATTAGGCTAGAAGGTGGATAGCAGACAATCTCCTTGGTGATTAGAGAGGATGGCTGGAATTTATTTTCGTCATAGGTTGAAGTTCAAGAAGACACCACAGAGTGATGTAGTTTTGGATTAATTCAGTATGTATGCAGATGCAGAGGCCAACAATAAATATACACAACGTTGTCACAGTTTATGTCCTTCCAAGCGGAGTGACTTGCACATAATTTAAAACTTTCAAATATGAAAAACATGATATTTTTGCCAGATTCATGTAAATAGATCCGGACTGTTATTTGTGCCTTAGTGATAGAATAGGGAAAGCATTCCATAATTTTAGTGAAACGTTTATTAATGTACTGATTGAATTGTGTCATTGCCAACCTGTCCACCTGTTCACTGGATGTGGCAGTAAGGTTATATATCTCCATGGGGACATTGGTCCTTTCCAGTGGCGACCCACCTGTTTTAAGCCCCAACTGTTATATATATATATATATACAGTACCAGTCAAAAGTTTGGACACAACTACTCATTCCAAGGTTTTTCTTTATTTTTTGACTATTTTCTACATTGTAAAATAATAGTGAAGACATCAACACTATGAAATAACACATACAGAATCATGTAGTAACCAATAAAGGGTTAAACAAATCAAAATATATGATATATTTTAGATTCTTCAAAAAGTAGCCACCCTTTGCCTTGATGACAGCTTTGCACACGCTTGGTATTCTCTCATCCAGATTCACCTGGAATGCAGTCTTGAAGGAGTTCCCACATATGCTGAGCACTTGTTGGCTGATTTTCCTTCACTCTGTGGTCCAACTCATCCCAAACCATCTCAGTTGGGTTGAGGTAGGGTGATTGTGGAGGCCAGGTCATCTGATGCAGTACTCCATCACTCTCCTTCTTGGTCAGATAGCCCTTACACAGCCTGGAGGTGTGTTGGGTCATTGTCCTTTTGAAAACAAATTAAAGTCCCACTAAGCGCAAACCAGATGGGATGGCGCATTGCTGCAGAATTCTGTGGCAGCCATGCTGGTTAAGTGTGCCTTAAATTCTAAATAAATCACTGACAGTGTCATCAGCAAAGCACCCCCACACCATCACACCTCCTCCATGCTTCACGGTGGGAACCACACATGCGGAGATCGTCCATTTACCTACTCATCAGACCAAAGGACAGATTTCCACCGGTCTAATGTCTATTGCTCGTGTTTCTTGGCCCAAGCAAGTCTCTTCTTCTTCTTGGTGTCCTTTAGTAGTGGTTACTTTGCAGCAATTTGACCATGAAGGCCTGATTCATGCAGTCTCCTCTGAACAGTTGATGTTGATATGTGTCTGTTACTTGAACTCTGTGAAGCATTTATTTGAGCTGCAATCTGAGGTGCAGTTAACTCTAATGAACTTATCCTCTGCAGCAGAGGTAACTTTGGGTCTTCCTTTCCAGTGCCGGTCCTCATGAGAGCCAGATCAACATAGCACTTGATGGTTTTTGCAACTGCAAATGAAGAAACTTTCAAAGTTCTTGAAATGTTCCTCATTGGCTGACTTTCATGTCTTCAAGTAATTTCTCTTTTTTTATTTGAGCTGTTCCTGCCATAATATGGACTTGGCCTTTTACCAAATAGGGCTATATTCTGTATACCACCCCTACCTTGTCACAACACAACTAATTGGCTGAAACGCATTAAGAAGGAAAGAAATTCCACAAATGAACTTTTAACAAGGCACACCTGTTAATTGACATGCATTCCAGGTGACTATCTCATGAAGCTGATTGAGAGATTGCAAAGAGTTTGTAAAGCTGTTGTCAAGGCAAAGGGTGGCTACTTTGAAGAATCTCAAATATAAAATATATTTTGGTTACTACATGATTCCATATGTGTTATTTCATAGTTTCATAGTTTGATGTCTTCACTATTATTCTACAATGTAGAAAATAGTCAAAATAAAGAAAAACCCTTGAATGAGTAGGTGTGTCCAAACCATTGACCTGTACTGTCTATATTTTGTTGTTGCCTGTTTTGCATGTTATTTTAGAATTAATATGTGACACAGTTCGCAAACAATGTAACAAATATACATAATTGAGTTAATAAAGTAATAATACAAACATGGTCTCTTTTTTGCTTTATTGAGTATTGGACAAAAACATTGGACATAAACATTACACAACAAGTTGGAAATCGCTAATTCAACATTGAGTGGTGTGGAAGGAATCAGTGGCTAACTGCAAGAGTCGCAGAGCAATCCCTTGCCTGCTATTCAGTGGAGTGGGTGTGTGGTTCAAGTCTGGGTTTAAGGGTCTCTTTTCCAAGTTTTAAAAGGATAGACATTCACATGCCATGGGCCAGAAAGGTTTGAATACATTGGCCATGCTGTCAATCCAGCATGACTTCTGCCGCATTCAAAACAACTGGAAACTCAGAACTGGGAAATGTCAGATGTCTGTGAGTTCAAGACAACTGGGAGCTCTGAAAAATACGAGCTCCAACTGGGAAAATACGTTTTGAACGGTCATCCAACTTGGAAATCCAAGTTGGGAACTCGGGCCTCTTTCTAGAGCTCCGACCTGAAGATCACTGACATCATGAGTCAACCTTGTTCCCAGTTGTCTTGAAAGCACCATACATCCTGAGAATGCTAGACTTTGATGACAAAAAAGGACAGCCGTGCCACCTTCCTGTTCAAGTGAGCACAGCACAACATGGTGAGTTCAAAAATGTATTGTATGCTGCTGCATAAATTATGCAATACGCCAGGAATATACAGTGGGGCAAAAAAAGTATTTAGTCAGCCATCAATTGTGCAAGTTCTCCCACTTAAAAAGATGAGAGAGGCCTGTAATTTTCATCATAGGTACACTTCAACTATGACAGACAAAATGAGAAAAAGAATTCCAGAAAATCACATTGTAGGATTTTTTATGAATTTATTTGCAAATTATGGTGGAAAATAAGTATTTGGTCACCTACAAACAAGCAAGATTTCTGGCTCTCACAGACCTGTAACTTCTTCTTTAAGAGGCTCCTCTGTCCTCCACTCGTTACCTGTATTAATGGCACCTGTTTGAACTTGTTATCAGTATAAAAGACACCCGTCCACAACCTCAAACAGTCACACTCCAAACTCCACTATGGCCAAGACCAAAGAGCTGTCAAAGGACACCAGAAACAAAATTGTAGACCTGCACCAGGCTGGGAAGACTGAATCTGCAATAGGTAAGCAGCTTGTTTTGAAGAAATCAACTGTGGGAGCAATTATTAGGAAATGGAAGACATCCAAGACCACTGATAATCTCCCTCGATCTGGGGCTCCACGCAAGATCTCACCCCGTGGGGTAAAAATGATCACAAGAACGGTGAGCAAAAATCCCAGAACCACACGGGGGGACCTAGTGAATGACCTGCAGAGAGCTGGGATCAAAGTAACAAAGCCTACCATCAGTAACACACTACGCCGCCAGGGACTCAAATCCTGCAGTGCCAGACGTGTCCCCCTGCTTAAGCCAGTACATGTCCAGGCCCGTCTGAAGTTTGCTAGAGAGCATTTGGATGATCCAGAAGAAGATTGGGAGAATGTCATATGGTCAGATTAAACCAAAATAGAACTTTTTGGTAAAAACTCAACTCTTCGTGTTTGGAGGACAAAGAATGCTGAGTTGCATCCAAAGAACACTATACCTACTGTGAAGCATGGGGGTGGAAACATCATGCTTTGGGGCTGTTTTTCTGCAAAGGGACCAGGACGACTGATCCGTGTAAAGGAAAGAATGAATGGGGCCATGTATCGTGAAATTTTGAGTGAAAACCTCCTTCCATCAGCAAGGGCATTGAAGATGAAACGTGGCTGGGTCTTTCAGCATGACAATGATCCCAAACACACCGCCCGGGCAACGGAGTGGCTTCGTAAGAAGCATTTCAAGGTCCTGGAGTGGCCTAGCCAGTCTCCAGATCTCAACCCCATAGAAAATCTTTGGAGGGAGTTGAAAGTCCGTGTTGCTCAGCAACAGCCCCAAAACATCACTGCTCTAGAGGAGATCTGCATGGAGGAATGGGCCAAAATACCAGCAACAGTGTGTGAAAACCTTGTGAAGACTTACAGAAAACGTTTGAACTCTGTCATTGCCAACAAAGGGTATATAACAAAGTATTGAGAGAAACTTTTGTTATTGACCAAATACTTATTTTCCACCATAATTTGCAAATAAATTCATAAAAAATCCTACAATGTGATTTTCTGGATTCTTTTTTCTTTTCTTTTTTCTTTAAGTGGGAGAACTTGCACAATTGGTGGCTGACTAAATACTTTTTTGCCCCCCTGTATGTATACTGTAGCTAAGAATGTAATACTAAGTGAATGTTGTGTAGTAAACTGTTAGTAGCCCATGTGCCTCACCCTAATAATTAGGTCCCTTTTCCCCTCATAACTTAGCCCACTGTTCTGACTTGGTAGTGCACATATAGCCTATAGCCTATTTTAGAGAAATGTAATCATCGAATATTGAAAGAGCTTTCATTGTCTGCTTAAATGCACCCTTTATTTATCCTTTGGTTCTGACTTTGTGTACAGGAAGGATACTGTAAGAACGGCCCAAGTTCTGAATTATGTCACTGTACATTTAAAAAGTGCTGAACAAATAGTTATATTGACTACGTCCGTCCTTGCTCGCTCAGTAACGTCTTAATCTAAATTACGAATTGCCTCTTATCCGCTTGTCCCTTATGCAAGACTTTATACATCTCAATTGTCAGTTGAAACCACATTTGCAAGTCAGCCTTAACATCTATGTTTTTTTTTAAAGGCAGTAAATGAGTCTGAATGAACTGTTTTGCTGCCAGACACGGCTAGGTGTAGCAGTGGTAAGGATTCACTCCATGGTGCTGAAAAGAAAGCTCTGCTGTTGGGACAGCTTTATGTAGGCCCTAACAGTTTGTGGGCACTGTTTGTCACCGTTATAGTGCAATCAATGTATTGTTTAGTGTTGTGTTGTGGCTTTGCTGGCATGCATCCCAATTTTTTCCCCACCAAGATTTACATGTTAAAATCGCCACTGGTCCTTTCTCAAAAGAGCAGACCTCAAGCTCAGTGGCACATTCTGGTTTACTGTATAAACACCACTATTGTCACGTTCCTGACCTGTTTTCTGTTGTGTTGTATGTGTGTGATGGTCAGGGCGTGAGTTTTGGGTGGGCAGTCTATGTTTTCCGTTTCTATGTTGGTTTTGGGTTGCCTGGTATGGCTCTTAATTAGAGGCAGGTGTTTTGCGTTTTCCTCTAATTGAGAGTCATATTAAGGTAGGTTGTTCTCACTGTTTGTTTGTGGGTGATTGTCGCTGTGTCTGTGTTTGTTGCACCACACGGTACTGTCTCGTCTCGTTCGTTCGTTCGGTCGTTCCTGTTCATGTGTTCTTCGTTTCATGTAAGTTCGTAGTTTAGGTCTGTCTAGTTCGTTTTGTTATTTTGTAAATTAGTCAATTGTATTTCGTGTCTGTTCTTCGTCTTGCAATAAAGTCATTATGTATTCACAACCCGCTGCGCCTTGGTCTACTAACTCACCGAAAGACAGTCGTTACAACTATAGAAGAGGAAATGGCACCAATTACCTCTCCAGCTCTTTTTTTGCCTGTCTTGGACCAATTCTTTACTAAGCCCCATAATTCCCTCAATATTTTTTTTTTTTTAAACATGCAATTTTTGGGCAAGCTATGACTTGCCAGATGTTTTGTTCACTTTTGAGTATTACTTTTAATTAAGTTGCTGTTGATGCTGTAATGTTATTGAACATATTTAAAGAAGTCAGGAATAATTGGTTTGCTCAAGGTGTGAAAAATGCTGATCCCAAAGATATGGCAAACGACTTCTATATTTAAGGTTTAATAGACAAACAATAGACAGACAAATGCATATGGGGAGTCAGACACGTTCCTCTGAGAGATTTGTAGCAATCTACGAACCTCCTCAAGGGCAGGCAGGCATAAATACTGTTTCTTATCTGTTTGTTCTCCAAGTGTTAACCAGCTCCTGGTCAAAACATTAGTCAAGGTTATCTACACTGGGTCAGAGTATACTGTATATTAGACATACTTAAGCGTGCCTATAGCTGGGTTACAGCTATCGACCTTCGCCTCAGGAGGGTCACCTAGAGTGGTGACTAGTGTTGTAAAGGAAGGGTATATTACTGGAAACTTTCTAAGTTTACCACTAAACTACCAGATTTTTGGTATCTTTCAAGGATTTTATGTAATCTATCACAAGACATCTAGTGGCCCTTGTGGGTACTTCAGATTAGCACAGGTGTCTGTAATTATCTCTGGCCCTCTGTGTTGCCTTATCACATATACATATACAAAATTATAAAATAAGATGCTAAAAAATAAATGGAATGACAAAGCTGTAAATCATTATTCTAAATATAAACCATAAAATTGAATATCATTGGTGTTTAATATGAGGGGTTTCAGCATGAAATATCCTTTATATTATTTTTCAGATACTTTTTTAGATACTTTTATTTATCAATGTGTATTTGCTGTCAATGTTTTGGTGTCAAACTAGTGAAAAAAGTCAATAGTTGAAAATAATGCCATTATTTATTAGATGCGTTTTTTAAATGCTTTTTTAATTTATTAATTAGGTAATTTTTTATTGAACCATAGGGTCTATCTACTGGCAATTTATGTACGATATGCACACAGAACACAACATGAATACTATATATCAATGAAAAAAAGTTCTTCAAATATAAATGACCACATTTACGATAGATTGACATTGATTTTCTGTTAATTACCTAAATTACTGAAGATTCCGGTAACGTTCATAAATTACCGGTAGCTTTGCAGCCCGAATGGTGACACATAAACTCAGACAGGGGTCACCCAGAAGCTAATAGCTGATTTATCAGCAGCTAGAATTTAGGACCCAACAAAGGTAACATCTGGAATACATTGGATAAACATAATGGATATTACTTTTGATTAATATTTTTCACCAAACATGCAAACTAAGCATGTTTACCTATGGGTAATTAATCCAAGAATGTCAGGTAGAACGTGTGTGTGTGCGATGTACGTTCCTGCGTAGGTGTGTTTCACAAATACAATCTTGATCACATGATAGCGAATTTGGCAACGTAATAATGGAAGTCATTACAAAAGTTAGTTTGAAGCAACCATAAGTTTCTTTTTTGAGTTACAACAGAATACAATAACTGGAGTGCATTAGTGGCAGATATTAGATATCATATACCAATACAGTAAAATAAAACATGTATGAAACATCCGAAGGAAAACATTGGTATTAGCCATGGATTTATCATAAAATACACTGCTCAAAAAAATAAAGGGAACACTTAAACAACACAATGTAACTCCAAGTCAATCACACTTCTGTGAAATCAAACTGTCCACTTAGGAAGCACCACTGATTGACAATAAATTTCACATGCTGTTGTGCAAATGGAATAGACAAAAGGTGGAAATTATAGGCAATTAGCAAGACACCCCCAATAAAGGAATGGTTCTGCAGGTGGTGACCACAGACCACTTCTCAGTTCCTATGCTTCCTGGCTGATGTTTTGGTCACTTTTGAATGCTGGCGGTGCTTTCCATTCTTGAGGTCATTTTGCAGGGCTCTGGCAGTGCACCTCCTTGCACAAAGGCGGAGGTAGCGGTCCTGCTGCAGGGTTGTTGCCCTCCTACGGCCTCCTCCACGTCTCCTGATGTACTGGCCTGTCTCCTGGTAGCGCCTCCATGCTCTGGACACTACGCTGACAGACACAGCCAACCTTTTTGCCACAGCTCGCATTGATGTGCCATTCTGGATGAACTGCACTACCTGAGTCACATTCGAAAGTGACCAAAACACCAGCCAGGAAGCATAGGAACTGAGAAGTGGTCTGTGGTCACCACCTGCAGAACCATTGCTTTATTGGGGGTGTCTTGCTAATTGCCTATAATTTCCACCTTTTGTCTATTCCATTTGCACAACAGCATGTGAAATGTATTGTCAATCAGTGTTGCTTCCTAAGTGGACAGTTTGATTTCACAGAAGTGTGATTGACTTGGAGTTACATTGTGTTGTTTAAGTGTTTCCTTTATTTTTCTGAGCAGTGTACATTGTTGAAGCAGCTCAATGCCGTTTAAAAAAATTAGGACGTGAACACTGATCTCTTTATTATTAACCAGCAGCATACCACCCTGCATACCACTACTGGCTTGCTTCTGAAGCTAAGCAGGGTTGGTCCTGGTCAGGCCCTGGATGGGAGACCAGATGCTGCTGGAAGTGGTGTTGGAGGGCCAGTAGGAGGCACTCTTTCCTCTGGTCTAAAAAATATCCCAATGCCCCAGGGCAGTGATTGGGGACACTGCCCTGTGTAGGGTGCCGTCTTTCGGATGGGACGTTAAACGGGTGTCCTGACTCTCTGAGGTCATTAAAGATCCCATGGCACTTATCGTAAGAGTAGGGGTGTTAACCCCGGTGTCCTGGCTAAATTCCCAATCTGGCCCTCAAACCATCATGGTCACCTAATAATCCCCAGTTTACAATTGGCTCATTCATCCCCCTCCTCTCCCCTGTAACTATTCCCCAGGTCGTTGCTGCAAATGAGAACGTGTTCTCAGTCAACTTACCTGGTAAAATAACGGTAAAATAAATAAAATAAATTAAAAAAAATAACCACCAGATGGCGCACAAACACCATTTGTTGTTCACTTGCATATATCCAATCTGATATAAGGCTGTCTCAGTATTCTATTGCTATCTCTTTCCTTAATGGTTTTTACTGATAGTTGAAAAATTATTCATTTCAGCCACATCTCTTTCACCTGTCAAGACTATGATACAGCCATGGGTAGAAGTGTTCCATTTACCCTAAACTCTTCCTGCATGAGCTTTTCTTGATGAATCAATATTGTTTTATGAAGAGGAAGACCATCCACTCTTGATGTTATTTCTGAAGGTAAAAAAGCATTTTATTGGATTTTCAGAATTGATTGAGAATGTAATTACTCTGTTGCCGATCCACAAAAAAAAAACGAAGCTCAATAAATATAAAAGTGTGAACCACAAGGAAGAACCACACCTTTTATGACATGGAAATATTAGTTGAACAAACCAGTGGCTTGAAGCAGTACTTTATTGGCTTACCCTTCTGTGACCTAGACTGCACAAACAATTATCATAAGAATCAGCAAACACATTTTCTAAAGGATTTTGAAATGAATGACCATTAAGTCATGTCTCAACAGAACGAATAAAAGGACCAGAGAGAGAACACGATCTGGTTACACCCACACATTGCAGACAGTGCCCAAACATGCCTCAAACATGCACTGTTGGAGCTAGGAACACAAGCATTTCGCTACACTCGCAATAACATCTGCTAAAGATGTGTATGTGATAAATACATTTGATTTTATTTTTATTTCAAAACAACTATGGTAGAAGATATGGAGAACCATGCCACAAGTGTCCATTTCAAACCTATATTGGACAAATAGAATGGCTTATAGGAATTCTGAGCCTGAGGTCATGTTAGAAGAGGGACAAACACCGCTATTATCTGCAAGGCGAGGTTTTCAATGTTTTGAAACTACTGTGTTCCTTAGTTTCCCAGGAGCCATATAGGGCCTGTGGGGTGGTTGCTAGCTGGCCAATAAGGTGAATGACCGCCACAGACTGCCCTCCGGCCCTCCTCTCAGTCACAACCCCCACATCACACATTGGTGACTAATGACTGCAAAGACAGGCTGAGAGCGTATCAGGGGACATGCATTGTTACTGGTCACCCTAGGAGATCTGGGATACTATTTACTTTGGCCTCTTCTAAACCAAGTTAAAAACCTGCTGTTGGAACAGAAGCTAGGGCTGGAACTCCGAGGTTAGCCCAAAAGTTATAAGTAGGCCTAAGCTTGATGGTTAAGATGAAATCATCGCTAGGGGTATTGCTAAGGAGGAAAACATGAGTATTTTGTTCAGTTAAAGTTGAAGTTTCTGACCATTTATTGTATAGTTTAAGCTGCACAAAGCTCTCATCCTGAATGGTACGTTACAGCATTTCACATGCGATCTGGAGGAACATGCCATCTATTTGATGACAAGAGGAACCACAGACTATGAAACCTGATCAGTGAATCTGGCCAACACAAACCTCCTTTGTTTAGTAGTCTAAATGATCTGTATTGTAGTCTAAATTATCTGTATAGTAGTCTAAATGATCTTAGGACAGTCATGACTATTCAGATCTGCTGTGTCATGGTTCTGTTGCCTTTTCTGACCAAGCTTGTTGAAATGTGAGTCATGTTTTTTTCCCACAAAACTCATAGAACTCAAAACCAAACTCCCAAAGTGATTTCCCTCAGTTCTCAAAAACGAAATGCATATATTCTAACATACTACACTTTACAGTGCATTTGGAAAGTATTCAGATACCTTTCAAAGCGAAAACAGGTTTTTAAGAAATGTTTGCAAATGTGTAAAAAACAAAAGAGATACACTATTTACCTAAGTATTCAGACCCTTTGCTATGAGACTCGAAATTGAGCTCAGGTGCATCCTGTTTCCATTGATCATCCTTGAGATGTTTCTACAACTTGATTAGAGTCCACCTGTGGTTAATTCAATTGATTGGGCATGATTTGGAAAGGCATACACCTGTCTATATAAGGTCCCACAGTTGACAGTGCATGTCAGAGCAAAAACCCAGCCATGAGGTCGAAGGAATTGTCTATAGAGCTCCAAGACAAGATTGTGTCGAGGCACAGATCTGGGGAAGGGTACCAAAACATTTCTAAGGCATTGAAGGTCCCCAAGAACACAGTGGCTTGCATCATTCTTAATGGAAGAAGTTTGGAACCACTAAGACTCTTTCTAGAGCTGGCCCGGCCAAACTGAGCAATCAGTGGAGAAGGGTCTTGGTCAGGGAGGTGACCAAGAACCCGATGGTCACTCTGACAGAGCTCCAGAGTTCCTCTGTGGAGATGGGAGAACCTTCCAGAAGGACAACCATCTCTGCAGCACTCTACCAATCAGGCCTTTATGATAGTGGCCAGATGGAAACCCCTTCTCAGTAAAAGGCACATGACAGTCCGCTTGGAGTTTGCCAAAAGGCACCTAAAGACTCTCAGACCATGAGAAACAAGATTCTCTGGTCTGATGAAACCAAGATTGAACTCTTCGGCCTGAATGCCACTTACCACCTCCTACGGTGAAGCATGCTGTGGGGATGTTTTTCAGCAGGGACTGGGAGACTAGTCAGGATTGAGGCAAAGATGAACAGAGCAAAGTGCAGAGAGATCCTTGATGAAAACCTGCTCCAGAGCGCTCAGGACCTCAGTCTGTGGCGAAGGTTCACCTTCCAACAGGACAATGACCCTAAGCACACAGCCAAGACAACGCAGGAGTGGCTTCGGGACAAGTCTCTGAAGCCCGGACTTGAGTTCCTGAGTTCGGGACAACTCAGCCAGAGCCCGGACTTGAACCCGATCGAATATCTCTGGAGAGACCCGAAAATAGCTGTGCAGCAACGCTCCCCATCCAACCTGACAGAGCTTGGGAGGATCTGCAGAGAAGAATGGGAGAAATCCCCCCAAATACAGGTGTGCCAAGCTTGTAGCGTCATACCCAAGAAGACTCGATGCCGTTATAGCTGCAAAAGGTGCTTCAACATACTATTGAGTAAAGGGTCTGAATATGTATGTACATTTCATATTTCTGTTTTTCATGTTTAATAAATTAGCAAAATGTTTAAAAAAAACTGTTTTTGCTTTGTCATTATGGGGTATTGTGTGTAGATTGGAGGGGGGGGGGGGGGAAACAATACATTTTAGAATAAGGCTGTAATTTTTTTTGAAAAAGTCAAGGGATCTGAATACTTTCTGGAGGCACTGTATATTTACAAAAGTATGTGGACACCCCTACAACAGTGGATTCGGCTATTTCAGCCACACCTGTTGCTGGAAGGTATATAAAATCAAGCACACAGCCATGCAATCTCCATAAACAAACAGTGTCAGAATGGCCTTACTGAAGAGCTGTGACTGTCAACCTGGCACCGTCACACTGTAGGATGCCACCTTTCCAACAAATCAGTTCGTCAAATTTTGGCCCTAATAGAGCTGCTCCTGTCAACTGTAAGTGCTATTATTGTGAAGTGGAAACGCCTAGGAGCAACAACGGCTCAGCCGCAAAGTGGTAGACCACACAAGCTCACAGAACAGGACCACAGAGTGCTGAAGAGCGTAAAAATCATCTGTCCTCGGTTGCATCACTCACTACCGAGTAACTAACTGTATCTGGAAGCAACATCAGCACAATAACTGTTTGTTTGGAGCTTCATGAAATTCGTTTCCATGGCCGAGCAGCCAAACACAACCCTAAGATCACCATGTGCAATGCCAAGCGTCAGCTGGAGTGGTGTAAAGACATTGGACTCTGGAGAAGTGGAAACGCTTTCCCTGGAGTGATGAATCACGCTTCACCATCTGGCAGTCCGACGGACGAATCTAGATTTGGCGGATGCCAGGAGAACGCTACCTTCCCCAATGCAGTGTCAACGTTTTTCGGCGTGGAAGAACTTGACTTGCCCAACATCAGGGCCCGACCTCACTAATGCTTGTGGCTGAATGGAAGGAAGCAAGTCACCGCAGCACTGATCCAACATCTAGTGGAACTCCTTCCCAGAAGAGTGGAGGCTGTTATTACAGCAAAGGGGGGAACCAACTCCATATTAATGGCCATGATTTTGGAATGAGAGGTTTGACAGGTAGGTGTCCACATACTTTTGGTCATGTAGTGTGTGAAGGCACCAACAAATACCACAAGCAGAAAAAATATGTTAAACTACTACGGTCTCAATGTATTAAAAAGTAAAACTTTAGTATATCAGTAGTGTATTAGTTTTTTTTTATTGCTTAAGCACGATTTTCAAAACAGGGCCCGTGTTTTCAAAACACTACACACAATTAGCACAACCACACACCCAATTAGCAAAACACTACAGATCCTTTGCAAAATTAAACACTCTTGTAAAAACTATACACTTCTTTTTAAAAACCACACTTTGTTACCATATGAAACACACACGTTTCACATTACTATACTCTGTTTGCACGAGTTACACTCTGCTGTGATAAACCTAAAACACTTTTATCACTTCTAGTTCCCTATGATTAGAGTAGGCTACTATCAACAAAGTACAAATATAATGTCAATTCACCAAACACTACACAAGACCAATGTTGCAGACTGAAGAAACTCATTTATTTCTCAACACGCCCAAAATGTTGACATGGAGATTCATAATACTGTAACCAAACGTCACTTTACGTATTGTAAAATCCCCCCCAAAAATAAACAAAATAACTAGACATCGTGTTCTCGTCAGCTTGAAACCAGCCTCATCTACGTAAATGAACTCATGCTGGATCTCCTCTCCATCCATTCGTAAAACTCTAAGAAAAACAGTGTCAGGCAAAATTGTGTAGTTCAGTGTAGATCTAGTATACATATTACAGTACAGTAAAAGATTATGAGACAGTATGCAAGATCACACTGCTAAAGTGAATACATACCTCTGCATAATCATGCCGCAGTCGTTTCACACTTTCGGAATTGCGCTCGAAAGGCACTCGATAAATTTGCTTCATTTGAATATGTTTTTCTTTTTAGAATGCGTGCCAGTGTTGATGTTGATACCTGTTGGATATCGTTGAAAATGGCGTGGTTATTGACAATGTTAGCTTGGAGCTGTGAGTGTTATAGTAAACATGGTTTTGGCCAACAATGCTATCTCCCTCTCTTGCTGTTCTGTGAACATAGGAGGCCTTCCCCCTTGTCGTCCCTGACCCTCAATCCTATGTAGAAAAAAAACAGTATACAATAGTACAGTAATTTCACAGGAAAAGGTAACAGAAGTGCTGATAGTGCATAGAATACAGTACTGTAAGCAGTTACTGAAACCGTGCAGATGTTTTTGCTATGATATTTTTACAATACCTATTTTCCAGTCGAAATGTTCTCATCACACTTGACACTGCATATCGGCTTAAATTTGGCTGTACTCGCAGTCCAGCCTCCCTCAGCGTCAGGCCGTGGTTGACAACATGGTCAACCAGTGTTGCGTGGATCTCATTTGTCAGATTCGGTCCTCTTTGAGCACCTTCTTGTCTTCCTCTTCCTCGTCCTCGTCGTCCTCGTCGTCGTCTTATTCTTTCTCTGACTCTTTCCATTGTGCTTGAAGACCGATGAACTCACCTGGTGCTTTTTATAGTGCTTATACACCTGATTGGTGTGTCTACAATTAAGCAAACGAGTGTTTGCACACCTGATGACTGTGTTGAACCAATTGGTTGGACGGTGTGGTATTTTGACAGTCAGTGCTTTGGTATTGCAAGGACGTGACTTCATGATAGATTTTTGTGTGTAATGTATGTTAAGTGTGTTTAGTGTTTTGCAAATCACTGTGTGTAGAGTTTTGCAACAAGTGTGAGGTTGACAATGTGCTTATAGTTGTGCAAATATGGGCTGATGTTTTGCTTCTTGAGTGTAAGGTTTTGCTAATAGTGTACTACTTTTAATTTTAGTGTAAGCAATCCAAAAAAACTGTAAAAGCAAGCAAGACTGAAAAAATTAAGTCATCAACTGTATTCATTGCAAATGTATTTATTTGTACAAATACACTAAAAATGTTTACAAAAGCATTGTATTAACATTTGTGCAGTGTAAATTAACTAAAAGTTATGGATTACTTTTGAAATAGTTTTGCACCCAACATGACGATTGTCATTTTCAGCAGCAAAAAAATATAAATCTCAGAAGTAACATGAAATGTCTGTTAGTCGGTGACTGAGAAACTTACACGCAATGACATGTGAACATTATACAGTTGCTACACTGCTTAAAAACAAAAATCGGTAACTTGAAAGTAAATGTATGAAATAAAAGGATGTATGGCACCAGCGTTCTTCTTCCCTGAAGGAGGGCTTCATTCATCTATGGGTTAGATTGATAGTACACTTCCCTTGTTCCTGTTCTGGCACCAAGGCAATCTCCCTACACATGTACACAGATAGTCAGCCTTCCAATTAATCACTCCAGTTTGACAAAACTGTGCATTAGCTCCACAAAAATAGGTCTACATTAGCTTATTATCCTATACACACACACACACACACATTCACAACCATCAAGGAATTCTCTCAGAACATTTGGGGACTTCGCAACCCTCACTGATGGATCAATATCTCACATTATGAACCATCTTTACAATATGTATTTTTCTGTGAGACAAACATGTCATGATACAAACTGAACATGTGTGCGATAACCCCCGTTGAATATTAAAAAATAAACTGTACTTAGAAATGAAACAGGACCACAAAAAACATACACTCGGGACAAATATAACAGTGAACATATGGATACATAAATATTGTCAGATTAAAAAACATTTATAAAAAAATTTACATAACATTGTATTGCTGCGTCAATACATAACTCAGTTTTTTCCCCTTCACATTAGAGATGCATTTTAACCCTTTGAAGTTCGCTTGATATTAATAATCCTTATCAAATTGTAAAAACCACATGTTTTGGCCTTGATGGGAGAAGCACATGACTCAAACACTGTTGTAAATACGCTGCACTTGTAATGCATCTGAAACAGCAACTTATTCCCTATACAGTGCACTACTTTTGACCAGGGCGCACTACCTTTGACCAGAGCCTGTGGGCCCTGGTCAAAAGTAATGCACTGTATGATATAGGGTGCAATTCCAGACGCAGCCATTGTGTAGAAGGTAGGCAGACGGTGGTGGCGGCACAACCGTTATCTCTGAGGAGAGTAAACACGAGCTGAAACAGATCTATGTAGGTTATCTTTGGTCAAGCACAGGGGAGCGAATGGACTTGAATGATTGGGTACAAAAGGTGAATGGGACTAGTCAGTCAGACAGTGGTAAGTATTGGCTCAGGTGTATGTATGTGTATGTATGTGTGTGTGTGTGCGCATGCGCGCACACACAGTTCAGGTTTAAGGTCTTATAGATTCAAGTCAATAAGGATGGTAAGATATACTGTGATGATTAAACAAGTAAGCAATACATGCACAAGGCCATGATTGCTTGTATATAGATTGAGCTGAAAAGGCCTACTGTTTATTGGTCCTTGACATATAATATATCCAGGACCAAAGTTTCAGAGTATATGCCCAAAACCATGTCTGACAGACGTCCTTAATTGCACAACCAAACTCATGCTTGATTTTTTTTTTTAAATAGTAAAAAAAAAAACTATTACATTTGTTTACAAGGGCATCCCATCTAGAACTCTAGAGTTTCCAGTTGAACAAACCCTATCATCACCCAGAGAAACAAGTAGTACAAATATCAAAACTTTCCCAATATGGACAATTCCTCATGTTACAATGTGTTGCTATCTATAGTTATGTGCTAATCACAGTAAATGACAGCAAGCTTTGGGCATTGTATCCTGCTCAAATATTCAATATTTAAAGAGTTGCTTCACAGAAACCAGACATAGCAATTCAGAAGTTGATACTGGTTTCTGTTGGAACAACCTTAAAACAGAATATGAGCATGGCTCATCCATAGAAAAAATACAAGTCCATAGGTTATGGCAATTAATAGCAGCAATAATAGATACAAATAAAAAATAATATTAAATGTACTGAAAAGCAAGTAACAAAGGCAAAGTGTCCATCTAGAATAACACCTCAGGAACCACATTGAAAAACAACCCTGGGGCAAACTACTGAAATACACAGAAGGACCCTTGCATTTTATGTAACATCCCCCAAAACTACAGGGCATGTTCTCTTTTTTTGGGAAAGTGCAGGAATTTTCAAGTTGACAGTATTATGGCCTTAGTTCGTTTTTTCCAGAAGCAACTGCCAAAAGGCTTGACACGACAGAGACTAGTGACCAACGATGGCCAAAAAAACATATCAAAACATCAGACAAAGAGTGATTCAAGTGCCATGTTCGTCTGAATAGCTACAGCTCCTTGGCTAGCCAGTTGACTGACATAACATGCACAGCAGAAGCGGTGTGCAGGGCCCGATTGTTTATTCTACAATTCACCTGTGTTTTCTTTACGGCGCACTAGTCGGTGTTTCTAACAGTGTTTCGTCTTTATGTGAAAACCTGGTCACCTTGTTATGAGGACTGTACTATCAATCCAAATTGTGCTTTCTCCAAGTATTGATGCAGACACACAAAGTGGGTTGACACTGAAGTTTAAAAAATTGTGTCTTCGGCACACCTGTGACTACTTGCTGGATTAGGTCAGAGGTAGCCAGACATTTCCCCATTGCATATGTACAACTATTAAGCTATCCAGCTTTTTACCATATCAACAAAGAAACACTGAAAATTGTAAGGCAGAAAGTAGGTTCAAGTTTCCCTTGTAAGTTTTATGGGTAGGTTTTTTTTCTTACAATTTCAATATGAGATGAAAGTTTAGGCCTTTTCTACTTTGGCTATTAATCATCCTTAATGGGAAAGCAGCTATTTACTAATGCCTTATCTGAGGAAATGTTTAAAAAATTCTGTCTCAAACTAGTGTTGGGGAAAAAGGTGAAGGGAAAGAAATCTAAATGTCTAGTTTCTCAGTTGTCATACTACACTGAGCCTGCGTCAAGAAAAATAGTCTCCCATAGTCCAATCAAAACAGGACACTGCATGTTAAGACATGCACACACAAACTGTCACAAATTCTATTTGTTAACAACTTGGGTGTGAGCACTGACGGATTCATCCCAGGAAAAGAAAATATATTATAAATAGTCCATTTCTTTTTTCTTCGAAAAGGATATGCTAAGTACAGTTTTACTAGCAAAACCACTTATATTTCAAGTCAGTGAATACTCAGTTACAGGGAGGGAAGAATACCAGATGTTTTAATCTGGTGGCTGTTTGAGGTGACCTCACAAACACTGATACAAAGAAATGTTTCAGAACCCTCTAGTCTTCATTAAATCAGGTGAATACTACCCATCAGTCAGTGAAAGGATGACAGTGACTGCTCAGTGGTTGTTATTAATTAGTTAGAATATACTGCCTAATTTGATACTTATTCCCTTGCCGAAAATACTCTTGGCTGTCCAAGTGTTCCTTCATGAACCCAGCACTGAGCCCAACAGAACAGAGACAGAAGTGACAGTAGTAGTAGTAGTAGTAGTAGTAGTAGACGACAAGAGTTGTTGTTTTGCACTATGGCAGGCAGAAAGACCATGCTCAGCAGGATAGTCAAGAGCGTCATTGAGAAGAGCAGCATCTTGATTGACATGGACATTTATTGGGGTTGTTGCCCAAAAGTGAAAACTCCTGGCCGCACTGCAAAACCCTGCCTTGGTTATAATACCACGCCCAGGCTGCTCCGCCTGCCCCGCCACACAATGCAGCCTGCATCAACACTTCTGAGCCTCCACGGGAGACATGGCGATGTAGGAGCCGTTCCTCATTGGCTGGTTGGTATAGTTGTTTTCTGATGGTTCAACCTCTGGTTTGTCGCTGACTTGAGTGTAGGCCGTTTCATCTTTTGCCGTCTGAAGAGGGAGAGGACATTTTGTAAACGACAAAGCAGAATTCAACCATGAAAACAACAAACATTTTATATATTTACAACTAAATCGGAAATATATTGCAATGGTATATAATTAATGAATGATTATCCGCAATTAGTTTGTCACTGTACAAAACCACCAATCTCAAAATACTTTCAAGTTAATGAAAAAATACCACTATGAAGCAGGAATGTAAAATAAATGTATATATTATACCTAAAGATATTAGAAATTAAAGTTAACAAGAATTGCTAATAACTGAACGAAAATGACAAATGAGGCAAATGAAGACTTACAGTAAAAGAATGAAAAGCTTCAGTAAAATCAATACGTTTTACTTCATTCTAAAACAGAAAGGAAAAAAGGGTTACAGAAAATGTTAATCATAGCACGGTAACTATACAGTTCTTCAAAGCTGGAATCCTTAGTTGATACATTCATCTTTGGTCTTATAAATGAATGATATAAACTCATTGATTTTGGAAAATATAATTTATGACTCATAAGCTTATTTCAACTGTCATACCCCATCAGAACCCAAAATACAAGCTTGTTTTACTCCAATGTTTGTAAGTGATGTAAATGTAAACACTGAAGCCTCAAAACATGGTTAAAACTCTATTTTATATTGTCAATGATCAGTCCATGCATCCATGTCTGGTGGTTCTGTCAGTGGTTACCTTTCTCCAGACCCATTCCTCAGCTTTTTACCAAAACACAGCTTTGTTATTGTTTGAATTAAGTATTATAGCTTTTTGATATTCCAAGCTATGACATGTGAACTTCTACTAAGATGGGGGTTATCTATCCGAGTCACAACTGATGGGTGGGGAATGGGGTCGTGCAAATGTGGTCAGAGGGACTAACCTAGACAAACACACATAAGTGTCGAAAGTACCCTGGCTATCCTACAGAACTATTGTTACTAGAGTTCAGAGCACTCTTTGGCCTGTACGGTAGTGTAGACTATACACGGTCATCATTGTGACTGTCTATCTGCCAACGGGGACTGCTAAATTAAGATCTATACTTCCTGTTTTGACCTCAGTTATTTAAAATTGTTAGAAAGGCCAGCAGCACTATCATTTCATACAGAGATTACAGAAGGCAGCACATGTTGACTATGTGAGGTTCCTCATGCACGGTGTTAACTTAACATGCAAGGAGATGGAGAACTCAGACACCAGAACACTGATTAATATAGATGAATAAATTGTATATAAAACAGATCAAACATGCAAGAGCACAGTCAAAGCTAACATAAAACCTTTGTTGTGTCAATGCACCATTCAATTCTAATCACTTAGAACCTCCTGGACAACAACTGACATATTGTGAGTGTCGTGCACAATTTACACTATTTTAGAGAAGCTTATGAATATTATTGCTACAAAAAAAATAGATTGGGATCTCCTGGTAATAAGTGCAGGAGTAGAGGACAGGTCTTACCTTCTTCTGGCGAGACCTGCAGACCAGGACGACTAGGACAATGAGCAGGATGGCTCCCATGCCCACGATGAGCAGAGGGAAGTTGGACACCAGGGTCACGATGAGCAGCAGGGTTCTCATCTGGGCAGCAGAGTCATCGTCAATAGTGGCCGTCTGGGGGAAAAGGGGGGGGGGGTCACTAAGGTTATTAACCTGTCTTTACTATGTTGTTATTAACTGATCTTAATAATAGACTAGAGGATTCTTTCTAGCTAAATATCTGGATTTTTGTCTAATGCAACTTCATTTGATATGTCTTGGCTGCACGTGAGGCTGACTGAATTTCACAAAATAAATTGGAGAGAGAGAGAAAGGGAGGAGATAAATCTTACCTCATTGACAAACATGATGGGAAAAATGATCTCGTTTAGATGTTTGGTTTTGCTGTGGAAGAGAAAATGAAGTGAGGCTTTTTACTCAATTCGTATGAGGGATGAGAAGGGTCAGTGTGGCAAACTGTTCAGATTGCTATACTTACGGGAAGCCTGGAACTCTGTTTAAAATTATATTGAGCTGGGCTCTCTTGCAAGCACGGATGGGAACCCCAGTGGTCTAAAAAACAAAATAAACGTATTCAGTTAGAACTTGCCCTTTCCAACATGGAGGAAGCAAATGTTTATATTCCACTGGTACTGCATTAACACATACAACATGTAATAAAGCTATTAAATACAGTAAACTCACAATGAGAGTATGTAAGTGTATAGGCCCCATAACTGAACCTGCATATTGGCCTCATCACTATATATGGTATATCAAATGTTTGTTCATACCGGGTTAAGGTCAAGGTAAGTCTCATGCTCCTCCTTGTTGGGGTGCAGTCCATCAACAGCATTAATGTACTTGTCATCTGCCTGATAAAAGTGGGGGAACGACACCACGATAGGTGCACCTATGGACAAGAGGAAGGAGATAGGAAAGAAACGTGATTTAAGAGAAAACACCACAAGCAACCTATATGATCAAATAGCCCATGTCCTTATCCTGGACTGCCATAAGAGAGGATTAGGCAAAACAAAGTCCAATGTTTTAATATTGGGGCTCTAAAAGGGAAACATCAAGGACAAAATTGAGAGATTGATAACGTGTGCTATCTGGTATTATTACCCAGGCATGGAGATAACAGAACAAATAGCAAAAATATGTGTCAAGTTCCTTCCTTGCCATTGGAAAGGTGGCCTGTACTGGACATGTTCTGATACAGTGAAATTATGGACGGTTTTTACAACCCAAGACAAAACGATTCCTTTGGAGGTCAGAATGACAATTATGAAGTTCCACAAGGTCCTACTCATAGAGACACCATGTAATGTGTTCCAGTGTGGGAGCCAATAACCCTCACTAAGGAATATGAAAACTATTCAAACTGCTATATCTGACAAATGGAATTCAAACCCCCACAAATAATTAATAAAGGGTCCTATTCACTTTGCAGCCCCGAGAGGACGCGGCTAGAACAGCCTCAAATCAATAAAACCATAATTTCAGCATTGCGAACACTGAGGAATAACTTTGTCCCGATTGTTGAACTTTCTCGGCACCACACTACGAAAGTGGATGTCTCTTAAAAACATATCTACTTCCCTCGGGAGACTTAAGGGTTAACGTAGTGCATTTATATGCCATGTGATTGTTTTATGAGGGGAAAGCCTTTGGAGATTAACCTTATCCTCAAATTCAAGTGTTTTATAGCCCTCATCCAGAGTTAATCATTCACCATCTACACTACTATGAAATCTGGATACTCAAACATGGACATTTCTGATATCTATTGGAGCTTGGATTGCAGCTAGAACTAGATTGATTGGGTTATTATGATTATATATATATATATATATATATATATATATATATATATATATTTTTTTTTTTAAATCGGTCAAAAAACTAGGTTATGGGGTTAGTCAAATCAAATTTTATTTGTCACATACACATGGTTAGCAGATGTTAATGCGAGTGTAGCAAAATGCTTGTGCTTCTAGTTCCGACAATGAAGTAATAACTAGAGGTCGACCGATTAAATCGGGGCCGATTTCAAGTTTTCATAACAATCGGAAATCGGTATTTTTGGGTGCCAATTTGCTGATTTCTTTTATCTTTATTTAACTAGGCAAGTCAGTTAAGAACACATTCTTATTTTCAATGACGGCCTAGGAACGTTCTGCCTCGTTCAGGGGCAGAACGACAGATTTTTAACCTTGTCAGCTCGGGGGATCCAATCTTGCAACCTTACAGTTAACTAGTCCAATGCTCTAACACCTGATTACATTGCACTCCACGAGGAGCCTGCCTGTTACACGCATGCAGTAAGCTAAGGTAAATTGCTAGCTAGCATTGAACTTATCTTATAAAAAAACAATCAATCAATGACTGTCATTGCTCCAATGTGTACTTAAACATAAACATCAATGCCTTTCTTAAAATCAATACACAAGTATATATTTTTAAACCTGCATATTTATCTAAAAGAAATCCAGGTTAGCAGGCAATATTAACCAGGTGAAATTGTGTAATTTCTCTTGCGTTCATTGCACGCAGAGTCAGGGTATATGCAACAGTTTGGGCCGCCTGGCTCTTTGTGAACTAATTTGCCAGAATTTTACGTAATTATGACATAACATTGAAGGTTGTGCAATGTAACAGGAATATTTAGACTCATGGTTAGATAAAATACGGAACGTAAAAAAAAAGGTTTTGTTTTTGAGGTGATAGTTTCCGGATTAGTCAAAGGTATATGGTTTAGAGAGAAATAGTCGATGCGTTATAATTCCTGTAATAACTTGCGGCTGAACTTGAAAGTGGTTCCTTCGTTATTTTACCGTTCATGTCTTCCATAGAGATGTCTTGCTCTACTTCAAATAAGGTCTGTGTTTCGCGGAGGAGCAGACTGACAGTGGACCATGCAGACAAGCTCTGCTTTCTGCACTACAACCCAAAACTTCTTAACTGGGAATATTGAAGACCAATGAAAGCTGGTGATTCGTTTTAACATATGTTCTCATGTTATTTGAGACTAAATTGATTTTATTTATGTATTATATTAAGTTAAAATAAGTGTTCATTGTTCATTCAGTATTGTTGCAATTGTCATTATTACAAAAATGTGTGTGTGTGTATGATATATATATAAATACATATTATTATTTGTATTTTTTATTTTATTTATTTATTTTTTATTATTATTATTAAAAAATTTTTTAAATCGTCCGATTAATCGGTATCGGCTTTTTTTTGTCCTCCAATAATCGGTATCGGCGTTGAAAAATCATATACGGTCGACCTCTAGTAATAACCAACGAGTAATCTAACCTGACAATTCCACAACTACTACCTTATACACACACAAGTGTAAAGGGATAAAGAATATGTACATAAATATATATGAATGAGTGATGGTACAGAACAGCATAGGCAAGATGCAGTAGATGGTATTGAGTACAGTATATACACATGAGTAATGTAGGGTATGTAAACATAAAAGTGGCAATGTTTAAAGTGGCTAGTGATACAAGTGATAGTCAAAACAAACAGTGGGTATGTGGGGCACATATAATGTTATACCATCCAGGGTTGTGACAGTAATGAACCATCTCTTACCTTCTCTGCAAACACTGACTTTTAGCACCCCGGTGCCGAGGCAGTCCCCAGCTGGCACACAGAAGCCGGCGTTAGTGGGGTTCTCCTCAGGACTCTGCAGGACATCGTGGGGCGGGGCGAAACGGTAGGCTGGGATGCCCTTTACGTCCACGTCCTCAACATAACCCAGATGGATAGACCTAAACCCCAGAGGCAGGTAATAATAAGGACACATAAGCTGTGTAGGAGTTTCTCAGCTCACAAAACTTAAGGCAAGAATTTGGAATTCAGTTCTACACGTCATTTTGCAGAGGAGATTGTGAGGTCTGTGTTAACAAATGTGTCACCTACTGTGTGGAACATTGGGTAAATATGAGATGTTGGTAGGAACATGCCCAACTCACACCTGTTTACCATGGCCAGGGTGTGGCGTCTTCTACAGTGGTTTACCAGTCCGATACGAATACGAGTAAGTCGTTTCTCGATAATTCTTGGCTGTCACCTAAACCACCATCCCTCTCTGTACTGGCTGCTTTGACTATAAACAAATAATAAAACTACAGACAATACAGATTTGGAGATATGACTGACGTACCTGCAGAGGTCAGCCGCAAAGATGTACAGCAGCTCTTTCCTAGACAACAGAGGGTGGAACACACTGCCGTCCGTCCCGTTGATCATGTTGCTCTGGTTAGAGGACCACCATGACATTTCACTGTTTATAGGGGAAAGGTACGGGATATGTTAGACATCAAGAAGAAGCTTTCACAAGGTTTACACAAGGTTATTATAAAACAACATGGCGGGGCCAAATACTGATTTCATTTAAAATGCCTGGAAGCGGTTTTCTATTTCTGATATTTAAATACACGAATTTGCAATCTGCTCTGTCATGACAGGGAGCAAATGTGTTGATCCTTGGACTTTGAATACTTGATTTGGACAGATCCCAATTCATTCCCGTTAAATGAGTAAACCCAATGTCGCAGGGCAAGGACCAAAAAGAAAAATGCTGACATGAGAAATGTTTTTTGAGAACCATTAACTACAACAACATGAAGGTGGAAAACAGAGGGAAATCAAGGTCCTTACGTCAACCCGTTCCATGTGTCTATTCTGCCATATTCCATGTAGTCACGTTCTCCAGTCAGGAACACAAACTCTCCTTCATGAGTTCCATTTTTCTAGGAGGAGAGAGAGAAAGACAATAGTTCAGTTAGACTGTCATATCAAAAGGAAGACATCCAACATCCAGGAGAACAGTGGACAGGTACAGAATTAGAAACAGCCACATGGACTCTTGATAAGCAGAGGAAAAATAAGAACACCTTCCTCCAATGCTGTTAAAACGGTCATTTTGAACCACCTACTGGTTCAATGACTAAAGGAGTTCTAGTGCAATTTCACAACCTTCGGTTAAATCACAAATTTCAAGACCGGCCATTAGTTAAGGTTCTAACTTTAGTGAATGACTGTATTCAGAAGTGTAACCTGATTAAGCATATTTCAAGTTTTTACTAAACACAAACAGTGCCTACCTTCCACATCAGCCCAAACATCTCATCCACCTCTGGCTTAATGCTGTGGATTTTGGTGAGCAGAGGGTCCTTGAAGCCCCACAGCACCTCGTGGACGGTGCGGGTCATGAAGATCTCCACACCGATGGACTTCATATACATGGAGACCAAGGTACGCAGCAGGAAGGAGTAGGAGTTCAGCTCACTCATCACCGCCTGTAGAGGGAGAGGAAACAGAGAGAGAAGGGGTTAGAGCTCACATTCTATCATACCACTAGAAACAAAATGATAAACAACATTTCTAAGTCTATAGCTTTTGTTGCTGTCTAGACTCTGGTCTGGTTCTCATTAATGGAAATTGGATTATGTCCATGACAGTGTCTGCTATAAAGTAAAAAGTTGGTATGCACAAGTCACCAAGATGTCATAATACAGTATTTAGCATAATGCTTGGAAAGTCTACTGGAATGATGCAGTAAAGGAATGTCAATACAGGGTTACAGTGGTTATACTGGGACTCTTGAAAGGTTAAACTTAACCAAAACAGAAGAGGATACACTTGTGGAATAATTCACACCATCATGTTTCTAAGTACATAAACTGTGTTGCACGACAGTTTATAACACACTATATTGCAGATACAACGTGCCCATGGCAGCTAAGATACAGTGCATAAGCGAAGACTGTACAAGTATACCAAATGTAGAGGTAACAAGCAGAGGCCGAGAGAGACACATACTAACTCACCACAGCTGGGATGTTGACTGTCCTCAGAATGTCGACCTCTGGATTACCTCTGGACTTCTCTGGGACGAAGACAAAGCTTTTGGGATTCAGGGCATAAACCTTGGTTCCATTTTCAAGGAAAGTCACATTTTCCCTGGGTCTGTATTCCCTGTTATGGAAAGATGTGGATTTGAGGATTAAGTCGGTCCACACAGATGTTCACATGTGGATGAAAGACAAGTTCAAACAAGTCCACCAGCAGGTTCAGCAGCATGGAACCGCTTTTATTCAATATGACTTTCCCAAGACCTGAATCACCAGCTTCCCATGATCAAACGTACAGCTAATAAAACAAATACATTGTAAGCCGAATCTTAACTTGAGCACATGCTAAAAACCTTCCATTGGCATCGATACACGATTTCCACTTAAGTCAAAGTCATGATTCTGGATCTCAAGATAAGATTCAGCCCTGTGTGAACTGAGGCCTCCTAATTTCAAAGGACAGCAGTGAGTGTGTTGTCAACCCACCTGTAAGTGTATGGTCCAATCTGGGTGACCACTGCCTTTCCCCCTGCTAAGAACACTTCTGGATTGGTCACGTTGAAGAAGTAATACTCCATGTAGACTGGAGGCGGCGGGTTCTTCCATGACTCAAATACTTGGCTTGCCTCTGTCAAAGTCAATTCCTAAAAAAAATAATGTAAGAGAAAGTTATTTAAAGACAGTCCAAAACAACAATGATCTCTCCAAGTGTACATTTGAGGGATAGAAGGAATGCTGGCCTAAAAAGCTATTTGAAACAGTAACCCTATTAATCTCTAAACTAAATATATTTTGGCTTTCAAAAGCCATTTAATTTTTGATTTCGGCTGCACCACCCATCAACAACCCTTTCAGGTTATACCAGGAGAGAGCACACACAGCAAATAATGTAGAGAAGACACAATGCCAGCACACCAAAACCCCAGGAGAAGGGGGAAAACGCCTTCATAGGTGAATAACTGTCAGAACAAGAAGAAAACCTGAGTGAACACAGCAAAGGAGGAGGTTTGGGCGAACCCCAGCAGGCTGATCAAGGGATGTTTGCATTTTTCCTTAAATGACCACTCACCAAATTGGCAGCATGACAGTTTGAATAAACAATACGGAGTAGTAACACTGTCCTATTGGTCATCATATGAATAGAGGAAAGTGGTTAAATGTGTTCAGATAAGTCTCTCAGACCACAGTAATCCATGTGGGACTAAATTTGTCCTGTTTTTGAAATGCGACAATAATCAGATAAAAAAAAGTTTACAGGTAAATTCTAGAGCTGGGAGGATACCAGTATCGCAATACTCATTAGTATCGTGGCAAGGAAACAAAATGGGTTTAACTTTCTTAGGAAAATAACCCTAATATTACAAACAAACATAATTATGTTATCATCCAGTCACATGCATTTATTATCCAACTATAGAACACAATATTTTACATACAGAAGGTTTTTGAAGGACCAAAGAGTTGTCTGCTTGTTTTTATTTTTGCCATGGAAAAAGAAATATTGCAATAGTGGTATCATCCCGGCCCCAGTAAATTCCACCACAATTACACAGCATTTTAAACACCATTAGTGTAAACTTTTTTATTTAACTAGGCAAGTCAGTTAAGAACAAATTCTTATTTACAATGACAGCCTACCCAATCATGCATTCAATCATGTTTAACATTAGCCCACATTACAGTTTCAACCCGGTCTGGTCTCCGACTAGACGCAACATAGTAAACACCCATATATACATACACACACTGCTCAAAAAAATAAATGGAACACTTAAACAACACAATGTATCTCCAAGTCAATCACACTTCTGTGAAATCAAACTGTCCACTTAGGAAGCAACACTGACAATAAATTTCACATGCTGTTGTGCAAATGGAATAGACAAAGGGTGGAAATTATAGGCAATTAGCAAGACACCCCCAATAAAGGAATGGTTCTGCAGGTGGTGACCACAGACCACTTCTCAGTTCCTATGCTTCCTGGCTGATGTTTTGGTCACTTTTGAATGCTGGCGGTGCTTTCACTCTAGTGGTAGCATGAGACGGAGTCTACAACCCACACAAGTGGCTCAGGTAGTGCAGTTCATCCAGGATGGCACATCAATGCGAGCTGTGGCAAAAAGGTTTGCTGTGTCTGTCAGCGTAGTGTCCAGAGCATGGAGGCGCTACCAGGAGACAGGCCAGTACATCAGGAGACGTGGAGGAGGCCTGCTGGAGGTCATTTTGCAGGGCACCTCCTTGCACAAAGGCGGAGGTAGCGGTCCTGCTGCTGGGTTGTTGCCCTCCTACGGTGTATAAAACATTTGGTAAGGTTACTTAAGACAAAAACGAAAGGAGGATGGGTGGGTGGGCGTATAACGGAATAGTCGAATCTCATCACGGACAACTTTAGCATTTTAGCTAATTAACAACTTCTCAACTACTTACTACTTTTTTGATCTACTTTGCAACTACTTAGCATGTTAGCTAACCCTTCCCTCTTACCCTAAGCCCTAGCCTAGCTAACGTTAGCCACCAAGCTAACAGCCACAAGAAAATGGAATTTGTAACATATCTCACGTTTTGCAAATTCATAACATATTATAAGTATTGAAATTCGGAAGATATCATACAAATTGTAATTTCTAAAATATCATAAGAAATGGATGATGGACATCCACAAGTTAATACATACCATACAAAATGTAAAATTTCATACTAAATGGAGTGTCTCGGATTTAGGTACAAAATAACACGAAATGCTCTGAGACCTGAGTAATTCAACTGTAATTAAAACAGACGTAGTGACATTCAACACTTTGAAAGAATGAAGCGTGATGAAACATGGTTGTCAAATCTAAAAAGAGAATGTTGGTTGATCCATAAGATACTGGTAAGTAATGTATGCCCACTGTATAGAGAAATCTGTAACAAACTTTTTTTTTAACATTCAAGGAGGGTATTTCTAACTTCAAGTGAGAAATCCCCCCCACCCCCCCTGTCCTTTACATAAGGGGTTACTGATTACTTTCTCTGTCCCTTGAGTAAAGTGAGGTGTACATGAGAAAGGCCTTTACCATTCACACCGCTCACTCTCTCATCTTGAGGTCTCAGAGAAGCTCAGTTGTCGCTTTTAAGGTGTGGCTCAACACGGATGCACAAACTCGTTTCATGTTCAGACTTGATTTTTCAGTGTTTTCCAGTCATTGGGCCAATGGACTATCCATTTAAAAGTGCATCTCAGAAGAATTATATATTTTATCATATTTGGTGGCAAGAATTAAGCAGCGGTGGGCCACCGCTACTAAATGAATATAGGGGAAACCGGGTACATACTCCCTACGGAGTCCTAAATGATCCGAAAATAATTTTGCCTCATACACACATTCTGACAAACACACTACATTCTGACAAACAAACACACTACACAACACAACTGGGCAGAAGGTCACACTAGCTAGAGCATTGAACTGGGGGCATGCTCCTCTGCGGGAAAACAGAAGCCTGTTGCTTCACTTAGACTCTAGTCAGTTTTCAACAACATAACTGGAGTGGGCATATTGAGCCAGTGAAATAGACTGTTTCCAGCACAAGACATATGAATCAACTAATTTAATAGCTCATTTCATTCTGTACAGCAAAGTATGAAGGCTGTGGAGTCAAATATCTCTTCGCATGGAATAAAGATATCCCTGAGAACTCCTGAAATATATAACAAAATAGCATATTTGATGCGGAGAAGCCATTTCCCTTCATTTTTACTGGATCATTTGAGTCACCTGAAAGTTGTGAAAAGTCAAACCATACCAAGCCAGCTATTCCAATCATGCGTGTTGTATTGGCTGCATTTAAAGTTAGAATCCACAGTTGAAACAATTAAAGCAGTCACTCCGCCTGTTTTAGTAAAAAGCTGAGGGATGGGCCTGTAGAAATGTAACCATACTCAAAATCATGGACAGAGCTATGGATGCAAGGACTGACCATCCATGGCATTACAATTATACTTTTACCCATGTGTTGAGGGTATACAGTGTTTGTTTAGAAAAAAACAGATTAAAATAAGCTTATATTTTGGGTATGACAGGGTATGACAGTTGAACTAAAATCATGAGGCACTTATAAGTTACAGTACATTCGGAAAGTATTCAGATCCCTTGACTTTATCCACATTTTGTATGTCACAGCCTTATTCTAAAATGGATTAAATTGCCCCCCACTCATTCTGCACACAATACCCCATAATGACAACGCAAAAACAGGTTGAGAATTTTATGCAAACGTATTAGAAATAAGAAACTGAAAGTCACATTTACATAAGTATTCAGACCCTTTACTCAGTATTTTGTTGAAGAACCTTTGGCAGCAATTACAGCCACGAGTATTCTTGGGTATGACACTACAAGCTTGGCACACCTGTATTTGGGAGTTTCTCCCATTCTTCTCTGTAGATCCTCTCAAGCTCTGTCAGGTTAGATTGGGAGCATCGCTGCACAGCTATTTTAAGCTCTCCAGAGATGTTCGATTGGGTTCAAGTCCAGGTTCTGGCTGGGACACTCAAGGACATTCGGAGACTTGTCCCAAAGCCACTCCTGTGCTGTCTTGGCTGTGTGCCTAGGGTCGTTGTCCTGTTGGAATGTGAACCTTCGCCCCGGTCTGAGCGCTCTGGAGCAGGTTTTCATCAAGGATCTCACTGCACTTTGCTCAGTTCATATTCCCTCAATCCTGACTAGTCTCCCAGTCCATGCCGCTGAAAAACATCCCCACAGCATGATGCTACCACCACCATGCTTCACCGTAGGGATGGGGCAAGGTTTCCTCCAGACGTGACGCTTGGCATTCAGGCCAAAGAGTTAAATCTTTGTTTCATCAGACCAGAGAATTTTGTTTCTCACGGTCAGAGTCTTTAAGGTGCCTTTTGGCAACCTCCAAGCAGGCTGTCATGTGCCTTTTACTGAGGAGTGGCTTCCGTCTGGCCACTCTACCATAAAGGCCTGATTGGTTGAGTGCTGCAGAGATGGTTGTCCTTATGGAAGGTTCTCCCATCTCCACAGAGGAACTCTGGAGCTCTGTCAGAGTGACCATTGGGTTCTTGGTCACCTCCCTGACCAAGGCCCTTCTCGGTCATGGAGGTGACCAAGGTGACCTTCTCCCCCGGCCAGCTCTAGGAAGAGTCTTGGTGGTTCCAAACTGTTGGAGGCCACTGTTTTTGGGGACCTTCAATGCTGCAGACATTTTTTGGTAGCCTTCACCAGATCTGTGCCTCGACACGTGTGTAGATTGATGAGGACATTTTATTTAATACATTTCATACATTTTAATACCAGCAGTATGGTACCAAGTTTCACAATCAGTGTTGTCAGTTTTGTTTTTATAAATCAAATGATGTCCCTCTCAAACAGATACAATTCCCAAGAGTGACCGTTTCTGTGCAACACTAACTGTTGGTAAAGTCAAGGCCTAGATTAGAAGAATTCCTGTGTTTAACACCCTTGAAAAAAGTATCTCAAAGGCTTCCATAGATGTCATGTTTACATAATTTCGCTCTTTGAAATGCTTCAAACCTTGATCTCACAAGCACAGGCAAGCAGGGACAAAGGGTTGAAGGTTTATCAATCTTATCTAAAATCAACAAAAAAAATCACTATTTTTGTAGCTGGTGGTTGGGGATGGGTCACATGAAGAGTGGTAAGGACATTAAAACATAACCATCAGGTTCACTCAAAAATAAATGAAAACCTGACCTGAAACATCTGTGGGAGTTGTGGTTTGATAACCTTTCTCAAGACCATAATAAATGTTATTCAGTGTCATGTTTTGGGGCTGTTTTCCAGTCTAGAGGATGACAAACTGTTTGAATGAAAGTTAACATATGTCATATGTTTAAATTATTGTCAACTTTTTGGGCAGGGGACAGAGGGTTGTTTTCCAGACACAGCAGTCCTCTAGACCTAGATCAGGCCAGGGCTGAAACAATGAAACAGATGAATGCTCACTGTTGTTTTAAGATCCAGGAAAGTCGTTCTAAGAGCCGTTTTAGATATAGAAGTGGTACAGTTGTGGATGGACATTCATTCTTAATTTATCTATTATCTTTTCAGTCACCGGCAATATATCCACATAAGACTCCTGCTCTTTATTGAACTTAAAATACAGGTAGGCCGATTGACAACATTATCAACAATATTTGTTTCATATCATGATGTTCTGTATTCTAGGTCTAGGGTGACACCATTGCCCAAATAAACCCAGACCCAAATTAATTATTAATTAATTAACTATATCCTATGACTTGCTGAGGTGGGCATGGCACTTTAAGAGAGACGTTCAGATGCGAGATGTTCAACCTGGTAAGCAAGAAGGATGAAGAGTGAAATGAGGGAGCGGGACTCAGCCTTCATGGTCTCTCTCCCTTCCCCCATCCATGCGCACGCACCTCCCCAGACCCTTCTCTGACGAGATTCCAACCCCTTACTGATAAACCCAATAAACCACGAGAAAAGCTCTTATCATTTTAAATCCCATTCCCAAATAAATTATATTGTGACAGACAGGTAAAGGAGACGAATACCCCGCAAATAAAGATGCAGCAGTACACTTGTATTTCAACTCACCTGTCAACCATTATGTATAATAAAGCAAATGAAGTGAGTGGGCTTTATTTTATTGTTGGAATAAAACAGGCGGCTCGCCTACAGTGCACCAATCCATGGTGATGATGCTGTTACCGCCACGCGCTGTGACAGGAACATACCTGGCATTGTAAATCAGCCGGTGAGATTCAATCAGGCTATACATTGAGTTTAAATGCTGAACGCCTTGCAGAGCTGTTCAAGAGGGTTGAATCAATATTGCGGATTTATGAATTATACAATGTTGCTTTCGTACCACAAAAAAACATCACTGGTTGGTGGTAAAGTATGCAGCATTTGTAAATTGTCGACCTTGGAACGCATGCTGCACTGACCCATGTTGGGTGGGCGAATGACCGGAGATGCGGATTGAGTAAACAAATGCTTTAACGTTATCTATCGAACGTCACCTAATAACAAGGGATGGGAAATGTGACTCACCGTCTGCTGTTCATAGCAAATACAAATAACACATTAAAGCCACCAGACTATAAAACTATCAAATGCATGTTTGAAGTGGGAAAAAGTTGCAACTCACCTTTTTTAGCCGGTTGTGAATCATTGTTTGAAAGACTTGAGCCACCACCAAGGCAATCCCCACTATCAGTAGGTGGGCGCAGACAATTCCAGTAGCGTAAATTACACAGGATCTCCGAGTCATGATTCCAGCCAACTGTCAAACTAATTTGGCAAATGTGAAATTACTTACCAAATGACACTAACGATAATACTGTAGGTTCTGATCATTTAGGGTTTATTTTACTCAAAAGGTAGCCGCTACTTCTCACTTTGCCTCTTACACTACAGCGAACATCACTATACGAATTTCAAAATTGCTCGATGATATGCATCTACTTGCAAACTGTCTTCGAAAATAAGAAATGCTGGTAGTTTCCTTAGTGCTGTCAAAGAACAATGTTCTTCTCTCCATACAGCCGTTTCCCTAATGAGAATCGACTGTGTTGTTCGAAGGCAGCGGGAGAAATAACAGTGCTGAGGACGGGCGCCAGACCTCCACTCCCTCCCTCACCAAATTCAAATGAACTCGGTCATGCGAAGAGGTTCGTTTTGGTGTCTGCTGAGCGGTGGGTGTGTTAAAATGTAGCGTGCTTTCTGTGGCTGAGGTCACTGTTTTACTTTTTAGCACCATAAACATAAGACAGCACAAACTAAATAACTACGATTTGCCCTTGATTTGATCTACCTTCATAGCGCTGTTTTATATTAGGATACATTCAACCAAGCAAAGATTTGAAAGTAAACTTGAGGTTCTGACGTAATTTGAGACCAATTCACTTTCATGTGTAACTTTGCAAGTAATATTCTTTCAAGAGATAGCAGTGTATTTATTTGTTTTTATTTATATACAGATCAACAATTGACATTGTTACGTCATACAAAACAGAACGCAGGTATTAACAGTAAAAAACTCAAGCATAGAAAAAATATCAATGAAATAATAAAAAAAATAACAATTCTAGTGCAATTGTAATCACACTGAAAAAATCTTATTATAATGATTCAGGAAAATGTTATTCTGGTTGTTTGTTATTCACTAGGGTTATTGTTTTAATAAGATAGTTAAATTCAATCAAAAATATGTGTAATTTTGGTATAGAATTTAGGATTTTTTTTTGTGAAGAGATAGCAGTGTAGTAACGTGAAACTAACAACGTCTGACAAAGAGCTTGTGAATGAATTAGCAACGCATGCTCGTTCACATGTGATGTCACACTATGATTGCTACTAGTTAGTTAGTAACTTTCTAGACTGAGAGAGTGGGGCGTGTAGCCTAGCCCTGCTATACTACTGCCACGTATTCTTAGCAGGGTGCAGTATACTATTGGATAACTATAAAACATTAAAAAGCACAGTGCATCTGATGTGGTGAGTTAGCTAAATGAATGTACACATGATTCTGCCTTCATACATGTTTGGGAGTCATCGACCGTTACTTCTCAACATGAAATACCGCTATCTGCCTCATCATCATCACCATCAGGTCTCCCTTAAATAACCAGCATGAACATGAATAATGTGTTATTCAGAGAACCAACGATAGTTGACGTGAAGCTTTTGTTCACTGAGCAGTAAACTTGATTGGCTAACAGCTTCCCGGACCACCATCCTAAGACCACCTCTGGTGGGTTATGATTGGACGGACGAGGTTGAGCGTGATGCAGAATTTGATCGACTGATTTTGGGGCGGGGCTCGTTTAAAGGGGGACTGTCAGGGTGATTCGCTTGCACTGCATCAAATGTACTCACAGAGCTAACTGGAAATCTCCCCTACTACCCAGTACAGCCAAGGTCGAGGGAAATAACAAATACGTACAGACATACTACTTGAAATAATTTATAATTTCAGCAAATAGTTCTGTTTTTCCCTTCTTTTTTAAATGTTGTTACATTTCCTCCATTTGCACAATAATAGGCTACTATTGCAATGCTTAGTAAAAACACGAATGACAAAATGACAAAACTTTATACATTTTTTATTTAACCTTTATTTTATCAGGGAGTCATACTGAGACCAAGGTCTATTTTACAGATGAGCTCTGAATTACATAAATTACAGAAAATACACACATCAATATAAATGAAAAAAGTGAGCAGAAAGAAAAACATGGTCATAAAAAACAAACACATTCATCAGTAATAAGGTCCTCAAGCAGCTTTATGAATTGCCCCATGATACATATACAGTATGTCTATACTGTATAGTGTCTATTATTTAAAATATTTCAGTAAATTAAATAAGGCAAGTCAAAACATGTTTTTATAAGAACACAGAGGATCTAAAACAGGGATGGGCAACTGGTGGCCCGCGCCCACAGGTCAATTTCCAAAGACAAAAAAATACATTTTTGGGGGCTTAGAACCCCCAAAAGACTTCATGTGTGGGTATGGATGTGGGTACACAGATCCACTGCGGCCCCACCCCCCTCAAAGTTGCCCAACCCTGATGTAAAATATGTGTGGGTATATAAAGGGTGTGCAGCATTCATATGGCACCAGGAAGATACAGAGTTCTATCAATGTGCACACTGGACCGTTTCAGTATAGGCCAGGCCATTCTAGACCAGAGGCTATTTACAGCAAGCTATAGAGTTCTGCACACAAAACAGAAGATGTTTGTTAGAATAGGAAAATTCATGAATAGATTTTATAGCCTAATTGTGATATCAGTGGCAGGTAAATCGAGGATGAGACTACAGAAGCAATGCTTGCTGCATGGGGCCTTGACACAGCTGAGAACCAGTCTTTTGTAAACATACAATTGCCAGGGGACAGTTATAAAGTTTTTAGTTTAATTTGTTTCACAGTCATACAAGTTAACCTTCAGAGACAGATCACGCCATGTTTCAACTAGATGTCCGGATGAGCCGTCTTCCTGTTTCATGCTCAAGCTCATTGCTACTATTAAGGGGGTTTCAGGACCTTTTCAGGACCTATTTTCAAAGGACATTTTTGCCTTTTGGATGCTGTGGCATTCACAACTTGAGATGAACGGTTGGGTGTAATGGGATACTTTAGAGCACATTGAGAGCAACCATCCTTCTGCTTGACTCAAGGACATGTATTTACACATAACTTCTGTGGGGTGAATTAGTGGTCAGATAAAAGGCATAGGGAAATGTCTGTTGTGTTCTGACTTGGAAAATTAGGCAAATATTTATATTTATTTTATATTTTATTTCACCATTATTTAACCAGGTAGGCAAGTTGAGAACAAGTTCTCATTTACAACTGCGACCTGGCCAAGATAAAGCAAAGCAGTTCAACACATATAACAACACAGAGTTACACATGGAGTAAAACAAACATACAGTCAATAATACAGTAGAAAAATAAGTCTATATACAATGTGAGCAAATGAGGTGAGATAAGGGAGGTAAAGGCAATAAATAGGCCATGGTGGCGAAGTATATACAATATAGCAATTAAAACACTGGAATGGTAGATTTTACAGTAGATGGGTGTGCAAAGTAGAAATACTGGGGTGCAAAGGAGCAAAATAAATAAATAAATGCAGTAGGGGAAGAGGTAGTTGTTTGGGCTATTTATAGATGGGCTATGTACAGGTGCAGTGATCTGTGAGCTGCTCTGACAGCTGGTGCTTAAAGCTTGTGAGGGAGTTAAATGTTTCCAGTTTCAGAGATTTTTGTAGTTCGTTCCAGTCATTGGCAGCAGAGAACTGGAAGGAGAGGCGGCCAAAGGAGGAATTGGCTTTGGGGGTGACAAGTGAGATATAGCTGCTGGAACGTGTGCTACGGGTGGGTGCAGCTATGGTAACCAGCGAGCAGAGATAATGCTGTGCATATCTGCTATAGATCAGCCCTGAAATCGCTTGTTTACAAAACAGTTAGCCTCTACTTTAACTTGAGGTTTAATCCAGCACCAAATTAATATACGTTTCACAAGTAGGCCTAGGATCTTGACTGCTGAATCAAATCCAAGGGGATGCTTTACCGGCATCTAAAATGTAATCTGTTTCCCACTGACTATCACCATCGCTTAATTGTAGTTTGGTTGGCCAATAGATTCATTTTCTATTATTTCTGTATTTCTTTCTCTCTGCATTGTTGGGAAGGGCCTGTCAGTAAGCATTTCACTATTAGTCTATACCTGTTGTTTATGAAGCATGTGACAAATAACATTTGATTTGATATCCTGCAAAAAATGCTGTTTGGACAGTAGGCTCTGGAGCAACGAACCGCCCTTGCTGTCTCTGCCTTGTCGGTTCCCCTCTCTCCACTGGGATTCTCTGCCTCTAACCCTATTATAGGGGCTGAGTCACTGGCTTACTGGTGCTCTTTCATGCCGTCCCTAGGAGGGGTGCGTCACTTGAGTGGGTTGAGTTACTGACGTGATCTTCCTGTCTGGGTTGGCGCCCCTCCTTGGTTTGTGCTGTGGTGGAGATCTTTGTGGGCTATACTCGGCCTTGTCTCAGGATTGTAAGTTGGTGGTTGAAGCTATCCCTCTAGTGGTGCGGGGGCTGTGCTTTGGCAAAGTGGGTTGGGTTATATCCTTCCTGTTTGGCCCTGTCCGGGGGTATCTTCGGATGGGGCCACAGTGTCTCCTGACCGCTCCTGTCTCAGCCTCCAGTATTTATGCTGCAGTAGTTTATGTGTCGGGGGGCTAGGGTCAGTTGGTTATACCTGGAGTACTTCTCCGGTCTTATCCAGTGTCCTGTGTGAATTTAAGTATGCTCTCTCTAATTCTCTCGTTCTCTCTTTCTTTCTCTCTCTCTGAGAACCTGAGCCCTCGGACCATACGTCAGGACTACCGGGCATGATGACTCCTTGCTGTCCCCAGTCCGTCTGGCCTTGCTGCTATTCTAGTTTCAACTGTTCTGCCTGCGGTTACGGAACCCCTACCTTTCCCAGACCTGCTGTTTTCAACTCTTAATGATCGGCTATGAAAAGCCAACTGACATTTATTCCTGATTATTATTTGACCATGCTTGTCATTTATGAACATTTTGAAAATCTTGGCTCTCTCTAATTTTCTCCTTCTCTCTTTCTTTCTCTCGGAGGACCTGAGCCCTAGGACCATACGTCGGGACTACCGGGCGTGGTGACTCCTTGCTGTCCCCAGTCCGCCTGGCCTTGCTGCTATTCCAGTTTCAACTGTTCTGCCTGCGGTTATGGAACCGCCACCTGTCCCAGACCTGCTGTTTTCAACTCTTAATGATCGGCTATGAAAAGCCAACTGACATTTATTCATGATTATTATTTGACCATGCTTGAACATTTTGCTTGCATGAACCATGCTTGCATGAACATTTTTGAACATCTTGGCATAGTTCTGTTATAATCTCCACCCGGCACAGCCAGAAGAGGACTGGCCACCCCTCATAGCCTGGTTCCTCTCTAGGTTTCTTCCTAGGTTTTGGCCTTTCTAGGGAGTTTTTCCTAGCCACCGTGCTTCTACACCTGCATTACTAGCTGTTTGGGGTTTTAGGCTGGGTTTCTGTACAGCACTTCGAGATATTAGCTGATGTACGAAGGGCTATATAAAATAAACTTGATTGATTGATTAATGGAGGCTACAGAGTGAGCTGTTGAGTGCGTTCATGCAACAACACGTTTACCTCAGACAACCTTTTGCATGCCATTCACTGGAATCAAACAAAAGAGGCCCATGGTTTATAAACCATAGGAAATGTTATACATCAAATCAAATCAAAACAACTTCATTTATATAGCCCTTCTTACATCAGCTGATATCTCAAAGTGCTGTACAGAAACCCAGCCTAAAAGATGAGACCATCATATCGTTTGATGTCGCTATCTGGAAAGGGAACTTACTTGGGTGTGCTCTAACATTAATATAATTGCGTGTTACTTCAGTGTACTAAATACTATAACAATCCCGGGGGACGGGTCATGCTGGAGGGGGGCGGCATCTGTTCAAACAAGAGAAGTGAAAAATGCTGAAGCAAATCATCAGGGGGGAAGGTTAACAGTCAAGTAATGCAGCAACATTGTTTCTGGCCAAAAAGAAAAAGAAAAAAAGAGAGAAAAAAACAGGTCAACCTTTGTAATACTCTTTTTTAGTTTGGTCAGTGAAGCCAAGACTGGTTTGTTTGGTAGTTGCACCTAAGATGGTTTACTTTGAAGACCTACACATTGATATTTGATCATATTGTGAACAAAAACTTTTGGGTGCAAGGGATATATCCTTGGTGCATTCTAAAAGGGTCCAGTGTGCGAATAAGGCAACCATTCATGCATCCCAGAACAGGGATACTTTTATTTAGAGGGTAAATACTTTTTCTTCTAACCCATCTGGGTATCTGATGTCCCAACAGATCATTCATTGTTTTCTCACACGTTCCTGTCCTATAAGCAAGAAACTGTAACCATAGCGCTTGGTTTGCACTTTGGAGGCAGGACCTGAGGCATTTGTTGGACAAAACATGAATTGTCAAATGCAATTAAATGACAATGTCCCATAATTTCTGTAAATGCAGCAGTTTTGCATTCCCTGAAATAGTGCTAAATGGATTCAGTCAAAGAGCCAATGTGTATTTGCCTTTCACATGTAAGCACACTTAAAGGACAAGCAGATTTGTGTATTGTTCAGTCAACAAGCACTCTGAATTCAGTGCTTGGCTGCCCATGCCCAGTGGTGAGTGGTAGACATGTTGTAAGTCTAGCTGCAGCTTGTCTGACCTAAGATAGTAGAACTTTCATTTTGAGTGAGTTTACAGAGAGGATTCAACCCAGCTCTAAATAACTTCCTAGATTATGTTCCTAGAATCGCTCATCTATTACAGTTCTTTACAGTAAATGTAAACTGATCCAATAGGTCGGGGATAACATCCTTTACTAGATCATTCACTGACCTAAAGCCGTTAAAGAGCAACTACTTAATAAAACCCCATGTATTTGAATAGTAAATGAACTGTCAATGTAAAACAGAAGAAAACAACCACATTAACATTACTATGGTCACTTTGCATCACTCCCTGGCTTGCAGCACATTCTGAATCATGCAAAAATCTGTGTGCACTTCAGGCCCAGTTAAGCCCAACTTACAAAACATTTAACATGTCTTGTCATCTAACTCTTAGATCTTTCTCATCATCTAACTCTTAGACAAGAGGAGAGAATTCCTTGATGGACCTCCAATTCACCAAACACATTATGAATGCCCTCCAAAATGCCCTCCTTAAATCAACACAATTGGAATAATATTAATACTTTCAGCAAACAGAGCTTAACATAAGGGAAGAGTTCATGGAGGCTAATCGCAGTGCACCCTGGTACTGCCTGTTTGTCACACCACTTTCAGGCACCAGACAGTCTTTGTAGACCAGAGACTGATATACAGGCATAGCTGTGGGAGCGGAGACTTGTGAGGAGTGCTAGACCTTTTCAGGAGACGTGATTGATGCAGACAGAGCCATTAAGTACCATGGGAGGGTACACTATACTGAATTTATATTTGTGTTATTCCATTCCAAGCTCTCCTTGGAGATATCGTGGTGTTAAGAGAGAACTTGCAGTGGCAGGGTGAAAAGAAAGGACAATAAGTGTTAAGTAGTAGAAATTGTTGAGTGCCATAAGTAGAAATCTATTGCATAAAAAGTTGTAACTAAATCTATTATGTTAAAATAATTAAAGATAATGTCTTTGATGCATTGTTTAATTCATTCATTGGTCAAGGTAAAAGAGCCTATCACACATTGTTCATGGTATTGAAGTTATGTACTTAACTATAAAGCTTTGCACTGGCCATTCAAATGCCCCTGGCCACCTGGGTGTGGTCCCGTTCCCACCATTGAGTGGGACGTTTTGTACCTAGTTGTTTCAGGATGGAGCAGTGATTAGTGTAAGGAAGAAGGCCAAAGCCATCTCATGACAGAAAACAGAGCAATGTCTCTGTTATAGCAGATTCTAAAACATTTCTTATAATACAAATGTTATAAGCTTACAATATCGTTTTGCACTGGTCATTCAAATTCCAGTGGTAACCTAGATGTGGTCCTCCTGTTCTCAACATTGAGAGGAAAACTTTGCTACAAGGCTAAGAGGATGCAATTCAAATTTTTGAAGTGGAAGCAGAAGTGGAAACCCAATAATTGCAGATTTTTTAAAATAAAACAAGACACATACAGTACCAGTCAAAAGTTTGGACACACCTACTCATTCAAGAGTTTTTCTTTATTTTTACTATTTCCTACATTGTAGAATAATACTGAAGACATCGAAACTATAAAATAACACATATGGAATTATGTAGTAACCAAAAAAAGTGTTAAACAAATCAAAATAGATTTTAGATTTTAGATTCTTCAAAGTAGCCACCCTTTGGCTTGATGACAGCTTTGCACACTCTTGGCATTCTCTCAACCAGCTTCATGAGGTAGTCACCTGGAATGCATTTCAATTAACAGGTGTGCCTTGTTAAAAGTTCATTTGTAGAATTTCTTTCCTTCTTAATGCGTTTCAGCCAATCAGTTGTGTTGTGACAAGGGAACTCTAATGATCTTATCCTCTGCAGCAGAGGTTACTCTGGGTCTTCCTTTCCTGTGGCGATCCTCAAGAGAGCTAGTTTAATCATAGTGCTTGATGGTTTTTGTGACTGCACTTGAAGAAACGTTCAAAGTTCTTGACATTTTCCAGATTGACTGACATTCATGTCTTAAAGTAATGATGGACTGTCATTTTTCTTTGCTTATTTGAGCTCTTCTTGACATAATATGGACTTAGTCTTTTACCAAATAGGGCTATCTTCTGTATTCCACCCCTACCTTGTCACAACACAACTGATTGGCTGAAACGCATTAAGAAGAAAATAAATTCCACAAATGAACTTTTAACAAGGCACACCTGTTAAATTAAATGCATTCCAGGTGACTACCTTATGAAGCTGGTTGAGAGAATGCCAAGAGTGTGCAAAACTGTCATTAAGACAAAGGGTGGCTACTTTGAAGAATCTCAAATATAAAATATATTTTGATTTGTTTAACACTTTTTTTGGTGACTACATGATTATTCTACAATGTAGAAAATAGTAAAATAAAGAAAAACCATGGAATGAATAGGTCTGTCCAAACTTTTGACTGGTACTGTCAATGTCTTACACTTTTATCTTATGACACACAATTTTAGGAAAAGTTTGACAGTTTCCCACTTTTTTTTTTTTTTTTTTCTTTCTGTGCATATTTCTAAAAGTGAACAGAAGCAAAAATCCACAAATTGAACAGGTTTGAAAAACAATACACGAAAGATACATATTTCACACCTTTACCCATTTATTTTACAGAACACAATCTGAGGAAAAGCTTGACAGTTCCCCACCCTTTTTACTTTCTATGCAGATTCCTCACCCTGTGAGAACATTGTCTATGGTTGATTGTTTTCTACAGATAATACCTCAACATATTTTGGGCTGTAAAAGCATGCTAAAACTGGGCAGTAACACCCTGGCTACTGAAAACTACAGTGCAGCCAAACCAGCCTCTGATTATTGTAAACAAAAACATTTCCTGTGTATTAAGCTGGTTTCCCCCAATTGTATGTGTGCTGTCAATGACAGGTAAACATCCCTAGAGAAAAATATGGTGTCCTGTTGTTTTGGTTCCATAGCTGTTTGTACATTTTTGGAAATGTGCACTTTATTGTCAATACAACATCATGTGGAACAAAATATACAATGGAATATATTTGTGATTACAAAATATGATTAGCAATAGAATAATAATGGTTCCACACACATCCACCTAAATTAGTTAGAACGTTTCCATCACGCAAGGAATAGTAATGGTAAATTACACTGACAACATCCGCCTTGACAATCAAAATTTGAAGTCCAAGTATGTGATGCGTCACAATGTCTTAAAGTTTGTACACATCAATAGTGTTTGTGTTCTGGGAGTATGCCGGACAAATAATCCTGAATCCTTTTCGAATCCTAATATTTACTCCCCTATGAATATGCCAAAGGGTACGGCTCCAGGGAGAGTTGGACCAGGGCCAACACAACCATTTGAGAGCATTGTCCAAGTGATCACAACTGTCAAGTGTGTCATATTTCAGTCAATTAAAATCCATGACACAAGTGATGGAATTGTTTCCCAACCTGAAATGCTTGATATTAGAACAGAGGCAGAACTTATTTTGCACCTCTTCAAATCCTTCAAACCTTACAGTGGCGGTTTACAAACCTTTTAGTAAGTGTTTCCAAATTCTTTCAGATACATTACTTAGTAATGTCTTAGTATGATCTGTTTCTTATCAAGTGTTCTGGACCATAAACCAGAAGACAGTAACAAGTATGATGGAAAATGGTACAGTAACCTAAACATGTCAAAGGAAAGTAGGAAAGTAGGCTTAACCTATCAAAGGGACAACAATTCCCTGTGAGATGGTCCTGGAGCCAAGAGGATACATTTGCCAAATAAGTTCCAATATGTTCTGGTGGTCTGGATAAAACAATGTAATGTCTAGGGTTGCAAAGGGAGGGTATGTTACTCAAAACTTTCTAAGTTTACCAGTAAACTACCAGAATGTTGGTATCTTTCAAGAATTATATGTAATCTATCACAAGACATCTATTGGCCATTTTGGGTAGTTCAGATTATCATAGGTGGCTGTAATTATCTCTGGCCTTCTCTCTGGCCTTACCATGTAAAATATACACTGAGTGTACAAAACATTAAAAATACCTTCCTAATATTGAGTTGCACCCCCCCCCCCCTCCCCCCCTTTTTGCCCTCAGAACAGCCTCAATTCGTCGGGCATGGACTCCACACGGATGCTGGCCCATGTTGACTCCAATGCTTCCCACAGTTGTGTCAAGTTGGCTGGATATACTTTGGGAGGTGGACCATTCTTGATACACACAGGAAACTGTTGAGTGTGAAAAACCCAGCAGCACTGCAGTTCTTGACACAAACCGGTGCATCTGGCACCTACTACCATAACACCTTCAAAGGCACTTAAATATTTTGTTTTGCCCGCTCACCGTCTGAATGGCACACATTCCCAATCCATGTCTCAATTTTCTCAAGGCTTAAAATCCTTCTTTAACCTGTCTCCTCCCCTTCATCTACACTGATTGAAGTGGATTTAACAAGTGATATCAATAAGGGGTCATAGCTTTCACCTGGTCAGTCTGTCATGGAAAGAGCAGGTGCTCATGTTTTGTACACTCAGTGTAATTCAAAAAAAGATATATGAAAAAAAAAGATATATATTACTAAGTTGTAAAACATTATCCTAAACATAAACCATCATCTTAGTGAATACCATCGTTGTTTAATATGAGGGGTTTTACCATGAATTATTCTTTATATTCTTCACACATTGATTTTACTATACCAATATGTATTTGTTGTCAATGTTTTGGCATCAAACTAGTGGCAGTTGTGAAAAAAGTTAATAGTTGGAGTTGCAGAGATAATTGATAAATAATAACATTGTTGATTAGATGCTTTTGTCATTAATTAGGATATTCTCTGTTGAACCATATGGTCTATCTACTAGAAAGTCATAGACAATATGGATACAGATATAAAAATAAAAATAAACTACCAAACTTACGATAGATTGCCATAGATATTGTTAATTACCAAAATGACTGAAGATTCCGGTAACTTTGGTAAATTATCGGTACCTTTTCAACCCTAGTGGCCATTCTGTGTCCAGCTCCAACAGGCCCAGGCTGTTTCACAGTGTGCCGAAGAGGTCAAAGCAGCGGTCAGCCGGTCACCCAGCCAAGCAGGTCACAACATGGTGCCTAGTCAAGCTGAAGCATGTGGGTGAAAGCTGTCAGAGGCACTAACTTAAAGCTGGGACTTCTACAGTCCACAAATCCGTGAAGTGGAATTTCCCTTCCCTAACAAATGGTGCAATGTTAATGGAATTGGATGATGATGATGATAATGATTTGTCATTTAAGAGGCTGTGCTGTTGGTCAACAGCGTTGACTGACCTCAGTCCTGTGACAGCACAAGTAATACATAGGGCAAGAAGGAATGCAAGCTCCGAAGACCTCAAAGGAGCCGTACATTACAATTATTTCTGTTAGCACTCTTTTCTCTGTCTACACAACCACAGGCTGGAAATCAGTTTTACTTAACTTACTGTGGAATAATGTATGACTATGACGTGATCATCTGTTGTCATAATAACCACTTCTACCACTTGAAGAGGTATTTATTTCTGATTTATCCTTATTAGTAGTGGTAGTAATAAAAAGTAGCAGGTTTTAGTTAATTTGTTGCTATAAATTGAGTTTGACGATGCATAAACAGGGGAACAGTAGCAACTCTCTCATTTTCACTCTGTTTTTTCACTGGTTTGTTTAAACAAGACACGAGGGCCTATGGACCTGAACTGAGACTTATTAGCTAATTCATGAGCCCTGACCAGAACCGCATGTAGAGGTGTAACAGTATAACTTTAAACCGTCCCCTCGCCCCGAAACGGGCGCGAACCAGGGACCCTCTGCACACATCAACGACGGTCGCCCACGAAGCATCGTTACCCATCGCTCCACAAAGGCCACGGCCCTTGCAAAGCAAGGGGCAACACTAAAGTCTCAGAGCAAGTGACGTAACTGATTGAAATGCTACTAGCGCGCACCCGCTAACTAGCTAGCCATTTCACATCCGTTACACTCACCCCCCTTTCAACCTCCTCCTTTTTCCGCAGCAACCAGTGATCCGGGTCAACAGCATCAATGTAACAATATAACTTTAAACCGTCCCCTCGCCCCGACCCGGGCGCGAACCAGGGACCCTCTGCACACATCGACAACAGTCACCCACGAAGCAGCGTTACCCATCGCTCCACAAAAGCCACGGCCCTTGCAAAGCAAGGGGCAACACTAAAGTCTCAGAGCAAGTGACGTAACTGATTGAAATGCTACTAGCGCGCACCCGCTAACTAGCTAGCCATTTCACATCCGTTACACTCACCCCCCTTTCAACCTCCTCCTTTTTCCGCAGCACAAAGGCCGAGGCTCTTGCAAAGCAAGGGGCAACACTAAAGTCTCAGAGCAAGTGACGTAACTGATTGAAATGCTACTAGCGCGCACCCGCTAACTAGCTAGCCATTTCACATCCGTTACAGAGGGGCACATGGTCAACATACACGTGCATTCTACATTCAAATGACGCAAACAGCATCATATAATAATCCCAATACATGTTGAATTAGAGAAATATTGATTTAAATTACACAATAACTAGCCAGAAAAACACAATGACGGCCAGAAAAACAAGAGCAACCAACTTGACACCAAAAGGGCTCTGCTCTGTACTTTCAGCTATAGTTTTCAGATTTGTCAAAGTATTTATTTTATTTATTTTTAATCTAGCAGTAACGTTAACAATTTTTTAGGATCACCCAAAAGAAGAGGAACTCATCAGTTCCCTCTGATCACATACCACCATCTAGTGGTCAAAATCATAGCACGGCTCTATTGTCTTCAGTGAAAACTGCATTTTAAGATGATTTTGCTGTTATTATTTTTTTTACGTGTTGATTTGTGACTGTCAAGTAAGTTCATAATCGTAATTACAGCAAAGGCCCCCTGGAACGCAAACTACATTTATATTTTGTGACATCCCATAAGAACTACAATTTATCGCGAAACGCCGTTACCTTAGTAACCATCTAACAATTTTTTTATTAGGAGCATGGAGCTAGCCAGATCGCTTTAAATAATACCGGAAATACGAAAGGGTAGATAGCCTTTTGACGTGCTCCGAGGGCAACACTCGTTTGACTTTTATTACATGGAAATTGATGAGAAAACAAGGACACATAATGACTGATAAAAAGTTTCAAATTGGACCACCGGAGACTAGAACGACGCTTCCTACCTACCATTGGTAATGTGGATGCGCTAGCTGGCTAACGTTACATCTTACTAAAGACAACATTGGGTAGCCTCTTTTGTAACAATATAGTCATAACTGTATGTGGTTGACAACATAATTATATGTACACTGAACAAAAATATAAAACAAAACATGCAACAATTTCATGATTGTACTGAGTTACAGTTCATATAAGGAAATCAATCGATAGAAATAAATTCATTAGGCCCTAATCTATGGATTTCACTTGAATGGGAATACAGATATGCATCTGTTGGTCACAAATAACGTTACATTATATACAGTGCCTTCGGAAAGTATTCAGACCCATTGACCTTTTCCACATTTTGTTACGTTACAGCCTTATTCTAAAATTGATTACATCTACACACAATACCCCATAGTGACAAAGCAAAAAACAGAAATACCTTATTTGCATAAGTATTCAGAACCTTTGCTATGAGCCTCGAAATTGAGCTCAGGTGCATCCTGTTTCCATTGATCATCCTTGATGTTTCTACAACTTGATTGGAGTACACCTGTGGTAAATTCCATTGATTGGACATGATTTGGAAAGGCAAACACCTGTCTACATAAGGTCCCACAGTTGACAGTGTATGTCAGCAAAAACCAAGCCATGAGGTCAAAGGAATTGTCCGTAGAGTTTCCCAAGATAGGATTGTGTCGAGGTCAGTGGTGGAAAAAGTACCCATTTGTCATACTTGAGTAAAAGTAAAGATACCTTAACAGAAAACGACTCAAGTAAAAGTGAAAGTCATCCAGTAAAATACTACTTGAGTGCAAATCTAAAAGTATTTGGTTTTAAATATAATTAAGTATCAAAAGTAAAAGTATTAATAGTTTCAAATTCCTTACATTATGCAAACCAGATGGCACAATTATTATTTTTAATGTATTTACAGATAGCCAAGGGAACACTACAACACCCAGACATTAATTTACAAACAAAGCATTTGTGTTTAGTGAGTCCGCCAGATCAGAGGCAGTAGGGATGACCAGGGATGTTCCCTTGATAAGTGTGTGAATTGGAGAATTTTCTTGTCAAAATGTAACAAGTACTTTTGGGTGTCAGGGAAAAGGTATGGAGTAAAAAGTACATTATTTTCTTTATGAATGTTATTAAGTAAAAGTAAAAGTTGGCAAAAATATAAATAGTAAAGTAAAGATACAGTACCCCCAAAAAACACTTAAGTAGTATTTTAAAGTATTTTTACTTAAGTACTTTACACAACTTGTCGAGGCACAGATCTGGGGAAGGGTACCAAAACATTTCTGCAGCATTGAAGGTCCCCAAGAACACAGTGGCCTCCATCATTCTTAAATGGAAGAAGTTTGGAACCACCAAGACTCTTCCAACAGCTGGCTGCCCGGCCAAACTAAGCAATTGGGGGAGAAGGGCCCTGACCAAGAACCCGATGGTCACTCTGACAGAGCTCCAGAGCTCCTCTGTGGAGATGGGAGAACCTTCCAGAAGGACAACCATCTCTGCAGCACTCAACCAATCAGGCCTTTATGGTAGAGTGGCCAGATGGAAGCCACTCCTCAGTAAAAGGCACATGACAGCCCGCTTGGAGTTTTCCAAAAGGCACCTAAAAACACTCAGAGCATGAGAAACAAGATTCTCTGGTCTGATGAAACCAACATTGAACTCTTTGGCCTGAATGCCAAGTGTCATGTCTGGAGGAAACCTGGCACCATCCCTAAGGTGAAGCATGGTGGTGGAAGCATCATGCTGTGGGGATGTTATTCAGGGGCAGGGACTGGGAAACTAGACAGGATTGAGGCAAAGATGAACTGAGCAAAGTACAGAGAGATATTTGATGAAAACCTGCTCCAGAGCGTTCACCTTCCAACAGGACAACGACCCTAAGCACACAATGCAGGAGTGGCTTCGGGACAAGTCTCTGAATGTCCTTGAGAGGCCCAGCCAGAGCCCGGACTTGAACTCGATCGAACATCTCTGGAGAGACCTAAAAATAGCTGTGCGGCGACACTCCCCATCCAACCTGACAGAGCTTGCGAGGATCTAAAGAGAAGCTCCCCAAATACAGGTGTGCCAAGCTTGTAGCGTCATACCCAAGAAGACTCGAGGCTGTAATCGCTGCCAAAGGTGCTTCAACAAAGTACTGAGTAAAGGGTCTGAATACTTATGTAAATGTGATATTTCAGTTTTTTTTAATTATAAAGTAGCAAAAATGTCTAAAACCCTGTTTTTGCTTTGTCATTATGGGGTATTGTGTGCAGATTGATGAGGAAAATAAACAATTTAATTCATTTTAAAATAAGGCTCTAACCTAACAAAATGTTGAAAAAGACAAGGTGTCTGAATACTTTCCGAAGACACTATATACAAAGTATGTGGATACCCCTTCAAATTCGTGGATTTGACTATTTCAGCCACACTCGTTGCTGACAGGTGTATAAAATCAAGCACACAGCCATGCAATCTCCGTAGACAAACATTGGCAGTAGAAAGGCCTTACTGAACAGCTCAGTGACTTTCAATGTTGCATCGTCATAGGATGCCACCTTTCAAACAAGTCATTTGGTCAAATTTCTGCCCTGCTATAGAGCCCCGGTCAACTGTAAGTGCTGTTATTGTGAAGTGGAAACGTCTCGGAGTAATAATGGCTCAGCCGTGAAGTGGTAGGCCACACAAGCTCACAGAATGGGACCGCCGAATACTGAAGTGCGTAGCGGGTGTGGGAGTGAATGATACATTTAGGGACAGACATAGAAGTGTACATTAGAATATAGGAGGAGAAGGCAGACATGAGTGAATGGATACAGGCTGGTAAAAACAGGAAACTAAGACATAACAGACATAATGGCCAAAGCCATTATAAGCATAAAGGGTAAACTTAAAGTACATTGTCTATTGTCCAGGACAGGAAACTAAAGCAAGCCCATAAGTGCATAGAAGAGCTTTATATACCGAGGTCAGAGGGACATACAAAGGAGGGGGCCAGCCAAATGAACAACAGATGGACTATAGGCATAATACATATTTATATTAGGACACTGAGAAGGTCCTGGCACCATTGTAATCTACGGTAATCAAGAGCGGATACAGGCGTTATTGGGCATGAACAAGCAGAAAGCCTGAAAATGAAAGACAATGGTAACATATGACGTATGAGAAGTAATTTAATTAACGTATGTGATGGACTCATTTTTATGTGTGTGTATAAGAACAGAGCCAGTGCTAATGGAAGGTGGTCTTTCCGCGGACTGACACGGCTTCTGATATTTTATATTGTCTTGTAAGAGTGTTATATTTCTGAGACGATTATCCACGACACGGGTAAAAATCGTCTGTCCTTGGTTGCAACACTCAGTACAGAGTTCTGAACTACCTCTGGAGGCAACGTCAGCACAAGAACTGTTCATCTGGAGCTTCATGAAATGGGTTTCCATGGCAGAGCAGCCCCACACAAGCCTAAGATCATCATGCGCAATGCAAGGGTCGGCTGGAGTGGTGGAAAGCTTGCTACCATTGGAAACGCGTTCTGTGGAGTGATGAATCACGCTTCATCTGGCAGTCCGATGGATGAATCTGGGTTTTGCGGATGCCAGGAGAATGCTACCTGCCCCAATGCATAGTGCCAAATGTAAAGTTTGGTGGAGTTAATCTTAACACTACAGCATAGAATGACATTCTAGATGATTCTGTGCTTCCAACTTTGCGGCAACAGTTTGGGGAAGGCCCTTTCCCGTTTTAGCATGACAATGCCCCCATGCACAAATGATGTCCATACAGAAATGGTTTGTCGAAATCGGTTTGGAAGAACTTGACTGGCCTGCACAGAGCCCTGACCTCAACCCCATCGAACACCTTTGGAATTATTTGTAATGCAGACTGCAAGCCAGGCCTAATCCCACAACATCAGTGCCCGACCTCACTAATGCTCTTGTGGCTGAATGGAAGCAAGTCCCTGCAACAATGTTCCAACATCTAGTGGAAAGCCTTCCCAAAACAGTGGAGGCTGTTATAGCAGCAAAGGGGGTTACCAACCCCATATTAATGCCCATTATTTTGGAATGAGATGTTTGACGAGCAGGTGTCCATATACTTTTGGTAATGTAGTGTACCTTAAAAAAAGGTAGGGGCATGGATCAGAAAACCAGTCAGTATCTGGTGTGACCACCATTTGCCTCATGCAGGTCGACACATCTCCTTCGCATGGAGTTGATCAGGCTGTTGATGGTGACCTGTGGAATGTTGTCCCATTCCTCTTCAATGGCTGTGTGAAGTTGCTGGATATTGGTGGAAACTGGAACACGCTGTAATACACGTCGAGCCAGAGCATCCCAAAAATGCTCAATGGGTGACATGTCTAGTGAGTATGCAGGCCATGGAAAAACTGGAACATTTTCAGCTTCCAGGAATTGTGTACAGATCCTTGCGACATGGGGTCGTGGATTATCATGCTGAAACATGAGGTGATGGTGGCGGATGAATGGCACGACAATGGGCCTCAGGATCTCGTCACGGTTTCTATGTGCATTCAAATTGCCATTGACAAAATGTAATTGTGTTCGTTGTCCGTAGCTTATGCCTGCCCATACCATAACCCCACCGACACCATGGGGCACTCTGTTCACAACGTTGACATCAGCAAACCGCTCACCCACACGACGCCATCTACCGGTACAGTTGAAACCGGGACTCATCCGTGAATAGCACACTTCTCCAGAGTGCCAGTGGCCATCGAAGGTGAGCATTTGCCCACTGAAGTTGGTTACGACACCAAATTGCAGTCAGGTCAAGACCCTGGTGAGGACTATGAGCATGCAGATGAGCTTCCCTGAGACGGTTTCTGATCATTTGGGCAGAAATTATTCAGTTGTGCAAACCCACAGTTTCATCAGCTGTCCGGTTGGCTGGTGTCAGGTGACGAAGCCGGATGTGGAGGTCCTGGGCTGGCGTGGTTACACGTGGCCTGCGGTTGTGAGGCCGGTTGGACGTACTGCCAAATTCTCTAAAACAATGTTGGAGGCAGCTTATGGTAGAGAAATTAACATTCAATTCTCTGGCAACAGCTTTGGTGGACATTCTTGCAGTCATCATTCCAATTGCACATTCCCTCAAAAGTTGAGACATCTGTGGCATTGTGTTGTGTGACAAAACTGCACATTTTAGAGTGACCTTTGTTTTGTTCCCAGCACAAGGTGCACCTGTGTAATGATCATACTGTTTAAATCAGCTTCTTGATATGCCACACCTGTCAGGTGGATGGATTCTTTTGACAAAGGAAAAATGCTCACTAACAGGGATGTAAACAAATTTGTGCACTAAATCTGGGAGAAATAAGCTTTTTGTGCATATGGAACATTTCTGGGATCCTTTATTTATCCTTTTTTAGCTCATGAAACCTGGGATGAACACTTTACATGTTGCGTTTATATTTTTGTTCAGTATACATAACATTGACACATAACCTTCCATCCAGTCTCTCTGGACTGGAGCTTCCAAATGTTAATGAGGGCAATGTGAAAGTAGAAGGCTTTAATTTAGCTTTGACCCACAGGTACAAGGAAAAGTTGATGACCAAATGCCTGAAAGATGCAAAGAACAAACATCATCTCTCAGGTGCTTTGGATGGCCGTCGTTGGCGTTTTCTAAATGTGGGACTTGATGACTTCAGAGATGGGTATCCTAGTGCTAGAACAGCGGTTCTCTCTCAGGCCCAGAGGGGCATGTCCCCTTCCATTTTTGGGATGCCAAGCCCTACATCTCTCTCTGATAAAACACAATGGAAGCGCTTCTCGAAAGAGCAGGCTTGCTTCTCTAAGAAGAACCCTCAGCAGCAGGCACACCGGGAGCATGTGGCTGCAGTGGAGCACAAACTCAAACAGCATCCTCTGGCTCTGTACCCACATTTAGAGCATGGCATGCCCCCAGAGGTGAGTGGCAGGTAGATAAGACTAATCAGCGATATAATCACATTGCAGATAAAAGTTGCCTCTCAATCCTTTTTACAGTAAGGCATAAAGGGCTGGTTTCCCGGACATCGAATAAGCCTAGTCCTGGACTAAAATTCAAAAAACATGTTGAATGGAGATCCTCCATTGTAAAGGCTTCAGTCCAGGGTAAGGCTTAATCTGTGTCTGGTAAACCAGTCCCAAAAGTATACATCAGATGGCCCATGCACATACAATTCTGAATTACAGTAATCAACTCTTACGCTGTTCTTACAGCAGGACTTTGCTTTGCTTACTTGTAACACAATATAATGTCCTACTGATTGTCTTTCATCCCGTAGTTGTTTGATCAGGTGATATGTGTCCTGGACCCGGATATGTATGTGAACAGAGCTTCTGCAGTGACTTCACCAGAAAAAGAAGAGCAGGCGGACGACTGCACTGAGCCGTGGGAAACCATCATGCGTGAATCGGATTCAGAGGAGGAAGTGAGAGAGGGACCACCTGTCAGTGCAATAATGTAAGTAGATATCTAGAGAAGTATGTTTTGGGGCAAACTCTACATTACTAGGGTATAAACTGTTAATCTAGTGGTATAACTACTGTTGTTAACCCTTTATTATTTGGCTGAAGGACTGACGATTTATGTGCAAAGAACCCTTACAAAGGGCTGCAAAGAAAGCAGAGCAGTGCCAAGGAAGACCAGATAGTAAACGTCAAACGACTGCGCTCCCCATCTCAAGACGAGGACATCAAGAAAGTCACTAAGCTTTTCTGTGACTGGGTCGCCTCATTGGTAAGCACAGCTAACAGAAACCGGCCAAGAAGGTGAGGAATACACACCCCAATTAAATGTCAAGTAAAGATCAGAATGATGAATCATCATGAATCATGCTTGTAGAAGCAGGAACGGAGGCTTAATGATCTTAACCTCTCTGGTAAATGAATGGTTGACTCTCGTAGGGAGGAGAGAAGAACAACCTGACTGAATCCACCCTACAGGGCCTGTTTGTCAGTGGGTATGAGAAGAAGCCATCCCTGACCTTCCCTATCCAGGTGGTTGAGCCTAAGAACGTGCCAGAGGACCTACGTAACTCTGTGGAGGATCTGCGCAGAGCCCACACCTGTGAAGACCCCTTAAAGGACTCAGAACCATACAAGGTATTGAGTGTCTCAGCTTGAGGCCCACAGAACTCACAAAACAGATGGATGAAAATGTATCAATTGCTTGTAAAGTTCTTCACTTTCTAAACAGCATTACCCACAACTATGTCCACATCCTGCCTATGACAAAAATATAAAATGCACATGTTCAACAGAGCAAACCAGGAACTAAAAGGCCCAAATATGGAGCATGGTACCTGGATACTAAAACATGGAAGAAAAGAGATGCTGATGAACCATTAAGAGACCCCAATGTCATCCCTGAGGACTTTGAGTTTCCTGCACAACCAAGTGAAATGGTGGGTCTTTGGTATAACTCTTACACTTGTCCTTGTTCTTTGTGGGTAAAAACGAGACAACTGTCTTTGACTATTAATCAGAATATCAATCCCCATTGACGGTTCAGGTAAAATTGTCTGATATAATTTGTCTTCTCAATAGGATGATGAACTGAAACAGATGCATGGGACTCAAGCGTTCAAGCAGTTCATCATCAACAAAGGGCTGAGGGTGCCTAGGGTAAGACAACATTGCTTCACATTTTTACACAGGTCATACTTCACAGGTGTTTGAATTTCAATGTCAGTTAATATATACAGTACCAGTCAAAAGTTTGGACACACCTACTTATTGCAGGGTTTTTCTTTATTTTTTTTATTTTTTTTCTGCATTGTAGAATAATAGTGAAGACATCAACATTTGAGATTCTTCAAAGTAGCCCCCCTTTGCTTTGATGACAGCTTTACACTCTTGGAATTCTCTCAACCAGCTTCATGAGGTAGTCACCTGGAATGCATTCAATTAACACTTGTTAATTTGTGGAATTAATTTCCTTCTTAATGCATTTGAGCCAATCAGTGTTGTGACAGGGTAGGGGTGGTATACAGAAGATAATCCTATTTGGTAAAATACCAAGTCCATATTATGGCAAGAACAGCTCAAATAAGCAAAGATAAATGACAGTCCATCATTACTTTAAGACATGAAGGTCATTCAATCCGGAACATTTCAAGAACTTTGAAAGTTTCAGTCGTAAAAACATTCAAGCGCTATGATGAAACTGGCTCTCATGAGGACCGCCACAGGAAAGGAAGACCCAGAGTTCTCTCTCCTGGAGAGGATAAGTTCATTAGAGTTAACTGCATTTCAGATTGCAGCTCAAATAAATGCTTCAGAGTTCAAGTAACAGACATCTCAACATCAACTGTTCCGAGGAGACTGCGTGAATCAAGCCTTCGTGGTTGAATTGCTGCAAAGAAACCACTACTAAAAGACACCAATAAGAGACTTGCTTGGGCCAAGAAACACGAGCAATGGACATTAGACCTGTGGAAATCTGTCCTTTGGTCTGATGTGTCCAAATTTGAGATTTTTGGTACCAACTGCCATGTCTTTGTGAGACAGAGTAGGTGAACATATTGTCTGCATGTGTGGTTCCCACCGTGAAGCATGGAGAAGGTGTGATGGTGCTTTGCCGGTGACACTGATTTATTTAGAATTCAAGGCACTTACCCAGCATGGCTACCACAGCATTCTGCGGCGATACGCCATCCCATCTGGTTTGCGCTTAGTGGGACTGTCATTTGTTTTTCAACAGGACAATGACCCAACACACCTCCAGGCTGTGTAAGGGCTATTTTACCAAGGAGGAGAGTGATGGAGTGCTGATGACCCGGCCTCCCCAATCACCCGACTTGAGATGGTTTGGGATGAGTTGGACCGCAGAGTGAAGGAAAAGCAGCCAACAAGTGCTCAGCATATGTGTGGAACTCCTTCAAGACGGTTGGAAAAGCATTACAGGTGTAGCTGGTTGAGAGAATGCCAAGCGTGTGCAAAGCTGTCATCAAGCCAAAGGGTGGCTACTTTGAAGAATCTAAAATATATTTGGATTTGTTCAGTTTTTTGGTTACTACAGGATTCAATGTGTTATTTCATAGTTTTGATGTCTTCAAGATTACTTTTCAATGTAGAAAATAGTAAAAATAAAGAACAACTAGTAGGTGTAGGTGTCCAAACTTATGACTGGTACTGTAAATATTTTATCTGAAATTGGTTGGCTTTTAAACTTGGGTTTCTTTTCAGTTTCTGAGTACTCTCTTTGAAGAAGAGGAGGGAGACAACCGATCAAGGCCAGATGGAGCAGGCTCTGCTTCAACACGGAAGGGGACCGTGGTACTTTAGGCAGGTTTCAATAGGCAATATGTAGGGCAGTTACACTGTAATATACTCAATTTGTCAAAACAAACTGACATAAAACATTTGACGCTACGCTGGTACAAAGGTTCTCCTAATTTTTCACGAGTTTTCATACGTTTCCAAATCACTGACTGGCTGTCAATGCATGTACATCAAAGATCATCCTCAGTTACCTTGACTAATGACATCTTTCATGAATAACAAGAATATTCTGCTAGCCTGTTGTTTATCCTCCTGTCATCATATTTGGTGCCAATCCTCTATATTTGGTGTCAATTTTGCCATGTTGATAGTAACATGCCATGGACAAATTATATCCATAATAAAAGACAATTCACCATAATGATCATAGAGTGCCTTTACTTTTAAATACAAGTTTATTTTTGTTACACAAGTACACATTCACTCAGAGCCTTGATTGTTTTAAAGCTTCCTTTTGTCTTTGATATTTCTCATTCTCTTCTCCTGACCCTTTATCATAGAGGACATTTCTGAAAAAAAAATATATATATATATTATTACTTAAAATGCATTTTGTAGTTTCTTCACAGAAACTGCGTTTTCAAGATAACTGCCACCTTTGGGACAATACAGTTTATCTTATCGGACATAAACAGCAATGGAATTATTCTGGATTAATCAGGAATTTCTGTTTTCATGAACTTGACCTATCCCCAAACCAATATAAATCATTGTCCTGATTCTGTGTCCTGATGACATTCCTATTAAACAATCTGGTCTGGTACGTGAGGCAGGGAGGGGCAGACATAACAAGGAAATCTGGATTCTCACAACTGTTACATTTGGACAACATTGGGCAAATTCAAAACTCCTAATACAGATTCAGATCTTTAGCACTGATGTCAGTCACTAACCACTGTGCTGCACAGCAGTCAGATGAACAAAAAAAACTCTGTTCACAAACCATGGTTCTTCATCTGCAAGTCCTCCACTATGTTTTGGAGGCTGTCCAGTTTTCCTTGCAAGTGCTTGCATGTGTGTCCTGTAAACTCAGCCTGCGGATTGGCCACTGGACAAACATTTCAAGTGAAACCACAAGTTACTCACTCAGAAGTCATCAAATTAGAGTTCTGAAATTCAAACATTATTATGATGCCATACTGTAAAGTAACCAAGGTTCTCCAAGGCCATTTCATTGGGGACATTGTCTCCCACATTGGTTACACAATGGTTACACAACTGAGTTGTAATAATGCTGAAGGCAGTGGGACTTACAGGTGTGTGTGTCTGTGAGAGGGCTTTCTGCCTGAAGCCTGCTCTGTGGTGGAGGTGTGGGCTTGTGGTCAGAGGTCAGAAGTGAGTGTACAGGGGACCTGCGGCCCAGTACCATGGCTCGAGGGGACGACGTGTAGCAAGGCAGAGATGCAGCAAAAGAGAAGTCATGGCCTGTAGAAATAGCAAACAATGTCTGAAGTGGAGGAATGGTTAACTGCTGAAAAACTGTATACCTTGATCATATCATGTTTGAAGGGGAACCACAGGGATGATAATGGGTCTAGTAGAGTGATATAAAAGGTGAAATTAGGAAAATAAAGCACATGATTGGTTGAGTGTGTTAAAATGGTTGATTGTTCTAACAGAGAAACTTACTGGCGCTTGAGAAGGTGCTGTTTAAATTCCGCTCATCCAGATCAGTTGTCCTAAGGAGGTGAGCCACACCACATATTGCATACACAAACATGCATTAGAACGAAGCCACAGACAGACACTGCACATTCATGTGGCCTGAGGATTAGTGAAGCCAATATACAGAGGTAGGGACCGGTTGCCAACAGCCATGCTCAGGCAGTCAGAAACAAGAGGTTCAAGGATACATGCTCTTACCTGCTGTTGATCCCCTTTATCGTTTTGGCATTGCTTGTAATATTTTTGGTCACATTGTTGCTGTAAGAGACATTTTTATTGCATGAAATTTGAATGAAAGAAGCTCCACATGATTGTAGTTGATGGGTTGATTGAGAACCAAAGAGAACACAAGCTCTGCATACATTGAGAAACATGTCACATGGCTGTGAAACATTTTTGTGAAATAAACCACTGTGGTTTCAGAAACCAAGTGAATGACGCACAACAAAAACATTTGTGGGGGAAAAAACTAGTAGCATCGTGATCTTTAACGTCACACTCACAGACTTACAGTGTGGTCCTGTGATCGCTCTCTGGAACAGAGCTCCTTCTGAGGGTGCTTTTGTTGGTGTGTGGTCCAGGATTTTCAGAAATCACACCTCGTAGCTCTTTGACTAGGGACCGCAGCTCCATGGTGGGGCTTTCCAGCAGCTGCTGAGGTTTCAACTGTTAGAGGGGTGAAGAGATGCTGAGTAAAATACCATTATGGCTTACACTATATTCAACACAAAAATCTATTGTTGACCATCTGGAATACTTCCATGCTTTCAGTAAATTGGCTTAGATCCGGCTGTTCCGGAGTCAAGTCAAACGGTTGATGAACGAGTGTCATGCTGCCACAAGAATGCAATCAGGGTGTGTTTTTAATTTTGGGGAAGTCAGATGTGCTGAGCTTGTGTCTTTCATTTCCACCACTGAAAAAACAGCAACAAAGCCAGGCCCTGGAAGGATTGGAGCCGCAAGGCATTTTGTAGGAAGTTTCTGTATTGATCTACCTCTAGCATGCACTTTGAGCCGTGCTGGCTGGAGGGTAGTGCAGTCAGGGCTGTTGGGCTGGAGAGGGAAGCACACTGAGCATTCCCTGTGGCTCGCAGGTTTTGGCCCTGCAGCTCATGCAGAAAAGACACAGTACTTGAAAAAGCATACATACAGCATAGAAGGCTATAGACAGTTTAGAGGAGAAAGGATATTCTGAGTACAATGCAAATCAAACAACAAAACAGCATATGCATTAGACCTCTATAGAGGCAGATGGACACCCATCCTAGTGAGCTGTACCGTCACATCCAGAGCATGCTGCAGCTTCAGCCGTACAAACTCCTGCTCTTGCAACTGGATGAAGTCTTGACAGTGGACGAAGCTCTCAGACATCTGAAGAACATTGTAGGTGTAAATGGGGGTCAGTCAGAGCGAGATATATATTTCTCTTCATACTGTGTGATAAAGTGAGTAAATACAAGGTAGTGCCACACCACCTTGTGTAGGGCCGTCTCCAGTTTGGCCACTTTCTCCCTGAGCCGTCTCTCCAGGGAGCGGACGGTCTCCACCTCCACTGCCACCTGTCTCTTCTCCTCAGTGACAGAAGCCAGCAGCTGGATCTGACGCTTACTCTCTAGACTCTGGTAACGCTTCTCCTGGGAAGAGAAAGACCATATTGAAGGCAGATTATTATACATTTAAGTGAACACCAGAATATCTTGCTGTTTTAAATCCCTACTTAATTAAGGACACAGGGCTTTTATCTGTGTGGAAGCCAGGGCATGTGTAATAACGATAGACACGATGTGGAGCACTAAAGTAGACATTGAGGTGTTCCTACCTCGGTCAGTTTGTCCATGGTCTCCTCCAGGAGCTGGATTCGGCCCTGGAGAGTGTCAATCTGTTCCCGCTTGGCTGTTATCTGCTTCTGCATCCCCATGGCAACCTTCAGGCCTGGACAGAGAAAGGGGAGACGGGGCAGAGAGGATCGAGTCAATCAAGGTCTATCTACTCTCATCTCTTTCTGTCGATTCAATGGAGGAGGAAATGAATCAACCAAATCCAAGGTGAAGTGTCACAATGAGTGACACAGAGCATGAAAGATAACAGAAGGGCCCGCACACTGAATAAGCTCCCAATTACCACATTTATCGACCACGTTTCGATCCAACACGGATCTTCGTCATGTCAAAAGAGCATCCATTTTTTGTGGGGGGACAAAAATTCTCATTACTTCCAGAACTATCTACTCATCAGTGTCCCGAGTCAGTCCTCTCATCTAAAAACTCATGCATAAACACATACTGTAGACTTCCCATAACCATATAAACACAGATCTCCGCTATAATATGTTCTCAGGGATGTGCAGTGCTGACCGTGTCCGTCCGCTCCCTCCAGGGTCCTCAGGGTGCTCCTAGCCTGGTCCAGCTCAGCCCGGGTGGTCTTCAGCTGGGCCTTCAGACCCACCACCACACCCTCCTGCTCTTCACTCTTACTGCTGTGGAGCCTCTTCAACTCCTCATGCTCCTCTGGGGGACAGACAGATGGTGAACAAGAAAAACAGACGCTACATGCTGTACTGCTTTTCCAACACAGTCTAGCAACATGATCATTGTTCTTGTTGTTTGCCACTGAAGACCTGTATTTTTCCCTAAAGACTGGAGAAATGGAGGCCGTTAAATCACTGAAAGGTCTTTATTATTGCAGAATTAATAAAGATCATAATTCATACAAAAACATTAGCAGATAAGTGTTTGACTGAACAGAGAGTCGATGCCTCATTTTATCTGTGCGAGGGGAATATTCTCATATGAAAGCCATCTAAACTCAGCAAAAAAAGAAACATCCTCTCACTGTCAACCTCATTTATTTTCAGCAAACTTAACATGTGTAAATATTTGTATGAACATAACAAGATTCAACAATTGAGACATAAACTGAACAAGTTCCACAGACATGTGACTAACAGAAATGGAATAATGTGTCCCTGAACAAAAGGGGGGTCAAAATCAAAAGTAACAGTCAGTATCTGGTGAGGCCACCAGCTGCATTAAGTACTGCAGTGCATCTCCTCCTCATGGACTGCACCAGATTTGCCAGTTCTTGCTGTAAGATGTTACCCCACTCTTCCACCAAGGCTCCTGCAAGTTCCCGGACATTTCTGGGGGAAATGGCCCTAGCCCTCACCCTCCGATCCAACAGGTCCCAGACGTGCTCAATGGGATTGAGATCCGGGCTCGTCGCTGGCCATGGCAGAACACTGACATTCCTGTCTTGCAGGAAATCATGCACAAAACGAGCAGTATGGCTGGTGGCATTGTCATGCTGGAGGGTCATGTCAGGATGAGCCTGCAGGAAGGGGGGAGGAGGATATGAGGGAGGGAGGAGGATGTCTTCCCTGTAACTCACAGCGTTGAGATTGCCTGCAATGCCAACAAGCTCAGTCCGATGATGCTGTGACACAACGCCCCAGACCACGATGGACCCTCCACCTCCAAATCGATCCCGCTCCAGAGTACAGGCCTTGGTCTAATGCTCATTCCTTCGACGATAAACGCGAATCCGACCATCACACCTGGTGAGACAAAACCTTGACTCGTTAGTGAAGAGCACTTTTTGCCAGTCCTGTATGGTCCAGCCACGGTGGGTTTGTGCCCATAGGCGACGTTGTTGCCGGTGATGTCTGGTGACGACCTGCCTTACAACAGGCCTACAAGCCCTCAGTCCAGCCTCTCTCAGCCTATTGCGGACAGTCTGAGCACTGATGGAGGGATTGTGGGTTCCTGGTGTAACTCGGGCAGTTGTTGTTGCCATCCTGTACCTGTCCCGCAGGTGTGATGTTCGGATGTACCGATCCTGTGCAGTTGTTGTTACACGTGGTCTGCCACTGCGAGGACGATCAGGTGTCCTTCCTGTCTCCCTGTAGCGCTGTCTTAGGCGTCTCACAGTACAGACATTGCAATTTATTGCCCTGGCTACATCTGCAGTCCTCATGCCTTCTTGCAGCATGCCTAAGGCACGTTCACGCAGATTAGCAGGGACCCTGGGCATCTTTCTTTTGGTGTTTTTCAGAGTCAGTGAAAAGGCCTCTTCAGTGTCCTACGTTTTCATAACTGTGACCTTAATTGCCTACCGTCTGTAAGCTGTTTGTGTCTTAACGACCGTTCCACAGGTGCATGTTCATTAATTGTTTATGGTTCATTGAACAAGCATGGGAAACAGTGTTTAAACCCTTTACAATGAAGATCTGTGAAGTTTTGATATGGATTTTTACAAATTATCTTTGAAAGACAGGGTCTGAAAAAGGGACGTTTCTTTTTTTAACTGAGTTTATGACAGCCAATGTACCTGTGAGGCAGACCAGTTGCATGCGTTGCACCTCTAGCTCAGCGGTGAGCTGCTGTTTCTCCAGCGTCAGCTCCTTGACACAGCAGCTCTGTTTGGACAGGCCAGCCTTCTGTACTCGCCTCTCCTGCTCCAGCACCGCCAAACACTCCTCACGCTGCTCCAAGCATGTCTGTAAAGGGAGGGACTCAGCAGGGTTGGAACGGTATATAGTAGGATAGCTTTGAAAACACACCCAAAAAGAAAAATATGGAGTATTATACAATCCAAGACAATGAACAAGCCTGAGGACTCCCCTTAGCAACCTGAATGACCTCAAAATCTGGTCTTGATTTAGAAGCATGCCAAGTTTCCCCCCCCCCCCAGAGAGGTAGGAGACAACCAACCTTGAATCTAAAGTAGATGATCAAAACGAACTAACTAGCCAACTAACTAACTAACCCTTAACTGTTGGATCTCCAGCTTGTGCTCATTGAGCTGGTTGCTGAGGCGGCTCTTCTCGTTGTGCAGGGAGTCAATGCTACGTCCATGCTGCACTGTCATCTGGGTGGTGCTCTCCATCTGCAGCCGCAGCAGGGCCACCATCTTCTCCCTGTCCTCCAGCTTGAGCCTCAGCACCTCAGTCTCTGCCTTGAGGGCCTGGCAGCTGCCCTTGGCTTCCTCCAGCCTGGCCCGTCCCTGCTGCGCCTCCTGCAGCCTCAGCTGCAGCTCCCTGTCCCTCTCCTCCAGCAGAGCCTGGACCTTCTTCAGCTCCTCATCCCGGTCACCTTTCAGGGCTTGCAGCTGCAGCTCCTCGTCCCTGGCCTTGTACAGCTGGTCTGCGGTCAATTCAAGCTCCCGTCGCACCACAGCCAGCTCCTTCTGCTGCTCCCGCTGATGCTTCTCGCCCAACAACTGGCAGAGGAGACAAAAATAATGAGTGTTTGACAACTAAAGCTTTGGTGTCATCTTCTATTAAAAAAAAAAAATGATGCTTGGTCTGCTCCTTCTCCAGCTGCTCACGGGCCTGCCGCAGCTCTGACCCCACACACGTAATACACTACTGACTCTTATTCAAACATCTGTTTGATTTCATGGGTTTGAATTGATAAAAAATAAAATAAAAACGTATCAAAGCCAGATTCATATCAAACATAATGATAGACAGACTGAGTTGCTGGAATCAAAGAATGTGCAATGTTAAGATAGTGTATCTCTTTCTACAGCAGCAGGGAGCTAAGGACGTACAGTATCCTTGCTGTTTGTGTCTGAGGCTGGGCTGTATTACCGTGAGCTGGCAGAGCCGAGAGTCCAGCTCCTCTGCCTGCTGGAGGGATCTGTCTCTCACTCTCTGGGCCTCCCCCAGCTGAGACTGGGCCTCGGCCAACAGCATCTCCAGAGCACCCACCTGGTACACAACATCATGACAACCCAAAGCATCAGAACCTTCACATAGAATATTACAATGTCTCCCTCCTAAACCTTTGTTTGAAAAGACTAAAGACCACTATTATTGTACATCACAACCGGCATGTGTGTGTTAGCTGTAACCTTGTCTTCATGGCCCTGCTGGGTGTCCAGTAGTTCGAAGCGCAGGACAGAGAGAGCTGACTCCAAGTCATTGACCTGACACTGGTGCACTGAAGCCTGGCTTTCACCTTGTTTTCTGGTGAAAGGAAATAATGCATTAATTTGGACACTTTTTGAAAGATTTGACTGATATTATATTCATTTTTTTGTATTTTACCCAGTTTTTCTCCCCAATTTCGATCTTGTCTCATCGCTGCAGAAGTGAAGGTTGGGTCACGCGTCCTCTGAAACATGACCCGCCAAACCGCGCTTCTTAACACCTACCCGATTAACCCGGAAGCCAGCTGCACCAATACGTCGGAGGAAACACTGTTCAACTGACGACTGAAGTCAACCTGCAGGCACCTAGCCCGCAACAGGGAGTCACTAGACTGCGATGAGCCAAGTAAAGCCCCCCGGCCAAACCCTCCCCTAAACTGGACGACGCTGGGCCAATTGGGTGCCGCCCTATGGGACTCACGGTCACAGCCAGTTGTGACACAGACTGGGATCGAACCCGGGTCTGTAGTGACGCCTCGACCGCTGCGCCACTCGGGAGGCCCGAAAATAGTGAGCTTTGAATTTAATTCAACTCAGGAAATATGTAGATATAGTATTGCTAGTTAATTCATGTCGCTCACTGTAACAACTCCACCTGGACATGCAAGCTGGAGGCACTGCCTCTGGAGCTGCTCAATTTCTCAGTCAATATCGCCACCTCCTGGTCATGACTGGTAGTGAGCTGCTCCATTCTGGAAAAGAGTAAAGCAACTCAAGCAAGGCAACTTTACATGTCACCTCTAGGAACTTGCCTCGAACATACATGCGGTTTTAGGGTTACAACAAATTCTATACCAGACAGCCTTACATGCAGGTAATGTGTGGGCTATCAGATTAGTGAATGACTGTAATCCCAAGTCACTGAGACAAGAATTGTGGAAAGTTAATGAAAATGCACCTTTCCCTTTGCTCCTTCAACATGATCTCTGCTTTCTCTTGGCATTTTTGTTCTTGAGTCTCCATCTGCTCCTTCAGCTGGCACAATGAGTTAGGAATGGAAAATACAATGTCAAGAACAACATTTCAAACCCTTGATAAGTGTTGTGTGAAATAAAACATAACACACTGTCTTACCAGCAGAAGGCTTTCTCTCAGATTGTGATTTGCATGCTCCAAGTCGTGTAATACTTTCTCCACTGCAACACCCAGTGCGTCCTGGCTGGTGTACGAATTGTTTCCACAACGTTTTTCGTAAGACAACAGCGTAGAGTACACCTCCTGTAGTGTCCGCTCCCTTGACTCTGCTCTCCCGCTCTGTGACTTTGCTTCCTCCTCAGCCTCCAGTAGCCTCTGGTCCCCGGTCTGTTTAGCGGCTTGCAGCTCCCTGATCATTGCTTGCATTTTCCCCATTACATCTGCCTGTTTTCTGCTCTCTTTCGTTCTGAGGGACAAAACAATTAACACCCAATTGACACTCACTGGTTGAATTAACGTTTTTTCCATGTAATTTCAATTAAATTAGGTGTAACCAACGTGAAATAGATGTTGAATTGACATCTGTGCCCAGTGGGCATTGAAGGGACTGTAAAACATGTCCTACACTCCCGTTGCAAAGAACCTGTATGTGTCCAAAGGTATATGTAACAGTATAACTTTAGTACGTCCCATCGCCCCGGGCGCGAACCAGGGACCCTCTGCACACATCAACAACAGTCACCCACGAAGCATTGTTACCCATCGCTCCACCAAAGCCGCGGCCCTTGCAGAGCAAGGGGAACCACTACTTCAAGGTTTCAGAGCAAGTGACGTCACCGACTGAAAGGCTGCTAGCGCTCATCACCGCTACCTAGCTAGCCATTTCACATCGGTTACATTCACCCCACTTTCGACCTCCTCCTTTTTCGCAGCAACCAGTGATCCGGGTCAACAGCATCAATGTAACAGTCCAACTTTAGTCCGTCCCCTCGCCCCGACCCGGGCGCGAACCAGGGACCCTCTGCACACATCAACAACAGTCACCCACGAAGCATCGTTACCCATCGCTCCACAAAAGCTGCAGCCCTTGCAGAGCAAGGTGAACCACTACTTCAAGGTTTCAGAGCAAGTGACGTCACCGACTGAAAGGCTGCTACCGCGCACTACCGCTACCTAGCTAGCCATTTCACATCGGTTACATATACAGTACAAATGGCCTACAGTGCAACAGTTTCAGCTTCAATTACCTTAGATCAGTCAGGGCATCTTTCTCAATCTGGAACTCCTGCAATTTTGTCTGCAGCTTGATGATGGACTGACGGAAGTAGAACTTCTGCTGTTCATGAAGCTCATGTGTCTGAAAGAGTATTAGCAAAGGTTGCAATCAATAGCCCCTCATGTGGCAAAGAACTGCATGGATTTTGTATAACTCTCACCAGGAAAGGAGAAAAAAATAGGACTGTATCTCACACTAACCTCACTCAGCTGCTTTTGGAGCTCCGACACCTGTTGAGAGTAGTCCCCTATTGCATTTTCCAAAACATCTTTCCCAGGGAAAGTTATGCCACTTCTAACCAGCTCCAGGCCATATGTAAGAGGCTGGATCACAGACAGCACTTCTGAGTTCTCCTCCGATGAACCATCTGTAAAATAAAAAAATGTAAAGTGACAATAAGGAACACTACTACAGGTAGTTTCATGATTCAAAATAGGCTAGTGACATATTTGGTTGTGACAATAGCTCCGAGGTGTAACTGTATAGCTAGTACTGGCTATATTTTTCTTCATGACACAAGAAAACCACATACTCACCCATAAAGATGGGAAAGTAATTTATTTGTGAAGGTGAGCTGCTGGGACATGTGCGTCTCATTTTCTCCATGGTCATTTTAGTTGCATGTTCCACCTCTTCTTGCAGCATTTGGGTCTCCTTGGTTCGTCTGTCAAGCTCCTCACTATAAAGAAAGAACGTAACAAACTTGCTTCCAAATGGATGATGGTTCATGGTGCAAAAGGCAGACAATCTGTTTTCAAATACAGGTAGCTAGTGTTATGAAAAAGCATGTGGGGGAATTAGCTAACTAGAGTAATTTAAAGAAAAGGGCAAAATTACCTCAACTCATCCAGATTGTTGTACCTTCTAGAGACAGTGCTGGTGTCATTTGTACCTGTAAGGTAGAGGTAGCTTGCTAAATTAGAAAGCCAAAGAGGGATTGCTCAGTGCTGCCACTGATGCCAGGAATCAGCACAGCGATGTGATAAGACCGGGAACTTTGCTAGAAGGTTAGTAGTTAGCAATGTTATACACTATATATACACACAAAAGTATGTAGACACCCCTTCAAATTTGTGTATTTAGCAATTTCAGCCACACCCGTTGCTGACACGTGCATAAAATTGAGCACATAGCCATGGAATCTCCATAGGGAACATTGGCGGTAGAATGGCCTAATTGAAGAGCTCAATGACTTTCAACGTGGTGCTGTCTTAGGATGCCACCTTTCCAACAAGTCAGTTCGTTAAATTTCTGCCCTGGTCAACTGTAAGTTCTATTATTGTGAAGTGGAAACGTCTAACGGCTCGCCCGCGAAGTGGTAGGCCACACAAGCTCACAGAATGGGCCCGCCGAGTGCTGAAGAGCCTATAAATCATCTATCCTCGGTTGAAAAACTCAGTACAGAGTTCCAAACTGCCTCTGGAAGCCACGTCAGCACAATAACTGTTCGTCTGGAGCTTCATGAAATGGGTTTCCATGGCCGAGCAGCCGCACACAAGCCTAAGATCACCATGCGCAATGCCAAGCGTTGGCTGGAGAGTTGTAAAGCTCACCACCATTGGACTCTGGAGCAGTGGAAACACATTCTCTGGAGTGATGAATCGCGCTTCACCATCTGGCAGTCTGACAGACTAATCTGGGTTTGGCTAATGCAAGAACACTACCTGCCCCAGTGCATAGTGCCAACTGTAAAGTTTGGTAGAAGAGGGCTGTTTTTCATGGTTCGGCTTAGGCACCTTAGTTACAGTGAAGGGACATTTTGATGTTACAGCATATGTAACCGATGTGAAATGGCTAGCTAGTTAAGGACCGCGGGTGACTGTTGTTGATGTGTGCAGAGGGTCCCTGGTTCGCGCCCGGGTCGGGGCGAGGGGACGGACGTAAAGTTAAACTGTTACACATACAATGACATTCTAGACGATTCTGTGCTTGCAACAGTTTCATATTTCAGCATGACATTGCCCCCGTGCACAAAGCGAGGTCCATACAGCAATGGTTTGTTGAGATCGGGGGGCGACCAACTCCATATTAATGCCCATGATTTTGGAATGAGATGTTCGACGAGCAGGTGTCCACATACTTATGTAGTGTAGCTAGCTAACGTTAGTCAGGTTAATTTACTTACTTGTTGTTGGAATCTCGTGCAATAAACCATCAAACAATTCAGAGGATTTGTAAATAGATAAATTACTATCTTTGGATATGGAATTTTGAAATCCAGATGACATTATTAGTTGGTTAGCTAGCTAGCCGTATGGGATAGCATGTGGAAATCAACCAGCGCCTGCAAGCAACAAGTAGTAGCGAAGCTTCATCGCCATGGAAACTGTTGATTTCGCGCTTTCTTCACTCAGAGTTGGTGGATTTTAGAAACAGGAACTCCCCAAAGTTGTTGCTAAATCTGGACGTTTGTAGATACCATCTCAAGAACAAACAGAAATATGGTTACTTTTCCGTTAAAACAAAATATTGAAGGGTAGTAAAACAAAAGTCCGTCGGTCGTCACTAGTTACCACAGCCATTAAGCCAGATGCCGCGTTCAACACAACTGGGAACTCGGAAAAATACAAGGTCAAATCATGACGTCAGTAATCTTCAGGCCGGAAAGTCGGCGCTCGAGAAAGAGGCCCGAGTTGGATGACCGTCCAAATCGATATTTTTCCCAATCGTATCATTCCGAGTTCCCATTGTTTTGAAAATTCTGAAGTCAGAGATTCCCGAGTTCCCAGTTGTTTTGAACACGTCATGGTAATTCGGAAATCTTCGACGTCCGACTTCAGTGCGTTCAAAATATCGGGGAACTCGGAAAAAACGAGCCCCGACTGGGCACAATCGATTTGAACGGATTTCCAACTCTTTCTAGACCTGAAGATTCCTGACGTCCATTACGTATTTTTTCCGAGTTCCCAGTTGTTTTGAATGCAGCATATGATGCAAACCCTGTCCATCGTTAGCCTACAACGTGTCGTCATCCACTGGTGCAAGATGGATGTTGTAGTCTAGCAGTTTGTTTAGACAACGACCCTATGATCCTTCCGCATTTCAGATGGAAATGATCAACACCAACATCAGGAGATGACAATTTAGGAACTATCTTGTTAATTTACGTTATAGCTAACTAATCGATTACACTTTGTTGTAAACGAAATGGAAATTTGAATACTGAGTTGCTATATTTTCATAAAATCGTCTTGTTTCAAGCGTTTGGCAAAGTAAGACATGTCTCTGTCTTGTTAGCTAACGTTAATTAGCTGGTACTAGCTTGTTGACCCAGTGTTTTGCAGATGGTAACTACTGTTGCTAAATAACGTTACTCTTTGCATGTAATTTGAGATACATGGGATAGTTTATATGATTAATGTGAATAATTGCGTCAGAAATAATTTTCCACATATGGCTACAAACATGAGCTTGATAGCTAACTAACCTGCGTGACCGATATCGATTTCTCACGTAGATAACTTAAAACACCTCTCCCTTCAAGTAGCATTAGAATAGACTGGTTGCTTTTCAACAAGGTTCCGTCCATCAATTCTACTATCGAATATTTTCCTTGATACTTTATATAAGAAGTAATGTAAATGATTGAAAATGCAAACTTTTTTTGTGTTTAAGATGACTGTATTGGGCATATATTGTTATGTCACAGCTAGCTATCTAGCGGGGTGATGTGCATATTATTGGTGGCTGACCGTTGATACTTGACACCCTGTGGGTGGGGTAAAGACAGTCTAAATTTATAGGCTCTTTCTCGGAGGGAAACATGTTAGTTATTTCTTTCGGATCTAGTTAATCACGTGTTTTTTCAGGATGCAAGATCTTCAATACCTTGACAGTGAAACATGTTGGCTTGTCAAAGAGCTGAAGTCAAACATTTCTCAAGAATCATACTTTTTACCTAGGGAAACTGGCCTGAATATAATGGAGTCTGCAGCAGAGGTAGGTATTGCTGACCCAGTTACATATACTCACTGTACTTACCTTTCAGTTTTTTGATGTTTTGTTATTTACCATTCATTTTCAGAATCACAATGGAGTCTCTGCAAAATGCAGAAATGCCAAAGTTGAAGACTTGTGGAGCCTGACCAGTTTCTTTGGTTTCAGCACCCAGACATTTGTTATGGCTGTCAATCTACTGGATAGGTTCTTAGCCATTATGAAGGTGTGTATTATTTTAACCTATTACAGGCTAAGCCCTGTCTGAGCTTGGGGGGGGGGGGGGGTCTACTAAGCTATATGGAATTGTTTTAAGAAGGTCATACCAAGGACCATTTAGCTATTTGATTTAGAATTGTAAGACCCCTTGAAGTATCCCTAAAATGTTTTACCTTACTGCTATTCACCCATACAAATGCATTGAATAACAGATTCTACATGGAACAACAGATAGTCCCCCCCAAAAAGTCAAAAGGAGAGATATAAGAAAGATTATGATTTTTAAATTAAATTTACACATGTATTTAACCCCTTATTTTTGGCTCTAAACAGTCTCCATATATACTTCCATTCATTTTTTTCAACTGGTACCGGGGGACCTTCAGATGAGTCTTGTGAGGCCTTTGGGTGTCATAGAGCAAAACATGTATGTGAGAGTCTCACCTTTCCACAGAGGGGTCATATTAGTGTGTAGCCCAAACTGTTTGGACGCTACAGACAGAAGTTGGCAGATCGGCTGTACCGACTTCAGACGAGTCCCAAGACGGTGGTGGGAGTCACCAAACCGCTTGGACGCTACAGATGATTTTGTGAGAAGATGGATTTTCAGATTTTAGGGATGGTTCATGGTCTAACAAACACTGCTCTAGCTCTGTCACTTTTCACTGCAGAGGCGGAAGTGCGACATCGGTGGATGCGGTGGATTGAGACGCATCCAATGCAAAAAAACATATCTATATCTCTATCTTAAACTGACAAATTTTTCTGGCGCGGACATCGACTTAAAGATATGCTTGTTGTGTTGAGATATGGTAATTCTGGATATTCTACGGAATTAGCGTTTTGTAGGCATTTTGTTTATTGTTTAATACCTGTGTTTGTTGTTTAATTTGTCAATTTGCGTGCCCTTTACTTTGTTTAATTATACTGAACAAAAATATAAACGCAATATGCAACAATTTCAAAGATTTTACTGAGTTACAGAAAGCAGTCAATTAAAATAAATAAATTAGGCAACCATTTTCTATGGATTTCACATGACTGGGAATACAGATATGTTGGTCACAGATACCTTTAAAATATTAATTTTTTTAAGTAGGGGTGTGGATCAGAAAACCAGTCAGTATCTGGTGTGATCACCATTTGCCTCATGCAGCATGACACATCTCCTTCGCGTAGAGTTGATCAATCTGTTGATTGTGGCCTGTGGAAATTTGTCCCATTCCTCTTCAATGGCTGTGTGAAGTTGCTGGATATTGGCGGGAACTGGAACACGCTATCGTACTCGTCAATCCAGAGCATCCCAAACATGCTCAATGTGTGACATCTCTGGTGAGTATGCAGGCCATGGAAGAACTGGGACATTTTCAGATTCCAGGAATTGTGTACAGATCCTTGCGACATGGGGTCGTGGATTATCATGCTGAAAAATGAGGTGATGGTGGCGGATGAATGGCACAACAATGGGCCTCAGGATCTCGTCGTGGTATCTCTGTGTGTTCAAATTGCCATCCATAAAATGCAATTGTGTTCGTTGTCCGTAGCTTATGCCTGCCCATACCATACCCCGCCGCCACCATGGGGCACTCTGTTCACAACGCTGACATCAGCAAACCTGGTCGCTCACACAACGCCATACATGTGGTCTGCGGTTGTGAGGCTGTTTGGACGTACTGCCAAATTCTCCAAAACGACGTTGGAGACGGCTTATGGTAGAGAAATGAACATTACATTATCTGGCAACAGCTCTGGTGGACATTCCTGCAATCAGCATGCTAATTCTGGGGGGCTCCCAGGTGGCACAGTGGTCTAAGGCACTGCATCTCAGTGCTAGAGGCATCACTACAGATCCTGGTTTGATCCTGGGTTGTATCACAACCGGCCATGATCGCGAGTCCCATAGGGCAGCACACAATTGGCCCAGCGTCATCTTGGTTAGTGGAGGGTTTGGCCGCGGAAGGCCGTTCATTGTAAAATAATAATTTGTTCTTAACTGACTTGCCTAGTTAAAGAAAGGTTAAATAATTGCACGCTCCCTTTGTGTTGAGTAACAAAACTGCACATTTTAGAGTGGCCTTTTATTGTCCCAAGCACAAGGTGCACCTGTGTAATTATTATGGTGTTTGATCAGCTTCTTGATATGCCATAACTGTCAGATGGATGGGTTATCTTGGCAAAGGATAACTGCTCACTAACAGGGATGCAATCAAATTTGTGCACCAAATCTGAGTGAAATAAGCTTTTTGTGAGTATAGAAAACTATTTCAGCTCCTGAAACATGGGACTTTACATGTTGCGTTTATATTTTTGTTCAGTATATAATAGAACTCAGGAGAAGTAGCCCATTTATGCTGACTTATGTATCACTATAATGGTATGTTCACAGGTCCAACCTAAGCATCTGCCTTGCATTGGAGTCTCCTGTCTCCATATTGCTGCCAAAATGGTTGAGGATGAGTGTAACATCTCACCCACCCATGAACTCATCCGCATCAGCCAAAGCAAGTTCACTGTTTCTGACCTCAGCCGCATGGAGAAGATCATCTCTGGAAAACTCAATTTGGAGCTCAAAGCCGTCACAGCCTTAACCTTTTTACACTTATACCATGCTGTCATCGTTTCACTTACATCAGAAAGGTGAGTGCTTTGTTTCTTAATTGATAACTTTTTGCATTATATCATCAGTGAGTATTTTTCCAATTGCTAGAAGCTGTAAAGTTGATCTTCTGATGATCAATTGACATGAGGCTCACATGAGGGTTGCCTTTATTTTAAGGGAGGAGATCCCAAGCATTGGGAGACTGGAAGCCCAGCTAAAAGCCTGCTTATGTCGGCTTATTTTCTCTAAAGCAAAAGTAAGAATTATTCTCAGGCCAACACAATTGTTAAATTATAAGAATGTTTACTTTGAGTTGCAGGACCGATATTTTTTTTTTTATTTTTTTCAGCCATCGGTGCTGGCACTGTCTGTTATTTGTCAGGAGTTTGAAGCCCTCCAGTCTCTTGCCATGTTGGAAATTGTCCAAGAAGTCCAAAGGCACCTAAAGGTATTATACAGTTTAATTACAGACCTCAGTATGTATGACATCATGACCAATGACAGGTATTATATTTTTTATAATACGAAGACCCACTGAGACTGACATTATACAGTAGCTTGACCCTGCCACTTTAACAAGTGACATCAAATGAAAACATGCTACATGAAAATTAGCACCTTTTGACCTGGCTGAGACAACATTTTCCAAGACTATTCTATTCATGTCTTCTGTCAGCCTCCTCAGATGTTTCTTATTTCTTTCACAGATTGTAGACAGTGAGTTACTCTACTGGAGGGGACTTGTGGCCAAATGCATGACTGAGTACAGCTCAAGTGAATGTAACAAACCAGACAACAAGAAACTGGTGTGGATCGTTTCCAGACGAACTGTCCAAAATTTGCACGCTAATAACTTCAGTGTCCCTGAACTGCCGACCATTCCAGAGGGGAGCTGGGGTGAAAGTGAGAGGTAAACAAACAGCCCCTTTAATGCACTTTACTGTATAATAATATTCATATTTAATATCAATATCACTAGAGCTACTGTGTGTGTATATAAAGGCTCATTATTGAACTGTAACATAATGCACCACATTACTTCTACATTGTACAGCAATGCTATGATGTTTCAGGGAAGAAGAAAAACATAACATTAGATCAGTGGAACAGTGGCTTGAAGACAGTAATGATGACATCTGTTCTCCCCTGTGTATATTTAGTGACGATTCCTGTGAGGACATGAGCTGTGAAGAGGACAGCCCGTGCAGCTCTCCTGGCAGCGACGAAAAGGGAGCATTCTTCCCCATAGAGTTTCGCAACCAGGGCACAAAATGATACTCCCTCTTTTTGATGAGCTGGAACTTGTGATTGAGATTGTGTAACCAGGGTGCTAACTGTAACTTTCGCTAAATGTAATGTTTCCCCTTCCTTGTAGTCATGATTCAGAACCAAATTGTTTCTTTCACTTAGCATACTGTATGTGTGACAGACTGGTATCAAACTCGGGTTGCCTGCGAGCCTTGTTAGCCCTCTCCACTAAAGCCTAGGTGTGGACATAAGTCTTCCTGTCTAAAGCTAGATTACTGATCACGGGAGATTAGTCCAACAAACCACCTCTGCTACATACATATGTATTCTGGAAATACTGAACAACAGGCCCTATCAAGTGCCTGTGTTAGTCCATGTGCTGTTTTTAAACTTTTGTTATGATTTTAGATCTGAGTGAGATTTAAATTGCAATATCTTGGCAGCTGACTGGCAATAAGATCTTTGAAAGCCTTTTTAAAGATGTTGCTGGTGTCAATCTATGTCCAAATTTGACACATTCCAGGTGACATTAAGCACAATGGTGAAATTATTTTCTTCCTAGGATGTCAAACCTGTGCACTGACTGTTTAAATCAATGGGAAATACCCAACATATTGGTACATTTGTGCAAAAATGTACCTGTTTTATAGAATAATATTCATGTAAAAGCTTCCTATACACCACGTTATTGTAATGTGTTCGTAAGATTATATACAGGATGATACTGTATTCTATGAATGGTGACTTGTATGTAAATGTGATTGTGTTTGAGAATGATGGGGATTGTTGTCTATTGAGATTCAGTACATGTGCAAAATATTTATATTTAAACAAATAACAATGTACATAAAATGAAGAAAGTTGTATCATGCTTTGTGAATAGGCCATCTTATGTTACTGTATATCAACATTGTTAGAAATGAACCAAGAACCCAACAAATAAAAGAATATTTTTAAACCTGTTGTGTTTTCCCTATTATTGTTCATTTTGTTTAACGAATGAATCATACACAATATATACAAAAGTATGTGGACACCCCTTCAAATGAGTGTATTTGGCTATTTCAGCCACACCCGTTGCTGACAGGTGTATACAATTGTGCAAACAGCCATGTAATCTCCAGAGCTGCTCCAGTCAACTGTAAGTGCTACTATTGTGAAGTGGAAATGTCTAGGAGCAACAACGGCTCAGCCACGATGTGGTTGGTCCTACAAGCTCACAGAACGAGACCGCCGAATGCTGAAGTGCGTAAAAATCGTCTGTCCTCGGTTGCAACACTCACTCCCGAGTTCCAAACTGCCTCTGGAAGCAAAGTAAGCACAAGAACTGTTCCTCTAGAGCTTCATGAAAGCAAGCCTTAGATCACAATGAGCAATGCCAAGTGTCAGCTGAAGTGGTGTAAAGCTCGACGCCATTGGACTCTGGAGCAGTGGAAACGCATTCTCTGTAGTGATGCGTCACCATCTGGCAGTCTGACAGACTAATCTGGTTTTGGCAGATGCCAGGAGAGCGCTACCTGCCCGAATGCATAGTGCCAACTGTAAAGTTTGGTAGAGGGGCTATTTTTCATGGTTCGGGCTAGGCCCCTTAGTTCCAGTGAAGGGAAATCTTAACACTACTGCATACAATGACATTCTATATGATTCTGTGCTTCCAACTGTGTGGCAACAGTTTGGGGAAGGCCCTTTCCTCTTTCAGCATGACAATGCCCCCGTACACAAAGCGAGGTCAATACAGAAATGGTTTGTCGAGATCGGCGTGGAAGAACTTGACTGGCCTGCACAGAGCCCTGACCTCAACCTCATCGAACACCTTTGGGATGAATTGGAACTCTGACTGCAAGCCAGGACTAATTGCGATGCTGATCAGGCTTCCACATTTGCTTAATATTTTGTGCTGCAGTATTTTATACAGTCAGCAAGTATTCTTGGATGGTATGCATACCACTAAGTTAATTGCTCCCATCTGTAAACCCCAGAGAGTTATAATACAGCCATGACACTTTTAGGGTCTTCTTTTCATCTGGGCTCAACAAACACACCGAAATATGTGGAATTATTTCCTGAGGAAAGGGTGCGTAACAGAGCAGTGAGATGTTTGCTGGTTTGATGCGTTGACGTGAATTTCAGATGCATCGCCCTAATGGAATTAATCTGGCTGGAGAGAAATTGCATTTCAGCGCGAAGCCAAGGCAGGGATGATGAGAATGCACGAAGACAGATCGCCAAGGCAGCCGACTGCCATCCAATGACTATCCTGCCCTCTCAACCGCAGTGCACATTTGCCGTCCGTTTTACATGAGAAAACATGTTTCTTTTTTATCACAATACCAATACGTATAGCCAAAATCAGCATCTCGAATCGAGGTGATGAAGGCTCGCACATTTTAATCGCTTTTCTTCAAGGAATGAAAACGCTCCAAGATGGTCCGCATCTCAAACGCCCTGGGTTTGGTCATATTGATGGTCGCTCTTCTCATTTTATCCTTAATAAGTTATGTGTCCATTAGAAAGGACAGCATCTTATCTTCCACAAAATATGACAACATGGGAGGACCACCACGGATAATGTTCCACGCAGGATTTCGGTGAGTAGGCTAAATCAAGACCTTGAAACTCATCATTTTTTATTTTGACATGACTCAAACCACCTGAAATTGTCAAATAATATGTGATTTATGTCACCGACAAGGCGCATGCGTGACAATGTTGTTCCCAATTTTATGTCCACATTGTTCTGTAGGCTATGGCATAATATGGCTAACTGCATCAGGGCCTTAATAAATAATCAAAATAAATAATATTCTGCTGCACGCTACATTAGCCTAATCTAATGCAAATCCCTGCATCAATTACATTTCATTTTTTAAATGAAAATTCAACTGTAGAATCATTGACAGGAGGTTATTGTTTAAATGTTAAAAAATGCCATATGTTACAACAAATCGTTGCTCTACAAGGAGCCGGATTTCAAACAAGAGAACTGTCCAAGGTGCTGAGTGAACGAATTTAGCCTATTGTGACAAACCCACGCCTGAATGCATGCAGTAAATGGGCTTCGGTCAGTGCTATCCGGAATCCTTGGGACGTCCATACCTTAAACCCTTAATCCCTACCCTAACCTTAACCCTTAACTTAACCAGTTTAAAAGTCAACTTCAATGGGGTAGGGACGTCCCACTGATCTCGGATAGCACGGACTGAATAGGCTTGGACAAATAATCGAAATAAAGAATATTCCTCTGCACGAGGCTGTAGCCTAATCTAATGCAAATCCAGCATCAATTATATATTTTTGTTAAATGAAAATTCAACTGTAGAATCATTGAATGTCCATAAGTATTCACCCCCCTTTGATTTTTTGCTTCATATTTTGTTGCCTTACGAAGTGGGATTGAAATGGATAATATTTTCATGGTTTGTAATTGATCTACACAAAAGACTCCATATTGTCAAAGTGAAAATAAAATTCTACAAATGTTTCCAAATTAATACAACATCATTAACTAATATAGGCTAATGTTAGTCGTTGCTTGAGTATTCACCCCCTTGTTTAGGTAAGCCTAAATGAGTTCAGGAGTAAAACGTGGCTTAACAAATAAGTTACATGGACTTACTCTGTGTGAAATAACAGGCATTGACATGATGTTTGAATGACTACTCTGTCCCCCATACATGCAACCTCTCTAAGGTCCCTCAGTCAGGTATTGCATTTCAAGCACAGATTCAACTACAAAGACCAGGGAGCATGGTCAAGGAGCATGGTCAAGTTAATAATTAAGCTGTGTATTAAACCATTCAGATACAACAAAGATACCGTCATCATTCTGAACTGAGCTGCAGGACAGGAAGGAAACTGCTCTGGGATGTCACCATGAAAAACAGCTACAGAGCTACAGACTGATGGGAGAAAACTGAGGATGGGATCAACAACATTGTAGCAACTCCAAAATAATGACCTAAATGACTGAATGATTGAAAATAACAATATACAGTAAATATAATGAATACAAATATGAAAAAACATGCATTCTGTATGCAACAAAGCACTAAAGCACTACTGCAAGAAAACACAGCAAAGGAATACAATTTCTGGCCTAAATGCAAATCGTTATGTTTGGGGCAAATCTGCCTCCTTACTTTCATAAAAAGAAACGGGATTGCGCAAAACACAAGCAAAATCCTACTTCAAAACCTGCTTCAGTCTGCTTTATACCAGACACTAGGAGAGGAATTAACCTTTCAGCAGGACATTGACCAGGCCAAATCTGCACTGGAGTTGCTTACTAAGAAGACAGTGACTGTTCCTGAGTGGCCAAGTTACAGTTTTGACTGAAATCTGCTTGAAAACCTATGGCAAGACTTGAAAATTGCTGTCTAGTCATGACCCCCAACACCTTGAAAGAGCTTGAAGAATGTAGAAGAATAAGGGGCAAATATTGCACAATCCAGGTGTGCAAAGCTCTTAGAGAGTTACCCAAGAAGACTCACAGCTGTAATCACTGCCAAAGGTGTTTATAACATATATTGGTTCGGTGGGGGGTGAATATTTTTCTAATCAAGGTATACAAGCATTTCATTTTTCATAACATTTTCAAATTGAAGACATTTAAAAAAAAATTGTCATTTTGATATTACAGTGTATTTTGTAGATCGTTCACAATTTCTTTTTATAAAATCCATTTGAATCCCACTTTGTAACACGATAAAATGTGAATAAATCCAAGGGGGTGAATACTTATGATACTCACTGTAATGCTTACAGTACATGCTGACAATATCAACAGTGTCTTTACTAAGGGAAACTCTCTTCCTCTCAGGTCACAGTTTGCCCTGAATTTCCTGGACCCATCCTTCATCCCATTAACCCATGCTCTGAATGAGGAGCTGCATGGGAAACCATCCAAATGGAAATTTAATAGGACCGCTTTTTATCAGCAAAGGTATTATGATTATGTGGGATATCTGTAATAATCTGTAGAAACTTTTATATTGTTTGTAAAGCAGTTTAACAGAATACTGTTTGTGTTTAGTAAAACATTACAGTTTATTTGCCATTTGCAGTTGGCTACATAACTACATTTTGTAGAAACAGCAGCTGTGAGCTGATATTTTGATCTGTTAACTACCTTTCAGGAAAGAGATCTTCCATTACATTGATGTGGCCAACAACTTCTCCCTCACCAAGAACGGTGTACGCGTCGGCCAGCTGATGCACTTCGACTTCTCCAGTCACAAGTATGTCTTCTCCATAAACAACAACCTGAAGTCACTGCTTCCTGATGCTTCGCCCATCCAGAACAAGCACTACAACGTGTGTGCCGTGGTGGGTAACAGTGGGATCCTGACAGGCAGTCACTGTGGGCCAGAGATCGACAGCGCCGACTTTATCTTCCGCTGCAACTTCGCCCCTACCGACTCTTACTACAAGGATGTGGGCCGGAAGACCAACCTCACCACTTTTAACCCCAGCATCCTGGAGAGTTACTACAACAATCTGCTGACCATCCAGGACCGCAACAACTTCTTTCTCAACCTGAAGAAGCTGGAGGGGGCCATTTTGTGGATCCCTGCGTTTTTCCTCCACACCTCGGCCACCGTCACACGGACCCTGGTGGACTTCTTTGTTGAGCACAAGGGGCAGCTGAAGATCAAGCTGGCCTGGCCGGGAAACATCATGCAGGATGTCAACAAGTATGGAGAAGGAAGGGACTGAGTTTTGTGCCAGAGTTCTGGGCATCAGAGCAGTCATGGGTGGTTTAGTTCTCACTTTCAGACACCATTGTTACTACAAACTGTACATGTTTTTTAAAATGCTGGATTGCAGGCCTTGGGTCACTTAGTTGTGTTGTGTTCTTTAAAAAGAGCAGGGTTGGGTTGTTGATGCTGGGTTATTGAGATATAACCCAACAGAGGTATGGATTAATAGGGGCGTGGCTTTTAGGTGTTTTTTTTGGCCACCGGTGATAGTAAATTTCATTCCTGTTCATCTGTTCTATACCGGATGTTACGGTTAAACACTTCAAGCTTTTATGAGGCTTGCAGAAGGCTTACAGGAAAACTCCACCCCAAAAACATATTTTGGTATTTGTTTCATTAGTCCATTGTTGATATAGTCCTAAAAATGTGTTGTATGTCAGCAATCAAGTTAAGATATATATCTTTCAAAATTAAAAAATACAGCCGGTATGATGCATTTTGCATCATATGTTGCTAGGCCTCTAATAAGCCACTTTTATGTTCCCCAGAAAGAAAACCAAATAATGTCACTCAAAGAGAAGGGGTGCTAACAAAGAGTCACTGACCACAACCAAAATGAAACAGGTGGGGTTTTAGGAGGGGTTCTGAAAGACACTCATGGGGGTGACCACTGAAAGTTGACTAGCAACAACAACTGGGACCTAAAAGACACCCACCATGACCGCCCACTAAATTTACCCAAGAAGAGGCGAACAAAAAAAACCACACCAAACAGTAAGACAGTAAGCAAAACAAAAATGGCAGCAAAACGAAAACTGGGAAGATCAGATAAAGGATTGTTTTAACTCTCTACATCTCTCAAGACAACTGGAGCACTGGGCCAGCCACTCGTAAATATCACCTCGGTCAGCACAGGTGAAACACCTTCCCACTAACGAGATGACAATGAGGTGACACCAATCGGTGCGCCCCATGTGCTAGCATGCATCCTCAAAATATAAATGGAAAAACCAAAGCCTGTAACACCTTCCCCCTTAAGACAACAAATATATCCTATGTTTGTTGGACAAGTTTGCTCTCAACTAACAGAAAATAACTACCATCTCACAACATGATCAACTTAAATGCATCACCTTCTCCAATATAAACATTGTGTCTACTGGCTGTCAATAATTCAAACCAGCCAGAACAGCCACTTTTTTTTGGTAAATATGCAGTGAATACAGAACGTATTCAGACCCCTTCACTTTTTCCACATTTTGTTAAATTACCTTATTATTTATTTAAAATGTATTAAATAGATTTTTTTCCCCCATCAATCTACACACAATACCCCATAATGGTAAAGCAAAAACTGTTTTTTTAGGAAAAAAACGGAAATATTACATTTACATAAGTATTCAGACCCTTTACTCAGTACTTTGTTGAAGCACCTTTGACAGTCAGATACTTGTCCTGAAGCCACTCCTGCATTGTCTTGGATGTGTGCTTAGGGTCGTTGTCCTGTTGGAAGGTGAACCTTCGCCCCAGTCTGAGGTCCTGAGCGCTCAGGAGCAGGTTTTCATCAAGGATCTCTCTGTACTTGCTCTCTCTGCTCTGTTCACTATTGCCCTCAAACCTGACTAGTCTCCCAGTCCCTGTCTCTGAATAACATCCCCACAGCATGATGCTGCCACCACCATGCTTCACCGTAGGGATGGTGCCAGGTTTCTTCCAGATGTGATGCTTGGCATTCAGGCCAAAGAGTTCAATCTTGGTTTCATAATTTTTTTCATGGTCGGAGAGTCCTTTAGGTGCCTTTTGACAAACTCCAAGCGGGCTGTCATGTGCCTTACTGAGGAGTGGCTTCCAACTGGCCACTCTACCATAAAGGCCTGATTGGTTGAGTGCTGCAGAGATGGTTGTCCTTCTGGAAGGCTCTCCCATCTCCACAGAGGAACTCTGGATCTCTATCAGAGTGACCATCGGGTTCTTGGTTACCTCCCGACCAAGGCCCTTCTCCCCCGATTTCTCAGTTTGCCCAGGCAGCCAGCTCTAGGAAGAGTCTTGGTGGTTCCAAACTTCTTCCATTTAAGAATAATGGAGGCCACTGTGTTCTTGGTAACCTTCCCCAGATCTGTGTATCGACACAATCCTATCTCAGAGTTCTACTGACAATTCCTTCAACCTCATTGCTTGGTTTTTACTCTGCCATGCACTGTCAACAGTGGGACCTTATATAAACAGGTGTGTGCCTTTCTAAATCATGTCCAGTCAATTGAATTTACCACAGGTGGACTCCAATCAAGTTGTAGAAACATCTCAAGGATGATCAATGGAAACAGGATGCAACTGAGCTCAATTTCGAGTCTCATAACAAAGGGTCTGAATACTTATGTAAATAAGATATTTCTGTTTCTTATTTTTTATACATTTGCAAACATTTCTAAAGACCTGTTTTTGCTTTGTCATTATGGGGTATTGTATGTAGATTGATGAGGGAAAACATTTATTTAATCCATTTTAGAATAAGGTTACAACGTAACAAAATGTGGAAAAGGGGTCAAGGGGTCTGAATACTTTCCGAATGCACTGTAGTGTATATACTTTATAAAAATATATAGTACCAGTCAAGATTTTGGACACTCGTACTCATTCAGGGGTTTCTTTATTTTTACTATTTTCTACATTGTACAGTCTGGAGGAGATAAAGAAGCAACACATTGTAGAAAAATAGTGAAGACATCAAAACTATGAAATAACACATATGCAATCATGTAATAACCTAAAAAGAGTTAAACAAATCACAATATATTTTAGAGTTTAGATTCTTCAAAAAGTAGCCACCCTTTGCCTTGATGACATTTTTGCACACTCTTGGCATTCTCTCTACCAGCTTCACCTGGAATGCTTTTCCAACAGTCTTGAAGGAGTTCCCTCATATGCTGAGCACATGCGGGCTGCTTTTCCTTCACTCAGCGGTCCAACTCATCCCAAACTATCTCAATTGGTTTGATGTCGGTTGATTGTGGAGGCCAGGTCATCTGATGCAGTACTCCATCACTCTCCTTCTTGGTCAAATAGCCCTTACACAGCCTGGAGATGTGTTGGAATCATTGTCCTGTTGAAAAACAAATGATAGTTGTCACGCCCTGTGACTAGGGTGGGTACTCTAGTGTTGTATGTCTAGAGTTTTGTATGTCTAGGGTTTTGTATGTCTAGGGTTGTTGTAGGTCTAGGGGTTTTGTATTTCTATGAGAGACAGCTGTTTATCGTTGTCTCTGATTGGGGATCATATTTAGGCAGCCCTGTTTCCCACTTTCTGTTGTGGGATCTTGTCTATGTGTAGTTGCCTGAACCGCACTCGTTTGTATAGCTTCACGTTTCGTTTAGTTATTTTGTTAGTTTGTTTAGTGTTTCATTCTTTAATAAATAAGAATGTATGCATACCACGCTGCGCCTTGGTCCGATCCTTATAACGAACATGACAGAAGATCCCACCAAAAATGGACCAAGCAGCTTGTTCAGGAGGAATGGACCTGGGAGGAGATTTTGGATGGAGCAGGACCCTGGACGCAGGCTGGGGAGTATCGCCATCCTAAGGAGGAGATAGAGGCAGCGAAAGCGGAACGGCAATATTACGAGGAGTTGTACCAACGAGACAAGCACGAGAGGCAGCCCCATAATTTTTGGGGGGGGGAACACGGGGAGATTGGCTGAGTCAGGTTGGAGACCTGAGCCAACTCCTCGCGCTTACCGTCGGCAGCGTGTGACTGGTCAGACACCATGTTACGCAGTGATGCGCACGGTGTTCTAGTTCGCATTCATAGCCCGGTGCAATCTATTCCAGCTCCTCGCATTTGCCGGGCTAGAATGGGCATCCAGCCAGGACCGATGGTGCCGGCTCAGCGCTCCTGGTCTCCAGTACACCTCCTTGGACCAGGATATCCTGCGCCGGCTCTGCGTACTGTGTCTCCGGTGCGTCTGCACAGCCCAGTACGTCCTTTGCTAGCGCCCCGCACTTGCCGGGCTCAAGTGAGCATCCAGCCAGAAAACATTGTGTCAACTCTACGCTCCAGATCTGCAGTGCGCCTCCACAGTCCAGTACATCCTGTGCCTCCTCCCCGCACTCGCCCTGAGGTGCGTGTCATCAGCCCGGTACCACCTGTATCTGTCCCACGCATCAGACCTCCAGTGCGCCTCCACAGTCCAATACGCCCTGTGCCTCCTCTCCGCACTCGCCCTGAGGTGCGTGTCATCAGCCCGGTACCACCTGTACCGGTCCCACGCATCAGGTCTCCAGTGTGCCTCCACAGTCCAGTACGTCCTGTGCCTCCTCTCCGCACTTTCCCTGAGGTGCGTGTCATCAGCCCGGTACCACCTGTACCGATCCCATGCATCAGACCTCCAGTGCGCCTCCACAGTCCAGTACCTCCTGTTCCTGTCCGGAACCTCCAACGACGGTCCACAGTCCGGAACCTCCAACGACGGTCCACAGTCCGGAACCTCCAACGACGGTCCACAGTCCGGGGTCTCCGGCGACGATCCCAGTCCGGGGTCTCCGGCGACGGTCCCCAGCCCTGGGTCTCCGGCGACGGTCGCCAGTCCGGGGTCTTCGGCGATGATCCGCTGTCCAGAGCCTCCGGCAATGATCCATGGTCCGGTTCTACCAAAGCCGAGGGATCAGCGTAAGGAGGGGGGCTGCGTCCAGAACTGGAGCCTCCACCGAAGGTAGATGCCCACCCGGACCCTCCCCTATAGGTTCAGGTTTGCGGCCGGGAGTCCGCACCTTTGGGTGGGGGGTGGGTGGGGGGGGGGGGGGTACTGTCACGCCCTGACCTTAGATATCTCTGTTTTCTATATATTTTGGTTAGGTCAGGGTGTGACTAGGGTGGGTACTCTAGTGTTGTATGTCTAGAGTTTTGTATGTCTAGGGTTGTTGTAGGTCTAGGGGTTTTGTATTTCTATGTTGGCCTGATATGGTTCCCAATCAGAGACAGCTGTTTATCGTTGTCTCTGATTGGGGATCATGTTTAGGCAGCCCTGTTTCCCACTTTCTGTTGTGGGATCTTGTCTATGTGTAGTTGCCTGTCAGCACTTGTTTGTATAGCTTCACGTTTCGTTTTGTTATTTTGTTAATTTGTTTAGTGTTTCATTCTTTAATAAATAAGAATGTACGCATACCACAATTTTCTACAATGTAGAAAATAGGAAAAAGAAAGAAAAACCTTTGAATGAGTAGATGTGTCCAAACTTTTGACTGGTAATGTAACCAGTTGCTGACGTGTCAGACAAAGGCATTACACCCTCCAAAATGAAGAACTGGGCTGCCCCAGTATCTCACAGTATCTTCACTGGCTGCTTAACAGCATCTGCAGACACAGACCCGTCTGAAACAAAGGGTTCATACACATCTGATACAAAATATTGTTTAGGAGATACACCCGTTCCAACCAGAGACTTAATGGGACCTCTTTGGGCTAGGTGTGCCGCTAGCGTCCCACCACAACAACATCCGGTGAAATTGCAGAGCGCAAAATTCAAAATACAAAAATCGTAATATTAAACATTCATGAAAATACAAGTGTCTTACATCGTTTAAAAGCTTAACTTCTTGTTAATCCAACCAATCAGATTTCAAAAAGGCTATACAGCGAAAGCATACCATGCAATTATCTGAAGACAGCGCCCCACACCATAATACTTTTCCAAACCAGCACAGGCGTCACAAAATTACAAATAACGATAAAATAAATCACTTACCTTTGAAGATCTTCCTCTGTTTGCAATCCCAAGGGTCCCAGCTACACAACAAATGGTTGTTTTAAAGTCCTTCTTTATATCCCAAAAATGTCAGTTTAGTTGGCGCGCTTGATTCAGTAATCCACTCGTTCAACTTGCATTCAAACGAATCCAAAAAGTTACCAGCAAAGTTTGTCCAAACAGGTCAAACGATGTTTCTAATTGATCCTCAGGTACTCTAATATCTAAATAAACAATAACATTTAAAACGGAGAAGAATACTTTTCTAATGAGAGACACCTTGGAAAAACTACAACTACTCGTTTGTTAAAAAAAAAACAAGCCTGAAACCCTTTCTAAAGACTGTTGATATCTAGTGGAAGCCATTGGAACTGCAATCTGAGAGGAATTATTTTGAATATCCCATAGGCTTGCATTGAAATGGCCCGTGACCTCAAAAAAAATTAATCCGAATGGATTCTCCCCGGGGTTTCACCTGCTATATCAGTTATGTTATACTCACAGACATTATATGTTATTATATGTTATATATATGCATATCCTAGCTTCTGGGCCTGAGTAACAGGCAGTTTACTTTGTCATCCGGAACCTTGAGGTAGGAGGTGACTTCTCTGGATTGCTTTTTGCGTAGGGATAACTACTGGTTGCTTTATTTGTGAAAGTAGTTTTATGTGTCAACACAAACTCATCTGCCAGAACTGTAGCTTTCTTAAGAGTGAGATCCTTGTGCTCATTAATGTATTGTAGGTAGCAACCCTTTCGTGAAGCCAATTCTTGAATTGCTCGAGAAGTATGAGTTTCTTTAAATCCTCAAGGTCCCTGACATCTTGAGAACCACAACACTGATCAAAAAGACATGTTTGTTCCCTTGCTACCTCAACATGGCTTTGTGATTCTGTCTTTCGTAATTTACGGAATTGTTGTCTGTATGCCTCTGGGACCTACTCATAAGCCTGAAGGATAGTAGCTTTAAAAGTTTAATAATCTGAACTCTGGTCAAGAGATAAAGCGGCGTACACTTTCTGACTTTACCCACAAGAACACTTTGGAGGAGCAGTGACCAAATGTCTCGCGACAATTTTAGGGATGTTGCAATCCACTCAAACAGAGTAAAATATAAATCCACCTCCTTTTCATTGAAAGCGATACAACATTTACATTACATTTAAGTCATTTAGCAGACGCTCTTATCCAGAGCGACTTACAAATTGGTGCATTCACCTTATGACATCCAGTGGAACAGCCACTTTACAATAGTGCATCTAAATCTTTTAAGGGGGGGGGGGGGTGTCAGAAGGATTGCTTTATCCTATCCTAGGTATTCCTTAAAGAGGTGGGGTTTCAGGTGTCTCCGGAAGGTGGTGATTGACTCCGCTGTCCTGGCGTCGTGAGGGAGTTTGTTCCACCATTGGGGTGCCAGAGCAGCGAACAGTTTTGACTGGGCTGAGCGGGAACTGTACTTCCTCAGTGGTAGGGAGGCGAGCAGGCCAGAGGTGGATGAACGCAGTGCCCTTGTTTGGGTGTAGGGCCTGATCAGAGCCTGAAGGTACTGAGGTGCCGTTCCCCTCACAGCTCCGTAGGCAAGCACCATGGTCTTGTAGCGGATGCGAGCTTCAACTGGAAGCCAGTGGAGAGAGCGGAGGAGCGGGATGACGTGAGAGAACTTGGGAAGGTTGAGCACCAGACGGGCTGCGGCGTTCTGAATGAGTTGTAGGGGTTTAATGGCACAGGCAGGGAGCCCAGCCAACAGCGAGTTGCAGTAATCCAGACGGGAGATGACAAGTGCCTGGATTAGGACCTGCGCCGCTTCCTGTGTGAGGCAGGGTCGTACTCTGCGGATGTTGTAGAGCATGAACCTACAGGAACGGGCCACCGCCTTGATGTTAGTTGAGAACGACAGGGTGTTGTCCAGGATAACGCCAAGGTTCTTAGCGCTCTGGGAGGAGGACACAATGGAGTTGTCAACCGTGATGGCGAGATCATGGAACGGGCAGTCCTTCCCCGGGAGGAAGAGCAGCTCCGTCTTGCCGAGGTTCAGCTTGAGGTGGTGATCCGTCATCCACACTGATATGTCTGCCAGACATGCAGAGATGCGATTCGCCACCTGGTCATCAGAAGGGGGAAAGGAGAAGATTAATTGTGTGTCGTCTGCATAGCAATGATAGGAGAGACCATGTGAGGTTATGACAGAGCCAAGTGACTTGGTGTATAGCGAGAATAGGAGAGGGCCTAGAACAGAGCCCTGGGGGACACCAGTGGTGAGAGCGCGTGGTGAGGAGACAGATTCTCGCCACGCCACCTGGTAGGAGCGACCTGTCAGGTAGGACGCAATCCAAGCGTGGGCCGCGCCGGAGATGCCCAACTCGGAGAGGGTGGAGAGGAGGATCTGATGGTTCACAGTATCGAAGGCAGCCGATAGGTCTAGAAGGATGAGAGCAGAGGAGAGAGAGTTAGCTTTAGCAGTGCGGAGCGCCTCCGTGATACAGAGAAGAGCAGTCTCAGTTGAATGACTAGTCTTGAAACCTGACTGATTTGGATCAAGAAGGTCATTCTGAGAGAGATAGCAGGAGAGCTGGCCAAGGACGGCACGTTCAAGAGTTTTGGAGAGAAAAGAAAGAAGGGAGACTGGTCTGTAGTTGTTGACATCGGAGGGATCGAGTGTAGGTTTTTTCAGAAGGGGTGCAACTCTCGCTCTCTTGAAGACGGAAGGGACGTAGCCAGCGGTCAAGGATGAGTTGATGAGCGAGGTGAGGTAAGGGAGAAGGTCTCCGGAAATGGTCTGGAGAAGAGAGGAGGGGATAGGGTCAAGCGGGCAGGTTGTTGGGCGGCCGGCCGTCACAAGACGCAAGATTTCATCTGGAGAGAGAGGGGAGAAAGAGGTCAGAGCACAGGGTAGGGCAGTGTGAGCAGAACCAGCGGTGTCGTTTGACTTAGCAAACGAGGATCGGATGTCGTCAACCTTCTTTTCGAAATGGTTGACGAAGTCGTCTGCAGAGAGGGAGGAGGGGGGGGGGAGGGGGAGGAGGATTCAGGAGGGAGGAGAAGGTGGCAAAGAGCTTCCTAGGGTTAGAGGCAGATGCTTGGAATTTAGAGTGGTAGAAAGTGGCTTTAGCAGCAGAGACAGAAGAGGAAAATGTAGAGAGGAGGGAGTGAAAGGATGCCAGGTCCGCAGGGAGGCGAGTTTTCCTCCATTTCCGCTCGGCTGCCCGGAGCCCTGTTCTGTGAGCTCGCAATGAGTCGTCGAGCCACGGAGCGGGAGGGGGGGACCGAGCCGGCCTGGAGGATAGGGGACATAGAGAGTCAAAGGATGCAGAAAGGGAGGAGAGGAGGGTTGAGGAGGCAGAATCAGGAGATAGGTTGGAGAAGGTTTGAGCAGAGGGAAGAGATGATAGGATGGAAGAGGAGAGAGTAGCGGGGGAGAGAGAGCGAAGGTTGGGACGGCGCGATACCATCCGAGTAGGGGCAGTGTGGGAAGTGTCGGATGAGAGCGAGAGGGAAAAGGATACAAGGTAGTGGTCGGAGACTTGGAGGGGAGTTGCAATGAGGTTAGTGGAAGAACAGCATCTAGTAAAGATGAGGTCAAGCGTATTGCCTGCCTTGTGAGTAGGGGGGGAAGGTGAGAGGGTGAGGTCAAAAGAGGAGAGGAGTGGAAAGAAGGAGGCAGAGAGGAATGAGTCAAAGGTAGACGTGGGGAGGTTAAAGTCACCCAGAACTGTGAGAGGTGAGCCGTCCTCAGGAAAGGAGCTTATCAAGGCATCAAGCTCATTGATGAACTCTCCGAGGGAACCTGGAGGGCGATAAATGATAAGGATGTTAAGCTTGAAAGGGCTGGTAACTGTGACAGCATGGAATTCAAAGGAGGCAATGGACAGATGGGTAAGGGGAGAAAGAGAGAATGACCACTTGGGAGAGATGAGGATCCCGGTGCCACCGCCCCGCTGCCCAGAAGCTCTCGGGGTGTGCGAGAACACGTGGGCAGACGAAGAGAGAGCAGTAGGAGTAGCAGTGTTATCTGTGGTGAGCCATGTTTCCGTCAGTGCCAAGAAGTCGAGGGACTGGAGGGAAGCATAGGCTGAGATGAACTCTGCCTTGTTGGCCGCAGATCGGCAGTTCCAGAGGCTACCGGAGACCTGGAACTCCACGTGGGTCGTGCGGGCTGGGACCACCAGGTTAGGGTGGCCGCGGCCACGCGGTGTGAAGCGTTTGTATGGTCTGTGCAGAGAGGAGAGAACAGGGATAGACAGACACATAGTTGACAGGCTACAGAGGAGGCTACGCTAATGCAAAGGAGATTGGAATGACAAGTGGACTACACGTCTCGAATGTTCAGAAAGTTAAGCTTACGTTGGAAAAATCTTATTGACTAAAATGATTAAAATGATACAGTACTGCTGAAGTAGGCTGGCTAGCAGTGGCTGCGTTGTTGACTTTGTTTGAAGTGTAGCTGGCCAGGTAGCCTCGATAAGTCGGCTGTTCCGACAAAGATCAAACTCTGTTGAAGGTGCAGGATAGCCTGATTGGATTCGGAGCACTTCCAGATCCATCTCTCTTAATCACTTAATTGAATGGCATTCTTGTTCTAGTCTGGTGTCGTGACTTTACTTTCATTAATCTGATGACTGTTATTTATCTAATCAACTAACTACGTTTAATTGTTATCATGTAACAATTAACTGATTATGAATTTGGGGCACCACGAGAGCGGTTGTTTAAAGAGTTACCATCTCCAGAATTAAACTCTAAACTCTAAATCACATCCATAAAACAGTCAACCTATTAATCATAACCTCGTATCATATCGTCATTCTGAACAGTCGTAACCTCCTGCATCTGCAAAAACCCCAGCCTTACTTATGATTCATTACTACACAAATTGGTTTAATTATTTATTTACTAACTAACTAAATGATAACACGGGATAAACATGCACACTTAACACATTACAAACAGGTCCCGAGCGGACTGACACAACATATGGTGGCTTGTTACAAAGGAGATGGAGAGGAAGGGAGAGAGAGAGTCACTTCTCTCACAGTAATCATATACTTTGCACACGAACCGCCGCCCATTTGGAGAAAGAAATCATGAATGTATTTACGTGTGAATGCCTTCGTTTGCCATTTATCTCAGTCAGAACCAGGCCTTCTTATGAAGGGTGTTAGGCCTTTCTGCGGCACGCTTGTAAGCCTCTGATTGTCCGAAAGGTGTCGTTCACTCGTCTCTTCTACTGTTGCTCTCCTCTGCCGTCGCCCGGAATCCGTCGATGCGTCGGGTAGTCCTGAACAGAGCTACAGAGCTCACTCTGCTTCCACTTGCTCTGGAAGATAGGCTAGCCAGCCGTGTTGATGGTTCCCATTGGGTGATGAGAGTAGCGTACTACAGTGATTTGAGAAAAGTAGTAGAATGGTCCCACTTAAATTCGCTTTTCTAGATACTTTTCTTAGGACAGCAAATCAGCTGTACCAGTGATTGTCCGGGAGGTGAGCTTCTCGCCTCTACTTTGTGCTAATATTCAGAGTTTGAACCACTTTGGACGTGAGCTGCAGCTACACGCCTCTATGGTCTGAATGTTCATTTCTTTCCCAATCCTTTTATGCACTCTGGTCGAAAGGGCCTACAATACTCAAGGGAAAGAAGATCCCGGACAAGCCCCCATTTTGTTATGTTCCCCAGCAAGAAAACCAAATAATGTCACCCAAACAGAAGGGGGAACTATCAAAGAGTCACTGACCACAACGAAACAGGTGGGGTTTTATGAGGGGTTCTGAAAGACACTCATGGGTCTGTCCACTGAAAGTTGACTAGCAACAACAACTGGGACCTAAAAGACACTCACCATGAGCACCCACTAAATTTGATAAAGAACAGGCGAACAAAATAAAAACCCACACCAAACTTAAAGGCAGGAAGTGGAACAAGAAGAAAACAGGGAGAGCCAACAAAAAGTGTTAATCCTCCACATCTCTCAAGACAACTGGAGCACTGGGCCAGCCACTCTAAAATATCACCTGGACCAGCACAGGTGAAACACATTCTCACTAACGAGATGACAAACCAGCACAGGTGTAATGCATACTATACTGACTAACAAAATATTTATGGGAAAACTAAAGCCTGTAACAGCCACACCTCCTGAAAATAACCTGGATCAACCCAGCATGAAAGTGAATAAAACCCAACTGATGGTTACATTAACCCATGTTTTAGTTAATCTCAACAACCCAACTGTATGAGTCAAAATAACCCAGAGTGTGTTCTGTCCATTATTTACCCAGCACTGGGTTACAAAAACCCCCAATTTGGGTTGTTTTTAACCCCACATTTTTTAGAGTGTAGATGTTCTGTCGAACAATTCATTGTCCATAGCTTACACATAATTGTTTTTATTGTGTTGACTTTTTTCCCACAGATATTGGAAGACCAAGAACCTGTCTCTCAAGCGACTGAGCACTGGTATCCTCATGTACACTCTGGCCTCGGCCATGTGTGAGGAGATCCATCTGTATGGCTTCTGGCCCTTCGGCTGGGATCCCAACACAGGCAAGGAGCTGCCCTACCACTACTATGACAAGAAAGGAACCAAGTTCACCACCAAGTGGCAGGAGACCCACCAGCTGCCCAGTGAGTTTAAGTTGCTCTACAAGATGCATGGAGAAGGTGTGACCAAGCTGAGCCTTTCACACTGTTCTTAGACATTCCATCCTGGGTGACCGGGCTTAAGAGATTAATTTGGTGACGCTCCAATACAGCAGCTGACCTTGCGCTCACGTAATATATTTTGTGACTCAAAGCAGACAATGCATGATTTAGAAATAATACTTTTATATTACGCTTTCACTCTAGAAACACACTATCATATCACCACTGCATCTTGCCTCAGCTTTGTCCAATGTATGTAATTCACACTAACACTTTGGGTTGCGAGGAACATGGCGGAATATTCCAGATGTGGATTACTTGTTGATGAACATGGCGGAATATTCCAGATGTGGATTACTTGTTGATGATGACATCACAATGTATGTTATGCTGAATATATCACACTATAATAGTACTCATCATACAATATTTCACATCACTTTATTTGCATTGCTACCATAATTGTGTGGATAAATAGATCAATAAAACACACATAACTTATTTCAACAAGAAAACACAAGGGAATACATTTAATGCAAAATAATCACTATTACCAAACAGGGTTTTTCATAGTGTAGGGGTCGGGTGGGGGGCATACTGTAATTGTTATTAGGTTGTAGCCTTATTTCAAAGGGATTTGATTGTTCTTCTGCATAGTCTCAGGGATGGAGTTGAAATCAGTGTTTTTTTTCTAATCAGATTCAAATGCCTCCACTGAGGTGCAAACAGACACACTGTCTATTTTCCAGCCCTTTTGAGCATACAGTGAAACGCCACAGGTGCCAGTAGACAGACAATGGGCCCAGCCAGCACACTGCACTGTTATCAGATTTGTTTACAAGGCCTCTTTATGTATGTAAATTGCTGCCCTATATAGATAAAGATACTGCAGTGATAGCCCTAGTCCCACTATTTTATTGGGATTCTGGTGATATCTCTGGTAATATTTCAGTTTGAGGATGAATAATCTGCATTCCAACACCAAGCCATAGACTGAATTTAATTACAGTAAACTTTAAAGTACATGTATATTGTTGTTATCAACATCATTAAGATTAAGAATTAAAGATGCACTATGCAGAGATGGCTCCGTCATTTCCTGGTTCAAAAAATTTGAATAGTTTGCCTAATTTCAGTTTATGTGATAACAAGCAAGTATAGTGTAGATAATCATCGTACCATCCAAACCTCTGTGAAATATATTTTCCATAACCAAACATGTTGGATTTTTAACTGTTTGAAGCTGGTGTACAAAAACTAAAGTAATAGATGCAAAAACAAAACTTAAGAACGGGAAGCATAGAAATAACGCACCTAGAACAGATCTACAGCTTCTTAGACTTGCTTTTCAATGTGAATTTGGTCGGGCCCCCAAAAAGTTACATATTGCAGCTTTTATTTTTAAAGTGTCTGTGTTCTGTTTTAGTTTCAAATGACTTCAAATCTTATATTTTCAAAATACGATAGAACATCATAGTGATAAAAGTGAAAGGGATTTCACCAATCACTCTTCACATTGTGGGAATCAGTGGGATGCATACAGTAATATATATATTTTATGTATTGAACCACCTCAAATGAACACTACTTCCTATCTTTAGTCAATAACACATCACTATTGTTATGACCCATGTAGCAACACAGGGAAATGTTTTGCATTCTACCACATAGACATTACTTTGACTTTTTAACCAGATATTAATGTTTTGATTAATAATTATAGCATCTTGTACAAAGAGCATGATACACTATTGAATGGCATTGCATGCAAGAGACTAACAAATGTTCAAGGCTAGTTTTATACAACTTTTTTGAAGGAGATTATGTTTCGAGGGGATAAGGGTGTTTTTTGTTATTATTTGTATTTGTGATGATATTTTAATTGAAATATCACCAGAAATTATATGAAAGTTGTTTTAAAGCATAAATTCCTATCAAACCACTGGGACCAAAATGATTAGTTTTACCTTTCTGACAATGAAAGAACTAATGTAACTTTATTTTTTATATCTCTAGATTATCTTTACTCTTCTCAGCAAAATGTTATATGAAAAATATCAAGTCAAGCTTCACTATGTTAGAGGATTGGGTATGGATTGGACATTTTCTGTACTTAACCATTGATGTCAGTACAACGACTTTGCTCAAATGGTACCACATGATAGCCACATGACTCACAGCACATGCACTCATTGGGAAGGTGGTGACCCTGCTTATGAGTTCAGATTTTCTATGCTCATGAACCAGATCATTGGTTCTTTTCAAGTTCTTCAGTCTTAAATGGATGATGTATGCCCACAGAAGTATTTTAGAACATACCAATTTGTTTTCCCATCGTAGGACTGTCTGTCATCATTATAATAATACAAATATATGATACAAATGTGCCATTAGTTTGTTAGGTAGTACTTTACTCTTAGTCCATACCCTGAATATGTAGATTAGATTTGAAATGTAATTAGATTTTTCCCTCTTAGAATGTTTATTTCATATAAGTAAATATACCAACGAATGCCCATTAAAACTAGACATGTTAATTTATCTGAATGTAACGTGATTTGAAATGTTGGCTTAAGAATGGCAATGATGTACAACAATATCTTTCATTCGATGGAGGTTATTTATTTGATGATGTGTCGACAAATGATTTCCTGACATAGAAAACACTTGGATAGTTGTGTGGTATATTTGTCTTTTCAGTCTCATCTAATAGGTTATGTTGGTGATTTATACTGTTTGTGCCTCCATGAATGTCTTCCGTTGACTGCTTCTATGTACTGATCATCACCAAAGAAGACTATAGTACTGCTCACATGAAGGAAGGGAATTTATTCTCCCACACATTTCCTTAGAGAAAAATGTCCAATGTGTGTGTTAGTGTGTGCCAACACTTTTGTTTTCAAAAGGAATGGTACCAACAGAACCCAGTGGCATAGCGCAGTTTTGCGGTCCCCCCACAAGGTCTAAGTTTTATAGCTAATTTCATGCTATTTTACAATTTTTTCCATGAGGCTGCGTGAAAATGTTGCTGTTTTAGAGCTCAGGGATTCTTGAAAGATGGGACAATCTCAACTTTTTCCCTACAATTATTTGTCTTAATATTAATAACATTTGAAATATATATTTTGATAGACCAAAGTAGCAGCTAGCGTACCATATAAAGGAAAAATCGTTTTTTTAAAAACATTTTCATAAAATATAAATAGCTGGATTTAACTCCATCTGACACCATAAAAGGCATTTAATTTGTACAATTGGCCAACAAGTGTTTAACCCTACAGTTTTTTTTGTTGTTGCATGGGCTGTGTCTCAATCCACCGCATCGGAAATGTCGCCTTCTCACATCCTCTGTGAAAGGTGGCAGAACTAGAGCTGTGTTTGTCAGTCCATGAGATATCCCGATAATTGATATTCTCAGAAAAACCTCTGTAGCGTCCGAAAGGATTGGCTATTATTATGACCCCTCTATGGAAAGATGAGTCATAAACACAATGGTGTTCTCTGTTTTGCTCTAACCCCGACAAGCATCACGGGACTCCTCTGAAGTTGGTACAGCCGATCTGCCAACTTCTGTCTGTAGCGTCCAAACAGTTTGGGCTACACACTAATTTGACCCCTCTATGGAAAGGTGAATCTCTCACAAACACATACATGTTGGTTGGTTTGCTCTAGGACACCCACAAGCCTCACAAGACTAGTCTGAAAGTAGCAAAAATGTTTATGGAAGAACTGTATATATGGAGTTTAGTGGTTAAAATAAGGGGTTAAATAAAAATAGTTTCCTGATCTTTCTTATATCTATCTCTCAGATATAGGAGAGACACTTCAGAACAATCTTCCTTGTAAGTTCTTTGGACTGTTTATCCATGTTTCATCATATATATATATATATATATATACACACACACTACCGGTCAAAAGTTTTAGAACACCTACTCATTCAAGGGTTTTTCTTTATTTTTACTGTTTTCTACATTGTAGAATAATAGTGAAGACATCAAAACTATGAAATAACACATATGGAATCATGTAGTAACCATAAAAGTGTTAAATAAATAAAAATGTGTTATTTTTGAGATTCTTCCAATAGCCACCATTTGCCTTGATGACAGTTTTGCACACTCGTGCCTTAAGGGGTCCTAAAATTCCAAATCAAATAGTTAAATGATTCTTGGTATGACCATCTTGAAATAAGGGGTCTTTATGGTATAGCTGACCCTGCTCATTTCTAATTAATTCTGGATTTTAGATAAATCTGACAAAGTTGACCAAATCTCCAGACACAAGTTTTGAGATAAATATTAAAGTCACAGAGGGCTATTGAATGAAACATGATACGTTTTCAATTAATATAATTATTTTTTAAGCACTTTTTGGGAGAGTTTGAAATTGGGATCCTTTGCTCCAGGACAAGGGCATTTCCAGGCATAGAGCCGACATGGAAACAAATATTGAAAGTATTTGGAAAATTACTCCACAAAAAGGTTTTCCTTATACAATTTCACAAAAAAATGTACATTTTAGATCAAAGAATGCAACAAAATCACTTATTTTTCAACTATAAAAAAACTTTTCCTGCTGGACAAGGATTGCCCCGACTTTCAAGAATCCATGACCTAATTTCCTGCTATTCTACACATTCTGCCATGAGGCTGAGAGAAAATTTAGCAGTAATAATTTCCTGTAATAAAAATATTATTAATGGCTTATGATGTTTTCAGTACCATCTGCGTGGCCCGACCGACCTCCGGGGGTTTGGGGCTCCCCAAAGCTCAGGGGTGTGTGCTGCGTTTTTTTGTTGCTATGCCAGTGATAGAACCCCTGAATTCCTATAGGATTGCAAATCACCCAAAGTTGTGCTTGTATGTATTTCTTTGATAAGGATAAAGCAACCAGACATTTTCCTGTCAAAAAGCAATCATTGGTAAAACAGACATTAACTTTATTTAAAATGACTGCATTTACTCTGAAGACTTTGTATTAAAACATATTCAAATCATTTTTGTCTGGGTTGACAGTATTTATGGGCTATAAACATGTTCTATACTTTATTCAATGTGCATGACAATGTTGTTCCACTAATAATCAAGCTGAACACCAAATGTGCTCCTTGTCATATAGAACTCATGGATCCTGTAATGCACTTTGCTATCTCGGTTTGTGAAACAGAATAATACATTTTCTCATTTGCATTTAAGGAAATAACCATGATTGTTAATGAGTTGTTGCATAATCTGTTAGGATTATATATTGTCAATGATAAATGTATGTGCCTGTATTTTCCTTCCATCAATGCTTCAATCTGTCAAATAAAATAAAAAAATAAAAAATCTGATATACAACTTTTCTTCAAACACTTCCAATTAGTATTTACCTATTTAGAATCACACAAAGCATAGTCATATTGCAAATATCAGTTTGAGATGTACATACACATGGTGCTTTCATTTACTTTGAATCATTTTACAGTATTCGATTGTGTTCTTTTGCTCGTTTCATATCATTAACATACAGTACATGTACAGACTCAGCAGGTAATGATAACCAGGTTGGGAATATATAGCTTGACAGTGCGGCAGTTATCAATCCAGACAAACACACATTAATGCATAAGAGGATAATACACTTCCTATAAATACTGTATGGGATAATTCAACTTTCTAATGTAATAATACTCCCCAGATGCAATAGTTACACATTTGAATGGATGGACATCCCTACATCCTAACAGGCACACCTCCTGCTGGTAGAGGTTTCAGCCTCGTCGTTAGTGGCAGCACTCCCATTGGCAGCCTCTGACACAGGCCCCTCTGTGCTCTGCTCCATGCGTCTCATCACCAGGTCCAGCAGAGTGGTCACTGCCTGGTTCACCTCAGCCCCTGTGGCACTACTCGTCTCAAAGTAGGGGATACTAAGGAGGAAGGGAGGAACTTATTATACTGAATAATGAATGGATAAAGAACAGTTAACTTGTGGTTTATGTATTATTAAGGTCAGTTAACTTGTGTGTTATTTCTAATAGGGTCACTTCTAGTTTAAAGATGCTTAAGAAGATCCATAGACCTTGGCTTGTAGTAGATCACTGATTCCTTCCTTGTGAATTAACAGAGGTATTAAAATAGTGAGCCTGTTTCCAGCATTGGATCTGGATCGGTACCAATGCTTTACAGTGGTGCTGAAGGTATGAACTCAAACAACCTCAGCTCAAGTTAAGGCACTGGAGAAGTTAGCCGTGCCAATGGTAAGACGGCTAGCCAGCCATTTTATTGCATTGTACGGTCAGATCAGATTTCATAGAGGCAGCAGAATTTTGTCCTGAGCAAGCAAGTATTGATCTCACTTACCCATATCTGTCCGCCAGGTCTCTGGCTTGTTTTCCTTGTACATCTCTCAGGTCTTTAAGGTCTGCTTTGGTGCCAACTAAGACTATGTCTGGACTGTCACAATAGGCATTTGCCTGCAGCTGACCTGAACAATCATAACAAGACATAATTACATTTCAGTTATTTATGGATATGTCAATTCATATTTGAATCACAGCAAGATACCCTGCTACCAAGATAATTTACTATAATGCCCAGTGATGGAAAAAGTACCCAATTGTCATACTTGAGTAAAAGCAAAGATATCTCAATAGAAAATGACTCAAGCAAAAGTGAAAGTTACCCAGTAAAATCCGACTTGAGGTAAATTCTAAAAGTATTTGGTTTTAAATATACTTAAGTATCAAAAGTAAAAGTATAAATAATTTAAAATTCCTTATATTAAGCAAACCAGACGGCACCATTAAAAAATATATAATTACGGATAGCCAGGGGCACGCGCCAACACTCAGATATCATTTACAAACGAAGCATGTGTTTAGTGAGTCCGCCAGATCAGAGGCAGTAGAGATGACCAAGGACGTTATTTTGATAAGTGTGTGAATTGGACAATTTTCCTATCATTTTGGGTGTCAGGGAAAATGTATGGAGTAAGAAAAGTACATAATTTTCTTTAGGAATGTTGTGAAGTAAAAGTTGTCAAAAATAGGAATAGTAAAGTACAGATACCCCCAAAAAACTATTTCTACTTAGGTACTTTACACCGCTGATAATGCCAAATACAAAGTGAAATACCCAATCAATGTGGTCTGGTTCTTAGAGGATGTACTAAATGGATGAGTGACAGACATACTCATCCAGTTCCTGACATTCAGAAAACTCTGCTGATTGGTTAGATCAAACATGAGCAGGAAGCCCATGGCGTCTCTGAAGAAGGCTGTGGTGAGACTTCTGAACCTAGAATTTATACAATTACAACAATATTCAAATGCTGGTAAAGCTATGGATGTGGACTATCATTGAAAATCCTCATCTTACAAATGATACAAAATGTACTGTCTGCTTGTTTATGTGGCCTACCTCTCCTGCCCTGCTGTGTCCCAGAGCTGTAGGTGCACTTTAAAAGTCTTCTCTGTCGTTCCATCAGAGCCAGTCCCCAAATACGTCTGAAGACATAAGATGTCAAATAATTGTCATATCAAGAGCTAGGACCAAAGACATACTCTTTGGCTCTGGAATTTGTTTTACCAATCCAACGTACTGTTATAATTCGGGGTCCAAGCCCCGGAGTTGCTTGAAACCTATTATAATTGTTAGGATTATTATTATCCTATTTTTGGAGCACTATAGCTCTTAAAGTGGTAAGACCTATAGAGACCAAACTTGGTGGGATGGTGTACAAATACATCTGGATAATACGGGCGCAATTCAGCCAAATGGTGCAATTCAGGCTCCCGAGTGGCACAGCGGTCTAAGGCACTGCATCTCAGTGCAAGAGGCATCATTACAGTACCTGGTTCAAATCCAAGCTGCAGCACATCCAGCCGTGATTGGGAGTCCCATAGGGCGGCGTACAATTTTCCCAGCTTTGGCCGGGGTAGTCCGTCATTGTAAACAAGAATTTGTTCTAAACTTACTTGCCTAGTTAAATAAAAACAATAACAAGTGTTTTTTTTAAAATGGTGGCGCTATAAACAACTTTTGACTTCAATAAGGTCAGCCCCACCTCCTCATTTGACCTAGTAACAGAATTGGGTACAAAGGTTTCTCTTTACCCAATAAACACATTTTCCTCTAGGACCAGTGACATCACCATGACTGATCATCTGACATTTTGAAAATGTTAATTTTTCCAAAATGTTAAACTTTTCCTCAGACACCGCTAAACCGATTTCTCAGAAACTTGGTGTACAGCATCTATAGACCAATATCGTTATATGCTCCATAAATTAAGTTGATTTCTTAAACGTCATGTTCGCTGTGAGCCAATGAAGTTCAGTGAGCTCGGGCCTTACAATTCAAGTCAATCTAGGAGGGAACAGAGTCCCCTCCTGGCCATTCATCTCAATACTTTACAATGCTACCTGAAGTGTGCACTTGTTCACTACTGACATGGAATACGTTTACATGCACACTAATAAATCGATATTAAACTGATTATGGCAGTATGCAGATTATGAAATAGTAATGTAAACACCTTACTCTGTTTATCTTAAATCGGCATGAGGTCAAAATCGAAGTTAGCATCAGCCGATTACAACACCTGGTTTTCTGAGCATTCTCTTATTATTAGGATATGTAAACGCCTTAAATCGGCATATCTGATATGCGCAGATCAGCGAGTTAGGAAACAACTAAATATATGCGTCTGAATGTATGCGACTTTCTGCATTATCAGAGTACCATCAGGTAGCCTGATTTCAGATGTGTCCATGTAAACAGCATTATTAGGGTAATCATTCTTCTTGCAAAGCTTGTTTACGTTTTAATCAAACTATTATATTAATCTGACTATCCACAATAATCACATTACTGTGTGCATGTAACCATATGTATGGATTCAAGAGTATAAAATTGGTGTGAGTACCAAAGATGAAGTCAGGACCGGAGCCCTTTAGATCCAGCCTAGACTTTCTAACACTCAGACCAAGGACCAGTGGATCGAGACCATGACCAAAATAAGACCAGTTTAAATGGGTAAAAATAAGATCCAATAGAGTAAACATGAGTAGTGTATAGTTCTGTTAAGTTCAGTACATTTGAGTCATTTAGCAGACACTCTTATCCAGAGCAATTTAAAGTAGTGAGTGCATACATTTTCATACTTTTTCGTATTGGTACCCCGTGGGAATCTAACCCACAACCCTGGCATTGCAAGCGCTTTGCTCTACCAACTGAGCCCCACAGTGCACCATAGTTTAGCACAGTACAGTTCATTACAGTATTTGTTTTATTTTAACTTTTATTTAACTAGGCAAGTCAGTTAAGAGCAAATTCCTATTTACAATGACAGCCTAGGAACAGTGGGTTAACTGCCTTGTTCAGGGGCAGAACGACAGATTTTTACCTTGTCAGCACACTACCCACATGGTGGTCCTCTGTAGAGCATGGCGCTTGCAATGCCAGGATAGTGGGTTTGATTCTCACGACCACTCAAATGTAAAAGAATGAATGCACGCAAGTTGCTTTGGATAAAAGCGACCTGCTAAATGGCATATATTACAGTGTTACAAGATTGAGCCAAGACTGGAACCTGCAATTCATACATACATGCATGCTATTCCACAGTGTTCAACCCAAATCTTTGCTGTGACCATAGGTCAGAGGTTTAGTGTCTTCGTCTTGTAATACATGACAGCCCAGGTTCAAATCCCACCACTGCCGGTTTCAGATAGACATCCCTAGACAGTGAGGGATTGTTGGTGTTGTACCTGAACTGAAATGTATGACTTGTAAAATAAGGCATAATATTTGAGAAGGCGAGAAAGGCTTGGACCCCGGGTCATCGCTGCTTGCAGCTATATTTGAGTTGATACCCTACTATTCCTTGCAAAAAACAATCAACTGTTCAACCTTTTGGATTTGCAGAACCACATTATCATAAATTGGAAGCTGTGGAGCAAGGATGACTGAAAATGACTGAAGTAAAGCATCACAACTCACCACTCTCTTTTCCCTGAAGTCTATTCCCACTGTGGTGGTGAACTTGTGGTTGAACTTGTTGTCTGTGTACCTGTAGAGGAATGTGGTCTTCCCTACTCCAGAATCCCCTAACGACAGGAGCTTGATCAGAAAGTCATAATCCCAATCAGTCATTGTCATTGTGCAGCCTCGTGCTGAACCTGCCCTAAAATATTAAACAAAAGTACCATATTATGGTCATATTCTTACTTGCATGTAACATGCTTTGGCATAGAGAACACAACTACATTACTGTAAATAGTGGTACATTCTCCATTATTATAGTAACAATAAATACAGTTGAGTAACTATTACATTGCCAGGACTTCAGAAGATTCTATACAGGTCTTCCAGAGGACATTGCAGGCTTGATTTGTGCCCTTAACTAATTATATACTTGGAAACGGTCATAAATATACAATGTAATTACAGTACTGTTAATATAGCCAATATACTGCAAATTGCCTTAACATTTAGAAACAGGCAAACACAGGTCTAACAGAACACAGGTCTAACAGAAATTCCCATGATCACAGGGGCTTGAGGTTCCGCCCATTTTATTCCCCATTTTTCACCTAAAATGACATACCCAAATCTAACTGCCTGTAGCTCTGGCCTGAAGCAAGGATATGCATATTCTTGGTACCATTTGAAAGGAAACACTTTGAAGTTTGTGGAAATGTGAAAGGAATGTAGGTGAATATAACACAATAGATCTGGTAAAAGATAATACAAAGAAAAAAAAACTGTATTAAAAATAAATAAATGGTACCATCATCTTTGAAATGCAAGAGTAAGGCCATAATGTATTATTCCAGCCCAAGTGCAATTTAGAATTTGGCCACTAGATGGCAGCAGTGTATGTACAAAGTTTTAGACTGAACCAATAAACAATTGCATTTCTGTTCAAAATGTTGTATCAAGACTGCCCAAATGTGCCAAATTTGTTTATTACTAACTTTTCATGTTAAAGATTGTGCACTCTCCTCAAACAATAGCATGGCATTCTTTCACTGTAATAGCTACTGTAAATTGGACAGTGCAGTTATATTAACAAGAATTTAAGCTTTCTGACAATATTAGATATGACTATGTCCTGGGAAATGTTTTTGTTACTTACAACCTCATGCTAATCGCATTAGCCTACTTTAGCTCAAACGTCCCATGGACAGGACACCGATCCCCAAGATGTTTTAAAAGCTGATCAGAGAGGAGCTAGCACATGACTTGACCCAGCTTTCACATGATCAGTCAAGTGGCTGTCCTGTATGAGCTGTAGGAAAACTCAACTGTGGCTCCTATTGATGCAAGGAAATTCTTTCATTGTCTACATAAAGTATACTCTCAAATAGTTCTGAGAGAGAATACAAAAGAGCACAAAGAACTTGTGCTCCTCTAACTTATTCAGTTACACTCGTAATTTTTTATTTGAGAAATGAAATGACAAAGTATCGTGTAGTCTGATGGATAGAAAGATCAAGTGGAAGAAGATATCAAAAAGGATGTTTACATTTTTACATCATTACCATCATGGACATCAATTGACCCATTATAGAGTTGAGAAGTCTAAAAGCACAACCTTCTTGATTATTTCAAATGTTTTGTTTATTTGCAATCTGTGTCATACTTAAAAGAGGCCTGTCATGAGACTCAGATTCCTTAAACACTGAAAAAGGAATGAGATGCCCTCATTAAACACCGACTCATTTCCCGTGTGGATTATAAAAAAGAGCTTTGCTCCGTTCATCTTTCCCTCAATTATGACTAGTCTCAAAGTCCCTGCCGCTGGAAAACATGCTGCCACCCCCATTCTTCACCGTAGGGATGGTGCCAGGTTTCCTCCAAACGTGACGCTTGGCATTCAGGCCAGTGTTGAATGTTGGTTTCATCAGACCAGATAATCTTGTTTCTCATGGTCAGAGTCCTTTAGGTGCCTTTTGGCAAACTCCAAGCGAGCTGTCATGTGCCTTTTACTAAGGAGTGGCTTCCGCCTGATTGGAGTGCTGCAGAGATGGTTGTCCTTCTGGAAGGTTCTCCCATCTCCACAGAGGAACTCTGGAGCTCTGTCAGAGTGACCATATGGTTCTTGGTCACCTCCCTGACCAAGACCCTTCTCCTCCCTCAGTTTGGCCAGGCGGCCAGCTCTATGAAGAATCTTGGTGGTTCCAAACTTTTTCCATTTAAGAATGATGGAGGCCACTGTGTTCTTGGGGACTGTCAATGCTGTAGAAATGTTTTGGTACCCTTCCCCAAATCTGTGCCACGACACAATCCTGTCTCGGAGATCTACGTACAATTCCTTCGACCTCATGGCTTGGTTTTGCTCTGAAATGCAGTGCCAACTGTGGGACCGTATATAGACAGGTGTGACTTTCCAAATCATGTCCAATCAATTGAATTCACCTTCCAACAGGACAACAACCCTAAGCACAGTAAGACAACGCAGGATTGGCTTCAGGACAAGTCTCTGAATGTCCTTGAGTGCCCAGCCAGAGGCCAGATTTTAACCCGATCGAACATCTCTGGAGAGACCTGAAAATAGATGTGCAGCGACGCTCCCCATCCAACCTGACAGAGCTTGAGAGGATCTACAGAGAAGAATGGGAGACACTCCAAATACTGGCGTGCCAAGCTTGTAGTGTCATACCCAAGACTCGAGGCTGTAATCGCTGCCAAAAGTGCTTCAACAAAGTACTGAGTAAAAGGGTCTGAATACTTATGTAAATGTGATATCAGTTTCTGAAAAACAGTTTTTGCTTTGTCATTATGTGGTATTGTGTGTAGATTGATGGTGAAAAAAAACCAATTTAATCAATTTTAGAATAAAGCTGTAACGTAACAAAATTGGTAAAAGTCAAGGGGTCTGAATACTTTCTGAATGCACTGTATGTTGTTCTATAATATAATAATTGAGAACTAATAATCACCAAAACAAAAGCTAAACAGACAGGGGAATTGAAAATTAATAAAAACAATGAATTTAACAGTATTGATTTCGTTATTGAGTTTGACTAAAATAACACAGCATTAGCCATGGCAAAATGCATATAATTGCAGGAAGTTATCCTTAACTGCAAAAATATATCTCGGCTCGGAGGAGGATTTCTGAGAATTGCAGGAAATTGGCTTAAAAATGCTAAAATTGCAACAACAAAAAAACACCAAGATGGGGGCCTCTAAAATGTTCTGCTAAATGCAGCCAACCTTGCCCAATACCACGTGCTCTGCCACACCCACCACCACAGCCCCTTTTTGATCCAGAAAAAAATCCTGAGTTCTGTCAGTGGCATGTGTTTGTGATGCCAGAAATAGTTGAGAGCCATAGAACAAAATCAAATCAATCAATATGCAAATTCTAATGATGATAAATGGCCATTATGCACATAAGGAAAGTCTCACGTAGCCTTTTCAGAAAATGTAGGCCAATGATAAAGCCCCCAAACAATACAGTGTGACAGACAACACAATGCCTGATGATGATTAAGCCAATATGCCACACACTGATGCCGCTGAATAATTAGATGAACTTTACCAAGATTTGACAAAAACAATAAATAAATTCAGTCTTACCGATTTAGCCGGAGGTACTGCCAACTTCCATTCAGGGAGCTCAACCCGTGCTTGGTAAACACATAGTGGGGGGAGACATGCTGTTGATTGAACCTTTTCCCCTCTCACATGCTATAAGGGAGGAGTTTCCAGCTAAAAAAAACAACCACAGAGTGCGGTGTTCACAGACCTTGTGCTTTCTGGTATTTCTCAGGAGAAAAAAAAGAAAAACTGGATTGAGGCCCTGTCCACAAATAGTGTCCTGCTGTGGATTTCAGTGGAACTCAGCCAACTGGAAGCTTTGTAAACCCCTTAAAGGCCCCTTCTCCCGCTTATTCTTCTGGAAGCTCAACAAGTAGGCTAATCGTTGGCTAATACTCAAAACTGAGTTTTTCCTGTCTAATAAGTATGTATTAGGACATAATGATGAAGTCAACTTGTGGGGGGGCATGTGGGGGTAACATGTGTTGTGTCATCCACTGTATGTAAATCATTTTTACAAAAGGTCTACACTAGATATACTGTATATTAATCATGACACAGAATTGTGCACCTGGGAGCAGAATTTCACTGGAAAAAAAATCCACGTTTTAAGGCTCTGGCTTAAACAGCAAACATCACATGTTATGCAAACTAATTCCAAAGTTTATCAATTTAAAACTGTACAATAAAATAAAGAAATTATCTTTATTTACATATTTCTTGGAACATTACCATATGCTTACAAAATGTAAAACACAGATTGAAAAAATGTATATTTTAACATTCAATTTTCATTGACTAAAATAACTGTATGAATCTCACTTGCTGAACATCCTAAAAATAAAAGAGAATGATTTGAATATTTGTCCAAATTCTTAATCACCACATAGTGACCTTTGATATAACGGACACATTCTAACCTGAGCTGGGTTTGAAATACTTCAATAAGTCATTAGCCTGACTGCTTTTAGCTGGAGCCTTCTTCTCTCTGGCCAGGGGGCTTTTGCTCTGTTTTTTCAAAGAGGAAATCTTAAGGACAGGTATCTGTTGTCTCCACTCAGACAGTAGCTCTCTCTGAACCTCTGGTGGTAGTTCTGAGAACACCTTGGGGTCCACGTTTCCTGGGAAACCACAGTCAGCCGACTGCCTCTGTGACACAAGGCCTGTACAGGAGTTTCCCTCCTCCAAGAGGTCAGTGAGTGAATACTGCAGGGAGGAGACTGTGTGTTCTTGTTGGTTGTTGGTTGTCGGTGCATTGGGCTGTCTGTCAAAGCCCTTCCCAGTTTCTCTTAGGTCTATGCGAGTGCTGTGAAATGAGTCATTAAGTTTGCATGCAGCAGGCTGAGAGAGAGAGGCAGGCTGTTCTGAATGGTTGTGGTGAGATGAGTGGGCTCTGTCTGCTGGATCAGATATTGTGGGTCTGACGGACTGAGTGCTATGGCTGTGGAGGCCATGGGCGGTCTCTGGGTAGGCAGCTGATAACAATTCCTTCTGGATGTCCTCAGGCAGGAGTCTAAACACCTCAGGGTCAATGTTGGGGGGCAACGGAGGAACATCTGTCATCCCAGGGCTGTTGGTCCTTTTCTCATCTACTGTTCCACCTATGCAGCACTCACCCACCATAGGCCGCTGCTGGGAGGCCTCAGGGCTATGCATTGTTGACTGTGTGTAAGGCTTGATCTTAAGGTTGCTAGGTATGTCTGGTATCCAGTGTGATGCATCCTGACCAGTCAACTCCTCTGTCTTACCTTCAACATCAGATCCAACCTGTCCCCTGAAGTTACCAAGCACACTTTGAGACAGATCCTCCTAGAGGGGAAGGAGAGAGAAAGAGAAAGGATGCACATTTTCAGAATTCTAAAGATGACACATAAGGAGTACACATGGCAGGGTAAAGCCTGAGACAGAGATACTAGTTTACTTCTAATGGGTGACATCCACATGTCTTCTTACCTGGCACCGAGAGGAGGCCTGTGTTTTCTCAGGAGATCTGTGTGTGAAGAAGGAGGCGATGGATCCCTTGCTGACAGCAGCACACTTGGCCTGCAGGTTACTGAAGCACACATTGAGGAGGGTGAGGTGGAAGGCTGTGTTGGTGTCCACCATCTTGTGGAAGAGCTTCATGGCCATGGTGACCAGCTGGGCCAAGGCATCACAGTTGCCTGACAAATAACACAGCAGATTTAAGTGGTGTTAGCTGCTAAATGCACAGTAACTGATCTACCATTCAAGATCTGTGAAATCCATACTTAGAAATTAATGTACAGTTAAAATGTAGATACACAGTACAGTAGGTAAAAAACAATAGCTACTGCATATTTGATAAAGCCATTGGCAGTACATTGGCCGTTTCAATTCCTAATGACTTGCAGACAAAATATACTCCATAAGTGTGAGAATGATTTAACAGGTACCAGAGGTTATCTTTTGCCCAATGTGTTTGGGGATGGGACACTGCCTACTCTCCCGGCTGAACCACTTGTTGGTTGCAGAGTAACGCCTGATGGTCAGTCGAAGGGTCAAAGGCTGCCTGCCATCTTTATGCATCCTAAAACCAAGACAGCTTAGTTAAACTTAAGAGCAGAAGCACTATTTAGAGATTCAACCATTTCTGCACCTTGCAATTCAAACCTTATGATTACCTGTCTAAAATGCTACTCAACAGATCTTTAACCTTTTGCCAAACTTCATTGGTTGAGGACATTTTCTTGAAGGAGTCTTCATCGCTAAGAGACTTGGTATGTTATGAAGACAAGGAGAAAAAATACAGAAAGACATTATCAATATGTGCACTGTAACAGTATTAGCTGAAAAATGATTATTGTATTGATCAGTTTTCATCTCACACCTGTGGAGCACCAGTGGGGGTGACTGGAGTGTCATCGATGCCCAAAGCCAGGTTCTGGAGACGCTGAGCAGTGGAAACTCCAAACTCCCTCACCAGGTCAGCCAATGGAAAGAGCTGCAGGTCCTGCACACTAACCAATCCCAGGGCCTGAAGCCTCTTAGCAGTCTGGTGGCCTACTCCTGAAATGTGCCATAATGGGTAAAGGTAAAGCACTGAATAGCATGACAACAGCTACAGAGGTGATTACGGCTGGGGCTACATGGATCTACAACAGGTTGGATAATCTACCACTACACTCTACTTCATGTAGTGACTTGGATAACTTGCTGAGTGTCAAATTAGGAATAAAGCGTAAATCTATACCTGGTACTTTACGTAAACCATTTAGACTGCCCATAATGTCTTTCACACTCTCTGGCAAAAGTGTGGTTTGTTGATTTGGCTTGAAGGCGCCCGCCACCAGTTTGGCCAGCAGCTTACTGGTAGCAATGCCCGCACAGCCAGTGAGGCCCAGCTTGCTGTGGATCTCTGCTCTCAGTTCAGCTGCGATACGTGAGCCCACCGCTAGTCTAGGGTGTACCATGACTTTGGCATCTGAGGCTGAGTAGACAAAACAGAAAGATACACAATTCACAGTTAAATTTCCCATCATCTCAACCTGATTGCTAGTATGTAGACATGGAATTTCTTATAACTAAAGGCTAAGGTTAAGAATCCAAACCCACAGTGGCTCTAAATGTAGGAAACTGAAAGTGCAATGCAAATGTTTATACATTTAGCTTTACAGGTTGTTTCACAACCCATATCCTGGTTTCATAAGTCCCCAGTCTGAATGCTGCTAGACCTTATGCTACTCACTGTCAAGATTGTAAACGTGGCCTTCGTATGAATAGTGAGCAGACTCTGGGGTCTGTTCTATCCTCCTCTCCACCATCTCTGTGATGTCCATGAAGTTCTCATCAAACCCCAGCCGTTCTACTAATGGACAGAACGACATCAGCAACTCTAAATGGAGGAAAGCACAGAGACAGGTGAGAGTTTTTCCATAAGAAAAAACTGATAGTAAGGTAGAATTCATTAGAGCGTAACACTGTGGCTATAAAAATAATTTATCTGATGTTTGTGAGATCATCACTGTTCTAGCTGTTTGTGGTGGTTAACTCCTTTCAAGAGTTACTGAGTTGATTACCTGTGACTTTGTAAGATGTCTCTCTGTAGTGTGTCAGGTCCTCTCCCTTGACCAGCACGAGCTGAGGACACTTCTCTTTGGCATCCGTCACTAACATCAGCTTTGTCACACCAAGGTCCCTGGCCACGTAGTTACAGGTGACGATGATGTACTTTTGTTGAATACCTACAAGGAGTCCAGAGAGAAGTTGTTATACAACCAGTGCTTCCATTAACATGATGAAAAACAATACAGTAAAATGCTTAGACACAAAGAATAGGAGACGAAATAGAAATAGTATGTAAAATAAATCACCTAAAGGCACATTCCGCAATGCTGGGTTGCGGATCATTTCAACCTGGGCATAGAAACAGTCCAGGTCAAAATGCAGGATGACTCTCTGTACTGGTGGTACAGGTACCTTACTGCAATATTTGCCCCCATGGATCACTGAAAGAGATAAGTGCAGTTTCATAGTGAGAACAATTACAGGTGAAAGAGCTACTACACCAGTGGTTCCCAACCAGGGGTCCTCAGCCTATCCACAGGGGGTACTTGAGAAGACTCATGAGACCTACTGGTAAAATGCACGAGGGGGTACTTCAGGGGTACTCCTAGCCCTTGATCATGACTCCCAGTTCTATTACTTTACACAAGTCATTGGACGAATGCGTCTTCGGTACAGGGAAGTTTTGTTAAGAGCCCAGATGCTATGTCTGAGCATTAACACGCACTGCTTGCGGTCAGTTTTGGAAGCATAAGAACTAGAGGTCGACCGATTAATCGGAATGGCCGATTAATTGGGGCCGATTTCAAGTTTTCATAACAATCGGAAATCGGTATTTTTGGATGCCGATTTTTGGATGTTTTTTTTTTTACACCTTTATTTAACTAGGCAAGTCAGTTAAGAACACATTCTTATTTTCAATGACGGCCTAGGAGCGGTGGGTTAACTAACTTGTTCAGGGGCAGAACGACAGATTTTTACCTTGTCAGCTCAGGGATTCAATCTTGCAATCTTACGGTTAACTAGTCCAACGCTCTAACCACCTGCCTCATGAGGAGCCTGCCTGTTACGCGAATGCAGTAAGAAGCCAAGGTAAGTAGCTAGCTAGCATTAAACTTATCTTATAAAAAACAATCAATCAATCATAATCACTAGTTAACTACACATGGTTGATGATATTACTAGTTTATCTAGCGTGTCCTGCGTTGCATATAATCGATGCGGTGCGCTTTCGCGAAAAAGGACTGTCGTTGCTCCAACGTGTACCTTACCATAAACATCAATGCCTTTCTTAAAATCAATACACAGAAGTATATATTTTTTAAACCTGCATATTTAGCTAAAATAAATCCAGGTTAGCAGGCAATATTAACCAGGTGAAATTGTGTCACTTCTCTTGCGATCATTGCACGCAGAGTCAGGGTATATGCAACAGTTTGTGCCGCCTGGCTCATTGCGAACTAATTTGCCAGAATTTTACGTAATTTTGACATAACATTGAAGGTTGTCCAATGTAACAGCAATATTTAGATTTAGGGATGCCAACCGTTAGATAAAATACGGAACGGTTCCGTATTTCACTGAAAGAATAAACCTTTTGTTTTCAAAATTATAGATTATCTATTATAAAATTATAGTTTATCTATTTCTGTGTGTTATTATGTTATAATTAAGTCTATGATTTGATAGAGCAGTCTGACTGAGCGATGGTAGGCACCAGCAGACTCGTAAGCATTCATTCAAACAGCACTTTCGTGCATTTCGCCAGCAGCTCTTCGCAATGCTTCAAGCATTGCGCTGTTTATGACTTCAAGCCTATCAACTCCCGAGATTAGGCTGGTGTAACCGATGTGAAATGGCTAGCTAGTTAGCGGGGTGAGCGCTAATAGCGTTTCAAACGTCACTCACTCTGAGACTTGGAGTAGTTGTTCCCCATGCTCTGCATGGGTAACGCTGCTTAGAGCGTGGCTGTTGTCAATGTGTTCCTGGTTCGAGCCCAGGTAGCTATACTGCTACACTGGCAATACTAAAGTGCCTATAAGAACATCCAATAGTCCAAGGTATATGAAATACAAATCGTATAGAGAGAAATAGTCCTATAATTCCTATAATAACTACAACCTAAAACTTCTTACCTGGGAATATTGAAGAATCATGTTAAAAGGAACCACCAGCTTTCATACGTTCTCATGTTTTGAGCAAGGAACTTAAACGTTAGCTTTCTTACATGGCACATATTGCACTTTTACTTTCTTCTCCAAAACTTTGTTTTTGCATTATTTAAACCAAATTGAACACGTTTCATTATTTATTTGAGGCTAAATTGATTTTATTGATGTATTATATTAAGTTAAAATAAGTGTTCATTCAGTATTGTTGTAATTGTCATTATTACAAATAAATAAATAATAATCGTCCGATTATTCGGTATCGGCTTTTTTTGGTCTTCCAATAATCGGTATCGGCGTTGAAAAATCATAATCGGTCGACCTCTAATAAGAACCTCATCTTTCATATCAGGGAGAAAAAACAAAACGTTAAATTGATACACATCTTTAGAGGCACTGGCGGACTTACTATTTGGCAGAAGAGGCAATTGCCTCAGGCCTCACATCAAGGGGCCTCATGAGCTGAGCCTAAAAATATATATATAATAATAATACTCCACTCGAGACATAAAAAAATATTATTTAAAAAAACATTTTTTTATACCTACAGGGGTCCTAAAATCAAATAGCCAAAATATCCTTGCTATGACCATCTTAAAACAATTCCATATGTTAGCTTAGTAGTAGTCGTCTCGCTTTGCCACACCTCCTTTGGAGGTCTGGATAATTTTTTCTTGCAAAAACGTTTTGAATGGTTCGCTGGCTTCCAGCGGCAAGATTTTTGATAGGATTTTACGGTTCAAGAACCCTCTCCCCCCATGCCCATTGGTGCTACGTGTTATGTTCGCCACCGTTTTCAGACAGGGAAGGAGACATTTTGCAGAGAGTAGTTCTGTATGCTAGTTTGCAACATTGCAGAAAATGGAAGAAAGCCTGGAAGAAAAACATAATTCTGTTTTGTTCGAATTTTTTAAATGTATTTTTATTTCACCTTTATTTAGCCAGGTAGGCAAGTTGAGAACAAGTTCTCATTTACAACTGCGACCTGGCCAAGAATAAAGCAAAGCAGTTCGACACATACAACAACACAAGTTACACATGGAGTAAAACAAACATACAGTTATTAATACAGTTGAAGAAAATCTATATACAGTCTGTGCAAATGATGTAAGAAAAGGAAGGTAAGGCAATAAATAGGCCATGGTGGCGAAGTAATTACAATATACCAATTAGACACTAGAGTGATGTGCTCTATACATAAAATTGCATACATCAACATATTTTTATGGGGTTTTAAATCAGCGATTTCCTGGCCATCCTCACCAAAGAATGGTCAGGCACTGTTGCACCTACGACATTAATCTAGTGAACACTATTGGAGCTCCGCCCAAGCAAGGCATTTGATTGGTTTGATGTGTACCGAGACGTCACTGATTTACACCGGGTCTCCACCCCTATTTAGCCATTTTTCAACAACTTCCCAAAGGCTTGCCCGTATTAGGGAACACTGGTTCTCGACCAGGTAGTTTAGTAGAAACCCAGCCTCGGGCCCTTAGACTCTATGGGGATACAATACGCATTTCTTTAGTAAAAAGACAGGTGCTGCTGATATTACTGCCATCTTCATTGAGGCAGAGGACATGATTTTTAAAAATGTTATTTAACCTTTATTTAACTAGGCAAGTCAGTTAAGAACAACATATGTGTAGCCCATGTATCTGATGCTGTCTGGCCAAAAAGAGTATGACATATCATACTATTTTTTTTGCCAGACAGCGTCAGATACATTTAGTAAGACAGCGGGGCACTGTTTCCCTTGCTCGGATGCTTTCTCCGGTGAGATAGTTTCAACCACTCGCATGAGTGAAGGAAAGTTGGCGGGTGCACAGTGCACTTTTCGCATCCTGGAATTCTTTTGGATGAACGTACGAAGGTAACCTACTTTGTGAAGTGATTTGTTTGACAATCAGATAACCAGTTAGGATTTTTGTGTGTTCATGGCACATTTAAAGGTAATACATTTTTACTATAAGACCCATTTAAATAAAATAAAAATCAGGGGGGGGGGGGGGGGGGGGGGGGTCTGGGGGGGCTAAAACTAGCATCTGCCTGGGGCCCCGAAAACACTAAGTCCGCCACTGTTTATAGAGTTAATGTTCCCACGTGACCATATCTCCAACTTACAGTGTGTGTTTATGGAAGACAGAAGAAAGAGGGACCACCTGTGCCAATTCGCTATCTCGCAGGCTCTGAACACCTGTGTGTAATGGAAGGCCTCCAGAAACGTGTTGTCACTGAAAAATACTTTTGGCTGCAACTGGTAAAACAGTGACAGTAAGTGTGTAATTATTTTTTATGTGATATGAAAGTAAAGGGCTTTATGTTTCTAGAACCACTGGGTTAGGGTACTCTAGCCAGATCAACATTTAGTTGGTTGTACAGTAAGCAAAAAAGGTTGGGAACCACTGGACTAGGGTAGTCTGGGCAGAGCAAAATCCAGTTGGTGGTACAGTAGCTCTCAAACTCTAGGCGACATTCTGCCTTCTCCCTAAGGTTCTCAGCCATTAGCTTCACCCACGACCGCCTCGTGTGAATTACAATATTGACGCTGTGTTTTAACGTTTAGAAACGTAAATAATAATTTATTGCAATATGGCTTCCGAAACATATGGCCATTATCTTTCATCAGCGATAAAAAATGATTCGAAAAAATATATACACTTACTGTAGCAGTTTTGCACAGATCCATACAGCTATGAGTGGCTCCATACGAGGAAACTACTCTTCCGCTACACTTCTCGAGTTACACTTACACACAGGTGTTCAGAGCATGCTAGATAGTTAATTGCTAAATAGCCTCGTCTTCCGTCTGTTTTCCGTAAACAAGCGCTGTAACATGGATATGTTGCCGTGTGGGAGTGTAACGGATGTGAAATGGCTAGTTAGTTAGCGGGTACGCGCTAGTAGCATTTCAATCAGTTACTTCACTTGCTCTGAGACTTAAGTAGGGTTTCCCCTTGCTCTGGCTTTTGTGGAGCGATGGGTAACGACGCTTCGTGGGTGTCAGTTGCTGATGTGTGCAGAGGGTCCCTGGTTCGCGCCCGTGTCGGGGCGAGGGGACGGTTTAAAGTTATACTGTTACATTGGTGCCGTGACCCGGATCACTGGTTGCTGCGGAAAAAGGAGGAGGTTGAAAGGGGGGTGAGTGTAACGGATGTGAAATGGCTAGTTAGTTAGCGGGTGCGCGCTAGTAGCATTTCAATCAGTTACGTCACTTGCTCTGAGACTTAAGTAGGGTTTCCCCTTGCTCTGCAAAGGCCGCGGCTTTTGTGGAGCGATGGGTAACGACGCTTCATGGGTGTCAGTTGCTGATGTGTGCAGAGGGTCCCTGGTTCGCGCCCTTGTCGGGGCGAGGGGACGGTTTAAAGTTATACTGTTACAGGAACACTAACAAGGTGTGTATCAATTTAACCTGTTTTTAATTTGTTTTATTCTCGCTGATATGAAGTAAGGTCCGTTATGTTTCCAAAACCGTAGTGCAAGCGATGCATGTTAATGTTCAAATCGAGCATCAGGGCTCTTAACAAAACTTCCCCCTACAGAACACGCCTTCGCCCATTGACTCTTGTAAACGTTAATGTAGTAGAACAGAGTCATGACCAAGGAGTGGTACAGTAACCGCAAAAGGTAGGCAACCACTGTTTACACACGGAGTATAGCATTACACACGTATTTTTCACTACACTTAACATGCAATGTTGGCAAAGCAATTTGCTTCCGTCATTTGGTGTCACTTGTGTTTTCTTACCAACATGGGGGGGTTGAACAAAGTCCAAGCAAATGCTGTTCCAGTCAGTTTCATCCTCAATGTCCTCATCACCCACGTCCATTTCTAAACAACAAGAACATTCTGATGTACTCAAACATATGAATAAGTGTTGTTTCGATTTTTCATGCAACACACGAACGTCTCTTGGATGTCTTCTTCTGATTCTGGGTTCGTTGGCTTGAGCAGCAACAAGCGCATTTGCACCACCTACAGTTCTGAAGTACTTCCAGAGTAGCAGACAGGCACAGCCACTGGGTGGCACCAGCCACTAGGCATATTTGTATTTTAGGCCTGGGGAGAGCTTTATCAATTTCAGGTGGATTCCCTGTCAATTCATTTCAAATGTGCTAGCTTGACTCTTTACCAACGCGAACTTATTTCACATGATCATCATCATCATGAATTTAAATGATTGCGCATGGCAGTCCACTATAATTTTTTTGACAGAATGTCCCGCGCCACGACTGATGCTATAAAACTCACGTAACACTGACGTCATGACAGGTGCATAGTGTTGTGAGTGGACAATTGATAGAAAGCGTCCACGCGTGAATAAATATTATTAAATATAGCCGGAGTACAGAAATTATAATTAGTCGATGTTGTCTTCCATTGGGTTCTTCGCTGAAATAGACTGTCCATTTTTCAGACGTGACCACTGTAAGCGGCCCCACTGTCTGTACAAGCATGACAAAGACGAGCGAGGAATGTTTGACAACACCCTGTATGGCTCACCGGTAACAGCAGCAGGTCAGTCTGGTTTTATTGTAATTCATTTACATACAAATTCCCCTTAGAATTTTATCTTCAGCTTGCCTTTAGTTTTGCCATAGTTTTCCAAAAAGGTATACTCGTTAATTGCCATATTACATTCTCAAGTGGATATTGGCAGTAGCCCATCAATTTGAAACCGGATTACTTATTTTCAAGTCGGCCTATAACCTAATTGCAGTGCATCAACCTGCCCTGACCATGTTGTAAGGAATTATGGTGGCTGCATTTTTTTTTTTTCACTTTGGAACAATAGTATGGCATGTGTGTAGTAATTTGCATCGTTTGATCTTCTTAATGACATCAGTTTTCTATTTACTTTATCTTCATGAACAGGTGTTTGGAAAACTCATTCCACTTCCATCAATGGAGCCCCACAGGTCAATGAAGCCAAAGACCCTTGCCTTTTGGAGTTGGAGAGGATCAACAAAGAAATTGAGACTGTGAAGAATGAGGTTGAGAAGGAGCAAAGGAGATTATCTCGTTACCAAACTGTGCAGGTGGACAGTGAAAGAACAGGGTCCAAGAAAGTCTTGATTGCCAAATCTGAAACACCAGGTAAAGATCTGAATGGAAATAGCGTAAAGTCTAAACACAGGCAGTCAACTACAGTCTATTCTCCTGCCCGGAGGAAGTATGTGGTTGACAATTCCAAACCCAGGACTGATTTGGAATACGACCCCTTGTCCAACTTCTCAGCTTCTTTGCGATCTAGTGGTTGTTCTGAGTACAAACCAGGTAATGAGCAGAAAGTGAGAAGTGGGCAATGTGTGAAGAGGACGAGAGAGAATGTTTGTAAGGAGGACCAAACTAAGCCACCTTCTCAAGAGTTCACTGCCTCACCAGCTAGTAGTAACAAGTTAGTTGATGACTCTGAAGAAGAAGAAGGGGTCCTCATCATTGATATTCCACCTCTGGAGAGCGATATAAAGAAGTGTCGGGCTCAGAAGCCCTGTAAGATCACCACAAACCAATCACAGGAAATCAAAGAGGAAGTCCACACTGTTTTTGTTCCTACTGTGGCTCATGCTCCACTTAGTATTCCACTTCCTGTGTCCACTCCTGGTCCTGAAGTAGTCGAAGTCCTATCCCCACCTGCAGTGTCTGAGATTGTGAAAGATGATAACCTCAACACTTATGGCCTATCTAGTGTTTCCGCTAGTCGGGAAAATGAAGGTGAACCCAGTGCTGAGAGTGTATTTGATGACTTGTCCAAATGCTTGGAAAACCTGAGGAGTGAAAGTGAGAGGATAGTTTGTTACCAAGAGGCTGAAGCCACTGCGGAAAGCAATTGTGTCCCAGAATCTGTGTCTCTCAAAATGAGTCTATCATCCTTACAGACACGTCACCATAATGAGCCAGTTACGACTGATGTCAACTTACTGATGGCAGAACCTGGATTGCTTGAACGTGAGCTTGCCTACAACTGTGTTGAGAACAGTAACCATCTTCAACCCAATGAAGTCTCATATGGACATATATCTTCACTACCTCATAATGTTTTAGTCCCTCCCTCTGTCTCCTCCCCCCATAAACTCCCCATTGAGACCCAGAGAAGTGAGCAGCCAGTAGCACAGAGCTCTGCTCAGAGTTACTGGTCACCTGTACAAAGTGTATCATCAGTGCCATGTCTGCAGAAAATACCAGGCCAAGCGCCAGGGCTTGATTTTGCCCTGCCTAGTCCAGTTCCGGTAGCAAATTTTGTAGAGCAAGCGGCCAATACCGTGGGTTTCACCCAATGCCAGCTGTTATATGGGCCAACTACGTCAGGGACTAATGGAGTAGAACTACAATCTGCTCCTTTTGAGCAGCCTACTGTGGAAGCAATGAATGAACACATTGTTATTGATTCAAGTTCTGAGGAGCTCGAGTATTCAGAGTTATCTGATAGTGACACAATGGAGGAATGCTATCGTATCTTCATGGAGGAAGCCAACAAGGGTGATGAGGGATCGACAGACCAGGCTTGTACACCTGTAAGTGCATGCAAACACACACATTGGGTGGGATAGTTGTACAGTATAATGGAGATAGGAAAATGTTCTCATTGTGTGTTTTAGGTAGGAGCTGTGGATGTGGAGACACCAGGGTTAGCAGTGAAACCCAAACCGTTGCCAGGACCCAGGAAGAGGGTGGCCCATGTGTCCAGATATACTGAGGTACACTATTGAAGGCATATCAAGCATATGACTGACTTTATTAACTGTGATTATGAAACTTTTCTTATTGTAATTGACTGCCTTCCTGTCCTATAGCCACCGGTGGGCAAAAGCAAAGCCCAGGTGATCGTTCCTTTCCGAGGAGGAGCCCCCCAGTTGTCCAACCCCTCGAAGATCCATCAACTGCAGCAGAGGGCCTCCGTTTTGTCCGCTGCTCTGAAAGGAGGCCAGGCGTTCATCTCCTCCAACGCACAGAGAAAAATGGTGATGCTGCCTTCTCCTGCTCATCAGGCCAGTCATCAGGCCACCCACCATCCAGTTCAATACCTCATTCACCAGCCAACTCACCAAACTACTATGCAAAACTGTAAGAGTCCATAACTTTAATGTGTAAACTATACTTTTGTATGTGTGAGGAATGTACCAACCACTGCAATTTGAAGTTGTAAATGATAAAGTACAACAGGGTGATGTTGAGGTGAAAATGCACTCCTCCAGTCAGTTGGCATGTATATCCTATTGTACATATTTTGTCTGTTATGCATCAGAAGATTTAATCTATATTAAATGCATCTTATTTCCATCTGTACATGATGCTAAGTTATTGGTTATATATTTTCCCTGCTAGCCTGTGTGAACGTCATACCTGTGGGAACAGCCATCCAGGTGGGCAACAACCTGCACTTCATCCTCCCAGAGGGAAGCTACACTCTGCCCATCACTTCAGCTAATTCTCCAGTCACACCAGTCCATACCCCGGTCCATACTCCAGTTACCCCTGTTCCTGTACAACCTCAGCCTACTGCCTATATCCCTGCTAAGGTGAGTACCAACAAAATTTAGAGGTGGAATGAAATGGCTTTAGTGGTTTTCTTTGTATTGACACAGTCGCACATTACTGAGCAGATTATTTTCATTAGAGCTTGCATTCATGTTTTCTAAAAAACTGCATGGCAAGGTAATTTTTGTTTTGTTTCTCAAGTAAAAAATCCTTACTTTGTGTTTGTCCTCCCAGCCCATTCCTACCAAACGAAAAGCCAAGACGCGTCCTGAGGTCAGCGCCAAAGTCCCACATGACGTACGGCAGCGCTATGTAAACCTGTTTGTAGAGGAATTCCTCAAAACGTCCGTCACTGTACAAGATGCTTTTGAAAAGGTTTGTCCCAGAGCAGTCAACATTTATATTAGCCATGATTATATTAAATGGGAATTGTCATACATGTTGTTGCCATGACCTATTGTTTTATGTTGGAAGCTGTGACGGTGTGATTTATACTTTAGGCTCTTGCTGAGGAGAAGACTGTGTATGATCGCAGCATCAACAAACTCAAGTATCTGAGTGTTGCAGTGAATGCACTGAAGAGGCTGAAGAACCAGAGCACCGTCTCTGTCAAAGGTGGGAATCTACAGCAACTGAGTGAATGTATTCTAAATTGCTTTTTGATTACTCGCAATAGTATGATAATATATTGTTAAATATCTTGTGGTGGGACAACGATGCAAACAAAGGACATTTTGGGCTTCGCAACTCAAGTTGAATTGTTTCTTGTCTGTTCTTTTGCAGCTGGAAATGAAACTAATGTCCAGCTGTCCAAAGGAAATATTCCACTCAATGAAAAAGCACTTTGGGCAAATGGTATCATGCATTCCTCAACACACATTTTCATTAAAGGATAAGATTTTTTTCTAAGTTATGCTATGCGTCATATCAACATCTTGATTGCTTTTCTGACACTTCCATGACTCATTTAGCTTTCCTATTCATTTTCTGCTGAAGGAGATGTTGCATTGTATGACAGTTTGAAGGAGTACATTCTGTCAGAGGAGATATTGACGGAGAATAACTATCCTCTTCAGCACCCAGAGAAATCTGGCAGTGCCATACTGTACCGTGAAGACTATAAAAAGGCAATCACTGATTGTGAGTACCGTATGAAGCACTGCATTGTTCAGGTCTATATTGCTGAGTAATGACCAAATGTAAAAATGTACCTCTTGGAATGTGACATTTAGTCATAAGCATGTATTTTACATACTTGCTACAAGCAATACATCAATAGGCCAGGGTTATTCAAATCCAACCCTGGAGGTCCAGAGTACTGTTTCTCTGTTGCTGATAATTAATTGCACCCACCTGGTGTCCCAGTTCTGAATCAGTCCCTGATTAGAGGGGAACAATGAAAGAAAGCAGTGGAACTGGCTTCAACGGTTCATATTTAAATTTTAGGGCAATGGGCTGTGGTATGAGTAATTTCCCTAGGACTGGTCTACCTTGGGTATTGTAGTCAACATGGGCCTGTTCTTCATGTTCTTTTCATCATTCCAGAAGAGGGCATACTCCAGCTTTATAATGTCTTTGCTTTCAGGCCTCTGTTTAACTCCTGAATTGAAAACTTGTGTTTTTGTTTATTTTTCTGGGGGGAAAAAGCTTTGAAGAGGATTTGCTGTCGGTGTGGGGCCACTTACTCTGTGAACCAAGTGGGAAAGCACACTCGCAAGGAGGAGTGCAACTACCACTATGGGAAAGGAGTTGAGAAGAAGGGTGAGAGGACGTTATGGTATGTTCTAAATGTCTGAGTACAGATATTTAATAACTTGCTATTACTGTACAGTTCCAGGTGGAGTGGAAACCCGCTACAGCTGCTGTGAAGGTGTGGCTGGGTGCCCTGGATGCCAAGTCTTCAAGGTAAGAAGATGACTGGTGCATCACATTTATTTTCCTTAAGACCCTTCAAAGATGTCAGGAAACATTTTGTATTGCTCACATATATCTCCCCCCTCAGCTGCATGTCCATGATGCAGTTAGCCTGGATGGCTTTGTCAGTACCCTTCCTAGGCCTGCCTCTGACAAGGGATGCCCGGGTGTGTTCTCAGTCGACTGTGAAATGGTGAGATTCAACAGTCACGTTACGGAATTCATAGGCAACATTTTGCATGACATGCCAATTAAGGTTGGGTCAGTGTGTTTTGAATATCAATGTCCACACTGCCACACTAGTGATCTGGTAAAGTCTATTGTATGACTAATACATTTATTTTTCTTCAGTGCTATACCACTCAAGGTCTAGAGCTGGCCAGAGTGACTGTTGTTAACTCCAGTTTGCAGGTCATCTATGACACCTTTGTGAAACCTGATAATGACGTCATTGACTACAACACCAGGTAAGGCCACATAACACTCCATAATTAATATTGAATCTTGACAGACTGCTTTATTTAATCCAGTATTTTAGACAAGGATGGCATGGAAGTCATTATTGCTCTCTTTTCCTCAGGTTTTCAGGCATCAATGAAGCTGATGTGAAAGGAACAAGCTCGTCCATCCGAGATGTTCAGGAGACTCTACTGAGCTTTGTCAGTGCAGAGACTATACTGATCGGCTACGGCTTGGAATCTGACCTCTGTGCACTGAAGGTGAGTTGCGCTGCATTATTTAACTATTTCTTAGTGAATGGACACTGATATGGAAAGTCTATCAGTCACATATTTTTTTCGATACATCAGATAAAACATTACTACAATCTTCTTAGAGCATGCTTTTATAGTCCTGACTAGGCCTAATCTGTGTCTGGGAAACTGGCCCATAAAGTTTGTCACCTTGCCTGTCTCAGCTGCTCCATGGCACCGTGGTGGACACCTCTGTGTCGTTCCCCCACCGCCTGGGCCTGCCTCATAAGATGACCCTCCACAATCTGACAGCAGACTACCTCAGGAGGATCATCCAGGAGAGTGGTGGGTCAAACACAAACAAGTCTGGCAGTGGGGAGGATGTCCATCTACTGTGTGTCATTAAAGTTTTTTTTTTTTTTTTTTTACTGTCAAACTGATCATGGTGAAATCAGGGAGACATGTTGCATGAATGTTTTTAATGAAAAATATTTCACAATTCCAATTCTATCCATTCACTACATTTAAAAAAATGTTCTTAGAACACTAATAAAAAGGGACGTTGCAGGTGAGAAGGAAAATCTGAGCGAAAATATTTTGTGGTGTGTAGGAGGCTACAGTCCTAAAAAATGTATCCACTAATGTGAGAATCATTTCTGATCCAAGGCTTTCCGATACATGTTATATATATATATATATATATATATTACAGGCCAGGCCTACATTAGTCTTGCAGTAACAGTGTGTATGGCATTGTTCCTGTCTCTTCCAGTGGGTGGCCATGACTCAGCAGAAGATGCTGCTGCCTGTATGGAGCTTATGCTGTGGAAGGTCAAAGAAGATGGCAAAACTAAACGATGGTGATCTGAATAAATCTGCCATCGCCCACCTTCGTTATTCATGAAATCACAGATGTATGTTAAAATGTCACTTATTTGTATAAAGGTGAAGTGTTGTTGGCTCATTTCTTCAAATGGTCTGGGTAGGCTTGGAGAGGGACTAAAATTATATTTGTTATGTACATTTGAGTTTTTTGATGGAATTCATTTTTGTTTAATCTTTGTTCAATTATGTTATGCTTCTCAGTCTCTTATGCCAATGTAATTATGATTTGGGGATGCACTCATCACTGGGAAAGAATAATATATATTGAAAGTAAAAGCACAGTAAAGAACTCTGTTGTGGGATATTATTATGATCATGGTTGATGGGAACTGCAGCATTAGGGTTTCATAGCTATGTGTGACACCTGAGGAGATCTGAGTCAAGTCCAACATCCAATAAACTCAATGTGAGCAAGAAACAGGACCCCTCCCCAGTCTAGCTACAGTCCTCAACACTTTCAGATGTTATGTGATGATATATAAAACCACAGTGTCACTGAGGATAAACTATTTCAATAAATATTTATCACCACCATTCTTTTGAAGGAACAGGTTCAAATTATGTCATTTCCTCTACAACCAGGCAATGAACGCAAACATGAACTAAAATAAATGGAATGTACAATATGAGACAAAAAAAAAATCTAATTCCGTTTGGTGACTATCACTTCTCCCTGATGAGGAAGGAAGTCAAGTAACAGTATTGAAATAATATTGCCTGGTGCTGAACCCATAAAAAATGTAATGGACAGAATGGGCAAGGAACCTCTAACCCTGGCAATTTGACTGACAAACTCATGGGTACACTCTCAATCACTGCCTGGTATTGCTATGCAATCATTTCCATGGTAATATAGAATGTTCATTCAAATGGTGCTAACTGATGTGGCTCATGCAATGGAATGTATTTTTTGTGATGTCAGTTAAGTTGATTTAACAAATCACAACACATGTTGATGTTTTTACTTACTGCCTTTATTTCCTGCTCCTACGTGTACACTCAGAAAGGCTTCCAGTCTACCCATTATGCCATAATTGATGTGAATAGAGATGTCCAGTCTATTCATTGTATTTCTATGGCTGAAGCTGTCACTCTGCCTTGCTTTTAAACTTGGTTCCATAACAGCAACTCCTGATGCAGAAGAGGCCTGTTTTGATGAAGAGAAGGATTAGGAGCAGCAGGACAGCCAGAAGCAGAGCCAGCACATCCAGGCTGTGGTACTGGTACCAGGTGAGCTGGTGGGCCTGGACCCTCAGGATACTGTCCCCTCTGTTTCTCATGGTGAACTCCAGCCAGAACAATGCCTCATCCTTAAGACTCATCGGTCTGTCATGATGGATTCTGGACAGCCTCATGGCGTTCTCCTTATACCTGTTGATCAATTCTCAGATGACCTAGAATACGTAGAGCCTCCTATTTATTTAATATATTTAATAAAGATGTGTATTCATGTGATAGAAAACTAGTTGCTAATTTACTCTGTACTCTGTAGCAAAATAAATGTTTGTGAAAATAAGGACAACTTACGATGGGTTAATGATCACAACATTGAGTCCATCCACAAGGTCCCGGGTTTGCATGGAGTTGAAGTCCATGATGACAGCAGCTCCCTTGGCCTTCATATGGATCATATTGTCTGGCTGGTCAGCAAACATAGGAATACCCACCATGGGAACCCAATTGTAAATAGCCTCAGATTCCATTGGTTCCACCATGGGTGATGAAGGCTCTAGTTTTTGTGTGTCCTTATAGAACAGAAACAAGTATTCCTAAATGTAGATATTCCAAAGATAGTCTCAAATAATCATGTTCAACATCACACTGGTGAATAGATTGGTTTATGCACTATACCAAACAGGCATAATAATGAATTATTATCTTTGTTATAAAAAACCTATAGCTACCCAGCAGGTCGTTCTGTGGGATCCAGTTGTAAACTGGTGTTGGGAGCCAGAGTCTCAGGTTTTTCCCCACTGTGCCTCCACAGAATCTGGCCATGACAGGGACATATTTATATGTTATTATTTATATTTTATTATATTTTTTATTGAACTGTTTAAGTATGTTACACAGGCTGCACAAGACAGATGCAACACGTCTACTTGGTTTGCTATAAATAAGAAACAGTAATAGAACAAATATGCTTGACTGACTCTACAGTAGGTCTATAGGTTCTCTCTGACCTTCTGTGGTATCTGTCCCAGGGCTGAGGCGATCATATCTGCCTGCTCTGTGGTCATGTTCTTGATCATGGACCCCAGAGTGAACACAACAACGCTATGATCTCCAGAGCTCTGCACAAACTCCTCCAGGGCCTGATGGGACAGTAGTCCTCTCACTTCACCACAGAGCCATAAATAGAACTCTACTGTATATCTAGCTCTTTGTATTGCTCTGTTTCAAACATTTACATTTGAATCATTTAGCAGACGCTCTTATCCAGAGCGTAATGACATTGACATGACTATGACATGACATGGCTAAAACATGACCATAATGTACTATGTAGCCTTAGTTAGAATTACATTGTGTATGCAACAGACGCTGCGGAGAAGACAAACGGATATCTGTGAGGACAGATTGATGTTGATATACTTAATATGTTTTGTAGTGATACTGATTTAAAGTAAGTGTGTTTTTGCCATAGCCTACCTCTGGTAAGAGCTTGGCGGTCTTGCAGTGGATTCCTCCAACAAACTTGAAATTTGGGAGGAAAGGTCCCCCCGAAAGGTACTCAAAGGTACTCAAAGTCCCAGTATGTACGGATCAGCCAGAGATCGGCGTTTCCTATCATCGCACCAGCTGTTGTTGGCTACAAATCAGTAGAATGTAAGTAGTATTTGCATTAGAACCGACATTTAAATATAAATAAATACACTATGCTACGTTATTCTGTGGTTATCATCAAATGTGGCTACCTCATCCAATGATACTGTAACAGCTCACCCATAGCCTCACTGTAGTAGTCATCTATATCACGCCAAAGACTGTATATTGTCATGTCCTGCGATGCATAGAATAGGAAATTCATCAGTCTCAGCAAAGCTCATTTTGCCTGTTCATTTTACCATGGCACTAGGGACTAGGATGGTGGGCCGGAAGCTGCCCACAGAGCCTCTCACTGGTGTGGGCGATAGAGAAACATGTACACCAGAGGAAGTCCCAGCATCTCTGCCACCAGCTCACTACCAGGCCAAATGGGATCAGCTAATAGAAGTTCATACTTGGCCTCTCTCAGTCTCTCCATGACGCTCTCTGACTTTAACAGTCCATCCACAATCTGCATGTTTAGCTGAATTTGTCTTTGTATGAGTTCATAAAGTCTCCAGTGGATCTGCCAGTAGTACAGGTGGTCCATCTCGTACATGGAAAAGTGTATGAACTCCTCAAGGCAATCCTCCAAGGCCTCCACAGAGACTGAGCCATTGAAGGGTTGGTAGCTGAAGCGAGAGCGTTCCGTGGGGTCCATGTATAGAGAAGCACTGTTTACCAGCACTGTAACATTGTGTCCTCTGTCTATCAGAGTCTCCAATACAGGCTTGAGGTTGATCCAGTGACTGCCTTCAGTGTGCCAAACTAATATGTTTCCACAGTCTACGCGCCCTTTGATACATAACTGTATGATTATTTAAACCGCTATGCTCTCTGCCAGCCTCACGGTGAGTGTGTAGACAGTGTCTACAATCAATCCTTTTTAAACTAGTCATTTATGTCAAGCAATCATTAACTGAAGAACTTGAACTCTGAATCATAGTAGTACTCATCTTATCTCATGCCACCAGGTAGAAGAGCAAACCGGTGGACTTTGGGGGTGAAAGGTAAAAGCCTACATTGTAAATCTGAACAGAGTCAACAAACAGAGAAAGTCAACAAAGTAATACAAATATTAAAGTGGACAGAAGTCATCATTTGAAATGTTTGTGTTACTACTACGTGTGACAAACTGTTACAATTGGGAATAGATATTTCTAAACTAAGTAAACTTCCTCGCTAACTACAGTATAGTTTATTTTATAGGACCCTATCTCTGTTTAGCAAGTGAGATGTAGCAGCATAGTCGTCAGGTAAATTAGGTAGCTGGTTTAAGTGTGGGGCCACAGGGTTCTCCCAGGGTCAGGGTTGGGTGAATAGACAGTGTATACCAGCCTTTAGGAAGCTGTGGTATTGTGGAAGTTTTTCTCTGGGAAATAATGGTCCTCGGCTACTGTTGTTGTGAAGGATGTAGGTGTATACAGTACATGTGGTCAGTAGAGCTTTTAATGCGTAGTGTTTGATATATACATGTGAACAAGATTTATTGGAAGTTGTTATTCTCAAAATGGTTGCCTTTGCTGTCCTTTCTCTCTCTAACCATCCCTGGTACTTCCCTCCCAAGTCCCTCCCTCCCTCCCTCCGGCCTCTCTCTCTCTCTCTCTCTCAGCGCCTGGGTTTGGGTTACATTGTGTTGCTTTTTGAAGTCAACATTTGCATAATCTGATTAGAATGTGTGATTGTCAGTGACGGGCCCTATAGGAAAGTGCTCCAGAGGAGAGGGTGCTGTCCAGCCAAGAAAGGGCTCCCCATTCCGCCGATGAGCCTGCACCTGCATCCATCCCTCATTGGGCTGCCCTCTTCTCCCTGTCCTCGCTGGAGAAGACCAGAGCAATGGAGAGGAGGAAAAAGGGGGAGGAAAGGAGGTGATGGGGAAGGAGGAGGGGGAGGATGAAATATTTAAACATGCGGTGTGAATTGGTTTAAGGGGATAAAGAGCTCAGGGCCTATCGGTTGGCACCCAGCTCCAGAAATTATTTTTCATGGCGCCTCAACCAGGAGAGAGAGGGCTTGCCTGCACTGATCTGGTCCATTGTGATAACAGATTCAGACAGTGTGTTAGACGTAGATAAGGAAATGTGCTCTCAATAGACCATTACCACTGTACTTGGGAGAGAATAGTCAATCAGGCAAATATACTTGGATGAGGAGATGAGCAGAATACCGATTGATTTTCAGTAGCTAGTGAGTTTGACATTATCCTGCTGAAAAGTTGTCAGGGAAGCATCTACTGTGTTTGGATGTTTTCTGCCAAGAATGTACATAAATGGCTGTAAATGACACAATGATTCAATATGACTACACTGAAGGCCTATGTGTTGTGTTGAAAATGTTACATTTGTTTGGCCTTAAAAGAGTGCTATAGTTTGCTGAGCAACAACAAATTGATTTACTGCATCATGTGTGCATTTTCTCTACCATATACACTGAGTGTACAAAAGATTAGGAATGCCTTCCTAATATTGAGTTGCACCCCCTTTTTCCCTCAGAACACCCTCAGAACACTAGCCCATGTTGACTCCAATGCTTCCCACAGTTGTGTCAAGTTGGCTGGATGTCCTTTGCTCATATCGGTACCCTGACTTGAATGGAATTTGTGCCACAAATGCAAAAATTGAAGAATTTGTAAACAGTGCCAAGGAAACTAAACCAAAGCATGGATTGCTGTCATACATTGTCCAAAGACTGCTTACAGGGTAGGAAACCAATATGCAATGTTGTAATTTGGGGGAACTATCCTTTTAAGAGCAGTCACCTGTCCATTCCCACGGGCTGTATGCCTGTGTTCAGCAGCTGCACATTGCTCCGTTTACACACCATTAGCAGGTTTAATGGTGATGGAGAAAAGGCCTTACACCAACTCACTGTTTACCCTTCAGCTCAGTAGTTGCAGCCTGTTGGCACGGCAGGACATGGGCCAGATTTAAACAGTGACAATAGGTGATTAGTAGCCTGGTTAAATGTTAAACAATGGTGATCTCCGCATTCAGGCTGGTTTAACCAGGCTAGGTGATTAGGGCTCTAGATGTGTGACCTTGGGGTATGATCATCTTCTTAGTTGATGACATCAGGGCCAATGCAAGGGTGAAACGAGGAAACTGTTTTGTTTTTGTTTACATTTGTTCACCAATCGGTGGCACTTTAATTTACATTACTGTTTTCACTGATATTCTCTTTGTATTTAATAGGAAATTATGTGGAGGTAACAATGGGTACTTACTTTTATTTAACTAGGCAAGTCAGTTAAGAACAAATTCTTATTTACAATGACGGCCTACCAAAAGGCAAAAGGCCTCCTGTGGGGACGGGCCTGGGATTAAAAAAAATACATATATACAATATAAATATAGGACAAAACACACATCACAGCAAGAGAGACAACACAACCCTACATAAAGAGAGACCTAAGACAACAACATAGCAAGACAGCAACACATGACAACACAGCATGGTAGCAACACAACATGACAACAACATGGTAGCAACACAACATGGTAGCAGCACAAAACATGGTACAAACATTATTGGGCACGGTCAACAGCACAACTGTCAGTATGAGTGTCCATGATTGAGTCTTTGAATGAAGAGATTGAGATAAAACTGTCCAGTTTGAGTGTTTGTTGCAGCTCGTTCCAGTCGCTAGCTGCAGCGAACTGAAAAGAGGAGCGACCCAGGGATGTGTGTGCTTTGGGGATCTTTAACAGAATGTGACTGGCAGAACGGGTGTTGTATGTGGAGGATGAGGGCTGCAGTAGATATCTCAGATAGGGGGGAGTGAGGCCTAAGAGGGTTTTATAAATAACCATCAACCAGCGGGTCTTGAGATTACCAGTTTACAGGTATACAGAGATGACCAGTTTACAGGTATACAGAGATGACCAGTTTACAGGTATACAGAGATGACCAGTTTACAGGTATACAGAGATGACCAGTTTACAGGTATACAGAGATGACCAGTTTACAGAGGAGTATAGAGAGCAGTGATGTGTCCTATAAGGAGCATTGGTGGCAAATCTGATGACCGAATGGTAAAGAACATCTAGCCGCTCGAGAGCACCCTTACCTGCTGATCTATAAATGATGTCTCTGTAATCTAGCATGGGTAGGATGGTCATCTGAATCAGGGTTAGTTTGGCAGCTGGGGTGAAAGAGGAGCGATTTCATTAGAGGAAACCAAGTTTAGATTTAACTTAAGCCTGCAGCTTTGATATGTGCTGAGAGAAGGACAGCGCACCGTCAAGCCATACTCCCAAGTACTTGTATGAGGTGACTACCTTAAGCTCTAAACCCTCAGAGGTAGTAATAACACCTGTGGGAAGAGGGGCATTCTTCTTACCAAACCACATGACCTTTGTTTTGGAGGTGTTCAGAACAAGGTTAAGGGTAGAGAAAGCTTGTTGGACACGAAGAAAGCTTTGTTGTAGAGCATTTAACACAAAATCCGAGGAGGGGCCAGCTGAGTATAAGACTGTATCATCTGCATATAACTGGATGAGAGAGCTTCTGTTACGGATCCCCCCCGGTACTGATGCTCATTCTGTTCACCAGTTCCTGAGGTTTACGTCACCGGCTTTCTAGGCTTCACTGAACGGGATTCATTATCATCAACCTCGGACTGTCTTGTCTGCTTACACACACCTGGTTCCCATTTCCCCTGGTTAGTATGTTATATATGTGCCCTCTGTTCCCTCTGTCTTTTTCGGTTATTGTCGGTTATCCCATGTCCGTTGGTGGTGTGAGTATCTATGCGTTGGTGCAGCTGTTATGCTGCATGCTATATATATTGTGTAATACGGGTATTGTCCCGTATCGGTCAATGAGGTTTACCCTCGCTCTTTTGTTTGGGTATAGTCCAGTGTTTTTGTATACGGGTTTGTTTTGGGTGTATTCAAATCCCCTATTGTGTATTCCTGCGCCTGTCTCCAAAATCCTTTATACCAGCGTGACAGCTTCCTACTGCCTGAGCTATGTTATTGATGTAAATTGAGAAGAGCGTGGGGCCTAGGATCGAACCTTGCTGGTACTTATTGGTACTGGTACTTACTGGTACTTGACAAAATAGATCTGTTAATTTGTGTATTTAACAGATGGCATTTTTTTCTCAAAACAAAATGTTTATTGTGTTGTAAGGTTATGCATTTCTCTAAATCTAATTTCACAGTTCTTACATAATAATCCATGATTAGAGCCTAGAGGGAAATTCAGTAATTCAAGTTGAATCTAATATGTGCGTATCCATACCTAGGGCAAATATCCAAATAATGACTTATTCCAATTCAAAAGTTATTGGACACAGAAATGGCCAAGTCTGTGTAAACTACGCTGGCATCTGACTTCATTGACATTTTGTTGCAGAAAGGGGATAAAAACCCTCCATTCAAGAGCCCATAGGAGCCCCTCAGGACTAGCAGCGCTGCATCTGCCTGTTGGGTCAGTGATCAGGGGTTGACTGCATGTTGACCTGTGTGATTGCAGGGCACAAGTTAAGTTGTCCTTTTTCCCTTCCCCTCTCTCTGCCCTCGGACACTAGATAAGGGTTCAGAGTTCAGGGGTTGTCTCTGTGTCCACACAGTGGTCAGAGGGTTTGTAGAGGACAACCAGAGGCGCGGCCATCACTGACCCCATTGAGAGGAAACAAGGGTATTACTAGGCTAGAGGGTCCAGAATGGACCAGTACAAACGCACAGGGAGCAGCTGTACTGTTGACTTCCTGGCTCGGCACTTTGAGGTGTTTGTTAAATTAGTACAAATGGTTGCATGGTGTCAATGGAATACCAGGGTTATTTACAATAAGAGGATGGTACTTAATGTGTACTTACTTTTGATAAATTCAAACAAAGTTTATATTTTTTTTATTAACAAATCATTATTAAATAAATAGTTATAATAAATAACATATTCACAACTTAATATTAACCAACATAATTTACAAAAAAAAAAAACACAATAGCCTTGACAAATGATGGTTAAATAATAATCTTTGGTTACATGACATGCTTATTGTACAAAAAGAGCAAGATGAATAAATACTTGAATGGACAGACAACAAAAACTATTCCTGTTATCTGTTCACACAATACAGTCCTACAATTGGAACATATTTCAAAGAGGATTGTCAGTTGTGTTATCATGCAGCTCAATCCTGTCGTCCCAATAAATAGTAAATTAATGTGTATAACAGCAATGTGTCAATCAGGGAATGTGGTCATATTGCAGGATTTTGATAATAAATATTGATTTGCAAATAAGCAAGGTCATAATCAGTCTCATCATAAAATCGTCATTTGAACAAAAGAAAGTGTCCTTTGCTGTCACGTTCCTGACCTGTTTTCCTTGTTTTTGTATGTGTTTAGTTGGTCAGGGTGTGAGTTGGGGTAGGCATTCTATGTTATGTGTTTCTATGTTGGGTTACATGTGTTGCCTGATATGGTTCTCAATTAGAGGCAGGTGTTTGACGTTTCCTCTGATTGAGAACCATATTAAGGTAGGCTGTTCTCACTGTTTGTTTGTGGGTGATTGTTGCTGTGTCTGTGTTTGTTGCACCACACGGTACTGTCTCGTCTCGTTCGTGCGTTCATTGTTTTTTATGTTCACAAGTTCAGGTCTGTTTAACGTCGTTTGTTGTTTTGTAGTTTATTCAAGTGTTCTTCGTGTTTCGTCTTCATTTAATAAATCATTATGTCTACATACCTCGCTGCGTGTTGGTCCGATCCATGCTCCTCCTCGTCCGAGGAGGAGGAATTAGACAGCCGTTACATTTGCATTTTGTAATTAGATTGCAGTCCTGGTGAATTGGACAAGACTTTATCTTTTCTGAAATGTCTTTCCCAAATAAATTCCCTTAAATGATCCTTTATGGCCTTAATGCATCCTTATTTCTTTTTATGTTTGATGTGGACATCTTTCCCCACCGACAAAATGAAAATACATGTCTGACATGAAGGGGGGAAGATTACAGATTACATTTCACATGGCTCCCATCCTCCCCTGTCATAATGTCAACATCAAGAGTGTAGCTAAATAAATCCATCTCAATCTATTTAATTCAGCAGGCAGGGCATCATCCACAAATATCTTCTGCTTGCCATCACAACCAACACTGTACTCCTCAAGTGTCAAAGAACCAAAATGGAGTCTATGAATGGGGGCCTTGTGACAGACAGTTTCACCCAGGGAGTTGTAGATGATCACCCATCAGAGGAAACTGCAGCAGGCACACTACCAGGCATCGGTGCTGTCACAGCTTGATCCAGGGGAGAGGGCGTCAGTGTCGCTGGCCAGGCCCCAGGTCAGTGAGGAGGAGTGGAGACGTTCCACGTTGCCCCTGAGGAACGTGAGCAGGGCTGTGGGGGAGTGCGAGGCAGGCTGGCCACTCTGGCTCTCCAGCAGCTGCACCAGGAAGTTGATGTAGCGCATGGCCAGCCGCAGGATCTCGTTCTTGCTCAGCTTCTTCTCTGGCGGGTGAGTGGGGATGAGCTTGCGGAGCTCAGCGAAGGCAGTGTTGACGTTGTGCTGCCGCCAGCGCTCCCGTGTGTTGGTGAACACCTTTCTGGTCATGGTGCTGCTCTCCTGGAGGGAGGAGAAGAGGAGAGCGTTTTAGAGAGAAATGTACACACAATTCAAACTCCTATGGGGCTGTTCTACTAGAAAGCAGGTGTTGTTCAGTAGGGGGCCATTTCTGGCGCAGACCCTAGACAGAAACACTATATGGTGGTATCACATAAAATGTGGCACCAGAGAATCTAAATCTCAATGATAACTGAAATAGGACACATTAACACTGTAATGGAAAGTAATAGATGTAAAATATAGTTTAAGTATGACAAATAGAATGCATTTGACATTGGAATTCAGTTTCATCTTTAGAAAATGAAAAATACCATAATGAAAATAGATGTTTGTGGAAAATGTCTGACCTTCAGTCAATGCATAGAGGATGCTTGTGCTATTGTGTTACGGCATTATTAGCGTACATACAAATAATTTCACTTTGGCTGTATTGAAGAACTATCTATTTCTAATATGGTGCACTCATGAATACAAACTGATAATCATTTATTTTATCTTAACAATAATAAGGTTTCTTAACATTTCATGAGAATTGTAATTCCACCAATTCCTCCAACAATTCCACAACATGAAATTCAACAGAGGAAAAACAAAACGAATCTACTTATTGTCCGTGATCTCACCTGTTAAGTGCTTTAGCGTGCAGACAGAGGTATCAGGTAGTAGAAGTGTGTACTCCTACTGCAGTAACCAAGTCCTGTGTATAGTCCGTCCAGTCAGTCCAGCCTTCTCATACTCTCTGATGACTGTGTGTGAGAGGGAGGGATGGAGAGAGGGGAAAGGCTAGCGCACGCTTCTCACATTTAATAGTAGAGTGAGCCCCTATTGTGTGACGTGTGCTGTCGTTGAGCCTCTCCTTCAGTCTGCTGTATTGTGTGAGGTGTTCAACTCAAGAGAGATGTTTCCAGACACAGACCGCTGTGTTGGGTGTTTTATTCTGTCTGTAAACAAATAGATGACCAATGGGTTAGACAAATGAGGTTAGGGGTAAACATACAAATACTGACGTAATATCATACAATAATGTTTAACAATTTGAAAGTGTTTTTGGAAACTTTGCTTTCATATCATCCACAACTTTTTGTTGAGTCATTTCTAGGGTTGCAAAGCTACCGGTAATTTACCAAAGCTACAGGAATTTTCAGTAATTTTGGTAATCAACAGAAAATCTATGGCAATCAATCATAACTTTGGTAATTTGTACTTGAATTACTTTTTTTAACGATATCGATATATAGTATTAATCTTTTATATTTGTATTGTATATGAGTTTCTATTAGATAGACCATATGGTTCAAGAGAAAATAGCCTAATTAATGAAAAAGCATCAAATCAACAATGCCATTTTTTTAAATATAAACTCCTCCAACGATTGACATTTTTCACAACTGCCACCAGTCCTACGCCAAAACATTGACAACAAAAACATATTGATATAGTAAAATAAATAAAACGGTGTAAAAAAAAATGGAAAGCATATTTCATGCTGAAAACTTTCTGGTAGTTAACTGGTAAACTCTGAAAATTTCCAGTAATATAACCTCACTTTGCAACCCTAGTCATTTCATTAAATTATGAATCATGTTTAACACGTAACGTGACTATTAAAGGTTACATTTATGCTTACAAATAATTTCCTATTGAGATGAAACTGAGATGTCTCCCTGCCTGATCCTACCCTTACAATTCTGGACACTTGTTACCTTTTATGGTTAAACATCAACCATGGGTAGCTGGTTCAGTAAAACTTTGATATCGCCAGTCCTGCTGCCATTTAATTCACCTTGATTGGGCCAGAAATACCATATCCAGATTGACAGTTTAACAATGTGGGTTTTGTTATGACTATGGTAATCTTGTTGATCCATTCCAGGGACCACACATAAATTACAAAGTGGAGCATGGGGAACGAGCCAGGCGGGTGCAAGTAGAATCCTTCCCTGGGTCACAAGCATGAGCGCATGCCAAACCATCTCTCTAAAAGCATTCTTCCTCGCCACTCCTCTTCTATATCCTCTCTCTCTGCCTCCCACTTTCAACCTCAGTTTCAGATGTTTTTTTATTTAACGACGTCTAGTTTAACCAATTGCTACTGTTCTTTTTACATCCTTCAAGTGTTGTTTCAAAGACGCAGCTTTCCATAAAAGTATCTCTGTGTGGAGTAGAAATGTACATAATCCGACTAGGGCCTGGGATTAGCTCTGGGGCCTGGAGAACAGGCCCAATGGGGCCGGCCCTGAATTGCTGCCATTCATGGGCCTTGCTGCACTTCCAAGGGGCTGCACCTGCAGTGGTGGGTCCCCACTCCCCTGCTCTCTGCACTCTACTTGGCCTCAGGTCTGCAGACACACTCACAGCAGGCAGCAGGCCCCTTCAGCCAGCCAGCCTGTCCCTCCCATCCCCTTCTCATACACACACCAGGGTCGCATTCAGCAGGGCCAAATCGTCTTGAACTTTGTTTTTCCTGTCACGGAGGGTAGTGTGTGGGGGTATAGAGCCGAGCAGCTTGACAACCCTGAGGAAAACAACAACATAAAGCCCCTATGGAGAAGTGAGGAAAAATACATTAGTCAGTACAGCAAATGAAGTAAGAGAGCCATACTGTAGTGCTGTCAACATAATAAAAACATCAGTGTAGCTAAAGAAACAACTATGCAGAGACTACAGTTACAAAGGTACATTTTAACATCTCTTTTCAACTGATGTCCCCATCGAGAGCCTGTCCAATCAAAGTATTGTATCTAGAAGAACAGAGTGATATAAAAAATAACAGTAGTAGCCTGACCTTTGAAGCAGTGGTAAGGAAATAATTCTGCTCTAAAGGTTAGGTTTGAACAGCCTGTTAATTTTCACAATATGTCTGCTATTCACTCCAGGGCTAAAGTATGGCAGGCAGGACCAATTACTGGACCATTACACAGATGTTGATTTAGCCTCCACGTGTTGGACTTTTTTAACAATTTTCTCACTCAGCTTTTGTTTCGCCTGCCATTACAAACACCCCCTTTTGGCTCTTTTGTTAGCCTTGTTGTTAAGGCAATGTGGCCGGAGACATATAACCGAAACTAAAGGTTAGCTAGGTGGTTATTTATGGTGTGTGTGTGTCAGTGTGTTAGCTTATGGACATAGGAGGTTTGCTGCTGGCAGGAATCTATGCCCTGGGGGGCTCCTTGTCTGAGGCTAATTCCTGCGGGAGAAGGCTTCAGACTTCTGGCTCGTGAAGATAAGCACTCTCTCCACACTCTGAGAGACTGTGATAAGGGGATTGCTGCGCTAAATGAAAAACGACCTTTTGAGCTCTGAAATGGAGGGAGACTATTCGTTTTAGCTGGAAAAATAAAACCTCCATAAAAAAATTGCATTTTGATTATGAAATATTGAGAGTGTTCTATGTAAAATGTTGTATTCGTTAATAATAATGTATCTGGGTTTTTCCATCTACACTTGCTCGTAAACAGACACATTTTAGACTGTAAAATTATTTATGTATCAAGTCGGAATGACAAGGACTAAATTGCAGGTCAATTACAGAGTAAAAGGTATACTTCTTTTCATTGCAGGGACAATCCATATCAACCTGAATTCCCAGCAAAAACAAAAACAAAGCATGTTTTGCTTTACCATTGGTGACTTCACTCACATCTTCCAAATGTTTAAGATATCAAAACCAAATGTTATTTTTTAAGTCTAAATATTTATTCGTATGTAATATTTATTTTGGCATTCTCCCTCTAACCCTGCGATTTCTTTCAGCACCCATTCAACATTGGAATGCAGTGTCGGTCAGACTACATAATAGAGCCTTTTTACAAGTTGTAACTGAGGTATTTGGGACCACTTTAGTCTTAGTGAAATGTCCCTCATTGTTGGTAAACACAGTGGCCATGATTGTGAATGGAGCTTTTACTGCAGTCCTGATGTCCAGTCCACCTGCTGTTTCTCACACAGCACAGAAACACTAACCATGGAGAAACTGGACTGCTACATAAAGGTCACATGATGATAGCATTAGACTAGACCAGGGGCTGTTAAACATACCGCCAGGGTCCAATAGGGCCAGCGTGAGGTTTGAGTTAAAAAAATATAGAGAAATATATTTAAAACTCAATATACTTAAAATGACTAACACCAAATCGAAACTGTGTATAAATGACAATGGAACTACATTAATACAGTTTCTATACCTAGCTTCATCAGCATTGCGGCCCGCAGGGGTTTTTATTTGTCCCCCCCAAGTTTTCTGATCAAATAAAATAAAAAAAATACATAAAAAATGTTAATTGTTGTATATAAGATCCCATAAACACCAGGAAATCAGATCCAATTGGAGATCTGTTCCCAAGTTTTCCCACACATAAATATTATATCTGTTTGGGATTCTTGCGGTCAATTTGCAGTCTACAAATGATTTGAAATGATGTTCCGCCCCCCGACCATCCACTCAAGAAAATAAATTGTCCCGCGGCTGAATAGTTGATGATCCCTGTTCTAGACTGTGTCCGACTCTCTAATGATCACCGAAATGAAAGTTAGACAGTCAGCGAGGATCGTCATTTCAAAAAATTACATTTACATTTTTTTTGATAGGCGGGAATTATAACACATTTTAAGTGTGGCCCTCTGGACCTCGTTGAAGACCGAATGTGGCCCCCGGGGCAAAATGAGTTTGACACCCCTGGACTAGTCGGAAGAAGATATGCATTAAGTGAACATTTGAATTAATGGAAAGTACTGTCATTCATTCATTTGAGTTCATAAATATTAATCCTGTCTTGTTCATATTGCTGATAAAATTCCTAACACATTCTGGCAAAAGCTACAAAAGATGGACAACATTTCAGATTGGCTTTAATTTAAAAAGTATTTGTCCTAGCATAACATACAATTATTTATCTTTAGCATTATGTTTTATATGAAGTCAAAATATAACAAAACCGTCTATTTAATCTTATCCTTCTTAGAAAAAGATGAACACAATAATTATTAAAAAAAGCCTTAACACACATAAATTGACAGATATTTTCCCAACAACAGTTGAACATTTAATAGTGTCTTTCGAACACTCAAGAACCTATAGCATACTACATGTATTTCTTACATACCTAATATCTGTAGTTGTAGACAGGGCAAGGGACTGACAGGATACTGTTCACTTTTCAGGCAAATCTTAATATCTCAGTACTTCACAGATATGAGACATTTTAGAAAAAAGGTTAGTCTTATCTGTCCATCCCTTCAGCCTAACACCTTCTCATAACAGAGCTTTCCCCTCTTCAATGGCGTTAAAACTGAAAAGAATACATGAAAATAGAACAATATAATCTCGTAATTGCTCACATTTACCTCAATAATGATATAATTTCCACACTAGAGGCTCTACTGGAACTTTCCCAAACCACTAAAGGAGATCTCTAAAAATATATTTAAATGCAAACTTGCTTTATCAGCAGTCTAACATGTTACTCTCATTGTTCATCTTTGGGCCCTCTGCTCTCCTCTTCCTCTCTATCCCTGTCCTATAACTGGTCCCATAGTCAGGTGTCTCACTCATGTCACCCCTCCCCTGGGTTGTGCTGTAGGGGCTGTTACTGCTACTGCCCCCCCATGGCAGAGCTCCTCTAGGCGAGGCCAGGCTGCCATCAGGGTACTGCTGCTGTTTACTGTAGCCTACTGTAGAGAACGAGTACATCTGGTTGTCAGAGTACGCTGGTCTCTGTGTGTTGGTGCTGTAGCTGAATGATGACGAGGGGTCTGTCTGAACAGGGTTCTCTGGCGCGTAGTCTCTGGGGGAGCCACGGGGCTCCTGGTGTAGAGATGCTCTGGATGTCCACTCCTCTCCTCGTCCTCCTCTATTCCAGCCTACAAATATCACCTCATCTGCCTCCCATGGGTTGTGGCTCCAGGTGTGCTGGAAAGGGGCCTGACTCAAGTCCACCTGGAAGTCTGCACTGTCCTCCTTGGTAATGAGAGAGCTCTCTTCATATAACCTCCTATCTAAACTCTCAGCACTGGGGGAGCCAGCGAGGCAGCTGTTGGGGATAGGCTTGAATGGTTCTCGTCGCAGTGTGTGTGGGTGTTGGTTGTCTCTGCTGGTGGCACAAGGGTCAGTGGACCTACTGTGGTCTTTCTGATGAGTGAACTCAGTGTGAGACTCTGGAGAGGAGGCTGCTGCAGTCAGCTTGTACAGAGACGGGGTGTCACTGAAGAGCTGGAATAAAAACAAGATATTGTATTACTGCAAGTATTATCAATATAGCACCACCAGAGTTTGACTGATAAACAAAGTTGGCAAAGTTCGTAATGAAGAGGATGCAGCTGCTCCAGTGTATATGGAAACACAACACAATATACAATCCCATATTGTCTTCCCAGTGAAGGCAAGGTGTATGACAAGACCAGGACACTAAATTGAGAGGAGGTGACTGGCCAGGTCACCTTGATGACTTTGTGAGGAACCTCAGAGACCAGCTCCTGCAGCTGGGAGAGGGAGGCTCCCAGGAGCCAGTGGCGAGAGGGGCACCTCCTCAACATCAGCTGAGCCGCTAGAGGGTTCATACAGTGGAACTCTAGCAGACACCTCTCCTCCTGGGGGGAAGACAGGGGGAGAGCAGGGGATGACCTAACAAACAAACATGTACACACATGCATGCACACACACACACACACACACACACACACACACACACACACACACACACACACACACACACACACACACACACACACACACACACACACACACACACACACACACACACATATACAAATAAACATTTGCAAATACACATGCAAACACACACGCACATACACACGCACAAACCATCCACTGGGACAACTCATTCTCTCTGTGTAACCTGCATCCTTCCATCAGTAATAAATGTAATGATGACACTGCTACTATTACACAATAGATCATGAAATTAAAGGGAACGTTCACCCATTTTGAATGTTATATTGTTTTTGTTCATCTCTGAGTGATGTTCTATCGATTCCCTGGGTAATTTCATGTTTATCTGAGTTATTGGCATTCAAGCAGGCAGAAATCCGGCTGGTATTACGTAGCTCTGTGATAAAGTCACTCACTACACTGAAAGTTAATAGGAATATGACTTTTAGATTGCGAAAACATCTATCATACATGTCAGTTTTCAAATCTGGCCGATGTCATAACTCGGGAGGATGTCTTCTCTCGACTGAGAGCCAGGTCTCAACCTTTAAGTCTTTACTGAAGACTTATCTCTTCAGTAGGTCATATGATTGAGTGTAGTCTGGCCCAGGAGTGTGAAGTTGAACGGAAAGGCTCTGGAGCAACGAACCGCCCTTGCTGTCTCTGCCTGGCCAGTTCCCCTCTCTCCACTGGGATTCTCTGCCTTTAACTCTATTACAGGGGCTGAGTCACTGGTTTACTGGTGCTCTTCCATGCCGTCCATAGGAGGGGTGCGTCACTTGAGTGGGTTGAGTCACTGACGTGATCTTCCTGTCTGGGTTGGCGCCACCCCCTTGGGTTGTGCCGTGGCGGAGATCTTTGTGGGCTATACTTGGCCTTGTCTCAGGATGTTAAGTTGATGGTTGAAGTTATCCCTCTAATGGTGTGGGGGCTGTGCTTTGGCAAAGTGGGTGGGGTTATATCCTGCCTGTTTGGCCCTGTCCGGGGGTATCGTCGGACGGGGCCACAGTGTCTCCCGACCCCTCCTGTCTCAGCCTCCAGTATTTATGCTGCAGTAGTTTGTGTCGGGGGGCTAGGGTCAGTCTGTTATATCTGGAGTATTTGTCCTGTCTTTTCCGGTGTTCTGTGTGAATTTAAGTATGCTCTCTAATTCTCTCTCTCTTTCTCACTTTTTCTCTCTTTCTTTCTCTCTTTCTCTCTTCCTCTCTTTCTTTCTTTCTCTCTCTCGGAGGAACTGAGCCCTAGGACCATGCCTCAGGACTATCTGACCTGATGACTCCTTGCTGTCCCCAGTCCACCTGACCGTGCTGCTGCTCCAGTTTCAACTGTTCTGCCTGCGGCTATGGAACCCTGACCTGTTCACCGGACGTGCTACCTGTCCCAGACCTGCTGTTTTCAACTTTCTAGAGACAGCAGGAGCGGTAGAGATACTCTGAATGATGAACATTTGAACATCTTGGCCATGTTCTGTTATAATCTCCACCCGGCACAGCCAGAAGAGGACTGGCCACCCCTCATAGCCTGGTTCCTCTCTAGGTTTCTTCCTAGGTTCTGGCCTTTCTAGGGAGTTTTTCCTAGCCACCGTGCATCTACACCTGCATTGCTTGCTGTTTGGGGTTTTAGGCTAGGTTTCTGTACAGCACTTTGTGACATCAGCTGATGTAATAAGGGCTTTATAAATAAAATTGATTGATTGATTGATTGACTATGAGGAACTACCAAAATGATGACTGACTAGGAGGACCTACCTAAATAATTGACTAGGAGGACCTACCTGAATGATGATTGACCAGGAGGACCTACCTGAATGATGACAGCAGTGTTCTCGTCTACTGTAATCACAGCGTTGTGGTAAGTCCCTCCAAGCATCCGTAAGGACTGAGAGTGGCTTCTCTCCAGTACAGTCATATTATACAGTTACAGTAAAAAGTTTGGACATAGCATTTTTGTATGTTCTCTATAGTTATGTACTTGAAAATGTATCAATTGACCATTTCGGCACATTTGGTCAAACTCCTGGCAGACTTCATACAAAATATTGTGTAGTGATGTAATTCTTCACTGGATCAGTCTGAAATGCTAACTGGCGAGGAGGACCTACCTGAATGATGACTTACTAGGAGGAACTACCAAAAGGAGGACCTAGGAGGAACTAGGCAACAGGCTTTATCTAATCCAGGCCTTGGTTCTGTGGTGGGTGGCTGTGGTGCATGCTGCTTCAACTGTGACACTGAAAAAACACAGGTACCCATCACTCACAGACTTATTAAATATGTGAAATGCTTTCAGGGCCTAAAATCATTTCGCAAACCCCTGTTGTGGTGAAAACTGGTTGCCACAGTACTCTGTCTGGGTGCTTGTATAGTTCTGAGGCGACACAGAGACGGAGGGTCTCTGTTGGGACCGTAACATCATGAAAGTGGACAGAGGGTCTAAGTCCTTCTGAGATTTAGCCACTGTGAGACTCCTGTGACTGTCTCTCACACCGGGCCTGGGGATTGGGTGTTTGGATTCGTTAGCTCTCTGGTCAGGTAAGCCCTCCTTCTTCTGAGGTTGAACTGCATGGTTCAATTTCTTCAGGTAAGTAGTGGTGGTAGCCTGTGCTGCTGTGATAGCCATACTAAGTAGTGGTGGTAGCATGTGCTGCTGTGATGGCCATACTTCCAGCCTTCTCTGTGATGGCCCTACTATATTGGGAAGAAGTAGAGGGGGCCATATCCCAGAGGCACCAGCTTGTGCTGAAAAGACAGTATTCCCAGATTTCTCTTTCTCATGGGAAGTGGCAACAGCCTGTGCTGAAACAACTGTATTTCCAGCTCTATCTCTCTTCTGATGAGATGGCACAGCCATGGGTTTTTTATTCTTCAGGATGGCCTTGACTTTGATCTCACCAGGTGGGACTGACAGATCTGGGCACAGAAAGAGGAGCGAGATTCAGACCTTTGCTGCAGCCACATTAGACACCTTTTCAATGGTTTTATGAGGCGCTGCAGAAGATAGTGGCAGCAAAGTGCTTATAATATTATATGGTAATAAACTGATTCATATATCGGCCTGATCTCTGCCTGATGAAGAACTGATCTGACGCTTACCAGGGTGTCACGGCTGTTGAATGAACTGGACCAAGGCGCAGCGTGGTGAGCGTACATTTTCTTTTTATTAGAAAAGACGCCGAACAAAACAATAAACACTACAAAACAAACCGTGAAGCTAACGGCTATGTGCCATAAACAAAGTAAACTTCCCACAAAGACAGGTGGGAAAAAGGGATACCGAAGTATGGTTCTCAATCAGAGACAATGATAGACAGCTGTCCCTGATTGAGAACCCTACCCGGCCAAAACATAGGAATACAAATAATAGAACATAGAATACCCACCCCAACTCACACCCTGACCAAACCAAAATAGAGACATAAAAAGGATCTCTAAGGTCAGGGCGTGACAGTACCCCCCCAAAGGTGCGGACTCCGGCCGCAAAACCTAAACCTATAGTGAGGGTCTGGGTGGGCATCTGGTGGCTCAGGTGCGGGACGCAGACCCCGGTCCACCACTGGCTCACCCCACTTTGGTGGCACCTCTGGTGCGAGGACCCTCGTCGCCGACCCCGGACTGGGGACCGTCGCTGGGGGCCCCGGACTGGAGACTGTCGCTGGAGGCTCCGGACTGGAGGCCGTCGCTGGAGGTTCCGGACTGGAGGCCGTCGCTGGGGGCCCCGGACTGGAGGCCGTCGCTGGAGGCTCCGGACTGGAGGCCGTCGCTGGAGGTTCCGGACTGGAGGCCGTCGCTGGAGGCTCCGGACTGGAGACCGTCGTTGGAGGCTCCGGACTGGAGACCGTCGCTGGAGGCTCCGGACTGGGGACCGTCGCTGGGGGCTCCGGACTGGGGACAGTCGCAGGAGGCTTCGTGCCATGACTCCTCACTGGAGGCTTCGTGCCATGGATCATCACTGGAGGCTTCTTGCCATGGATCATCACTGGAGGCTTCTTGCCATGGATCATCACTGGAGGCTTCGTGCCATGGATCATCACTGGAGGCTTCGTGCCATGGATCATCACTGGAGGCTTCTTGCCATGAATCATCACTGGAGGCTTCATGCCATGGATCACCTCTTCACTTCAGTCTCACCTTTCGATGCTCTCGTGACATTCACTTGACAGAAAATCATGACGTCACAAGTAGGAACTCCCATCCATAGAATGACATATTTCCATCTGGAACTCTCATGTTGTTCAGAGGTGTAACCAGACCTCACCTTCTTGACCTACCCTCGCTTAATCCAGTTGACTCTAAAATAGGAAAAATTGGTTTCTCCTTGCCCCCTCAGAACAACAGATCTATACGTGCTTTATTTCAAAGGGATATTGTATCCATTCCTTATGTCACAACTTACTGGAATACATTTGTTAATAATATCTGTTGGAAAAAAGTCTGGTTATAACCACACAAATACCTGCTTGTTAACAAGGTCAAAGAGGTCTCTTTTAGAATGATCCATAACTATTACCCAGCGAATCATTTGACCTCATAAATCTAATTGAATTGTGCTAATGGAAAAATTTCATATTCATAAATGTAAATTCACTAATAAAAAAACTCTTCAGTGTTTTCTATAAGTTCGAACAGTACATTAAGACCATTCTACATTCTTCTAAAAAGAAAGCTGTTAAAACAATCAATATGTGTGCATCTTTTAAGGTCTATGTATAATCTTCAATTTGCATATGTTATCATTGCCTGTTGGTATACTTCTTGTATGTAAACTATTTTTTTTCTGCAATATATATATATATAAAAAATTGAATTACATATTATCTATACTCGTTATTACCGTCGTACTTCACTTATAATTATATTTTTATGCTTCCTTGAGCTCAATGATTTGATTATTCTAAGAAGTATGACTGAATCACTGAAAGTTGATCTTTCCTTCATGAAATATTGTAATTTTGTGTATAATAGAAAACCTATAAGACTATGTAGTGGTGGAAAAAGTACCCAATTTTCATACTTGAGTAAAAGTATAGATATCTTAATATAAAGTTACTCAAGTAAAAGTGAAAGTCACCCAGTAAAATACTACTTTAGTAAAAGTTTAAAAGTATATGGTTTAAAATATACTAAAGTATCAAAAGTAAATGCAATTGCTAAAATATACTTAAGTATCAAAATAATTTCAAACTCCTTATATTAAGCAAAGCAGACAGCAATATTTTCTTGTTTTTAAAATGTTTGGATAACCAGGGGCACTTCCCAACACTCAGACAATATTTACAAAAGATGCATTTGTGAGTCCTCCAAAACATAAGCAGTACGGATGTGTTCTCTTGATAAGTCTATGAATTTCACAATGTTCCTGTCCTGCTAAGCATTCAAAAGGTAAGGAGTACTTTGGGTTGTCAGGTAAAATGTATTTAGTAAAAAAGTACAATATTTTCTGTAGGAATATAGTGAAGTAAAAGTAAAAGTTGTAAAAAAATATAAATAGTAAAGTAAAGATACCCCCAAAAAACTACTTAAGTAGTACTTTAAAATATGTTTACTTAATTACTTTACACCACTGAGCCTATGTTCAAAATTCTCATCTATTATAACATACTGTATAGCACTTGTATTGCATTTATTTCATTGTCCCCTACAATTAAATCGGGACGGGACGGTGGACCTGTTCGTTCGGTCTGTCCGTCCGTTTGTACATTCACACGGGATATCTCAGCACTTGACCTATTTTGATTTTGACGAAACTTGGGCGAATGATGCGACTTGCCATTGGATCCTGCATTTAAACGACATTACACTCATTGGCCAGATGTTGGCGCTACAACAAGCGATTGAAAATATAAATTTAGAATGGTCACGCCCCTCACCCCGTTCAACATAGTCATGAAATTCGGTACATTGGTCACTCTCCTCCAGAGCCGCTGATGTGGTAATATTGATGATTTGTCACCGCTTATGGTTTGTTTACATAGCAAGTTAGAATAACTAATGTGGCAGGTTAGGTTATTTAACGTGGCAGGTTAGGAGAATGAGGTTAAGGTTAGGACATTTTGGGTTAGGCTTTGCTACAACTGTTGCCATCGACGCGACCGATAGATGGAGCTGTAGGCCTACTCAATCTAGTCACAATGGTAGAAACATGTGGTACGCTGTTTGGGTCTTTTTGCATGTCAAAAAAGATACACGTCAAATAACACAATTCTATTATAGAATGTTGTGTGTGCTGAATTTGCACGTGCAAGCCAATCGCCACCACTACCATCAGCTGTACAAAAATAGTCAGCAAGCAAGCACACACCAGCCACGAACGATGTGTTTACAATACCGCGTTGGTAATAAGGCATTCCTACTTATGAAGGATGCTTTGTTGCGAAATAGGAAGCCGATTCTAGATTTAATTTTGGATTGGAGATGCTTAATGTGAGTCTGAAAGTAGAGTTTACAGTCTAACCAGACACCTTGGTATTTGTAGTTGTCCACATATTCTAAGTCAGAATCGTCCAGAGGCGTAATGCTAGACGGGCGGGCGGGTGCGGGCAGCGATCGTTTGAAGAGCATGCATTTAGTTTTACTTGCATTTAAGAGCAGTTGGAGGCCACGGAAGGAGTGTTGTATGGCATTGAAGCTCGTCTGGAGGTTTGGGCTGAGTTCAGTATGTTTTTACATTCTGAAACATTAAATTGAATGGAAACAGTGCTGTACTGAATGACCAGTTGTAAACAGGTAGAGGTTGGGGAATGCTGTCAGCATGGCCACTTCCCTTTAGATATGTCAAATGTTATGCAGATGTTAATGCGAGTGTAGCGAAATGCTTGTGCTTCTAGTTCCGACAATGCAGTAATAACCAACGAGTAATCTAGCCTAACAATTCCACAACTACTACCTTATACACACATGTAAAGGGATAAAGAATATGTACATAAAGATATATGAATGAGTGATGGTACAGAACGGCATAGGCAAGATGCAGTAGATGGTATAGAGTACAGTATATACATATGAGATGAGTAATGTAGGTTATATAAACATAAAGTGGCATAGTTTAAAGTGGCTAGTGATACATGTATTACATAAAGATGGCAAGATGCAGTAGATGATATAGAGTACAGTATATACATATACATATGAGATGAGTAATGTAGGGTATGTAAACATTATATTAAGTGGCATTGTTTAAAGTGGCTAGTGATACATTTTTACAATACATTTCCATCAATTCCCATTATTAAATTGGCTGGAGTTGAGTCAGTATGTTGGCAGCAGCCACTAAATGTTAGTGGTGGCTGTTTAACAGTCTGATGGCCTTGAGATAGAAGCTGTTTTTCATATGTCACTCATTGCTTCAAGCCACACCCACCAAACGGGAGTAAACCTACCTCAGTCTGTTCAAGAACGTTTTGGGGAAACATATAGTTCTGTACAAACCGTACGGCAAAGTAGCGAACGTTCAAGCGAACTGAAGCACCTCAGGTCGATATTTATTTTGAAACACAGTTATCTTAAAGGGGAAGCATCCTATTTTGACATGTAAAAAAAATAATTAAAAAAAATCCAAAAATGAATGCAATTAATGCAATTCTTAAGAATAGAGTAATGACTTACATTTTTTTATTCTATTAAACAGCTTTTTAAAGGCGGCGGCAGGTAGTCTAGCGGTTAGGATTACCGTTAATAATGGTAGACCCTGGCCGTAATCCCACTCTCCAAAAGTGTCTCAGGGAGAGCTGGGATATGCAAAAATCACATTTTCAATTCACAAATGTGTATTAATGCACACTTGTACATGTGTGAAATAGGGCAAATATAAGCACCCACCAAATGATTTTGTATTTATTTATTATAAATATAGACTATTAATAGCTGCATATACAGAGAAAGCATGCCAACCTATAGGCCCTGCATTTAAAATGTACAACATGTTCGGGCCAGTAGAAATTTTGTTCAGGCCTGTAGATTTCTGGCCAACTGGTCCCACTGGGCCAGGGAGAAACAAAAGATCATTATGGACCCTGTCATAGGCTAGAAATTATCTGACTAGGTCATGAGATAAGGAAAAACTCCAGGCCACAGAAAATACACTTTTGAACCCGTGGTGCCACCTCTGCTCTCCTCACAATGAACAAATTCCCTTCAGGGACCCATAAGGGCCATTTAGCATTTTGTGAAAAACACTTAAAACGCTACTCTTCTGGCACCGAATGACCGATATGCATGAAACTTGATATTTGGCATCTATGGACAATGGTGTCTCAATTAAATATTTTTCAGACTAGTACCTAAAACAAAATGGCTGCTATTGACCAATAAACATTCACGTGGGTGTGGTATGGTACATAAACGCATATAAATAAGTCAAGGATATTCATATTGTCACACAATTTGGTACACATGTTGCAAACACTGTCAAGACTCACCATATGCAAGAACATTCACATTTATCACATGGTAGCACTATAACGGGCACATATTTAAATCTCCTGATCTGTTTGACTCAGAGTGCTGAAATTTGGCAGACATGCTCAAGGATATGAGTCTAGCTAACCCATGCGATATCTCAGACACCACTGGCCGGATTTTGATTAAACTTGGGTGAATGATGCGTCTTGCCACAGAGATCCGGCATTAGCTAAATTACACTGACTGGCCCAAGCGGGGCGCTGCATCATTCGTGGATGACTACATGTTTACTGTTGCCTTTTTAAAATGTATTTAAACAGGGAATCACATTGAGACCAAGGCCTCTCTTTCATAGAAATCATAGAAAATTCACAATATTTACAAATCCAACACAATAAAAAACATACAATATTTACAAGCAATTTCAGAAAAGTGACTTACAAAACATGCTCATGAAAAACAACACATTCCTCAGTAAAAAAGTAATCAACCAGCCGTTTGAACTGCCATAGCGACATCAAAAAATCCAACCTTAGAGAGTTCTGTAGATTATTCTACAAGGTGCAAAAAAACGAAAGCCAGATCTACCTAAGGGGCCAACAGGATCTCCAGAGTTAGTCATCCCTTTGATTGGGTCTGGTGATGTCTGTAATTTTCGATTTTGACGAAACCTGGGTGATTGATGCATCTTGCCATAGAGACCCGGCATTTACAAAATTACACTGATTTGCCCAAGGGGAGCGCTATAGTAATCAAATCGGGGGGGGGGGGGGGTGACAACATGTTTACTGTTGCCTTTTTTGAAACTTGTGATTAAAAATGTAGCAAACCAACAGAGTAAAAAGTTTAAATGCATTGTATTGCTTGTGTATGAATGTATTTTAAGAACATATTATTTATGATATTGCTGATAATAAAACTCTATAAACAATGACAAAACATTTTTATACCTTTATTTTAGTACAGAAAACAACTACAATACAAAACACATTTTTACACAGTTACAATATGACAGGTAAATGTCGTTGAACGTTATGCTAATATAAACCAAGTGTGACCCAACTTAAAAAGGCAGTCCTCACGATGACTGTCATGTCTTCTTACAAAACCTGAAAAGGGGATACAGAAAGTTAAGTAGGCTATGTATTAGGTCAGATTTGATCAGTATCTGAAAATGAATTCCACATACAGTTGAAGTAGGAAGTTTACATACACTTAGGTTGGAGTCATTAAAACTTGTTTTTCAACCACTCCACACATTTCTTGTTAACAAATTATAGTTTTGGCAAGTAGGACATCTACTTTGTGCATAACACAAGACATTTTTCCAACAATTGTTTACAGAAAGATTATTTCATTTATAATTCACTGTATCACAATTCCAGTAGGTCAGAAGTTTACATACACTAAGTTCTGTGCCTTTAAACAGCTTGGAAAATGCCAGAAAATGATGTCATGGCTTTAGAAGCTTCTGATAGGCTAATTGACATCATTTGAGTCAATTGGAGGTGTACCTGTGGATGTATTTCAAGGCCTACCTTCAAACTCAGTGCCTCTGTGCTTGACATCATGGGAAAATCAAAAGAAATCAGCCAAGACCTCAAAAGAAAATTGTAGACCTCCACAAGTCTGGTTCATCCTTGGGAGCAATTTCCAAACGCCTGAAGGTACCACGTTCATCTGTACAAACAATACTACGCAAGTAAAAATACCATGGGACCATGTAGCCGTCATACCGCTCAGGAAGGAGATGCGTTCTGTCTCCTAGAGATGAACGTGCTTTAGTGCGAAAAGTGCAAATCATTCCCAGAACAACAGAAAAGGACCTTGTGACGATGCTGGAGGAAACAGGTACAAAAGTATCTATATCCACAGTAAAACGAGTCCTATATCGACATAACCTGAAAGGCCGCTCAGCAAGGAAGAAGCCACTGCTCCAATACCGCCATAAAAAAAGCCAGACTATGGTTTGCAACTGCACATGGGGACAAATATTGTACTTTTTAGAGAAATGCCCTCTGATCTGATGAAACAAAAATATAACTGTTTGGCCATAATGACCATCGTTATGTTTGGAGGAAAAAGGGGGAGGCTTGCAAGCCGAAGAACAACATCCCAACGTGAAGCAAGGGGGTGGCAGCATCATGTTGTGGGGGTGCTTTGCTGCAGTAGGGACTGGTGCACTTCACAAAATAGATGGCATCATGAGGCAGGAAAAGTATGTGGATATATTGAAGCAACATCTCAAGACATCAGTCAGGAAGTTAAAGCTTGGTCGTAAATGAGTCTTCCAAATGGACAAGCATACTTCCAAAGTTGTGGCAAAATGGATTAAGGACAACAAAGTCAAGGTATTGGAGTGGCCATCACAAAGCCCTGACCTCAATCCTATAGAAAATTTGTGGGCAGAACTGAAAAAGCGTGTGCGATTTAAGGAGGCCTACAAACCTGACTCAGTTACACCAGCTCTGTCAGGGGGAATGGGCCAAAATTCACCCAACTTATTGTGGGAAGCTTGTGGAAGGCTACCTGAAACGTTTGACCCAAGTTAAACAATTTAAAGGCAATGCTACCAAATACTAATTGAGTGTATGTAAACTTCTGACCCACTGGGAATGTGATGAAAGAAATAAAAGCTGAAATAAATCATTCTCTCTACTATTATTCTGACATTTCACAGTCTTAAAATAAAGTGGTGATTTCTAACTGACCTAAAACATCGAATTTTTACTAGGATTAAATGTCAGGAATTGTGAAAATCTGAGTTTAAATGTATTTGGCTAAGGTGTATGTAAACTTCTGACTTCAACTGTATCATAAATGTCATAAGTAGGCATACACACTAGGATAGGATAGATCTTACCAGGTGTAACAGTGTCCCAGAAAAATGGCCAAAGCAAAGACTCCAATTGATCCTCCAGCAAAAAGCGATGAAACCTTCATTATGTAGGATATATCTGCCAAACGAGAGAAAACATCATGCAACATCAATACAACAATCTGATTAAACCACAACAGTGGGCTAAATATGAGAAAAGGAACCCATACCTCTCACTTTTGCCCAAATAACACAAGAGTGCTTGAAAGCCTAGAAAATAGTTCAAATGGCACATTCAGAATTATTAATTATTAATGCAGGAGTTCTATAAGATCAACAAGCATTATCAATAATAATTTGTTAAAGATGACCGTCAAAACTGTCCTTCCTTTTATATGAATAAACTCCACATATAATTTATTTCCAATGCATAGCAGTTAGTCTTACCCCTCCCCATTGACTGACAGCTCGTAATATGATGTAATAGTCTCTGCCTTTCTGTAAAGGAGCATTGTAGAACCCTCCATAGTAGTGTCCATCGCCCAAAGTCAGGTTAATCTCTTTCCCTATATCCCTCAGATGGAGCTGGGCAGTGATGTACTGTCCATGGGGCTTCCTCTGACTGGAGAAGTCTGGGGTCTTAGGAGAGCTGCAGTCAAACACAAGAGTCCCCTCCAGTGGCAACACAAACACCTGGTAGAAACTGTAAACCCAGGAATAAAGAGAAAAGGGTTTGTGTCGTAATAGCCAGACCTCAGTGGGCAAATTTCAAGATACAAAATCAGCTTTTAGTACGGGAGAGCGTTGGAGGTAAAATTATGAATTACCTAATTGGGTCCAGAGTGTCAGCTGATCTGCGTAGCCACAAAGTGGGCAATGGAGCCTCAATTTCTCTGTATAAAATCTCTGGGGCTTGAGGCACTAGAAGATGAGAAGGTATTGACACATTTAATAACATTGGATTTCATATCCATGTCAAAGTCAATATTCTTCTCCATGTTTCTCATAATATCTTCAGATATTTATTAATCAAATTGTGATTGTTAGTCAAGGGTGTTTGTAGTGTACCTTGTAGGCTGGTGTTTGTTGTAAGTGTGGAGGTGAACCTGGCAGACAGTGCAGTGATGCTGATGGTGTAGTTGGTAACAGGCAGCAGGTTCAGGCAGATCTCAGGGTGGTCTGATGTGGAGCTGAGGAGCTTCTTCCTCTTGTCATGGAATGACCTTTGATAGGCCCTGAATCCCACAAATGCTACCTGTTACATACAGGTAGACAGATCAAATAATGATGGTCAAGGTGTATGCAGTTCAGAGAGCACTTTTTATAATCAATAATATTATCATATTTTAAGATCCTTGTTAAAGTAAACTTACTCTGTAATTCTCTGTGTCTTCTTCATACTTGTCTGCTTTCCAACGCAAACATTTTTCATTAAAGACAACCAAGTCGCTGATGGCAGGCTTGATTTCTGGTAGTCACAAGGGATGAGAAACAATGTGTTAAAAAAAAGTGAAATGAAAAAAAAAATCACTGGTCTACACTAATTCCTTCCACATACTAAAAGGTTTTTCAAATGAACTATAGTTCACAGATTTATGAATGCATACCTCTGCATCGCATTGTGGCAGCTTGCCACTTCCCAGTGATGTCACAAACAGAGGTGTTTCTTCCTCTCCAGCTGTGGAATCCTTCCAGACAACGATGGAACACAACACTTGTGTTCTGCAGCATCACCTCTGTGTTGGCCAGAGCAGGGGCCGGTCCACATGTAGCTGTCAAAACAAGGTGGATCAATTGAATGATGTGACGATTACCATAAAAGATTAGATTACACTGCACAGTATATACAAATACTAGTCTTGATTATTTTGTTGCAACATACTCATGATCATGATTAAACATGAATTTACAACCCATTACCCAATACAACATTACCCCCTTCTGGTACAGAATAGTAAGTGCTGAAAGCACATCTACTACATAGGTGGGCGCATTCATGATAGACATACAACATCAATTTGAATGTGAGCACTTTGACACAGTATAATGAGTTCACGGGAGTAACTGTTACAGTGTGCCCGCACAGACAATTGATCATGCAGCAGAATAGGGTTAGCTTCAGAGTGAGATATTGTTACCGTACCTTTGCATATTATTGAAACAATTCCCCACTGTCCTGATGATATACATGTTGAGAGACTATTTCCTCCCTCCTGGTAAAATCCATCCTTACATACATACTCAATCACACTGCCCAGGGCAGTTGTATTGTCCCACAGCATGTTAGTATGGGGTAGGGTTAGTGGAGCCCCACAGTTTAACTCTGTTCACAGAAATCACTTGAGGTTTGTTTGGTTTAACATAAAGAGACAAAAACACTACTGTACATGTTCAAGTTATTCAAGCAAAATGACTCATACAGTACAATAACAAAGCAAATGTGCATTTGAATATAAATGAAAATACATGTCTTTGAAAGACCTTCATTATATTGCTGGTAATAGAAATGCACCTTCACATTGAAGTTCTATATTCTCCCAAAGTCCATTCTCTCCACACTCAGTATAACATTTCCCACTCGTGGAGTAATATCCTTCAACACATTGGTAATAAACCACACTACCAATCAACGATGTCCGGTCCCATAGCATCTTAGTATGGGATATAAACACTGGCTCCCCACAGTCAATCTCTATAATTTGAAAAGGGGATAGTGGTTTTATAAGAGTTGGTATCATATGTAATTGTTATTAATGTGTCATGACCATACAGAAAGGACTAATATAATACCTTCACATATAAAAGATGTCTGGTCCCACTGTCCCTTGGCAGTGCATACGGAGACATTTCCCTCTCCCACATTGTAATATCCAGAGTTACACTGATAAACCACCTCAGAGCCTATCCTGGTGCTCTGATTCCACAACATTACTGAGTGAGGGAGGGCAGGGGGCAAGCCACAGTCAACCTCTGAGAGGCAAAGCAATGACATTGACCAGTGACCATTCCTAGATGCAGTACATGATAACCTTTTTCTCTACAAACAAAACACTCATCCATCCACATGTTAAATACATGAATGAATGCAAAAATCTAAATGAAACAATGCTAGGAGGGAAAAATGTATACATTTTACCTTCACAAACAAGACTTGGGCCCTTCCACACACTTTCTGCTCCACAAACGGAGGAGTTCTCCCCGCTTTTCCAGAAGAATCCCTCAGAGCAGCAAAATTTAGCTATGCTGCCGTAACGTGTTCCCGTGGCTGACAGCTGGACTGCATTCAGAGCCGAGGGAGGCTGCCCACAATCAATGGCTACACATGGAGAAAAGGACAACACTACAGATACAGTTTTTGATAACACTACTGTCATTCTGCAAATGTTCTATAAATCATTTCATTATCCAGGTGCTCTGATCTCACAACATTATTGAGGGAGGGCAGGGGGCGAACCACAGTCAACCTCTAGAGAGAATGAGAGAATGGTTGAGATAACAGATTGTTCACCAGGATATTTGTATAGGAAGGAGATTTGGCCTCTCTGATATGATTCATACATACATTACACAAAATCTCAAAGGAGGTTTAACTAGAGAACATGTGACAAAGTCATATACATTACCTTTACATGACAATGTTGCCTTTGTCCAGTTACCGTCTTTAGTGCATTGGGAAATACCTCCCCCCCTCTCTCTATGAAATCCCTCTTTACAGTAAAACAGCACAGTGCTGCCAGGGTTTGTGCTGCCATTCCACACCTGTCCAGTGTGGGGAAGTATAGGGGGACCACCACACATTATTTCTAAGGGGGAAAGCAGTATGGAATTGATTATGTGTATCCTGGATGTAAAGCATAAGGAACATTTAGATTTGACTTTCAACACTTTCATTTCAACTACAGGTCTTATCTTATGAAGACATGTAGCTATTTATCAATAATGCTTTGTTTCTACTAGTGTATCAGAGTGCTAAAAAACATGTATTTCTCATAATTTCATCTCTGTCAGTGTATGTAAGAAATGTTCAGTTACCTTTGCATGATAATGTTGCCTTTGTCCAGAAACCATTTTCTGTACAGTAGGAAATATTCCCCCCTCCCTTTCTATAAAATCCCTCTTTACAGTAAAACAGCACAGTGCTGCCAGGGTTTGTGCTGCCATTCCACACCTGTCCAGTGTGTGGCAGCATAGGGGGATCACCACACGTTATCTCTACAAAGAGAAAGCATTATAACAGTGTGCAATTGCTGCACATTTCCATCAAGCAGACATTAATATCTTACATTTTGCACACACAATATTGTTCCATGGTATGGTCAACATGACCTCTGAGGTATTTGTTAAAGCACTTGGTTAATTCAGTTATGAGTTAGTTATGGATGTAAGGTAGTGATTGCAGATGGTAATGCTGAGAGGGAAGATTTATTTTACCTTTACATATAAAAGATGTCTGGTCCCACTTTCCATTGGCAGTGCATACGGAGACATTTCCCTTTCCCACATTGTAATATCCAGAGTTACACTGATAAACCACCTCAGAGCCTATCCTGGTGCTCTGATTCCACAACATTACTGAGTTAGGGAGGGCAGGGGGGGAACTACAGTCAACCTCTACACAGAGAATGAGAGAATGGTTGAGTTAACAGATTATTCACCAGGATATTTGTATAGGTAGTAGATTTGGCTTCTCTGATATGATTCCTACATGACATATGGATTACAGAAAATCTCAAAAGAGGTTTCACAAGAGAATATGTGAGAAAGTATTACGTGGCAAAACTGTTACCTTTACATGACAACGTTGCTTTTGTCCAGTAACCATCTCTAGTGCATTGTGAAATATTCCCCCCTCCCTCTCTGTAAAACCCTCCTTTACAGTAAAACAGCACAGTGCTGCCAGGGTTTGTGCTGCCATTCCACACCTGTCCAGTGTGTGGCAGCATAGGGGGATCACCACACGTTATCTCTATAAAGAGAAAGCATTACAGTGTGCAATTTCCATCAGGCAAACATTCATGTCTGATATTTTGGACACACAATATAATTCATGGTATGGTCAACATGACCTCTGAGGTATTTGTTAAAGCACTTGGTTAATTCAGTTATGAGTTAGTTATGGATGTAAGGTAGTGATTGCAGATGGTAATGCTGAGAGGGAAGATTTATTTTACCTTTACATATAAAAGATGTCTGGTCCCACTTTCCATTGGCAGTGCATACGGAGACATTTCCCTCTCCCACATTGTAATATCCAGAGTTACACTGATAAACCACCTCAGAGCCTATCCTGGTGCTCTGATTCCACAACATTACTGAGTGAGGGAGGGCAGGGGGCAAGCCACAGTCAACCTCTGAGAGGCAAAGCAATGACATTGACCAGTGACCATTCCTAGATGCAGTACATGATAACCTTTTTCTCTACAAACAAAACACTCATCCATCCACATGTTAAATACATGAATGAATGCAAAAATCTAAATGAAACAATGCTAGGAGGGAAAAATGTATACATTTTACCTTCACAAACAAGACTTGGGCCCTTCCACACACTTTCTGCTCCACAAACGGAGGAGTTCTCCCCGCTTTTCCAGAAGAATCCCTCAGAGCAGCCAAATTTAGCTATGCTGCCGTAACGTGTTCCCGTGGCTGACAGCTGGACTGCATTCAGAGCCGAGGGAGGCTGCCCACAATCAATGGCTACACATGGAGAAAAGGACAACACTACAGATACCATACTTTTGATAACACTACTGTCATTCTGCAAATGTTTTACAAATCATTAAATTCTTGCAGTGGCTGCAGTATAGTATAGGGCAGCAGGCAAAGAGATTCTGAAACATGCATTTTTGAAGCATACAGCTCTCTGATTATTATCCATTATCTTAGAATTGTACCTATAATTTAACTGAAAGGTCTTACAATACTGAGCCCAAGTGGTTTGTGTTATTTACCTTTGCACAAGGCTTTGTCCTGGTGTGGGTGGAATGGCTCTGCTCCATTGTGAACCTGGTATCCGACTTGGCAGAGGCAGTTAAAATACCCCTGCATGTTCGTGCACTTACCCCCCTCACCACAGATCCCTTGGACTCTACACTCATTAATGTCTAGATAGAACCAACACGGATGTTGTGTTAGTATTATTAGTTAATGTGGTTGGGTAATGTACCCAGTTATTAGGCACCAATATGTGCCTGACTGTAGCACATTCACTCATTCCAAATTAGCATCAAGTTAACGTCCATAAAGCTTAAGAAGACTCACAATCATATATCATATCTGCCAAAATGGCAATGATTTTTATGTCGCTCTTCTTTTCTTAATGTTACAAAGCTGCTGAAGTATTCAGCATCAGTAATCGCTATAACTTACCCTGACAGCGGGTTCCATCGTTGGGGATGAAGATGGCCATGTTGTTGGAAGGGCTGTATCCTGCCAGGCAGGTGCAGTAGTAGCTTCCATAGGTGTTATGGCAGGCAGTATGCTGCCCACAGATCTTATTGGCTCCTATCTGACATTCATTTTTGTCTGTAAGAGAGAAGAATAGTGGTAAATAATAAAATTATCAATAAATACTAGTATAATTTGAATACAACTGATACCCATTAGATAAAAGATAAGTAATTCCTTCATCTTGAGTTTAAACCTGGAGATACACACCTTGACAGTAAGTTCTTCCATTACCAACAAAGCCATACATGCAGTTACAGGCTTTGCCGGTACCATCCACCTTCTCCTCACAGGTGGCGTTGGGGTGACAGGTGGCACACACATCCAACGTTTGACCAGTCACTCGCATTTCTAAGATAAAGAAAATATACACTATAAAGAGAAATCTTTGTTTGTTGAAACAGTCACCTATAACTGTTATTTATTGAAATAGATGCTCTATGTAAGAGCTTCACCATTATGATTTACAAAGGTTCTGTCAATATTAATTTGAATATATTACCAATGTGATGGATTTGTTTTGATCCACTCACCTGTAATGGCATGAGTAAGAAAGGCCAAGATCACAAGTGCTGTTCTCCAATACATCCTCTCAAAGTATGTCCATTTCCCTCTCTTAGATATTGCAAAGACGCATTCTTTGTAAACACATTTTTATTTATTTCCGTCTTGCAGAACTCGTGGTGCTGAGCGGATTTGATAACCAGGATTGAAAGAAGGGTATAAGAGTTAGCTGTGGTCACAATGAAATCCAACCGCCGCTCTCTCTTCTCAATGGTGATGTTGGCACTAGTGGTTTGGGAACATGTCTGTCATCATCAGCATTTTGACACATTCAGTTATACGTCACATGTGTGATAATGTACTCTACGCTTTGGGAGACATCTGAAACACATTTTCAAATTGCACGGTCATGCTGTGTATGCTGATAAGAGCTATATTTGGCTCAGCAAACCTGCCTGGGGTTGATAATGAACATAACATTATGAACTAAAAAAGTAAAAACTAGGTAAATATACAGACTCTAGATGATAACCATGGATTTAAGAGTGACATTAACAATTGGTGATATTCAATTTATTAAAGTAAATTACCTAGGCCAGCCTAGTTGTTTATACATCCTACCTTTTCTTGAATCAACTTTATCCAGTGTTTGTGAGACCCATCATAATTACAATCCATGCTAGGTGCTCTGTCACATGAATTAAAGGAAAACCCTGTCCATGAAAATGCACCAAAAAAGGTGTGAAATTGAGTAAAACTGGCTCATCACCACATCATTTCACCAATAGTGTCAACACAGTGAGAACAGCCATCCACCATTAAGCTGTTTCCAGTTGGTTCTTGGGTAGCGAGTTAATCTAGTATAATGTGGAAGGGGAAGATAAATCCATCATGCTGCTATCGCCCAGCCCACCAGGACTCAGTGGGGTCTCCCTCTATCACTCCCCCAGTGAGCCTACACCTCACACTGCGCCTGCTGGAGAGGCCTGATTAAGCACCAGCCTGTCCCTCAAAACCACCAGACCCTCTGTAACACGCTACACTAGGGTCTCTCCAGCAGCAGCACATATGAGCATGCAACATATGGTAACACAAAATTAGACATAGAATGTTTAGAGGTCTCTATTTATTGGTTCACAATGAAGCTGTGAAACCTATTGTTAATCTCTGTATTCTGCTCATAGTCAAATAACTCAAGGATAGATTAGTAACGTTTTTTTAACTTGGCAAACAGAAACCACTGACCATGATTCATTTGGTCAAAAATAATGGCACTGGTTGGCCTATAGGTGGCGCTGTTATAAAGTCTCACTTAAAACCTCATATCCGCCACCCTGATTGACCTAGAGACTTGAAACTTTGAATGTAGTTGTCTTTACCCATACTGAACAAATGTGCCTCAAGGACCCATAAGGTCTGGATAGATTTTCCTCCATCTTGGAAATTTCAGAAAACATTTCAAAAACTTATCATGAACCATCAGTCCATATAACAACTCCAAATTTAGGCCCATAGTATATCTCTTAATGTAGTCTGAGAAAAGCTAAGAGATGGCTCAGTTATTGATAAATCAGGATATCTGATTTTACCTGTCCATTTAAATCCTTTGTAAATTCATTCCACAATGGCTCATCAACTTGAAACTTTTTAGGGTCATCAAATCCATTACCATGATGAACGCTGATATCTAACATATAAGGAAACTATTAACAATTCACTTTTTTTTGACTATGTAACGCTAATGCTTAAAATAATCATTATAACATCTTCACATGGACTAAAAGTCAGATTCACTCCAAATGTGGTCTTTGGACTCATTACAATAGTCCCTAAAGAATTTGAGAAGATAACGTTGATGCATTCAAAGATGGCAGCACTATACCAGTAGATACCTATTAGCACATAAGCTAATACGCTAAAATATGCTAATAAAAACTTACATTTACATTTACATTTAAGTCATTTAGCAGACGCTCTTATCCAGAGCGACTTACAAATTGGTGCATTCACCTTATGATATCCAGTGGAACAGCCACTTTACAATAGCGCATCTAAATCTTTTAAGGGGGGGGGGGGTTAGAAGGATTACTTTATCCTATCCTAGGTATTCCTTAAAGAGGTGGGGTTTCAGGTGTCTCCGGAAGGTGGTGATTGAGTCGTGAGGGAGTTTGTTCCACCATTGGGGTGCCAGAGCAGCGAACACTTTTGACTGGGCTGAGCGGGAACTGTACTTCCTCAGGGGTAGGGAGGCGAGCAGGCCAGAGGTGGATGAACGCAGTGCCCTTGTTTGGGTGTAGGGCCTGATCAGAGCCTGAAGGTACGGATGTGCCGTTCCCCTCACAGCTCCGTAGGCAAGCACCATGGTCTTGTAGCGGATGTGAGCTTCAACTGGAAGCCAGTGGAGAGAGCGGAGGAGCGGGAAACTTCAAAACTTTTCTTCTCGTAGGACTAAATTACACCATATTTGGAATGTAGGCCTATGGTACATGTCTTAATAACTTAGTTTGAGAAAGGGATTGGTCAAAAGATGGCTTAGTTATTGACAAATCAAAAATCGGATTGTATTTGTCCATTTAAACCACTGTAAATCCACTCCACAGTGGCCTATCAACTTGAAATGTATCATCTCTATTATGGATGTCCTTAAGACGAACCACACGGAATTTGATATTGATATCTAAAAAAAACAAGGAAACTATTAACAACTCATTCTTTGCATATGTAACACTAAATAGTTAATCAATTCAAATATGGCCGCACTGTACCTATAGATGCACTTTAGCACCTATGATAATGCAAAAAATATGTACAAAATCTTCTTCTCATGAACCATAAGTCAGACTGACTCCAGATGTGGTATATAGACTCAATGAATTAGCCTCTAATGAATTAGAGAATGATTAGTTGCTGCACTTAAAGTTGGCCATGCTACACAACTAGACGGCATCCCTGGCCACGTCCTCAGAGCATGCGCAGACCAGCTGGCTGGTGTGTTTACAGACATATTTAATCAATTCTTATCCCAGTCTGCTGTTCCCACATGCTTCAAGAGTGCCACCATTGTTCCTGTTCCCAAGAAAGCTAAGGTAACTGAGCTAAATGACTACCGACCTGTAGCACTCACTTCCGTCATCATGAAGTGCTTTAAGAGACTAGTCAAGGACCATATCACCTCCACCCTACCTGACACTCTAGACCCACTCCAATTTGCTTACCGCCCCAATAGGTCCACAGACGACGCAATCGCCATCACACTGCCCTAACCCATCTGGACAAGAGGAATACCTATGTAAGAATGCTGTTCATCGATTACAGCTTAGCATTTAACACCATAGTACCCACCAAACTCGTCATTAAGCTCGAGACCCTGGGTCTCGACCCCGCCCTGTGCAACTGGGTCCTGGACTTCCTGACGGGCCGCCCCCAAGTGGTGAGGGTAGGTAACAACATCCCCACCCCGCTGATCCTCAACACTGGGGCCCCACAAGGGTGCGTTCTCAGCCCTCTCCTGTACTCCCTGTTCACCCACGACTGTGTGGCCATGCACGCCTCCAACTCAATCATCAAGTTTGCAGACGACACTACAGTGGTAGGCTTGATTACCAACAACAACGAGACGGCCTACAGGGAGGAGGTGAGGGCCCTCGGAGTGTGGTGTCAGGAAAATAACCTCACACTCAATGTCAACAAAACAAAGGAGATGATCTTGGGCTTCAGGAAACAGCAGAGGGAGCACCCCCTTATCTACATTGACGGGACAGTAGTGGAGAGGGTGGAAAGTTTTAAGTTCCTCAGCGTACACATCACGGACAAACTGAAATGGTCCATCCATACAGACAGCGTGGTGAAGAAGGCGCAGCAGCACCTCTTCAACCTCAGGAGGCTGAAGAAATTCGGCTTGTCACCAAAAACACTCACAAACTTTTACAGATGCACAATCGAGAGCATCCTGTCGGGCTGTATCACCGCCTGGTACGGAAACTGCTCCGCCCATAACCGTAAGGCTCTCCAGAGGGTAGTGAGGTCTGCACAACGCATCACCGGGTGCAAACTACCTGCCCTCCAGGACACCTACACCATCCGATGTCACAGGAAGGCCAAAAAGATCATCAAGGACAACAACCACCCAAGCCACTGCCTGTTCACCCCGCTATCATCCAGAAGGTGAGGTCAGTACAGGTGCATCAAAGCGGGGACCGAGAGAAAAACAGCTTCTATCTCAAGGCCATCAGACTGTTAAACAGCCATCACTAACATCGAGTGGCTGCTGCCAACATACTGACTCAAATCTCTAGCCACTTTAATAATGGAAAAATGTATGTAATCAATTTATCACTAGCCACTTTATATAATGCTTACATACCCTACATTACTCATCTCATATGTATATACTGTACGCTATACCATCTACTGCATCTTGATGTAATTAAATGTATCACTAGCCACTTTAAACAATGCCACTTTATATGTTTTCATACCCTACATTACACATCTCATATGTATATACTGTACTCTATACCATCTACTGCATCTTGCCTATGCCGTTTGAGCATCACTCATTCATATATTTTTATGTACATATTCGTGTTCATTCCTTTACACTTGTGTGTGTATAAGGTAGTTGTTGTGAAATTGTTAGGTTATATTACTTGTTAGATATTACTGCATGGTCGGAACTAGAAGCACAAGCATTTCGCTACACTCGCATTAACATCTGCTAACCATGTGTATGTGACAAATAAAATGTATTTGATTTTTGATTTGATATCACACCAAGGCTATAAGAACTGAATCCATGAACATGGGACCATGAAATTTGTAAACTTGATGTCTATGTCCTTAGAAGCTGTCTGAATATAAAGTCACTGTAACCTTAGATGGCTGCACGAGACCAGTTGGTGGCACTATAGATGTCATTGGCACAAGTGGCACCATAAGATACTAGAGCAATAACTATTAATCAACTGGACTTTGTCTCATGCAAATTAATGTCAGGTTTAAAGTATACAATGTAAAATATTGCAATTAGTGTATCTGTATAATCACATATTGCTGCCCCATTATGTGGTCTGAATGCAGTGAAAAGTGGATATTTTGGGGGGAAAAAGAGAAACCAGAAGTCCTGCTGTTTGCCCAGTCAATGTATATATAAATGTATACATTAAGTGATGACTTTAATAATGATTACTTGATGCATTCAAAGATAACCAACCTAGAGCATTAGACTAAACTTCACATCCTTGTGAAATTGCTAATTGGACATAAAAGGTAGATAGATCCTACATGATAGAGTGCTTGCTTTGTTATCCAACTGATCTTGCGTCCTTTGTCATCCCGTGAACCCCGTTTATTGCTGCTCACAGCTATATTTCTGATTACTTTTCTCAAAACATTTGAAAATAATATTTAGAAATTCTAAAAATGTGAAGTGTATTAATTGTACGATAATCAAAGGACAAAGATTTGTACATACAGTTCAAGTAAGAAAAGTTTATCTGAAGTGAAGAAGAGAAAGCAGAACATGAATGGAACATGAATAGAAATCAACACCTGATCACTCAAGGCCTTTCTGTGCAGAGAACATATCATTCAGATAACAGTGTTCGATTCAAGAAGCATTCAAAGTATTCAAAGTTACTGTGAGAAATGCTGATTATTTACTATGCACCTTTACTACTGTATTACCCAACACTATAAAGAATGCAAAATCGATACAAAGACTGTGCAGTGACACATACTGTAAGTGAGACATGACAACATGACAAATAACCATAATTTAAAACCAATACACTTATTTTGTGCAGAATAGTGGGCAGCTTTTGAAGGCAATAGTGATTGATTCAGGAAGGTCAAAAAGTCCCACCGATGGTCACACAAAATTACAAAAACTAAAAATAACTACAGTTTGTGCTCTGCCTTTGTTACAGTGTGAATTGATGAAATGGTCATAAAAAGGAACAGATAGAATGATCGTTGAATGGAAAAGAAGCAGCAGGACTGCTTTATAGTGTCAGTGTCTGTTTGTGCAGGGGGTGGAGGTTCCGGGGCCAGACTCTCCTCTTTACACTCATAGAACGTGTCAGTAGTGATGGACGGTAGTCTGCCACAGACCAGGTCTGCAACGTTAACATCCATGATGGACATGTCAGTGACAGTCTTCTCTCTTAGGGACATGTCACTGTCATCATCATCATCAATGAGGTAAAACTCCTTAATGTGTACCTTCATTACACCCAGAAGGCTGTGCGTCTCCGACGACTCATCGATAGTGTGTGCATCCACAAAGGTCATAGTTGAAGTCTCTGTTAAAGTCTTGAAGTCTCTGTTGAGTTGTCCTCAGGCCCAGAGCAGGGCTGGCTAATGGAAGCATGACACATCAACATGGAGTTACTGTTCTTTCCAGCTTTCTGGTCCTGTAAGTCTTTCTATCCCCTGCCGTTCGTGACTACACCTGATGGAGAGGGCACGTTTCATCCACCATCTCTGCTGGTGACCTTGCACAGACCTTGTCTCTGGGAGTGGGCACCATTCTCCATGGTGCAGACATCACCAGGGTAGACCTCATACACCACTTTCACCTTCTAGCCCTCATTGTAAACTGTCAAGCTGCTTCCATCAAGCTTCCTCTGGCCCTCCGCCACTGGAGAGGAGAGGTGGATGGCGCTGGTCTTACTTAAAATTTTTCTTGCACTTCTCTGAGGTGTGCTGCACTGAAATAGCAAAGGAAATGATCATCACCACACTTTGTCATAACATCACTTAGACATCTCTATTTTACTTGAGCTAATTCAGGAGTCTGTGAAATAGTACTCATTATGGCAAACTCAGTGGTACAAAGAGGGAACATGTTTCCATTTAGTATTGGCCTTTTAAGATAAATTAATTAATTGAGTTCTTTCAAAATAACTGGAATTCCCATAGGCTCTGAACGCTTTTAGGAGAGGACAGCGTGGAGATTCTCCCTTTAAGTGAGTAACAGGGGGACAGCCACTAAAATGATCAGCTCCATAAGACACAACCTTGCCACATGCACGCATTCACCCTCACACACGCACGCAAGCGCACACAGACACACACACATAGTGAGCATTTTTTAGTAGGAGTGCCATCTGTGGCATTGTGTTGTGTGACAAAACTGCACATTTTAGAGTGGCCTTTTATTGTCCCCAGCACAAGGTGCACTTGTGTAATGATCATGCTGTTTAACCTCTACGGGATCGGTGTCCATATAACAGGACGGTTGTTGCTAACATGTGCTAATGTGACAAAAATGACATTGCAAGTAACATCCAACTTTCCAGGACATAGACATGTCTTATATGTGCAGAAAGCTTAAATTCTTGCTAATCTAACTGCACTGTCCAATTTACAGTTGCTATTACAGTGAAAAAAATACCATGCTATTGTTTGAGGAGAGTGCACAACAACAACAAAAACGTTTATCACGGCACTTGGTTTGATACATTCACCTCTGAAGGTAAAACATGTACTTACATTCAGTAATCTTGCCCTGATTTGTCATCCTGAGGGTCGCAGAGATAAAATGTAGCACAGTTTTGTTTGATAAAATCAATTTTTATATTCAAATGTAAGAACTGGGTTCTAAAGTTTGAACCCTTGCTGTTTCTGGCCCCACACACAGGTTAGTGTCTTTTCTGTAGGGAAGCTCATTTTCCATAATTTATGACCTTCCTGGGAGTCTGTAAACTTACATTTCTGTATTACCATATCATTTTTGCATGTTCTCTATAGTTATGTACTTGAAAATGTACATTTGTGCAGTATTGCAATGCTTCACTGGCTCAGTCTGGAACGTTACACATACACCACTGCCATCTAGTAGCCAAAATCTAAATTGCGCCTAAACTGCAATATTATATTATGGCATTTCTCATGGATTTCAAAGATGATGAAATAAACAAAGATTTGAAAACGCATGTTTTTTTGTTTGTATTATCTTTTACCATATCTAATGTGTTATATTCTCCTACAATAATTTCACATTTACACAGTGTTTCCTTTCAAATGGTATCAAGAATATGCATATCCTTGCTTCAGGTCCTGAGCTACAGGCAGTTAGATTTGGGTATGTATTTTTAGGCGAAAATTATAAAAAAGCGTACGATCCTTGTTAACTTGAGGATCCGCCCCTTTACATTTTTTTTTGCCTAAAATGACATACCCAAATCTAATTGCCTGTAGCTCAAGCAAGGATATGCGTATTCTTGATACCATTTCAAAGGAAACACTTTGACGTTTGTGGAAATGTGAAAGGAATACTGGAGAATATAACACATTAGATCTGGTAAAAGATAATACAAAGAAAAAACAACCGTTTTTTTGTACCATCATCTTTGAAATCCAAGAGAAAGGGCATAATGAATGATTCTAGATCAGGCGCAGTTTAGACTTTGGCCACTAGATGGCACCATTATATGTGCGGCGTTTTGGAGTGATCCAATGAACCATTGCATATCTGTTCAAAATGTTGTATCAAGACTGCCCAAATGTGTCATACACTGTGCACTCTCCTCAAACAATAGCATGGTATTATTTCACTCTAATAGCTACAGTAAGAAGAAATGCTTACTAACAGGGATGTAAAAAAAATTTGTGCACATAATTGGAGAGAAATAAGCTTATTGTGCGTATGGAAAGTTTCTGGTGTCTTTTATTTCAGCTCATGAAACATGGGACCAACACTTTACATGTTGCGTTTATATACATACGCTTGCACCCCTATTTTGAAAGTGGGGATGCAGTTGTTGCAGATTGTTCAGGCACCTATGGTCAGCTGGCTAGCCAATTTGACGTGGTCCATCAATCAATATAGCCTATCATGTCTGTCAGTAGTAATTGTGATTAAACACTATTAAAAACAATGTTGAAAAGAGGATAATGTAGCTAACATCGCTAGGTAAGCCTACACTGGTTGGAGAAAAAAGTACATTAGGTCTACTTACCACTATGTTTAGCTAACTGTTCAAAGTTTCTACCAGTAACATCATCAGCTAGTACATCAGCACCACCACCACCACTCATACTTGTCAGGTATAGTTGACTTTTATAGCACTTAAATATCCAATTAATGGTGGCCAATATTGAGAGATATCGTGAGGCTACCCTAACGTATCTGAAATGACATGATCAATTGATATTTACTGATCATGTAAAGCATGTAGTTACTTGCTGTAGAAATCTGATAGAGTTAGATGTGCGCATTTAACTCTATCAGATGCAATTGCAATTGTTTTGCATGGAATAATCGGAAGTTTGTAGGCCTGACTATGTTCTTCAAAAGGTGATGATATTCAGTTATGTAAAGTACTTAAGTTAAAATACTTTAAAGTACTACTTAAGTTGTTTTTGGGGTATCTGATCTTTACAATTTATATTTTTGACAACTTTTATTTCACTACATTCCTAATGAAAATAATGTACTTTTTACTCTATACATTTCTCTTGACACCCAAAAGTATTTGTTACATTTGGAATGCTTACCATGAAATGAAAATGGTCCAATTCCCACTTATCAAGAGAACATCCCTACTGTCTCTGATCTGACAGACTCACTAAACACACTTGCTTCTTTTGTAAATGGTGTTGGAGTGCAACCCTGGCTATCCATAAATTAAAAAAATAAGAAAATGGTGCCGTCCGGTTTACTTAATAAGGAATTTGAAAATATTTATATTACTTTTGAAACGTAAGTATATTTTAGCAATTACATTTACTTTTGTTACTTAAATATATTTAAACCCAAATACTTGTAGACTTTTACTGAAGTAGTACTTTAATGGGCGACTCACTTTAACTTGAGTCAATTTCTATTAAGGTATCTATACTTTTACTCAAGTATGACAATTGGGTACTTTTTCCATCACTGATGATTTTACAACCAAATAGTTAAAATGTATTTAACAATCCCTTGAAAAAGGCACGCAGTTGCCAATTGTTTTAGCGGAGCTGGGGGTCTCCTTGCCCCCCAGCAACCAACTGGAACGTTGTGCACCTTCTTGCGACATTTTATTGATAACAACCTATAAACATTGATGAGTACAAACTTGCAGTGATCGAGGGAAAATAAATAAATAATGAAAATATGATTTTTAAATGACACAATTATTGCATTATATTCTTGGGGGTATGCTGTGAAAAAGAGCTTGGTTGGTGACAGTTTTTGATGTTGCACACACAGCACAGTAGTTGAACAATAGGTTCTTACTATCCTGCTATCCACAGAAGAGTGTGTTAAGTCACACCCACATATTAAAGTGTCACTGTGTTTTCTGGCTTGCATTTCATGATAGAAACAGTTGCAAAAAATCTGATTGTGTTTAACTAAATCAAAGCTAATTTGCTTAGTTAACACAAATGGAATTTAGATAATTTTTCATTTGGGAAATGTCTTACAGTGCATTCGGAAAGTATTCATACCCCTTGACTTTTTCCACATTTTGTTACATTACAGCCTTATTCTAAAATGTATTAAATTAATTATTTTCCTTATCAATCTACACACGATACCCCATAAGGACAAAGTGAAAACAGGTTTGTAGAAATTTTTGTAAATGTATTTAAAAAAACTGAAATACCTTGTTTAAGTATTCAGACCCTTTGCTATAAGACTAAAAATTGAGCTCAGTGTTATCTTGTTTCCATTTATCATCCTTGAGATGTTTCTACAACTTGATTGGAGTCCACCTGTGGTAAATTCAATTGATTGGACATGATTTGGAAAGGCACACACCTGTCTATATAAGGTCCCAAAGTTGACAGTGCATGTCAGAGCAAAAACCAAGCCATGAGGTTGTTGGGAAGTTCCTCTGTGGAGATGGAAGAACCTTCCAGAAGTACAACCTTCTCTGCAGCACTCCACAAATCAGGCCTTTTTGGTAGAGTGGCCAGACGGAAGCCACTCATCAATAAAGCTCCAATCCAGATGTGTGGGTCATTACTGAGATGTGGTTAAGAAATAGTGTTTTGAACGGTGATGTTAACCTTTCTGGTTATAACTTTTTTCGGCAAGACAGATCTTCCAAAGGTGATGGAGTGGCCATCTTTACCAAGGAACACCTTCAGTGCTCTGTTGTCTCCACCAAGTCTGTCCCCAAACAACATCCACAATCATCACCGGCCTTTATCCTAAATGCACTAAGCTCTCTCCTGGCCCCTTACCCTAAGTCTGAATTTGTACTGCTAGGTGACCTAAACTGGGACATGACTAAAACACCTGTCCAAGTCCTAAAGCAATGGGACTCCAAACACCCAGAAAAAACTACTCTGGTGTTTTCTGTAATGACCTTAGTGATCACTGTTTTGCAGCCTGTATTCGTAATGGCTGCTCAGTGAAACAACCTGTCCTGATTTGTCATAGAAGCTTTCTAAAAAAAACTTTAATGAGCAAGCCTTCTTTCATTTTATTTATTTAACCTTTATTTAACTAGGCAAGTCAGTTAAGAACAAATTCTTATTTACAATGACGGCCTACCGGGGAACAGTGGGTTAACTGCCTTGTTCAGGGTCAGAACAACATTTTTTACCTTGTCAGCTCTGGGATTCGATCAAGCAACCTTTCGGTTACTGGCCCAACGCTCTAACCACTAGGCTACCTGCTGACCCGGCCTCTGTAAATTGATATGCAATCCACTTGATCACCTCTGTCGAAAATGCTTGGACCTTCTTTTTTTATATTTTCAGTGGTATTGTTAACAAGCACGCCCCAATAAAGAAAATGAGATTTAAAAACAGGTTCAGCCCCTGGTTTGACTGTGATCTGGCAAAGTGACCACCTCAATAATTCAATTTGGCGAAAGGCACACGTCAGTCAGGCAGGCTGACTGGCTCTCGTTCAGGCAAATGAGAAACAAGTGCACTCAGGCTATCCGGAAGGCCAAAGTTAGTTACTTTGAGGAGCAGTTCTATCTCTTGGGTCTAACCCCAAGAAGTTCTGGAAAACAGTTAAAGACCTGGAGAATAAACCGTCCTCCTCACAGCTGCCCATGTCTCTTCATGTTGATGATGTGCTTGTGTTACGGATACAGGTATCCTGTGTGTGTATTTGTTTTCTCTCCTTCTGCCCTAGTCACAGGTGTCACTCATCAGTCGCCAATCAGAAGACACACATGCTCCTTTCCCTTACCCAATCACATCCCCTTTCCCTTGGTTTAAAAACCCAGTCAGTTGTTTTCCCAAACTCTCTCTCTCTCTTTTTTTGATGGAGCTAGCTCTCTTTTGTTTTGCTCCTACATGTCACATTTGTCTGTAATTATGTGAGTATGTATTGTTGTGGTTCATGACTGTTTGTTTGTTGGTGGGAAAAGGGGGTACAAAGCCAAGTTGCCCATGGGCATACATTACCCGTAGGAAAACTTTGTCTAAGTACCCTAGTTAGAACTGGGAGGACCACCCACTGTATTTTATTGGTTAGTTAGCTAGCGGTTAGTGAAGTAAGTAAGACTAGCTTAGGGGTTTTTGGATATTTATTATTTCTTTCCTTGGGTCCAGCTCAGCCCATTTCCCGTGTGTTTAACAAATAAACCATAAGTGTTTGATGGTAGATTTAGGTTGTCTGTTATTAGTTCTCACTGTTCCTTTTCACTATTATGATTTGCATGAGATATGTTACGGGTCTCGTTTCCATCCCCCCCTAGACTGCAGGGCAAAAGGGGTTCGTAACATAAGTGGGGGCTCGGGATCTGTCTTTACTGACACCCATGCCGCTCGTGCAAATTATTGTGGTGGTCTAGTTCAGTGTTGAGCGTCACCGCTGGGACTAGCTGATATACCATTAGAGTTTGCTATTTGTTGGCTCTTGTGTATTAGTGGTAGTTCAAAATGGCTACTTTTGATTTGAAATCCTTTTTGGATAACCCTACGTGGGAGGTTTTTGACAAATGTCATAGAATTGATTTACTGACCTTGGCTGACCATTATTCTGTATCTATTCCACAGAGTTTAGTTAAAGCAGAGGTTAAACAACTGGTGTTAAATGTTTTGTTGAAAGAGCAAGTGTTTGTGTTACTGCTGCCTGTGCCTGCTACCCCTGTAGAGGATGTTGTTGCTCCTGTAAGCCAGTCGGTGTCTGAGAACGAGGGCGAGGCTAAAGCTCCAGCCACATTGCCCTGTTTTGATCCACTCTCCCCACAGTCAAACGGTGATGCCATAAGGGATGTCCGTTCGATACAGTTCCAACTGGAGGTGGAAGAGAGAGCCCTAAATTAGGCGAGAAAATCTCCAGTTGGAAATGTTTAAACTTGAGGCAGAAAAAGAAAGAACAGCGGCAGTTGGAAATGTGTAAAATTGAGGCAGAAAGAGACCAGCGGCAGATGGAGTTAAACATGCGCCAGATAGAACTGGAGGCAGAGACAGCGAGGCTAGCCTCCGTTCCTGCTGTGCCTGTTAGTGAGCCGTCCTCACCAGCTGTGTCTTCCAACACCTTTGACATTAGTAGGCAGATTGCCTTAGTAGCTTAGTTCAGAGAGTCAGAGGTTGACTCCTATTTTGGGGTTTTTGAACGTATAACTGTAGCATTGAAATGGCCTGAAGAGGTATGGTGCCTATTACTTCAGTGTAAATTAACTGGTAAAGCCCAAGAGGTTTTGTCAGCGCTACCTCTTGAAGACAGTTTGAATTATGAAGTGGTCAAAGCTACTGTTCTTCGCGCCTATGAGCTTGTGCCTGAGGCATACCGACAGAGATTTAGGTCTCATAGAAAGTCTTCTAGTAAGACTTATGTGGAATTTGCTAGAGACAAGGGAAATCTGTTTGATAAATGGCATGCTGCTAGCAAGGTAACTGATTTCAACTCTCTCCGGGAGTTAATATTGTTGGAAGAGTTAAAAAATTGCTTACCTGAACGCATTGTAGTTTACCTAAACGAACAGAAAGTATCCTCCCTGTCAGAAGCGTCTGTGTTGGCAGACGAGTTTGTGTTGAAGCACAAGAGCGTGTTTTCGGCTCATACTGAGAGTAGAGCCACTGAATTGCCTATGATTAGTCCTAGTCGGCCAGCAGTACATCAAGCACACCAGAAAAATGAGCGTCCCTGTTTCTATTGTCATAAGATGGGACATATGATTAATGATTGCTTCCTGGTAAAACGCAAACAAGGGATGCCTCTTCGTGCCAAGCCGCCAACAGGTGTTGGTCTAATTCGTAAGGTTGTGAGGTCTGAAACGAAACAGGTGCCTCAGGGTAAATGTAGTTTGAAAGTCCCAGGCCCCGACCACAGTTATGAACCGTTCGTTTGAGGGGTTTGTTTCCCTAACGAATGACGAAGCATTTGCCCGGTTAAAATCCTTAGAGATACTGGTGCGGCGCAGTCGTTTAAATTGTCTGATGTGTTGCCCTTATCCGACAATACCTACTGGGGTTCCAGTGTGTTAGTTCAGGGTATTGAAATGGGTTTTCAATACCCAATATGAGATATGTTACGGGTCTTGTTTCCATCTAGACTGCAGGGCCAAAGGGGTTCGTAACAGCTAGTAACAGACAAGGAGCACATGGCTGAGCTTTTTAATCACCACCTCATTAAGTCAGGATTCCTATTTGACTCTACCATGCCTCATCGCCCATCCAACATTTCCTCATTACCCACACATTTCCCTCATTTCCCACACCTGCCCCACTACAAAGTATTCCCCTGCATTCGGTCACTGAGTCCGAGGTGCTAAAGGAGATCCTTAAACTTGACCAAAAAAACATCTGGTTCAGATGGTTTAGACCCTTTCTTTAAGGTTGCTGCCCCTATCATCGTCAAGCCTATCTCTGACCTTTTTAACCTGTCTCTCCTCTCTGGGGAGGTTCCTATTGCTTGTGTGGCAAAGAAGGGGGTCGAGTGATAAATGGCAGATATGTGAGAGCAGAACTAATAAACGGGCTCTGCCCGATCACTAAAATGGCAAAACTACAAGTCCCAGAAGCAAGGGGAACCCACAGAAGGTGGAGCCGACACACAGATAAAGGGTCAAGGAAAACCAGGAAGAGGAAGAGAGGGGTGGAAGGATCTATGAACCGTAGAGAAAGAGACAATAGATATTGGTTGGATTTACCGTGTATGAGCTGGACTGTTTTGGACTTACCTGTTGGCGTTTGGACCTGGACATACCGAGAACCCGATTCGTGTACCGAACCCTGCTATCCTTGACCTTGCCTACGACCTGGGTGGACCATGACGGAGAAACAAACACACAGGTACTGTCCTGTTCGAAAGAACTCTCATTCTGGGGTAATTTGGTGACAGTTTCCCACTTAATTTGTGACAAACGCTTATAACCTTGAAGAGGTTTGCCACACTTGGTAGGCAGCAACAGTGCATCCTTTATTTAAAGGGGGAGATCAAGCTGATCCTAACTTATAGGCCAATTTCTATTTTGCCCTGTTTATCAAAAGTGTTGGAAAAACTTGTCAATAATCAACTGACTGGCTTTCTTGATGTCTATAGTATTCTCTCGGGTATGCAATCTGGTTTCCGCTCAGGTTATGGACGTGTCACTGCAACCTAAAAGGTCCTAAATGATGTCACCATTGCCCTTGATTCTAAGCAATGTTGTGCTGCTATTTTTATTGATTTGGCCAAAGCTTTTGATACGGTAGACCATTCCATTCTTGTGGGCCGACTAAGGAGTATTGGTGTCTCTGAGGTCTTTGGCCTGGTTTGCTAACTACCTCTCTCAAAGAGCGCAGTGTATAAATTCAGAACATGTCTCAGCCACTGCCTGTCACCAAGGGAGTACCCCAAGGCTCAATCCTAGGCCCCATGCTCTTCTCAATTTACATCAACAACATACTGTAGCTCAGGCAGTAGGAAGCTCTCTCATCCATTTATAAGAAGATAATACAGTCTTATACTCAGCTGGCCCCTCCCAGGATTTTGTGTTAAACGGTCTACAACAAATCTTTCTCAGTGTCCAACAAGCTTTCTCTGCCCTTAACCTTGTTCTGAACACCTCCAAAACAAAGGTCATGTGGTTTGGTAAGAAAATGCCCCTCTCCCTACCGGTGTGATTACTACCTCTGAGGGTTTAGAGCTTAAGGTAGTCACCTCATACAAGTACTTGGGCATATGGCTAGACTGTCCTTCTCAGCACATATCAAAGCTGCAGGCTAAGGTTAAATCTAGACTTGGTTTCCTCTATACAAATCGCTCCTCTTTCACCCCAGCTGCCAAACTAACCCTGACTCAGATGACCATCCTACCTACGCTAGATTAAGGAGATGTAATTTATAGATCGGCAGGTAAGGGTGCTCTCGAGCGGTTAATGTTCTTTACCATTTGGCCATCAGATTTGCCACTAATGCTCCTTATAGGACACATCACAGCACTCCTGTATAACTGGTCATCTCTGTATACCCGTCGCAAGACCCACTGGTTGATGCTTATTTATAAAAACCTCTTAGGCTTCACTCCCCCCATCTGAGATCTACTGCAGCCCTCATCCTCCACATACAACACCCATTCCACCAGTCACATTCTGTTAAAGGTCCCCAAAGCACACACATCGCTTGGTCGCTCCTCTTTTCAGTTCGCTGGATCTAGCGACTGGAACGAGCTGCAAAGAAACACTCAAACTGGACCGTTATCTTCATGCAAAGACTCAGTCATGGACACTCTTACTGACAGTTGTGGTACTTCGCCCGATGTATTGTTGTCTCTACCTTCTTGCCTTTGTGCGGTTGTCTGTGTCCAATAATGTTTGTACCATGTTTTGTGCTGCTGCCATGTTGTGTTGATACTATGCCGTGTTGTCATGTGTTGCTGCCATGCTATGTTGTCTTAGGTCTCTCTTTATGTAGTGTTGTGGTGTCTCTTGTCGTGATATGTGTTTTGCCCTATATTTGTATATGTTTTATTTTGAATTCCAGCCCTCATCCCTGCAGGCCTTTTAGTAGGGCGTAATAGTAAATAAGAATTGGTTCTTAAAACCTGTCTGGCTCCGGCGTTCCGCTAGCGGAACTCCTCCCACATTCCACTGAAAAGGCAGAGCGCGAAATTCAAAATATGTTTTTTAGAAATATTTAACTTTCACACATTAACAAGTCCAATACAGCAAATGAGATACAAGATCTCACACATCTTGTGAATCCAGTCAACATGTCCAATTTTTAAAATGTTTTACAGCGAAAACACCACATATGTTAGCTCACCACCAAATACAAAAAAGGACAGACATTTTTCACAGCACAGGTAGCAAGCACAAAGCCAACCTAACTAACCACGAAGCAACCAAACTAACCAAGAAACAACTTCATCAGATGACAGTCTTATAACATGTTATACAATAAATCTGTTTTGTTCAAAAAATGTGCATATTTGAGGTGTAAATCAGTTTTACATTGCAGCTACCATCACAGCTACCGTCAGAAATAGAACCGAAGCAGCCAGAGTAATTACAGACACCAACATCAAATACCTAAATACTCATCATAAAACATTTCTGAAAAATCGATGGTGTACAGCAAATTAAAGACAAACATCTTGTGAATCCAGCCAATATTTCAGATTTTTTAAAGTGTTTTACAGCGAAAACACAATATAGCATTATATTAGCTTACTACAATAGCCTACCACACTACCGCATTCATTCATCAAGGCACGTTAGCGATAGGGAATAAACCAGCAAAAGATATTACTTTTCACTAACCTTCATAAACCTTCATCAGATGACAGTCCTATAACATCAGGTTATACATACACTTATGTTTTGTTCGAAAATGTGCATATTTAGAGCTGAAATCAATGGTTATACATTGTGCTAACGTAGCATCTTTTTCCCAGAATGTGCGGATAATTTTCTGACACTTTTTCTGACACACATATTCTGACCAAATAACTATTCATAAACGTTACTAGAAAATACATGTTGTATAGGAAATTATAGATACACTAGTTCTTAATGCAATCGCCGTGTTAGAATTCTAAAAAATAACTTCATTACGACATCCAGCTTAGGTATAGCGAGAGAGTACCCAAAATCTGGGCGCAAATGACTAGTACAACATGTTCGACAGATATATGAAATAGCATCATAAAATGGGTCTTACTTTTGATGATCTTTCATCAGAATGTTGTACAAGGGGTCCTTTGTCGGGAACAATCGTTGTTTGGATTTAGAATGTCCTCTTCTCCAGTCAATTAGCACGGAAAGCTAGCAAAGTGGCGCTAAGCTCTCCTTCCTGAACAAAGGCACACAACGCAACACGCCTAAAGTCCCGAATAAATTTCAATAATCTAATAAAACTATATTGAAAAAAACATACTTTACGATGATATTGTCATATGTATCAAATAAAATCAAAGCCGGAGATATTAGTCGTCCATAACGACAGCTTATCAGAAGGCAAATCCAGGTCCCTTCACGCGCTCTCCAGAAAACAGGAAACTGGTGACACGTCATGCCGAGAGCTATTATTCGACCCCAGATCAAGTTACACACTCCATTTCTTCTCTCACTGCCTGTCGACATCTAGTGGAAGACGTATGAAGTGCATCTATACTAATAAATATCAAGGACATTAATAGGCAGGCCCTAGAACAGTGCATCGATTTCAGATTTTCCACTTCCTGTCAGGAAGTTTGCTGCAAAAGGGGTTCTGTTTTACTCACAGATATAATTCAAACGGTTTTAGAAACTAGAGAGTGTTTTCTATCCAATAGTAATAATAATATGCATATTGTACGAGCAAGAATTGAGTACGAAGCCGTTTAAATTGGGCACGATTTTCTCCCAAAGTGAAAACAGCGCCCTTTGTCCTCAGCAGGTTTTAACGGACTTGCCTAGTTAAATAAAATATATTTTGAAAAGGTACGACAATCTGCTTGGAGTTTTACCAAAAAGCACCTAAAGACTCTCAGACCATAAGAAACAAGATTCTCTGGTCTGATGAAACAAAGATTGAAATCTTTGGCCTGAATGCCAAACGTCACATCTGGAGGAAACCTAGCACCATCCCCACGGTGGTGGAAGCATCATGCTGTGGCAATGTTTTTCAGTGGCATGGACTGGGAGACTAGTCAGGATTGAGGGAAAAATGAACAGAGTAAAGAACAGAGAGATCCTTGATGAAAACCTACTCCAGAGCACTCAGGAACTCACACTGGGGAGAAGGTACACCTTCTAACAGGACAACGACCCTAAGCACACAGCCAAGACAATACAGGAGTGGCTTCAAGACAAGTCTCCGAATGTCCTTGAGTGGCCATGCAGCGACACACTCCCCATCCAACCTGACAGAGCTTGAGAGGATCTGCAGAGAAGAATGGGAGAAACTCCCCAAATACAGGAGTGCCAAGCTTGTAGCGTCATACCCAAGAAGTCTCCAGGCTGTAATCGCTGCAAAAGGTTCTTCAACAAAGTACTGCGTAAAGGGTCTGAATACTTATGTAAATGTGATATCTCTGTTTCTTTTTTTACATTTGCAAACATTTCTAAAACTGTTTTTGCTCTGATGAGGGGAAAAACAATTTAATCAATTTGAGAATAATGCTGTAACATAACAAAATGTGAAAAAAGTCAAGGTGTCTGAATACACTGTACCTTTTAAAATACTGGATAGTCATGTTCATATGTCCTTGAATAGTTCAAGAATCCATTCATCTGTCTGCACGACGATGGAAGAGAGGTGTAAATGCTGCTTTGTGGTCACTGAGTGAGGAACAAGGAAATTAGGTGTGATATATAACAACAAAAAAAGTATGATTCATTCAAAGCTTTGCTACACAGCATACTAAGATGTAGTAAGACGAAACATGCCTTTAAGTTCACTACCATAAAGTTATGTTTGATTTTCTGATCCTCGGTCATATTCAACAACAATCACAGAGCAATGTTTCCAGCATGTGCAAGAGCTGCAGGCAAACTTAATAAAACAAAAATGTTTTACCAAAAGTTGTGTAGTCCTCTGTTGTGCAGTCTTCCTTATTCAAAATGTTAGGGGGTTACAGTAATGTAAATCACGTCACATGTGGGACGTATTGGAAGGATTTCATCAGTAGGCGGTCAGACTAAATATTGTCAGGTGCTGTTCAGTTATCCAGTGACATGGTCTACTAACGGAGATGCTTTTCTTCACAACCCCACCCCCTCTCCTAACCTCAAACACGGGGAAAAAATACATATACTCTCTGTGCAATGAGAGGCAGTCACAGGATGCTCGTTTGATTACACAACAACCGTATACAGTAAGGCCGAAGAGATCCAGGCTTCTGAGCACATGACTTAAGGTTACATCAAATTTAATTTCCAACTCTACAACTTCAGAATTACATACATCTCTATGGGCATGCAAACAATATAATATTACTTCATTTAATCCACTCACAATAAAGATAATTGTTTCACCACATGAACTGAAACTACATTTTAGTAATATTTATTTAACATTTTACTCCTAGGCAGAATCTAATCACCACTCTGAAGTTTGGCAGAAATATGTAGATACTGACATTAAACATATGGTATAGTTTAAGTCATGGATCTCTACAAAGCATTTCAGTGAACAATACTGTTTATGTTCCTCTACAAATTTCCTGTCTACAGTTTTACAATGAGTAAAACAAGAGAAAAGACTTTCATATACATGAAAGCAGGGAACAAGAATATCAAACAGATCAAATATTCAAGTCTCCATTCCCTGTAGGGACCTTGTCTGCATCAGCATACACCTGGTACTGTAGCTTATGGTGCTTCTGTGGACATAGTAACATTAGAGAGTTGTAGAGGACACAGAAAATACCTTAACACCACGGTTCTTGTTTGATGTAAATATCTATTCTAGAGGGTAGCAGTATTGGGGTACGTTGGATTGAAGATACATTTGTGTAAATCCCCTGCTGGACCATGAAGCCTATGCCTACCATGAAGACTACTGACTAGGATGCCACATAACGGCAAAGATGAGATGTCATTCCACTAATAATTACACAATCATCCCTTATTATTACGACTTTCATCTACCTGATATTTATACAATGTCATGTCATAACTGATAATCTTAAAGCTGGAATCCTTATTGGTGAAACAGCCACAACCATTTGCAATATTACAACAAAGAAATTACTGCAAACAAACAGTTTTTTCAACTCTGACATTTAACACATAAGAGTACTGCATTTTTTTTTTACCATGCTACGTGATGCTCATCTCAGCAACAAAAACAATAACAACAGTGCTGGGGTGGCCATTGGTGCCGTTTTCATCTTTAATTCACATCCTCTACAGTAGTCCTGCAGATTTGTCCCGTGATGTGAGGTATCTTCCTCTCGTATTGCTCCATTTGGAATCTAACACATTTGGACTGCACTCCCGCACTCTCACAAAATTTGATGGTCACTTTTCCTGGTATGAACAATGGTTCCTTGAACTGGGTGGTGACAGAGATGGGGGCTCTAATGGCATCAACTCCTGTGGAATCAATGGATGTTTGGAAAATATCAATCAAGGTGATAGATTGAGGATAAATAAAGTATGGACAGCAACAAAAAAAATACTGTTTGAGCCACCATCATTTTGCTTATAAATAATTCAGTATTGAGGTAGAATCACTAGAATAAAAAATTACTTTACCTTTGTGCTTTTCAATTTCAGCCAAGCATTTAGACAGCATCCATAGACTAGGAGTTGGGGTACATCTGTAGCCCAATAGTTTAGCAGGAAGAGTTAGGAGACAATGTGGAGAGTAGTCAGAGAAAGCCCACACAAACTTCAGTCCTGTAGTCCAGGGAACATTGATATCCACCGCCTTCATGTCATCTGGCTCTGATGTGTCCATGTGACCTGTCAAAGTGTAAGAAAATATATTGGTTTAAGATGTGGGTCCAGTTGTTCTGTGCTATTCAAACTTGAATAGAACAATTTCATTCAACTTCCTCAGGTTTGTTGACTGGTGGCAAAATTTAGAATGAATTAACTTAAGTATTGGTCTACTCACCATCATACCACTCAGGTTTAGGTTGAGTGTTTGGTGTTCGGCCTCTGTCCTGGGAGAGCATTGTCAAAACACTCTCCCATACTGGCTGGTCAGTGCGTGAAATGGCAGTTAGAGAAATGTCAACCTCCACCCCATCTTCAACGACCCTGTACTCTAACACACGAGCCTGCAACTTGAAGGGTCCCTTCTTCAGCTCATCTATTGGCTGCCATGTTCTCAAACTCTGACGTACCCGGACTAGACCTAAGGAAACAATGCATTGAAGTGGGTGGATTTTGTATGAACTACACATCTGGCTGAATTGAATTAATATATTCTACAGAAATGTAGGAAGAAAACTGAGTATCTTGAGTGTTGACATTTGGATGGCCTTCACATACATGCACTACCCAGCCAGCAGAGGATGTGTTACTTACCCGCAGGGCTCAATCTGAACTTCTCAGCAGATATTAATATGTCAAGCATCCGCAGACAGAGGGTCTCTGGGTAACACAGAGGGATATCCCTGAACTCAATGTCTGGGTAGTCCCAGCCATATCCAGCTGCACTACAGAACCTCCTCAGTAGATTCTTGTTGAACCTTAGAGAAAAAAGTACAGCACATAGGAGATAATTGGTCCAAACGTGAACAAATAAACAACCATCTTTGTAAGGCAGTGTGTTGTTTGAAATGATTATAATGAAATCAAACCATAGCCCTAAAACAAATTGGACTGCTACATTGTCAAGCGCAATCAGTTTACCTGCAGTTAAAAATGGTGAAGGCAACTTCACCTTTGACATCGCTATCGCAAAAGTACAAATGCCCCTGTCTTTTGATAAGAGCTCTGAATACATATCTGAGAAAAATGTAGGCTAAACTTGGAATCCTCTGACGACTGTCAAACACCACATTAGCTTTCAGTAGTTTATAAGAGCAATAAATGTTGGCGTAAAGAAAATATATGGCACACGCTGGGAGCCCAGCAATGAAAACAATGGTCATAATATTTTCCATTTTCAAGTAATACATGAGAAGCATCCACCGACTCTATTGTACTTGGTCACTAATATGTACTATACTGTTATAAGAAGGCCTCCTCGGGAGAACGAGTGCTAGTGCTGAAGTTTGCAGCTAGTTCGAGAGTACACTGCCATGCCATTCATACACGGCAATTAAAATAAAAAAAACATCGCCAACGTGCACACCATTTTGCATTTAACAAATATTTCTAATCAAGTCACTTTGGCCTCCTTACTGCACTTTGACACTTTCAACCATGATCAAAACGAAAGTTGTGTTGAAGTACGGAGTGCGTTATGGGACAAAAAAATATAACGTCAACATGTAATGTCGTTGGGTAATATCAGTTATTGATATAAACAAACTCAAAATGTGTTGTTATTTAAAACATCTTTATTTTTTTCAAGTAATTGATTGAAAGTTACTGCAAAAAAAAGTAATACATAAAATATGATATATCCCGATTTATGGCGTTTATGTCTGTTCAAATTATGTATATTTAACATTTTGTCCAGGAAGGTGTGAAGAAAAAAAAACTTTTCGTAACAACATAAGATTACAATATGTTAACAGCAACATGCATGCCATAATCAGCACTGACGCAGCAACATGCTTTGGACTGCTTTATATAAACATCATTGACTAACAGGTGTCTTTGAAAGAAACTGAATGGCATAAAGGAGTAAACACTGACTGTTCCTGCATCTGAACTGTTACTCAGTCTGACCATGTAAAGTGGGAATAAATAAAAAGGAAATCAAATGTAATGCTGATTCTTTGTGATACAGCAACAAGTGTGTGTAATCTTCTTTGTTGTGCATGTATGGTTTCTCCTTCGGGAATCATGGAGACATCCCCCTGAGCCCTGAAAATGTCTTCTCTTAGTTCAACATCCAAATTCAGTCCAGTCTTCGCTTCAGCCAAACAGCAGCAACAACACAATGCAGACCGAATTGACAGCAATCAAGGGCACTGCAAGATGAGAGAAAATATGATGAATAATGCCACAAACCAGTCTCAGTTCAGTTAGGTCAACATCATAACATTGTTTGAAGAAAACAATAATAATTTATTTAAAAAAAAATATTATGCATGCAGAACGATTTGATATTTATAAATGGTATTGATTTTTCAGTCGTACCTCTCATTACTGTCCTCACAGAGCGGACAAGGTTCATTAGCTGCACTTTAATGCCCGGTTCATCACCAAATCCCCCAATACTTTGGTCCACACCCCAGCCAACTAAGTTAGAAGGAACAAAACAATTACATTAATGCAAACTAAAATGGCCCTGGCCATAAGAGGCAGATTAACGTACCTGTAAGCTTTTCCAACTCATTATACTGGTGTAGTTAGCTAGCTAGTTTAGCAGTAACGCCAAATTATGCTAAAATGACTCATATCAACCAAATAACGTTACTTTCTTGCTTCCCTGTCTAGGTAAGTAGTTATCTATCACCAACCCATTTCAGCCGACTAGCAAGCAAGCAAATCATTGTTGAAAGTAATGTTAAACAAAATGTGTAGACGGCCACTTACTTTTACTTAAAAATCTTTCTTCGTGCAATACGGCGACAGCATTTACACACAAAATCACCGCTTGAATAAGGGAATATAATGTAAACGCCATATCTGTAACGTGTTAGATGACGTTAGCAGCTTCAAGTATTTCCTTATGACGTTGCCTAAATGTATGGCATCATGAGAAGAACAAATTGAACGAGCAGTTCGAAAGCGTGACTTTCTTGACTGAATAAAAAAGTGGGTGCCCAACAGTAAATGGCCAATGTAATACCAATACTGTATAATAATAATCCATATTCATGTCCAAAGGGGTAGCATTTTGTGACTATTGATTTAATGGTGTAAGTGCTTGAAAACGTTGCAGTAGAACTAGCTAACATTCCTGCGAGGTTATGGGTGTATCTAGCCAGACACACCACTGGATGGCTATCTCCGTTAATAACACCTCAATATCTCCTTCATTTGCACTTGATTTACTAGAAAGGTAAAGGCATATTGCCAGAAGTTAAATTTCTGTAGATGAGAAAAGGTAAACACGAGTACACCACTGTAAACCACTGAGATCAGTGGAAAACATTCCTGTTAATAAAGATGGAAAGAAACACATGGTCATCATGAGAATAAAAATCTTTATTAGTGTTTTATGAAGTCTGCATAATATGCCACACGCCTGAGAAGCTTATGGTCAGAAAAAAAACCTGCTCTATCAATAACGCCCTCTACTGGTAAAACTGAGAGAACTACTGTACTGACTGTTTTGCAAATATTTAACTGTTAAATACACACTACTGTATAATGTACGTCTGGTCCACTTCAGATTTGTTATGTACTCTCTTCACATTCATATATTGTAGGCCAATGGTACAAGGATTCAACACTGGACCCTAACACATGGTTCAGTTCCCCAAATCCAAACTCACTAGTTGCACTTACAAAGTACAATCACTAGTGCCGTAAGGTTAATAGATGAATAACATCAATAAAGGAGATGGGAGAAAATAGATGTTAAAAGAAATCTTGCAATAGCCACAAAATGACAATGTCAGACTGCAAGCTCAGTCTTGTTGTACATACTGTATTTTATAGACAAGAACAAATACAATGCACACTAATACAGAAAATATGTCCCAGTGTGCAGTTTCATTTCTCTCTCCCTTTTGTGATGTAAGAACATAAAATACTGCCAAGTTTCTGTAACATTTAGCTAAAAAATAAATCACTTTTTTTGGTTGACCACTGTTTTATGGTGGACCTTTTATCCTTTACTGAGCACCAAACAGCTTCCAGAAAGCAAATGTGTTTCAAGAGTGAAGAGATGAATGAGTCAAAAGAAGTTCATACAACATTCCTCAGTCACATAACCCATCCATACATTGCAGGAAAGCAGATATCATGTTACAGGCATTTATGCTTTGATTTGTGTACTTCTGATGCACCAAGTTGATTATTTTAAAGAGACAGAAACTGTCTACATAACATGGGGCTGTATTTTTCTTACCAAGGCAAGGGCTTAAATTGGATTCAAGTTGAACCTTAAAAAAAAAACAAAAAAAAACACTAATGATCCATGCTCTCCATGTCACTTAAAAAGAGACAGTCTTGAAAATATTAACTTTAATAAAAAGTGAACGACAGAAGAAAGTTTAATTATATTTATATATAAAAATACATGAGAATACAAAAAAGTAGCAAAAGAAAGGGGATATAGGCTAAAAACAATATAGAATTAAATTCATTGATACCTTCCATTCTCCAAGTGAAATAACTTTTTAATAATTCACCTCGAGAGACCTGGACACCCAGTGAGACATCAAAAAAAGATTTTACAGCTGATATTCTCTGGTCCTTGCCCGGTGCATCCAAACCTAACAGAGCCTAGAATTCACTAGCCTGCATCTGAGGCGGTGTGTGGTCCAAATGAAACATGGGCTACCTATAATAACATTGGAGGTGTCATATACTGACAGAGCTAAAAATGTATGTCAACTACAGTCGGATTGATTTCGCAGCTTGTTTAGTTTTTTTGCTAAACATTCCTATATGTCCATTAAGAGGTGTCTTACAACGACACATCTGGAATTTAAAAAAAAGACATTGACAAAAGGGTAAAGAGTTAATTAGGTAAATTAAACAATTACATTTTAAAAACATAATTGAGCATTTCCCTTCGAGGAGAAAGCGACAAATGCCATCTTCATCTCTTAACCACGCTAACTCCCCAGACAAAAAAAGATGGGTCCATGTTTCCCAGAGAGAAGTTACCTCATGGCCTAAAAGATGGATGGACGAGTTAAACCAAAATTCATTTAGCATTCACACTTGTGTTACTTATACAAGCATTCTCCAATACTGAGAAACTATTTGTAGAATATTTTTTGGTATTTCCACTGCCTCCAATAATTCATACCTGGACTTTAAAAATCAATATACATTTTATTTGCACCACAAATATATCTAATATTAAGGATTTGGGGAAAAGCAATTTAACAAAGATGACAAAGATGGGTAACAAAGTGCCTAATTCTATTCTGAAAAGTGTCTTGCTGTGTGTGTGTGTGTGTGTGTGTGTGTGTGTGTGTGTGTGTGTGTGTGTGTGTTTACAGGGACGTGGAGCTAGGCCACAAATACTATGAAGTATGTTAATAGCAGAAATTATTTCTGCAGCTTCTTTTCACGATAGGACTTGCAAGTTAGAATTTGATGATCTTTGAGTGGGCGACGTTTTGGGTCGTTTTCTAGCATTATGACATACTGGAGCAGCGTACAGAAGGGGAACCCATCTGAGTCAACACTTTGTCCAGCCATTGCAGAGGTCCATTCAAATGCAGTTCAATCCAGCAGGGAGTGCTTGTGACAGTCTGCCGTCTAGTAGACAAGAAGACAACAATGACAAATTGGTGAAATCACTCGGCATGCAAGCACAGTAATGTCACCAAAAAACAAAAATAGCCTGAACCTCTCTGACTTCTTCCATAACAGAAGTATTGTTTAAGAGGGACAAATCACATTTGAATACCCATCCCAACTCCTTAAACATTCCAAAGTTTCTACAAATACAGAAAAAAGGATCATTAGCAGGCTACAATGTTTTTTTTTAATGTATGCCAATGATTACATTAATATTACTGTCTTCCTCCGACTATTCATCTTCTACTAACTATGCCATTGTGTACAACTGAAAGAATAAAAAGTAACAAGTCGGTCATCATGCTTGCCTGTATTCAGCCCCCCAGCCTTTGACAAAACTCATGCGGATGGTGCACATTCTGGTGAGCTGGTACACAGCCTCAAAGCCCTGGTTCACAGACTGGGCCAGCAGAGCAGCAAACTCCTGGTTGTTGAAGATCTTCAGGTTACAACCTGAGGGGCAGTGGAAGGAGAGGGTCAGTTGTGAAATGATTTATAATGCCCTAGTCAAATAAGCAGTGGTGTAAAGTACTTAAGTAAAAATACTTTAAAGTACTACTTAAGTAGTTTTGGGGGTATCTGTACTTTACTACTTATATTTTTCACAACTTTTACTTCACTACATTTCTAAAGAAAATAATGTACTTTTTACTCCATACATTTTACCTTACGCCCAAAAGTACTCGTTATATTTTGAATGCTTAGCAGGACAGGAAAATGGTCCAATTCAAGCACTTACCAACCCAACACATGGTCATCCCTTCTGCCTCTGATCTGGCGGACTCACTAAACACAAATGCATCTTTTCTATGGGTTCCCGACTGGCGCAGCGGTCTAAGGCACTGCATCTCAGTGCTCGAGGCATCACTAAAGACACCCTGGTTTGAATCCAGGCTGTATCACAACCGGCTGTGATTGGGAGTCAATTGGGCGGCGCAAAATTAGCCCAGCGTCGTCCGGGTTTAGCTGGTGTAGGCCGTCATTGTAAATAAGAATTTGTTCTTAACTGACTTGCCTAGTTAAATAAAACAGTAAATAAAAAATGTTTTTTTTTTTGTAAATGATATCTGAGTGTTGGAATGTGCCCCTGTCTATCTACACATTTTAAAATGCCGCCTGCTTTGCTTGATAGAAGGAATTTAGAATACTGCCAAGTTTCTGTAACATTTAGCTAAAAAAATAAATCACTTTTTTTGGTTGACCACTGTTTTATGGTGGACCTTTTATCCTTTACTGAGCACCAAACAGCTTCCAGAAAGCAAATGTGTTTCAAGAGTGAAGAGATGAATGAGTCAAAAGAAGTTCATACAACATTTTACATTTTTAATAATTTTTTACTTTTGATACTTAAGTATATTTAGAACCAAATACTTACTTTTACTCAAGTAGTATTTTACCGGGTGACTTTTACTCTATATTTTTACTCAATTATGACAATTGGGTACTTTTTCCATCACTGCAAATAATACATTTTGTTCAGATATCCAGATATTTATTTTGACTATTTAAAAAAAAAAGTTTAAACTTGGGAACTGGCTTGCTGCGCGACTTGGGAGAGAGGTGCCGCTCGGCATGCGTGCAGCAGTGAAGGGGCCAGTGAGTTTGATATGGGAGGGAGGGAGACAAAGCTTTAAAACAATGTTTGAGTGAACACTGAATACAGAAAATTAATGGTGAACTCTTCTGGACACAGTAGACTCCTCATCACTCTACAATTCAGGTTCACTCTAGCATAATTTCAAGCTTTGTTTTACTATTGACAGTTACAGCTGATTTCGGGATTGTACAGTGCCTTCAGAAAGTATTCACACACCTTTACTTTTCCACATTTTGTAGTGGAATTTAAAATGGATTCAATTTAGATTTGTTTGTCACTGGCCTACACATAATACCCCATAATGTCAAAGTGGAAGTGCTTTCGAAAATCTTACAAATTAATAAAAAATTTAAATCTGAAACGTCTTGAGTCATTAAGTATTCAACCCCTTTGTTATGACAAGCCTGAATAAGTTCAGGAGTAAGAATTAGCTTAACAAGTCACATAATAAGTTGCATGGACTCACTGTGTGCAATAAGTGTTTAACATGTTTTTTATGACTACCTCGTCTCTGTACTCCACACATACAGATAATTGTAAAGGTCCCTTAGTCCAGCAGTGAATCTCAAACACAGATTCAATCACAAAGACCAGTGAGGTAAAAAAAACAAAATCCGATATTCAATATCCCTTTGAGCATGGTGAAGTCATTACACTTTGGATGTTGTATCAATACACCCAGCCACTACAAAGATACAGGTGTCTTTCCTAACTTAGTTGCAGGAGGGGAAGGAAGCCGCCCAGGGACTTCACCATGAGAACAATGGTGACTTTAAAACAGTTACAGAGTACTCCGGCTTCAACGCTCGTCGGATGTGGCAGGGCTTGCAAACTATTATGGACTACAAAGGGAAACCTGGCCGTGGGCTGCCCAGTGATGGAAGCCTACCAGAGGCTTTTAAGCGTGTTGAAGCAAGCAACACTGAAGCACGCATGAGAGCACCAGCTGTTCCGGACGCCTGTGTGATCACACACTCCGTAGCTGATGTGAGCAAGATCTTTAAACAGGTCAATATTCACAAGGCCGCGGGGCCAGATGGATTACCGGGATGTGTACTCAGAGCATGCACGGAACAACTGGCAAGTGTCTTCACTGACATTTTCAACCTCTCCCTGACCGATTCTGTAATACCAACATGTTTCAAGCAGACCCCCATAGTCCCTGTGCCCAAGAAGCGAAGGTAACCTGCCTAAATGACTACCACCCCGTAGCACGTCGGTAGCCATGAAGTGCTTTGAAAGGCTGGTCATGGCTCACATCAACACCATCATCCCGGAAACCCTAGACCCACTCCAATTGGCATACCGCCCCAATAGATCCATAGATGACGCAATCGCAAATTGCACTCCACACTGCCCTTTCCCACCTGAACAAAAGAAACACCATGTGAGAATGCTGTTCATTGACTACAGCTCAGCACTCAACTCCATAGTGCCCACAAAACTCATGACTATGCTAAGGATCCTGGGACTAATCACCTCCATCTGCAACTGGATCCTGGAGTTCCCGACGCCCCCAGGTGGAAATGGCAGGCAACAACATCTGCCACGCTGATCCTCAACACGGGGGCCTCTCTGGGGAGGGTGCTTACTGCCCCTCCTGTACTCCCTGTTCCCCCATGACTGCGTGGCCAAGCATGACTTCAACACCATCATTAAGTTTGCTGACGATGCAACGGTAGTAGGCCTGATTGACAACGATCCAACACCATCATTAAGTTTGCTGATGACACAACAGTGGTAGGCCTGATCGACAACGATGAGACTGACCTCCTCCCTATAGGCTGAGAACTGACAGTGTGGTTCCAGGACAACAACCTCTCCCTCAACGTGAGCCAGACAAAGGAGTGATCGTGGACATAGACTATAGGAAAAAGAGGGCTGAAGATGCCCTCATTCACATCGAGGGGGCTGTAGTGGAGCAGGTCGAGAATTTCAAGTTCCTTGGTGTACACATCACAAACAATCATGGTCCAAACACACCAAGAAAGTTGTGAATAGGGCACGACAAAGTCCTATACCCTCAGGAGACTGAAAAGATTTGACCTGGGTTCCCAGATCCTCAAAAAGTTCTACAGCTGCACCATCCTAACCGGTTCATCACCGCCTGGTATGGCAATTGCTCGGCATCTGACCGTAAGGCGCTACAGAGGGTAGGGCGTATGGCCCAGTATATCACTGGGGCCAAGCTTACTGACATCCAGGACCTACACGTGTCAGAGGAAGGCCCAAAAATTGTCAGACTCCCATCACCCAAGTCATAGACTGTACAAATTACGTCAACTAACCTGTACCCCTGCACATTTGACTCAGTACTGGTACCGCCTGTATTTAGCCTCTGTAGGTATTTTATCGTGTGACTTTAATTGATTTAAAAAAAATGACTTTTATTGAAAAACAGCCCCAGAGCATTATTCCTCCTCCACCAGCCTTTACAGTTGGCACTATGCATTGGGACAGGTAGCATTCTCCTGGCATCCGCCAACCCCAGATTCATCCGTCAGACTTCAAATCCAGTCATTTGAAGGAGTGTCCACATCATTTTGTATATATAGTGTATAATGAGTAATCCAGGAATATCACAAGTTAATTAGCGAGAAAACTTTAGAAAATAGCAACTCTACATATCGCTATGACTACAATAAATGGCTAAATTACTTCCGGACACTAAGGGTCCGCGGAGCTCCTCCTCACCACTCTCAAGTATTTGAACACTAACGTCCGTTCGGATATTCGAATAACCATGCCCATTCCTACTGGGCATCTTGTATGGACTTTAAAAGAAAAATCATAACAGGTAAAGCCTGCAGAACCAACATGCAATCAGTTTTATATTGCCTGTAGAAACAAGTAGTTAGACTGACTAAATATGGAATATAAACACGTGAAAAACATTTAGTACTAAGTAATGATTATAGGAACACACTGAATATTAAAGAAATTGTGTTTGGCTGAATTACCTGGAGGAATTTTGCACACGGTTGCTGGGTGCCACCCATACCGCTGGTTGCAGTTTGGACTTTGAACAAAGATGGCGCTATCACTGAGACACTCAGCAAACACCTCACCACCAATATAATACAGCCTGACTCCTCGTCCTGTGGAAATAATAGAAAATTATCATGAGTATTTCTGCTACAAAACATCTCTGTTCCCAGGCAAATCTGAATTGGCACCCTATTCATTTTAGCCATAGCCTTCAAAGGTTGTGCACTACATAGGAAATAGTGTGCTGTTTGTGACATAGCCCCTGTTGTACCTATATGCCTCCTGGTCATCTCAACAGTGGCGTTCCTGTTGACGTTGGAGAGCAAGCCAAGACAGAAACGCTCTGAGTTGGAAGGGTCTGTAAAACCGTCCACGGTCAGAGAGGGCTGCGAGGCGTGGAAGGTCTCTCCAACACGCTGGTTCAGCTCATAGTAAGCTATAGAGCACCAGAACGCAGGCTCAGAGTAGGTCACCGGCTGCAAGTCTGGGATGAAAAAAGTGAGATGTCATGATGAAAGACAACTACACAGGTTGACAGGCATAGACCAATGATCTCCAGAGTGGGCACTGGGCTATTTAAATTGTACTCAATGGATGTTTACACAGGCACCCCAAATTCTGATACTTTTTTCATCATGTCTTTTTCAGAGGTGGTCTCATTGGTCAAAAGACCAATTATTAACAAAACAAAAAATATTAGAACTGGGATGCCTGTGTAAATGCAGCCAATGAGTTTAGTCAAATTTGTTCAGATGATCAATTACTGGTCCTTCAGACGTCGAGCAGGTCTAAAAAGACAATTGTTCTTACCCATGCTATGATTGACAGGTGAGAGGGTGCCAGGGGACAAATCAGCAGGAGAACCTAACATGGGAGAAAACAGGCAATTATAAAGTTGCATAGTCAGATTTATTTGTGCAAAGAATCTACTAAGATATTTAAATCAACAAATTTAAACTTGGCAACCATTTGTCTTTTATTATTTTATGTTAGAACTTCTTATTTGAGGTAAGTGGAATATACCTGTGTCCATACTTTGATTCATCGGTTGATCACTGGCTTCCCCATCCTCACTTATGTATCCAGGTGGTGGCGTTTCTATAGTAACAGGGGAGGGAAAAATACTGATGAGCTGAAATGGATACCTCGTTATCATGAATACCATTTGCATATCAACTCATGATAGATACACAAACCTGGTATGTAGTTATTTGGAGGCTCGATCCCTGCAGGAAAGTTTGTGTTCTCAGGTATGGAATGAGTGTAGTCATCCAATGGGGGCAGTTCTGTCAGAATTTCTGAGTGTCTTGGCACAAGGACAGGTGGCAGAACTAGAGGAAAGTTGGAGAAAAGATTCTTCAATGCCAAACAAAATTCAAAAGAAGTGACTTCTTTACCAAAACATTATTGAAGATTATGCTAACACCCCTTTTAGCCTCTCATACAAATCTTTTTTCATGTGCAGAAATAAGAATATCACAACTAGCTGTCAACATGGGCTTTGATGGCACATACAAGTCAGCACACACACTAGTGGTTCAAATGACAACCTACCTGGGGTCTCCACCCTCTGGTAGTGGTAGGGGTTGATGCAGACCTCATCCTTCTTGAGGTGGAAGGCGTACTCGCAGGCCTCAATGGCACGCAGCTCATGGTGGCTGTGCAGGTCGGGCCATCGCCACAAGCGGCAGTAGATGACATGAGGAAGACCCTTTCTGTGCGAGACCTGCAGGCGCCCATCCAGGGATCTGACAGGACAGGCAATGGAGGAAAAAGGTGTGAAAAGTGAGTGCGGGGAAAGGAAGAAAAGGGGGAGGAATCGATAGGAGGAAGAGAAGGAGATGCATGTGGCCAGCAAAACAAAAGGTGGGGGTGTGGAGAGGGGAGGTGGGGTGGGGTATGATGAAGTGAGATGAGAATGATAGAGGGATGAATGGAATTTGTGCTCTCAATGTCCCTCACCCCCCTGGAATGATTACTTCCCACATCAAGGTTGTACAACAGTATGTAGCATAGGACAGTTGAGGATAGTCACCTGGTTTGGTCAGGGTAGCTGTATAGGCCTGATGTATCCCACTGTTCTATCGTATTTGGTGTACTCAGTCCCCATATTTCAGAGCAATTGCTGTGCACAGAAAAACCAAACAAAACAAAAACAAAATGATAAACATGGGGCATGAGTCATTCAGAAATACCAGTATGGGTAATGTAAACATTAAAAGGCATCTTTTATTAGAGTCATTTTCAATTAGGTATTTAATTCTTTCAGTCTGGAACTGAAAAAAAATAACCGTCAAATAAGAGAAGCCTTTTGACAGAATAAAGAAAAACAACAGCATAAGATGGGAGTACAGTAGTATACACAAAAAAACATCATACGAGACAAAAAGAAAACATTTCTGCTGTGGTATATCAAATTTTCGGAATAACTGAAACATTTCCACCACAGCTGTGTAGGTCGCAAGCAATTGACTTATCTTGAACATTTAAGTAAACACCGAAGACACAAAATGGGACTAAAAGGAAAGGAGGGAGCAATCTTGGAAAAAAGTAAATTTCCAATTAACCACCCTCTATATTTCACTTTGTGATTGTAATGGACACGTAGAAAGGAATGATAAAAATAAACAACTCTGGAAATCAAATAAAAATGAAATGGGGAAATATGATGTGATAGTTGCTGCTCATACAATATCCTGACTTAGAATTCAGAGCTAATATAGCCTACCTCTGAAGTGGGACTGAATCTAAACTATTGGCTAGGCCTATATATTTTGTGTTCTAAAAGCTGAAATAGGTTCTAAACTTCATTCTAAATATATACGCATGACATGTAGATTGGTAAATTGCATTAAACTTTAATTTCTTTGCAAGACCATCAATTATAGGCCTACACAATATATGTATTCCATCTGTCAAAAAGCTCTATACAAATTTAGTCAGTGTCTAATAAACATACTAGACATCTGAACTGTTCTTAGCTGGTCATCATTGAACAAATAGGTATTTTACAGCACACAACATTTCCCAGAGAACATGTTCTACTCTAGGACATCAAGGTTAACTGGCCGATAAGGAATGTTCTCACCCTACACCCTTAGACAAATGTGATACAAGTACATAGCGGGAGGCTAAGTCAGTGTTTACAAAACAAACTGTTGCGCCATTTCTGAGAGTCAATGTTAGACAGAAAGTAGCAGCCTATAAAATGTGAAAGAATTTGGGAGTTGCTAAGACCTCTATGTATTGGGACCTTGTATGTTACATGCTGTTTAAGGAAAGATGAGGCGACAAGAGGGTTACCCGATACTAAATAATCATCTCCAGAAAACATAGAGGAAACTGCCAAAATAAAGGAAACATTTGCATAAATGAGGGATAAAAAGTATATTGAAAGCAGGGGCTTCCACACAGGTGTGGTTCCTGAATGAATTATGCAAGTAACATCCCATCATGCTCAGGGTCATGTATAAAAGTGCCCTGTTGCGCATTATTTGGGATACCATTGCTAGAACACATCTGTGACTTTGAAAGAGGGGTCTCAAAGGAGCATAGGGTGTTTAAAGGGTGGGTGTGTGTCAGTCACCAGATCTCACCCCAATTGAACACTTATGGGAAATTCTGGAGTGCAACCTGAGACAGGGTTTTCCACCACCAATAAAACACCAAATTACGGAATTTCTCATGGAAGAATTGTGTCGTATCCCTCCAATAGAGTTCCAGACACTTGTAGAACCTACGCCAAAGTGCACTGCAGCTGTTCTGGCGGCTCGTGATGGCCGAACGCCCCATATTAAGACAGTTTGTCTGCGTTTACACAGGCAGCCCAATTCTGATATTTATTTCACTAACTGGTCTTTTGAACAATCAGATCAGCTCTGAAAAAGATCTGATGTTATTGGTCAAAAGACCAATTAGTGAAACAGAATTGGGCTGCCTTTGCAAATGCAGCCATAATGTTGGTGGAATTGGGTTGCCTTTGTAAATGTAGCCATAATGATGGCGTTTCCTTTAATTTGGCAGTTACCTGTAGGTTTCTGATGAATGGTCAACTGTTAATTCCACAGAACCATACAATGACTGTAGGCAAACCCTAGCTCTGTGTTACCTGGCATGGGGCTATGGTTACTTACCTGGGGATGGTGACACACTTGGTGTTGCAGTTCTGGGTGGTGATTGCCTTCTCCAGCTCGTCCAGCTGTCCAGTCTTCTTCAGCTTCTTCACCAGGCTCTTGACAGCCTTCTCACACCACTTCTCCTCCTGGCCGTTCTGCTCTCCTCCCCCGGCGCCACTGGCCGACTTCTTCCACCCCAGGAGCCTCTTAACTACCGGAGGGGTGAAAGGCAAGATGGAGGACATTTTGGTTGTAGCGAGGAGGAGTCTTGCGAGAACTCAAACACACACTGAGGCAGAGGGGACCTGGAGGAAGGGATGCACAGTTTAGCCCTTTCTCTGGTGTGGTCCCTCTGTTTCGTGAGGAATCACAGGGCTGGAGTGAGATGGAACTGGATATGTGCAAAAGAGATGAGACACCTGAGGAGGTAAAATCAAACACAGGAATTTAGTAATCAATGTCTGAATAAAAAAAATTGTGATGACGAGTGAGTGCATTCAATTGTGTTATGGGTGCATTTGAAATTTAATAGGTGGTCTTGAAAAACTTGTTAGATAAATCCAACCATCACAATTTCATTAGCAACAACTGTAGTTACATAATATATCTAATAATAGAGGCGACTTGAGCACTCAGTGGACTGAATCACAAGCAGCAATTAAACATAACATACCATTGTTTGCGAATAGACATTTAGCCACAAAACAAACATTTCATACCAGTGTTGGTGGATGCTGTATAACACCACATCATTATAAAGGTGATTAGTTATCTACCGTGATATACTGTTCAATTGATAACCTCCTTTGTTGGTTAGTTTATATTTTGCAGCTAGTACCAAGCTAGCTACCTCGGCTAAGGGGCTAGTTAGCCCCATAGCTAGCTAATACTTTCAGGCCGGTTGGTTGATAATAGGCATTTTATCAGCAGTACAAATCTACTAATTTTAGTTAGTTAAGTTAGCAAATATTTACTCATAAAGGTAGCAAGCCACGAAAGGCTGCAGAAATGATTGAGTACATGACTCGTATGGTGGGATTACGTTATCGCCAATACCTTTGTTGTGAAAACAACAATTACTGTAGCTAACTAACGTTAGCCACCTAACTCAGGCTTTCAATACAGCTAAATGACTGGTTAAATAACTTACAACGAAACAATGGTTTGATTGAGACATACAGCGCCATCATTGCCAGCTACAATAACAATCGTGTTTATTTTATGTTAACACTAGAAGTGATAAATAAGCCAACTAACGTTAGCTAGCTAGCCCAAATTAAAAAAACTGGCTAACGTTAGCTTGCTAGCTGTCGTTAGCTAACAACATCAAAGTCGAGGGAAAATTAAAAGCATTGCATTACCCTGATGATGAAGCTCACGAGCTCTTCTCTGTGTAAAGATATGTGCAAAAGACAAAGTGGGAAACTCCTCAAAAACAAAGGGATACCTTTTCTTAAAAAAAACGATAAATGTAGCCGCTATCTCGACGAAAAGATTGTTGCCTTTTTTCAAATCTGATAACTAGCTAGCTGTTTAGCTTCACAAGCTATCAAGACCTGAACAAGAAACACACCCTAGCTGGCTAGCTGCATTCAGAATCTTAATCCCTCCTCTTATCACCTGATTGGATAAAACAAGACAATCATATTACTTTCGTAGACCGGATTGGTCGCCAGCAATGTCAATCTGTATTGTTTATTTGACAGCATGGTTTGTTTTACAATCTGTCATTGTCGGGGAGGAACTAGCACTCCATTGTTATTTTTTGTAGAATTTGTTATAGCCGTTAATCCTTTCTCATAATCCACAAAGACTAGAGGTGAAGAAAGACATATTGGGTGAACTATAACAGGAAGTGGTATCCTCTAATTTGTTAAGAAATTATGCACAATTGGGCCCACAGGAACAAAGATACGATTCCATGTAAAAATCCAGGCGAGGCTACTTTTTCACAACAAGGTTGATGAGATAATTTATGTTATGTTTTTGTTTCACAGTAGCAACCGAGGCCGATGTATATTTCATTCCTCACTTGAAATAATCACCAATCTAACACATCTGGGCAAATTAAAGCACGTTTCAAAACTATTCCTAATACAGCATATGTCAGTAACCACATCGGTGAAGAAAGGATGCAATTAAAAAAATATTCCGACACGGCGACAGAGTCAACATAACTCGAGGCTTTCCTGCAGAAGCAGAATTCCTGTCTGATAGTGATAGCAGAGAGGAAGAGGCGATGCGAGCTGGTTTCTTCCGCTTAAAATCTGTCTCAAGTATTAAGCAAGTGAGGATTTTTGTATAGGGGGCAATGGGAGTGTCGAATTTAGTCAAGATAAAACCCATTGCTATTTTGATACGTGATCTAATAGAAGTATCGTAATGCTTAGTTTATTACGAATGTACTGATATGTGTGATGCACGTGACACTTTGTAGTTGTCACTATTGAAATTGGAGACGGCGTAGGCCTATCTCTGCATATCCATGAGGATAGCATAGACCCAAACGGCGTTCCATAACACAGTGATTCTCACACTCCATTGAATACATGTGGTTGACGTCAACACCCCTCATCGAACCAATCCAAAGAGAGGAATAGGCGGGAGCTTGACAGCCTGCCGTGTGACAACGAATCCCATTGTTAGGGCGGAGACACAAGCATCTCGTCATTATATCCAGTATCTCTGTTGATAGGCAGGAGAAAAGGAAAGGAAACCAATGAGGCGGTTCGATAAATTCCACCCTGCCCCCCACGTAGGCGTGTTTTACACCGGCTGAAAGTTGATAGCATTCAATTTGGAACTTGGCTGCCTCCCGGGCATTCAAAAAAACTGGGAACTCAGAACTCTCCGACTTCAGTGGGTTCAAGACAACTGGGAACTCGTAAAAAAACGAGCTCCGACTGGGAAAAATTATTTTGAAAGGTTATCCAACTCGGAATTCCAGATCTGATGCCGCGTTCACGTGCTAGTTGAAATTAGGAAACTCTGAAATGTTCGACTGGCTAACTGGTTATATTTATACACATGCCGCTTTTAACGAATCAGCAAGTCAGAAATTAGCTCCGAATGTAAAAACTGAACGGTCATCCAAATTCCCATTCGAGAACACGGTTCTCTTTCTAGACCTCCGACTTTCCGACCTGAATATCACTGATGTCATGATTTGACCTAGTTTTTTTTTCTCTCGAGTTCCCAGTTGTCATGAAAGCACCTCCCTCCCCGCTTTCGTCCGATGACGTGACGGGCCTTTGCTTGGTTCAACAGGGGCCAGCATAAAGAACTCCCTCAGAGACGAATATTAGGGGGACAATCTCAATAGCATACTCCTTGCGTCCTCTCGCCTCATCTCTTTCCCGAAATGCCATTGGAGGAGAAGTCCAGAGGGGATGGACCTCTGGCTTTCTCATCCAATGAGTTTTGATAAGGAGGCAAAGAGAGAGGATGTGAGGAGTATGCAATGAGATTGAAATGGTCCCACACTACAAATTGGCCTACTGCTCCTCCCCCCTCACTGATGGTTCAATTGGTATCGCCTGGCATCATTATAAAATCCTTGACCTGTTCTCTTGTGTTATTTGGTCCACTTGCATTAATCAGGCATGGCTTTCTGTTTGCTTCTTTGTATAGAAATTTTGGAAATCACAGGTGAGCTAGTTGTACCAAAATGGATGTGAATAATCACCCCTCCATAGTTCACATTGCTGTATTTACTGAAAGATTATCTTGAATTCCCTTGAGTGTCGTCGTTCAGACCATCTCATATTTACATCTTAAACCTATAGACCGAATGTATGATTTGTTGTGCCCTACTTCTTCCCAACAGTATTGAGTGCAACAGCGCAGATCCCATTGAACTGCAACCTGGGCACCAAACCTTGCAAGGATGGATCTGAGTGTGTACTCCACCAACATGTGTGTGATGGAGAAGCCGACTGTAGGGATGGTTCTGATGAGGAGGACTGCACTGTCGCATGCAATAATGGTAGGTCCCTGTTTGAGTACCTCTTCAAATGCATCCATTCCAATCTATGAAGAAAAGGTTTCTACTCAATTTCTTTCATCAATTTTACTGCGTTAAATCAGGAAAGGGTCTATTTTAAAGTATTCACAGTAGTTATCCAAGATCTATTGAGTCAAAAAATGCACACTTTCAATCTGTCCGTGCATAACACTTGAAGTGTTATATCATCCACTAGGCCAGTTTCTGTGTGCCCATGGGAAGAAATGCATTGACCAGCAGCAGGTGTGTGATGGTGTGGCCCAGTGTCAGGACCGCTCTGATGAGTTGGACTGCCTGAATCCCATGGAGGGCTGTGTTCACCACTGTGACAACAAGACCCGCTGCCTCCCAGACACCTTCCTCTGTGATGGAGAGTGGGACTGCCTGGATGGCACTGATGAATTCAACTGCGGTAATGCCCCCTCAGTGTCACTTGCCTTTAGTTGAATTTTGAAACCATGATCCATCCTTATTTAAAGCTTACAGAAGTTGTGAGATGTTTATTTTTGCCTTCCTTCTGGTAGTAAGGTCAGTATTTCACCCTATCCCTAGATTCAGACTCTACTGATTATCTTAAAAAACATCACAATGTTGCTGAGGATGGCAACAATGGGAATAACACAATGTCTGCACCAGTACCCCCCAAGTGTCCTTTTGGCACTAAACCATGCCGGGACAGGATTGAGTGTGTTCTTTACAACCATGTGTGTGATGGAGAGGCGGACTGTAAGGATGGCTCGGATGAGGAAGAGTGTATATTAGAATGTGAACGTGGTAAGAAAATCGCCAGTGATAATTAAAAAACATATATTAACAGTAGTTTGAAGTTTTGAAAATAATATTCCTGCCCTTGGTTTCATTGTACAATACATCATGACAATACTGCTCTTTAGTGTAAGATGCTTAAAGTAACAACCTTTGTACTAACTAGCATACTGTAATTTACTCACATGCACACAGAACATGGTTGCGTAGACCACTGCATGGTATGCATGTTTAGTGATCTGTCTTTGAAATGGTCCTCACAGGTCACCATTTATCAGTGTTATTGATTGCACTTAAATGGTACTGTATATTCAGGCCAGTTTCAGTGTGCACATGGGAAGAAATGCATTGACCAGAGGCAGGTGTGTGACGGTGTGGCCCAGTGTCAGGACCGCTCTGATGAGATGGCCTGCCTGAAGCCCCTGGAGGGCTGTACTCACCACTGTGACAACACCCGCTGCCTCCCAGACACCTTCCTCTGTGACGGAGAGAGGGACTGCCTGGATGGCACTGATGAGGCCAACTGTGGTAAGTTTCACTTCCAATGAACTACTGAACTGGGGCTATGTTGACCTTAAGTCCTAAAATGTGAAGGTGGGGGGGAAACTTAAGCTGACCTGGCACAATATTGGATCGTGGTCTGTACAGGTGCATCAAAGCGGGGACCAAGTGACTAAAACAGCTGTTATCTCAAGGCCATGAGACTGTTAAATAGCTGTCACTAGCAGAGGCTGCTGCCTATATACAGACTTGAAATCATTGGCCACTTTAATGTCACTATTACAATGTTTAGTTATTTTGCATTACACATCTCATATGTACGTACTGCATTCCATATTTTTCTACTGTGTCTTAGTCTAAGCAGCTGTGACATTGCTTGTCCAAATATTTATTTATTTTTAATTCCTTTACTTAGATTTGTGGGTATGTTGTGAAATTGTTGGATATTTCTGCGCTTTTGGAACTAGAAGCGCAAGCGTTTGGCTACATCTGCTAAACACGTGTGTGACCAATAAAATGTGATTTGCTCGCTGAAAGAAATGATGGTTAATACTCCAACAGTGGCACAAACACCACAGGGTTTCCCACCGTTTTACTTTCACTGACCCAAACTAAGTTAAACTCAAATGTCCCCTTTGACCCATAGCTGATGATAGCTGCAATAGTGGTGAGTTCCGTTGCACCAGTGGTCAGTGTTTATCCGTAAGCATGCGCTGTGACGGGCATCCTGACTGTCGGGATCGCTCTGACGAGGAGAGCTGCACCAAGCCCCCCCAGTGCACCACCAAGCTCCGGTGCCCACAAAGCCAGGAGTGCCTGCTGGAGGAGTGGGTCTGTGATAGTGAGCAGGACTGTAAAGATGGCTCTGATGAAAAGGTGGGAATATTTAGGCTGGGTGCAATTGTTTCTGCTCTTGCCAACTCCTTGTTTGGCAAGACATATGTATTAGGAGTTGGCAAGTGAGCAGGAACACATTGGCACCCATGCTAGGTAATATTTGAGATTTCTGCGTTTGGAGGATGTAGACGTGACTAGACAGCTAAATGCATTTGACTCCCAATTGATTTTGAATGATGTCGTTGGAAACTAATGTGCTTTTGCCTCGTGATACAAATCAAAACTTAGATCTAATACACAGTATATTGACTTCTCTTTAAGAATTGCAAGATGGTCCAATTGAAGTGTGGTGATTTCCAGTGGGCCTGTACATCTAAGAGCCAGTGTGTTCCCAAAGCATGGAGATGTGATGGAACAAAGGACTGTGCTGATGAAAGTGATGAGGCAGGATGTGAGTATCTCTAAAGTTATTTCATCTATGTATGATTTGTTAATTACTGGATTAGTATGTGGTGACAATCTGTAACAGTAAATAAAAAAGCCTTTAACTGAGATAGTATTAGAAATCGATTAAGTTGGGTATTGTGTGTTTGTTTCCCAGGTGGTCAGGTAGCAACATGCCCTTCTCACCAGTTCCAGTGTGGTAGTACATGGGAGTGTTTGGACACAGCCGTGGTGTGTAACACGGTCAGGAACTGTGCTAATGGTTCTGACGAGGGTGGCAACTGCCAAGCCAAGTGTCCAGACAAAACCCAATGTGCCCATAACTGTTACAGCACACCACAGGGAACAGTGAGTAATATGGGGGGGGGGGGCTTGTGCAGTTTGCTTCAACTACTATTACAAAGCTTCTTGAAGTACAGCTTTGTCATGTTTTAGATTTCTGAGTGACCCCTTCTAACGATTTCATTTTTCTCCGATGTAGAGGTGTGGCTGTAAGGTTGGTTACCGACTCCAAGAGGACACAGTGTCCTGTGTTGATATTGATGAGTGTGAAGGTGGTAGACCAGGTGTTTGCAGCCACCTATGTGTCAACACCCAGGGCTCCTTCCAGTGTCACTGCTACCTTGGTTACCTGCTGGAATCTGATGGCCGCCGCTGCAAAATCGCAGGTAATTATTAATAAAATAATCCAGATTTAGTGACAAATCATGGAAATTCCCTCTGCTGGATGGCGTCTTTAAATATATATTTTTAATTAAGGGAGACTTTGTGAATGCAGAGTATTGCCTGGAGAAAGTACTCTCCTATTCATTCAACATAGGCCTATAACAACCCACTTGTGTTTTCCCACAGGTGAGCCCTACCTACTGGCCTCTGTGCAGACTGAGCTGTTCCTGTTTGGGCTGAGAAGCAGCAGTCTGGATGTCCTGGTGTCCTCTGCTAAGAAAGCCATCCTGTCCCTGGACTATGACTGGAGGGATCAGAAAGTGTTCTGGGTCAGCCTGGATTCAGAGAGTATAAAATGGTCCTCTCTAGACCAGAAAAAGAGAGGAACTCTTGTCAAAGGTTAGTGTGGTTAAACTGAGAATCTGTAAAACTGGTTGCGACTGTAAAAATGGCACATCTTATAAAAAGCACAGGTCAGTGTTAACTAAAACGAACATAATCGTAATCCTTTTAATCTCGCTACAGGCATCAAATCTGATTGCATTGCTGTTGACTGGGTAGGGAGAAACCTGTACTGGATTGATGGCATTGGAGGTGGTCGGATTATTGCTGTTGGATTAAACTCAACCATCATAAACTCTCTGGATCAGACAGTCATCCTCGATGAGGACTTCGAACAACCTCGCTCACTGGCACTCCTGCCACAGAAGGGGTAAGTATTTTCTTTTCTAGGTGTAACACAAACGACACCCACTCAAACAGTCTTTTATTCTAGTGATTTTGTATACATTTGGAGAAAGGTGATGTTGACTAAACTAATACATGTGGCTAAACCGTGTTGATCAGGGGCAGGCTCCTGCTTATTGAATTGGTATCCACCTAGAGATGTCTAACTACTGTCCTATGATAGGATCATGTTCTTTGATGGCTTATGCATTACTGTCAGTAATCAATAATAAAATACCATTGATTTGGTTAACTGCAGGATCATGTTCTGGTCAGAGATTGGTAACGAGGCGAAGATTGAGCGGGCAGGAATGGATGGGTCTGAGAGGAGAGTAGTGGTCAGTCATAGCCTCAGCTGGCCAGGCGGTCTGGCTGTGGACACACTAGGGGAGAGGATCTACTGGACGGATGAGAAGCTCCGGTGCATCGGCTCAGCCAACCTGGATGGCGGGGACATTGAGGTACTACAAAAATGGGTTTGCGTATGACTAGATCAGACTTGTAGTGCGTGTTGCTGTATGCCAAGGTGCATGAAATTAAATCCACATGGGTTGGATACCCTAGATCCCTCAAACTCAACTCTGGATCTTGAAGCCAGTTACACTGCTTTTCTCATTGTTCTGCTCTAATCGGACTGGTTTAGACGTGGGACACCAGGTGTGTGCGTGCAATTAATGATCAGATAGAACACTAAAGCAGCAGGTTCTGGACCTCATAGGGTTAGTTAAGTACCCCAGGCCTTGATAAAGGCATATTGTAACATTTCTGTTCCTTTCACTCCTGAAGCTTCTGCAGATGATGGAGACCACCAACCCGTTCTCTGTCACAGTTTACAATGACCTGCTCTACTGGTCAGACACCAGGAGGAGAACTATTCAAAGGGCTCATAAAATCACTGGAAAGAACCGCGAAGTTCTACTCAAACGACCTGGACAACCTTTTGGACTGAAAGCAAGTATACTAGCCCCCAATTCAAATGCATATTAATGCATGCATTATGTAAACCATTATGTTCATTTCACCTAAATAAGATTGCAGAATTGAATGGGTTTGCTGTAATTACACAATCGCTCTTCCTTTTTTGACGATGTAAGCTTAATGATTTGGGTGTCGTTCTGGGATGCAGATCATTCATCCACTTCTGCAGACAAGCAATGAGAGTCCCTGTGAGAACCTTCGTTGCTCTCACCTGTGTGTGTTGGGCCCAGGCCCCAAAGGGGTCTGCAAGTGTCCCTCTGGTCTGCTCCTAGCTGAGGATGGCCTCACCTGCACCAACCTGGTCAACTCTCCCTTCCTCTTGGTGCTCTCGCCAACTGTTGTCACACAGGTATGACTGGCCACTGCAGGTTTACCCATTTCACTTGGTACTGCACTATATTCAATGCCACTAGGTACATATTGTGTGAAATAATAGTCTGTCTTCTAATTTGAATTGAGTTTTATTTCAGTTTATGGCAGCTTAAAGAGTTTAGGAATGCTTGGTTACCTTCACAAAAGCTGTCAGTAATAACCTGGGCTTTGAAAGGCTGTGGAAGCCCTGTTGACTTTCCTTGCCATTTGTGTGCAATTCAGGAATAAACACAAAGATTCTCCACCTTGTAATTCTACACTTATTTTTATATATGTATATATTGTATGTATTTTTTTTTTTTTTAGATCTACCTGCAGACCATGCACAGTGCTGTGGGTCTGAAGAGCTGGCCGGAGCACCTCGCCCTACCTCTCCCCAATGTCAACGAGGCAGCGATGTTGGATTACACCCTGCAAGATCAGACTCTGTACCTAGCTGACTCTGGCCAATCGTCTGTAGTCCTCTTCAAGCTGAAGGAGACCGGCTTGGTGCCTCGCGGCCAGTTCCTGCAACTCAAAGGGGACACAGTTACAGCCCTGGCTCTAGACTGGATAACCCTCAGCGTATACTGGAGTAGCACCAAGCAGCCACGGCTGCAGGTCACCTCTTCCAGTGGGGAACACACTGCTGTGTTAATTCAGGATATTGGAAGTCTGGAGTCCATAGCGCTTCACCCACTCAGTGGAAGACTCTGTTTTACCAACCTGGCCAAGCAGGGGGAAGGCGCTCAGGTGGAGTGTGCTTACATGGATGGGGTGAAGCGTGCTCCAGTGTGGAAGGATGCTCTTCAGCCCACCTCCCTGACTTTCTCCAACAAGGGCAATGAAATCTACTGGGCTGACATCGGTGAGGAACTCAATGTTAATAGATTAAAAAAAAAAAGTTTGTACTGTATCTATAGTAGTGGTGAGGTAATACTTTATTTTCTATCAACAAGTCTATTGCGTTCTAGGTTATGGGGTGATCGGCTCTGTCAGAGTTGATGGTACTGGATACAAGGAGTTTAAGACTGGGGATGGCCTGACTGCATTTGCACTCAGCAACGGCATGCTCCTCTGGGTGACAGACAGTGGTAATGTGGATTATTTTTAAACGGCTGCTTCCACCCGAACTTAGTGCTATGTTATGTCTTACTGTGGTTAGTAGATGGCTCTGTTTAGTCATTAACCAAAGTAAAACTAACAAGGATAATGGTTGATCTTGAACCCAAAGTCCTTTCACCATGGTTTTGGATTATCATTGATGTTGAGTTTATCATGTACATGTTCCTATCAAATGTTTCAGACACAACCAAAGTTTGGTATAGAGATGATCCACTGACTAAGAAGCTTTGGTTTGAGGTAAACACTGAAATTGTCAGTTTGAAGGCGTACAGCAAGTCCAGCCAGATGGGTAAGAAAGGACGCATTTGCACACAACCCACTCCTCTATCATTTACTGATATGTGACCTTTCAACCTTTACTCTTTCTCATCCATTTCCAGGCTCCAACCTCTGCTCAGATGGGAATGGAGACTGCAGTCACTTGTGTCTGGCTCTTCCTGGTGGTAGGACCTGTAGGTGTGCCCATGACCATTGGCCAGTCAATGTCACACACTGTGCCGCAGACCACCACTGCCCAGCTGGAAGTAGACCCTGTCTGGACGGGCACACATGCTTCCCCCTGGAGAAGTTCTGTGACGGACATCCTGACTGCTCTGACACTTCAGATGAGAACTGCGAGTCTTTCCATTATCAATGTTTCAATCTCCCTTTCCCATTGTTATGAGCTGAAGAAAAGGTTATCACAGTTCAATTACAAATATTTTAGCTATCATAACTTTGTAAGTCGCTCTGGATAAGAGCGTCTGCTAAATGACTTAAATGTAAATGTAATAACTCTGCATTCTTCAATCCTGGTCTTGGTGACCACAAGTGTTTACGCATCATTATTTAAATCTGTGGCGCTAAGGAAAAAACAAATGTGCAGCTCTTGTACTCTGTCATAACTTAAACTAATTTGAATACAAACTGGTCTTATGTTTTCCTCTGTCTCAGGTGTCCATCTCAAAGGGAACTCTGTCAAGGCCAAAGCCCCAACCCAGCTTCCCAGTCCCAGCTTTCCTATATCTGCAGATCCTGGCTCCACCTCTCTGGACAACAGTTGGCTGGTGAGAAACCTGGATGCCCAGCAGTGTAGTGAAAAGCGCTGCAATGGGAATGGGGAGTGTGTGGAGACCAATGGGGGCGTCTCCTGTGCCTGTGGTTTAGGCTACAGTGGAGACTCCTGCCAAGACCAGCTCACCAAGACTATGCAAGGCCCACTCATCTATGGGGCCGTTGGCCTCTGTGCTGGTATTGTTGTTATCAGTGTCCTCGCTGCGTTGGTTAAGAGGAAGACTGCAAACACAAGGTACACCATACCAAGCTGCTTGATACTGTAGGGCTTCCCCCTTAATGTCTCCACAATATCAATCTATTCTCATGGTGTTTCAGAATTCTTTCTGACGTTTAGCCAGTTTGTCAAGATTGAGATTATATTCACCTTTTCCATTCCCAGGAGAGCCAACCATGTGGCAAAGCAGACTAGTATGACTGAGTTAGAGAAAGGTGAAGAAGCTCCTTCTACACAACCTTCACCCAACAGTGACTTTGCAGAGGTACAGTATGCTGTTATACTGTTTTTTTTTATTAAAGCAGGTGATTGAAAACATCATACAAGTGGATGTTTTGCTTCATACGTTTGCTTTTATTTCACAGGAAGTGGTGTCGTCTGTGGATTAACTAATTTATCAGCAGCCTCTTTCTATTCAATAAAGTTTCTTTTTCTACAGTTCTGTTTGTCTTTATCTACACAATTGCAAATCAACATTTTGAGTATTTCTACAGAAGGGTAGTTGTGAGTTCTTTAAAAAGAAGGCTAGATTTGACAATTGAGAAGATATGACTCATGCTTTATTGGTTTTAGTAATGAAGTCAAAGCTCTCAATATTTCTGTCGTGGCGCGGCTTGCCGCGAAGAGTGACCATATACCACAAACACCGTGTCCTTTTACTATTATAAACTGGTTACCAACCTAGTGCATGTGAGCAATAAGGAGTCATTCAAAAATCATGTTAAACACATCTCTACCCAACATGTCAAATTATCTATAAGGTCCCTCAGTTGTGCAGTGAATTTCAAACACGGATTAAACCACAAAGACCAGGGAGTTTTTCCAATGCCTCGCAAAGGGCACCTATTGGTATAAATAAAAAGCAGACCTTGAATATCCCTTAAGCATAGTGAAGTTCATTACATTTTCGATGGTGTATCAATACACCGTCACTAAGATAGGCGTTCTTCCTAAAGTCGTTGCCTGAGAGGAAGGAAACCGCTTGGGGATATGGCCATGAGGCCAGTGTTGAGTTAAATGGCTGTGATGGGAGAACTGATGGATGAACATTGCAGTTACTCCACAATACTAACCAAATTCAGTGGCAAGGAAGCCTATATGGAACAAAATTCCTAAACATGCATCTTGTTTGCAACAAGGCAACAAGTAATACTGCTGAACATTGACCAAAGCAATTAACTTTTTGTCTTTAGTGTTGTGTAAATACATTAAGTACCACTCTACATATTCAACTATAGTGGTGACTGCATCATGGGTATGCTTGTAATGTGTTAATGATGGGAGTTTCAGGCTGGGAAAAAATGGTGCTAAGCACAGGCATAATCCTATGGGGAAAACCTGGTCTGCTTTCTACCAGACACTGGGAGATGACTTGTCCTTTCAGAAGGACGATGACCAAAAACGAGGCCAAATCTACATGAGTTGCTTACCAAGAAGACTGTTCCTGAGTGGCAGAGTAAAGTTCACGTAGATTTAAGTTAATGCAAGACCTGAAAATGGTTGTCTTGCAATGATCAACCTGTGAAGGCGCTTGAGGAATGGGAAAATGTTTCACAATCAAGGTGTGGAAAGCTCTTAGACGTACCTGGAAAGATTCGCTGCTGTAATCGCCTACAAAGTAATGAATATTTATGCAAATACACTCTTAAATTTCAAATCACTTTCATCAGGTGTTGTGTAGATGGGTGAGAATCTATTTTGAGTAAGGGCTGTAATGTGGAATAAGTCAAGGGGTATACATTTTTCTTGCAAACACACGGCTGAAATTCTGTTTCAGCTAACCTGCAACCAGGACCCAAACTACTTGGTTTGTAATTTTAAAGGCTTATGATTCTGAAATTAGTTTATGTAGCCTTGAGCGACATGGCCTGGATTGCGTGAGAGGGCATGTGTATTTGACAGTCTTTTCTATTTAATGTGCCAATCGACGCTTCAGTTACTAATTTCTCATCTAGTCTCTGGATTTGGTAACCACATATTGAAATTGAACATTCCTGTGGTGGAAATACATTCCTGTGGTGAAATATTTTATCTACAGTGCATTTGGAAAATATACAGACCCCTTGATTATTTCCACATGTTACGTTACAGCCTTATTCTAAAATTGATTAAATGTTCCTCATCAATCTACACACAATACCCCATAATGACAAAGCGAGAACAAAATTGTAAAAACTAATAAATAGAACATGTATTCAGACCCTTTGCTATGAGACTTGAAATTGAGATCAGGTGCATCCTGTTTCTATTGATCATCCTTGCTGTTTCTACAACTTGATTGGAGTCCACCTGTGGTAAATTCAATTGATTGGACATGATTTGGAAAGGCAAACACCTGTCTATATAAGGTCCCACAGTCGACAGTGCATGGCAGCAAAAAATCAAGCCTTGAGGTTGAAGGAATTGTCTGTAGAGCGCAGAGACAGGATTATGTCAAGGCACAGATCTGGGGAAGGGAACCAAAAAAGTTCTGCAACATTGAAGGTCCCCGAGAAAACAGTGGCCTCCATCATTCTTAAATGGAAGAAGTTTATATTGCCATGGAAATTAGTCAAATGAATTACTGATCCCACCCACTTCATCTTGTCTTGCATATAAACATGCCCCATTCAAACATCTGTCCATAATGTCCTATTTGATTCTAGTCTTATCTGCACAGGATATGCAGTAGGAACATCAGCTTTCAATTTGTATTCATTTGGTCTGTAAACTCCTGTTAATGCTGAAGAGGACACTCCAACTAATCAAGATCGTGATTAGTGTAGCAGCTTTACTACTTGTCTTTTCACATAGTACTGTTGAGGGTCCAACTGAAAATGAACTACATTTTTACTTACATTTATTTTACTCTTTGACAAATGAAGGAACATAGTGGAGATTCTAAGGACCACCCTTTATGCTTTCTTTATGGTGAAGGTAATATCTTCCAAACCAGTGAGTTAGTGTCCCTTTTATAATTGTCATCTAATAAATCTATTGCACCATACTGTCCAAGATTACATAGTGAGAGTGTAAAAGGTGTGCTGTGTTTGTCTCTACACCAAAATATGATTTATATTTGTGAAAATGGGTAATTCGGCACAGGTTCTATTTTAGAACTAAGTCTTTCGAGTCATCCTCAGAGGTCATTGGTCCACCATAGACAACCCTTCAGCCAACAGTCGCTGAGACCGCAATACCAGACACCTGGAAGGAGACAGACCTACCAGACAGTTTTAACCCTAACCCAGCCTCACAATCTTCCTCAGAGGTTGAAGCTACACAAACCTCCCTTCAAACTTACAACTCAAATCATGTCACGTGCACTGAATACAACAGGTGCAGAACTTAGTGAAATGCTTACTTAGTTACAAGCTCAACCAACAATGCAGTTAAGAAAATACCTAAAAAAAAAGTAAAATAATTCAAGCGCAGCAGTAAAATAACAATAGCAGGGCAATATACAGGGAGTACCTATTCAGAGTCAATGTGCGGGGGCACTGGTGTCGAGGTAATATGTACATGTAGTTATTAAAGTGACTATGCATAGATAAGTGAGTAGCCGCAGTGTAGAAGAGGGGGGGAAATTGTAAATAGTCTGGGTAGCCATTTGATCAGATGTTCATGAGTCTTATGGCTTGGGAGTAGAAGCTGTTTAGAAGCATCTTGGACCTAGACATGGTGCTCCGGCTAGGGTGGCTGGAGTCTTGGACAATTTTTGGGCCTTCCTCTGACACTGCCTGGTATAGAGGTCCTGGATGGCAGGAAGCTTGGCCCCAGTGATGTACTGGGCCACACGCACTACCCTCTAGTGCCTTGCGGTCGGAGGCCAAGCAGATGCCATACTAGGCAGTGATGCAACCAGTCAGGATGCTCTCGATGTTGCAGCTGTAAAACCTTTTGAGGATCTCAGGACCCATGCCAAATCTTTTCAGTCTCCTGAGGGGGAATAGGTTTTGTCGTGCCCTCTTCACAACTGTCTTGGTGTGCTTGGACCATGTTAGTTTGTTGGTGATGTGGACGCCAAGGACCTTGAAGCTCTTAACCTGCTCCACTACAGCCCCGTCGATGAGAATGGGGGCATGCTCGGCCCTCCTTTTCCTGTAGTCCACAATCATCTCCTTTGTCTTGATCTCATTGAGGGTGAGGTTGTTGTCCTTGAAACACATGGTCCTCCCTATAGTCTGTCTCATCGTTGTCGGTGATCAGGCACTGACACTGTTGTGTCCTCGGCAAACTTAATGATGGTGTTGGAGTCGTGCCTGGCCTGGCCGTGCAGTCATGAGTGAACAGGGAGTACAGGAGGGGACTGAGCACGCGCCCCCGTGTTGAGGATCAGCGTAGTGGATGCGTTGTTACCTACCCTTACCACCTGGGGGCGGCCCGTCAGGAAGTCCAGGATCCAGTTGCAGAGGGAGGTGTTTAGTCCCAGGGTCCTTAGCTTAGTGATGGGCTTTGAGGGCAATATGGTGTTGACTACAGCTCAGCGTTCAATTAATAGCATTCTCACATAGGTGTTCCTTTTGTCCAGGTATGAAAGGGCAGTGTGGAGTGCAATAGAGATGGCATCATCTGTGGATCTGTTGGGGCGTTATGCAAATTGGAGTGGGTCTAGGGTTTCTGGGATAATGGTGTTGATGTGAGTCATGACCAGCCTTTCAAAGTATTTCATGGCTACAGACATGAGTGCTACCGGTCGGAAGTCATTTAGGCAGGTTACCTTAGTGTTCTTGGGCACAGGGACGATGGTGGTCTGCTTGAAACATGTTGATATTACAGACTCAAACAGGGAGAGGTTGAAAATGTCAGTGTCGACACTTGCCAGTTGGTCAGCGTATGCCCGGAGCACACGTCCTGGTAATCCGTCTGGCCCTGTGGCCTTGTGAATGTTGACCTGTTTAAAAGTCTTACTCACATCGGCTGCGGAGAGTGTGATCACAGTCGTCCGGAACAGCTGATGCTCCCATGCATATTTCAGTGACACTTGCCTCCTCGAAGCGAGCATAGAAGTTATTTAGCTCGTCTGGTAGGCTCGTGTCAAAGGGCAGCTCTCGGCTGTGCTTCCCTTTGTAGTCTGCAATTGTTTGCAAGACCTGCCACATTCGACGAGCGTCAGAGCCGGTGTAGTACGATTCAATCTTAGTCCTGTATTGAGGCTTTGCAGGTTTGATGGTTCGTCGGAGGGCATAGTGGGATTTATTATAAGCTTCCGGGTTAGAGTTCCGCTCTTTGAAAGCGGCAGCTCTACCCTTTAGCTCAGTGCGAATGTTGCCTGTAATCCATGGCTTCTGGTTGGGGTATGTTCGTCAGTGCACTTATTGATGAAGGCAGTGACTGTGGTGGTGTACTCCATTCTGTGCTAGCAAAACAGTCCTGTAGTTTAGTATCTGCTTCATCAGACCACTTTTTTAAAGACCAAGTAATTGGTGCTTCCTGCTTAAATTTTTGCTTATAAGGAGGAATAAGGAGGATATAATTATGATCAAATTCACCAAATGGAGGGCAAGGGAGAGCTTAGTACATGTCTCTGTGTGTGGAGTACAGGTGATCTAGATTTTTTCTCCCTCTGGTTGCACATTTACCATGTTGATAAAAATGAGGTAAAACTGATTTAAGTTTCCCGGCATTAAAGTTCCCGGCCACTAAGAGCGCCGCCTCTGGATGAGCGTTTTCTTGTTTCCTTATGGTGGTATACAGCTCATGGAGTGCGGTTTTAGTGCCAGCATCGGTCTGTGGTGGTATGTAGACAGCTACGAAAAATACAGATAACTCTGTAGGTAGATAGTTTGGTCTACAGCAGGTATACCCAAACTGGGGTTTGCCGTCGGGGGTATGCCAAATAGACGCCTCACAAGTCCTCAACTGGCAGCTTCATTAAATAGTACCCGCAAATCACCAGTCTCAATGTCAACAATGAAGAGGCGACTGTGCAAATCTGACTAGAAGGCCAGCATCTCAAAGAAAAAGCTATAACTCAGACTGGCCAATAAAAAGAAAAGATTAAGATGGGCAAAAGAACAGACACTGGACAGCATCCCGGAGTCGCCTCTTCACTGTTGACGTTGAGACTGGTGTTTTGCGGGTACTATTTAATGAGCTGACAGTTGAGGACTTGTGAGGCGTCTATTTGGCGTACCCCCGACGGCAAACCCCAGTTTCTTGGCAATTTCTCGCATGGAATAGCCTTAATTTCTCAGAACAAGAATAGACTGATGAGTTTCAGAAGAAAGGTCTTTGTTTGTGGCCCTTTTGAGCCTGTAATCAAACCCACAAATGCTGATGCTCCAGATACTCAACTAGTCTAAAGGCCAGTTTTATTGCTTCTTTAAATCAGCACAACAGTTTTTAACTGTGCTAACATAATTGAAAAAGGGTTTTCTAATGATTAATTAGCCTTTTCAAATGATAAACTTGGATTAGCTAACACAACATGCCATTGGAACACAGGAGTGATGGTTGCTGATAATGGGCCTCTTTACATCAATGTAGATATCCATTTAAAAAAATGATCTGCCGTTTCCAGCCACAATACTCATTTACAACATTTCTGATCAATTTTATGTTATTTTAAATTGACAAAAATGTGCTTTTCTTTAAAAAACAAGGACATTTAAGTGACCCCAAACTTTTAACGGTAGTGTACGTGCTTTCAGTTCGTCCCACTTATTTTCCAGCGATTGAACGTTGGCTAACAGTTCGGATGGCAAAGGGAGATTTGCCACTCGTCGCCTGATCCTCACACGGCACCCTGATCTCTTTCCGTGAAATCTCATTTTCTTTCTCCAGCGAATGACTGGGATGAGGGCCTGTTCGGGTGTTGAGTATATCCTTACCGTCAAACTCATTAAAATATATATTTTTTTGTCCAATTCAAGGTGAGTAATCACTGTTCTGACGTCAGAATCTCTTTTCGGTCATAGACGGTAGCAGCAACATTATGTACAAACAAAACATTATGTACAAACAATGCAAAAAAACGAAACAAAATAGCACGGTTGATTAAGAGCCAGTAAAACGGCAGGCATCCTTTCCGGCGCCATCTTTCATGGATCATTCATGAATCAGCGGATTCAATAAAAGGCCCAGAAAATGAGTATTCTTCACAACACCCAGTCATCATTGCAGTGACTGATTCTCCTAGTCTGACTTCTGATGGTGGCACAACAGCTCTGCCATCAGTCACTGACATAGTCACGTTCCAAGAATTCCATGTGGGCACAACTCCTCCCCCAGCCCCACACATCATTGGGCCATCTCCTCCCCAAGTCTCTTCAGTACATTTAACATTTAACATTTAAGTCATTTAGCAGACACTCTTATCCAGAGCGACTTACAAATTGGAAAGTTCATACATATTCATCCTGGTCCCCCCGTGGGAATTGAACCCTGGTCCCCCCGTGGGAATTGAACCCACAATCCTGGCGTTGCAAGCGCCATGCTCTACCAACTGAGCCACACGGGACCACAGTACTAACTCAGCAGCCAGTTCTATTGGGAACCACTGACGGCATCACATCTGCAGTGCCAGTTTGCTTTACTGTATACATAACCAGCCCTCAGCTAGTTCCTACCAGAGAGAACATTTAAAGCTTATACAAAAGCAGGCAATAATTATTTTTCCCCCATGTTTCCAGTCTGTAAATTTGTATAATTTGTTGGGCTTTCTATACATTTCACAGAATGTTAATTGCATTTGTTTTTTATAAAGAACACGTTACCACCACTATTCACTATTTATTTTGGAATAACTGACGCAAATCTGAAATTATTTTCGTCACAATCATGGGTATTTATTATTAGTTACGTTAAAATGTCACTGAATCCCAACACCCGCATCAATGAATGACACCAATGGCAATACAGATGCAATATTTTCATACTCCACTTCTCTCCTTTGTTTGAGCAACAGTACCAACAATATGAGTTAAGCATGGAGTGAGATATAGTTGCTAACAGCCATTGTCTAACTGCAGTATTTATTCAATAATTTACATACATGTGTTATTCATGATAATCCACAGGACTAAGTAAAATGTATATTCAGCTCATACATGGAATGAACACAATTTGATGTTACACAGTATATAAAATATTTTTTTAATTACCTGAGTTTTACAAATAAACATTATATCCCATTACTATTGTAAAATATGCAAAGCCGCTCAAACATTGGCAAACTCCTCACAAAACATATACAAATATATATATATATATATATATACACATTTTGTGAAAGCATTATTGACAAATATGAATCCATTCCAACTTGGGACAAAATGGGGAAATAAATTGTGTGGCTGACTATATTAGATATTATAGGCATCTGATTTCCACATTAAAGACATGCTCCGGTACTTTAGCGACTAAAAAATTATTTTTTAAACCTCCCGCTTTGGACTGGATGTGTCAATGTATAGTTCATACATGCATAATCTATGAGCAGAATTACTGTCTTACCTTAATTAGCCACAAAATCCCTAGTTTGAAAGCAACTGTTTTCTTGAAGCTGTTCCACTCCGTTTCTCCCCAAATGGGCCAAGCCTAGCAATTTCAGTTCTAGTCAATAAGCTTCAGCCCCTCACATTTGAGTGACAGCCAACAAGAGGTCTGCCCAGCGTTATCCAATGAGGTTGCAGGGCGGGCCCAACGGCTCACCAAACACAGCAGAGAGCAATGATGTGGTGCACATATCTGCACGTCACGCAGTGCGCAATTTTCGGGGACCACTTTTGGCTAGCGAGTTCTAATTTCAGAACTACTGGCTAAAAGGTACCGGAGAATCTATAAGAGAATTAATTTTTCATTCACAATTCTCTTCTGCTGGCTTTTTATCTGAGGAACAAATAGTTCAATAGCAATGGCTTTTTAATGGGTATGTAATAACTGAAATTCAATCCCAAAACTGCTGTACAACACACTAGACTGTGGATAAAAGTTTAGGACCCCAAGTACCTGGAACCAGGTTCTGGAACCTAGGCATGACTAACTGTACTCTTGGCAGAGCAACGTTGGGAAAGATGTGGATAGTATAGTTAAGTCTGTGTAGACTGGGGAAGTAAGGTGGAGTAGAGAGATAACTATGGGGTGGACTCCTAATGTTTTCTCCATAGAATTATAATTATAGATATTCTAATTCTATGGTTCTGGCACTGGGGACTGGGGCTTATGCTCTGGCTCTTGCTGTGGCTCCTGGGGCTGTGGCTCCTGGGGCTGTGGCTCCTGGAGCTGCTGTATCAGTCCCCCATCCTGCGCTGTGTTGTAGGACCCACAGCCACTGCACTTCATTCCCAGAACATGAAAAGGCACTGTACAGTGGGTTTGGCAGTCATTACATATGATCTACAGTTAGGGAAAAGGAGAAAGGAAAGGCTGAGCAAACCAGAAGAGGCAGAAGTAGTGCTCACTACTGAAACTTCAAAAGGGAAGTTTAAATATCCCTCATATCCGAATATACAAGCTTGAAGTGACTCACATTAAATAAACCAATGTAAATCTACACCAGCTCAGGGTGGTCACAGTATCCCAGAACACAAGGGACCACAAGAGGTCAGCATGTTTCTTTATTTGTTGTAAAGTTCCATTTCAGATTCAAAGTGAATACATGTGTGTCATACCTTCACAGTGGCATCCTGGTATTCAGTGGGCATGGGTGACTGAGCCATATCTTTGTCCATCTGCTCCCAGTAGTCCTCCATATTCCAGGCCGAGTGCATACAGAGTGGGCAGCGATATGCACTGTAGAGGAAATAGAGGCAATATTCCTGGTCACACAAATCCCTGCTTATATGAAAGTCATGCAGATGATATGATTTATAAGTTATTGAAAGTAATTAGGATTCATATATGATTAGTAGCACAATATTTGAAAAGGAATAGGGACATTACCCAGTTCGGACCATGTCATCAAAGCAAGTTCTGAAAAACAAAGAAAACCAGTGAACATTCTAAAAATCGTTCCATAGACCAGAAGACAAGAGTAAGACTCCACTATTGCACCTGCTGTATCAGCCATCAGATTAACAGTGGCATAAATGCAATTTTTTGGGGAGGTGTGTCATATAGGCTAATGACAATGGTTTTGAGAGTGTTATGAAGAAAATGTCATACTTGTGTAGAAGATGGCCACACGGAAGAACGTGAGCTCCTATTCTTGATGTGTGCATATCCTTAGTTAGAGAGGACAAAACATTATGTATGTATTGATTATAAACTGTATGAGGAAAAGTACTTATGAAATTGTCAAATACAGGTTGTGAATTCCTATAAAAAACAATATTGTACACTGAGTATACCAAACATTAGGAAAACCTTCCTAATATTTAGCGGATTTGACAAGTGACATCAATAAGGGATCATAGCTTTCACCTGGATTCACCTGGTCAGTCTGTCATGGAAGAGCAGGTGTTCTTAATGTTTTGTACAATCAGTGTATACTAAACAACATAATAAAAGTGAAATGCACAGCAATCACAAGACCTCTTGTTAACTTACCTCCATACACACTGGGCAGTTCTGTCTTGAAACATTTTCAACACACTGAAACAAGGAAAACAGTCTTGAACAGACAAATCAAGTGAAAGACAAGAGCCATGGCATTAGCAGTATTGTATTGGGGCAATTCCATGGTAACGTAATTATGCTGAGACTCAGAATTTTCACATAAATATATATGCCAAACAAAAACCATTGATTTTAGAGTTGTACAGTTTGCTAAACTTTGAAATCAATATTGTGTTTGGTATATATTTGAAAGTGAAAAATCTGAGACTCAGCGTAATACCATTACCATGGAATTGACAATTTACAGACCAGTGACAGATATAATAAGGGTCATAGCGGAGGTTGACAATCACCTTGTGATTTCCTCGTAGATCACTGGCTAAACAGAGATTGCACTTCTGACAGTGGAAGTATTTCTCCCTTGGTCCAATCCTGCAGGAGTACATAACATGACCGTACATATTTGATATGCTATTCAAGTGTTTTAAGACACCAATATTCGCAAATAAAATGGAAATCTAAAATATGCTGGAGGTCAGAAGCTGGTCAGATATATCAGATGATGAACTTGGGTGAATTATATATGGAAATGTATATGTCAAACAACAGGACAGTTACTCACCTGCATATTCCACAGGGCTGACAGTGATACTGCTTCTTGTCTTTATCAAACAGGTGACAGATATCACAGTAATAGTCCCCAAATGTAACATTACACTCCTGGCAGGTTTTTTGTGTCTGAAAGAAGAACCAGATGTAAGAAATTAAATGGGACAAACAATGGGACCATATTGATATGTTGAATGAACAGTATAGATGGGACTCAGAGACTGACAACAGTTCCCCTCTAACAGAATTACCTGCTGTACTGTGTTGCAGACTGAGCACTGCACCTCTTTGACCAGGAAGCGGTCCATTTGATGGTCCTCTTCAGCATCATGACACAGGCGACAAACATACGCTTTACCACAACATGGAGCCTGGGGACATAAACAAGTTTGGGCAGGGCTTGAAAAACAAACCAACACATTCCATGGGGGACCGTGCCTTTTCCTTCCACGCACCACACCTTTGGAACTCCTTCCTGACAATCTCAGAGCTGTTCAGACTGTTGGCTCTTTTAAAGCAGGCCTTAAGATTCTTCTTTATCAGCTGGTCTACCCTTCCTCCAATACTTTGATTGTTGCTTTTATGATATATATATTTTTTTAAATTTTATTTATTTATTAACTTTTATTTTATGCACTTTGACATTATTCTTGTATAATCATAAGCGCTTTACAAATGTTATTTATTATTACATTCATTTGACTGACAGTTGTTGGTGATCATGGTACTTGGTAGTCGCAACCCTGTGACAGCAACCTCAGGGTTGCCTCCTCTTCATGATGATAGATGTTAACCCTACAATTACAAGGAATTATACTTCTATGCTGTTAAACATTCTGGTCTTGTGCATACATGAATTTACAGTAACGTTAGCTGACAAACCATTGATTTAAGACCATGACAAGCCGATCGCTAGCTAACGTTATTCAGATAGTTAGCATGGCTAGCAAACTAATGTTACATTAATGTAAAATGCAAAAACAATATTTACAACTATACAATTCCTGATTCATGACCTAACATATTTCAATGTCCTCTTCAGACAGCTAACGTTAGCAATTTAGCCAGCAACCTAACGCGCTAGCTTGCTAGTAGCTAGCTATATAGGTCTGGTATGACTGTGCAAACCACGTTAGGTATTATAAAGCAGGAAACACGAATAAGACAATCAATAACAGTCTTAATATCTCGTCGAAATAAAAACAACTTCTCACTTTCAAAAAACAGCTGCGTACGTAGTGATCACATCCAACAGGAGCAGCCATTTTCCCATTTACGACTGTTTCTTCTTTATTTTCTCGTATGAGCAGCTCGTGAGCGCATTACTGCCACCTAACGCGCTGGAGGGCACTCATGGTGCAACTATCTGCAACGCTGGCTGCAAACCGGATCAAATTAACGTCAGATTTGACTTTTCGTAGCAAGTTAGGAGAATTTATGCAGGTTAAGGTTAGGGATAGCTAAAAAGAAAATACAAAAATCAACTTTTGATGTTCATTTTACAAAATCCCTTCTAGCTATGACCCTGCAACCGTTCTGGTTGCAACCCTCATGAAAATAACTTGGTGCAGGCAACCCAACTGTTCAGTACAGGCAACACAATTAGTCAGGTTTTCCTCCAACAAAATAACAATTTAACCCTTCTAACGTCTGATTGGCCAGCTGTTTTGTGGTATCAGAAAATCAATTTGCTTCAGAAAGTAGCGGTGTCCTGCCACAAGGGGGCACTGTTAACTTATTATCATAGGCCTACAAGGGACATCAACCGTATAGTACATGCTAACGCTAAGATTAGGCCCAGGTTTTCCCTCTGAACAGGGGAGATCCAAAATAATATAGTTGTGTTGTAGCTAAATTCTGTATTAGCTCTTTACAGTCCCTAAACTCTAATGACATGACATTTCTATCTGCAACATTCAGTGTGCTACGGATTCAAAGAGTGTGTGATGTTGATTACTAATAACGCATACTCAAAATCATCATGCTTTTTTAAACAATACAAAACATACGCATACAAACGACAACATACAGATGGACACAAATATCCACAACATCACCTCTGCCCAGACCCACCTGCTCACACCCCCATCTCCAGCACCCGCATCACTCTCTCATCATTTTGTTTCTCTCCGTCACCCACACCCTTTCAACATTTAGATAATAGAGCATTTGACCTATCCATTGCGTTAAGCATGGAGGATTGGTTGATTTCCATTTTTTAAGTATATGTTTTTTCAACAGGATTGACGAGAAAAGTATCGTCCAACCCATCGGGTATCTCACTGCATCCTCATATGCCATGTCTTGAAATATGCAGTCAAACGGATTATATGGACATTTACATTGCAATCCGGTGCTATTTTCTTTTGGGAAAAGAGACTGGAAGAGTATACATATCATATGCACATCAAATCATAGAAATGATTTACGTTTCAATGTGCAGTAGTTTAGTTGATTCCCGCTGGTTTTCCTGGTGAAGGCCTATGAGATAAACTACTCTCCATGGTCCCTTTCTTAGTCAGCTAGGCTACTTACAAAGTGTGATGATAACTTATTGTGGTAAAATCTCTTTATCGGTGGGATTTCTAGAACTGGGTGAATGTCGGAGCTGTCTTTTCAACACCACGTAATATATTATAGAATATAAATGTAATTCTAAGGCATATACTGGGCCATTGACAGCCCAGTGCTGCATATCCATGGCCACTTTCTCAGAAAACATTCCTCTATGGAACCATCAATCATAATATAATTTCCACATTGTCTTTTCTTACCCAACAACCAAGAAATAACATAGATATTTCCATGTCTTGTCCCAAACATGCCCTCTGCATCAAGTCAACTGTACTCTTAAGAGTTAACCAGAGGTTAGTACAGAATGTCTCATCTGTCATTCTGTATTACAGTTGTTTACTAATTGTTTGTGGCACATTGCTACTTGAATGTGTTGTCACAGTTCAGAGTGTGTCCGCTGCAGGCTAGAAACACGACCCAAATCAAGATGAGAATGAATTTCTCTGTGCGTTGGGGGATAGCAGAGATAGCTGCTGAAATGGAAATGGGCCATGTAAAATATGTAAGCTCTGTGTAGATGCGCAACACTAATTCATGATTCACAAATTGTCTCTTTTACATAATATTTTAAATGAAATAAAATATCTGATAAACCTACACACACACACACACACACACACACACACACACACACACACACACACACACACACACACACACACACACACACACACACACACACACACACACACACACACACACACACACACACAGAGAGAGAGAGAGAGAGAGCGTAGCATGCTGACTTAGTGATTAGATGTCAATATGTTCTCTCTGAGTAGGATACAGTGTCACAGCCACCACCAAAAGCCAAATTATGTCCCACCAACCCAGACACTCACTGCCTGCAATGGGAGCCCTAATAATGGCCTATCCCTGGGATGTTGAGCATATCATCTGTACTACAGAAGAAGGACAAAAGAATATCCGCATGTTAATCAAAAACAAATGGATTGGTCTGTGGATGTATTATTACTCTGGATTTTTGTATATTTAAGATTTAAAGACCTTAGTTTAAGGGAGGGAATATAGAGAATTTAAGGGATCTCAGTTCAAGTAATCTCCCCTCAGACTACAGAATGTGGGCTCTGCATCTGTCTCCCAGGCTGCTAGGACTGCTGCATTCCCTTCATGATTGTGCTGTGTATCATGACGAAGGGAAGTGTAGTTCAAGTAGGGTCAAGGTATTGGGGTTTCTATACAGCAGAGGCAGACAGGGTAGAGGCTTTCTGTTCTAGGAACCACGCAACCATAACAGCCTCAGAGGGCATGGATGGTCCCCCTTCCCTGTTACATGATGTGCTCCAACAGCCTCTCCCCCGAAGCCTGTCTCTGGAGCCCTCACCCTGGCTCTAACCCTGGGCTATCTGAGGTGCTGCTCTAACTAGGCCATGATAAGGCTAAACATGTGAAGTGGCAGGTCACTATGAATCTGTATAACTCAGCTCGAGAACACACACATGAAAACACACGAGAAAACACACACACACACACACACACACACATACACACACGTGCCTGCCCTGGAACATCATATGTCATTCACTGTTTATTGTAAGGCCCACAATGTTTTTATAGACAATACACACAATTGTACAGTTGTGCAGTAGTCTATTACACATTCATAATGCTGTAACTAGTGTCTCCTCAGTTAAAGACACTATTTATTAAGTGGTTAGGGTTGTTCCGAGTTGACAGTGTTATTATTTTGAGAATGTGATATCAATGCTTTGCTGTCTTTCATACAAAGGATCAAACAGATATGTTTCTTTGAAAAGTCCAGAGAAGTTAAAGAGAAACTGAAGACAAAAGGAATAGAACACAAGTGGAGCCTTGTTTCAGGCGAAGGGGGAGAAAACAAGATGATAATTACATAGCGACAAGGTACTGTGACAAACTGTAATTTGGTTGTGCCGCATCACGATGCATGGTGGAACTGGCACCATCACCAATCAGGGAGGCAGAGCCTTGGGAAAGCACATTCTCACATCACGCCCCCTGCTTCCATCACCACTGGTTAAAGATGAACTCAGTCATGCTGAAACTGCCACGCCCGTTTGCGATAATACAACAACAAAGCATTAATTTAAACAATGAACAATCTTTTATCCCCTTGTAAATCATTGCACATCATTGCATGTGTGATAGAACAGTATCTATTGCAAAAAAATGTGTCACGATGCTGGATGTTCATCTCATCTGTTTCATTAACAAAGCAAAAACAATAACAAATGTGCTGGGGGTGAACAGTGGCGCTGTTTACCATAATGCGAATTCCAGCTTTAAGTATAATATGTTCTTATGTATAATATATATATATATACAGAGGGTGGCTACTTCTTCAAAGTAGCCACCATTTGCCTTGATGACAGCTTTGCACACTCTTGGCATTCTCTCAACCAGCTTCATGAGGTAGTCACCTGGAATGCATTTCAATTAACATGTGTGCCTTGTTAAAAGTTAATTTGTGGAATTTCTTTCCTTCTTAATGCGTTTGAGCCAAAGTTGTGTTGTGACAAGTTAGGGTTGGTATACAGACGATAGCCCTATTTGGTAAAAGACCAAGTCAATATTATGGCAAGATTGCAGCCCAAATAAATGCTTCACACAGTTCAGGTGACAGACCCATCTCAACATCAACTGTGAATAAGGCCTTCATGGTCGAATTGCTGCAAAGAAACTACTACTAAAGGACACCAATAATAAGAAGAGACTTGAATGGGCCAAGAAACACGAGCAATGGACATTAGACCGAGGAAAATGTCCTTTGGTCTGATGAGTCCAAATTGGAGATTTTTTGTTCCAACCGCCGTGTTTTTGTGAGATGCAGAGTAGGTGAACGGATGATCTGCGCGTGTGTGGTTCCCACCGTGAAGCATGGAGGAGGAGGTGTGATGGTGTGGTGGTGCTTTGCTGGTGACACTGTCTGTGATTTATTTAAAATTCAAGGCACACTTAACCAGCAAGGCTACCACAGCATTCTGCAGCGATAAGCCATCCCATCTGGTTTGGGTTTAGTGGGACTATCATTTGTTTTTTCAACAGGACAATGACCCAACACACCTCCAGGCTGTGTAAGGGATATTTGACCAAGAAGGAGAGTGATGGAGTGCTGCATCAGATGACCTGGCCTCCACAATCACCCGACCTCAACCCAATTGAGATGTTTTGGATGAGTTGGCCCGCAGAGTGAAGTAAAAGCAACCAACAAGTGCTCAGCACATGTGGGAATTCCTTCAAGACTGTTGGAAAAGCATTCCAGGTGAAGCTGGTTACGAGAATGCCAAGAGTGTGCAAAGCTGTCATCAAGGGTGGCTACTTTGAAGAATCTTCAATCTACTTTGAAGAATTGATTTGTTTAACAGTTTTTTGGTTACTACATGATTCCATATCTGTTATTTCATAGTTTTGATCTCTTCACTATTTTTCTACAATGTAGAAAATAGTAATATTAAAGAAAACCCTTGAATGAGTAGGTGTGTCCAAACTTTTGACTAGTACTGTATATATGTATATTTTTTATGTGACGACCCTCCCACTCTGTCTGCCGAATTCGTTCTCTTTACTCTTGTTTTCCTTAATAAGATGTCAGTGGGCGAGCCTTGCTTTGACAAAGTTAACCATTTTCACTGTAGTGTCCAAAACGTCTTTCAAGCTGTCAGGAATTCCTTTGGCAGCAAGAGCCTCTTGGTGGATGCTGCAGTGTACCCAAGTGGCGTTGGGAGCATCTCCTTGCACGCGCGTTACCACTCCACTATGTCTCCCTGTCATGGCTTTTGCGCCATCAGTACAGATACAAACATGAGCAGCAGCTACGTTTGGCTACATACGGACTGTTAGCTGAATTCCCACAAGAGAGTAATGGTTAATGTGATTGAATGTTAATTATTTGACTAGGCTACCTGTATTTGACATTGTGATGTTATTTCGCTGAACACTAGATGGTTTAATTTTATTTCTGGCAGTAAAACGAGGCTACTCAGGCGAGAAAAAAAACTCACCCAAATGTATGGGCCCTTTGGAAATTATTAATGGAATGTTTTTAAATGTGAATCACATTTGTATTTGGCGTACCTCCGATGGCATTGCGCGTACCCCAGTTTGGGAATAACTGCCATAGGAGAACCGTTTTTCATCTTCTTCATCCGAAGAGGAGGAGTAGGGATTGGACCAAAGCGCAGCGTGGAATGTAGACATAATTAAGTTTATTAAAGTAAAGACGAAAACCGAAAACACTTCAACAAACTACAAAATTACGTAGACAGACCTGAACATGGAACTTACATAAATACACGAAGAACTCACGAACAGGAACAGACTACATCAAACAACGAACAAACCGAAACAGTCCCGTGTGGTGCAACATACACAGACACAGAAGACAACCACCCACAAACAAACAGTGTGAACAGCCTACCTTTATATGGTTCTCAATCAGAGGAAAAGTCAAACACCTGTCTCTGATTGAGAACCATATAAGGCTAATTACAAACCACCTAAACATAGAAACACAAAACATAGAATGCCCACCCCAACTCACGCCTTGACCAACTAAACACATACAAAAATAACAGAAAACAGGTCAGGAACGTGACACATAATGTGTATGTGATTTCAGATAGCATTTTGTTTGTGGTTGTGTTTGTGTACTATGAAACCCTAGGGGATTGCAACCACTTGGAACATTATGTCTCAAAACTGACAATGTTTAAAGTGTTTAACGTGTGATATCTTATAATCTCTTCTCACCTCTGGATGTTTGTTTGCTTGTGTTTGAGACCACTACATTCCCAGCTTGGCATATCCCCTGTTCTAATCATTGTTTTTTGTTGTTGAGCATTTTACCATGCTGAATATGATTGCGATTGCATCCATACAGGAGAGGGCATGACAAAGACAATCAGTGATACAGTCATGCACCATGTTTACCAGCAATACTGCACAGTCCAACCCACCACACCCCATACCATTGAGTTGTCTTCCTGGTGGCAATGTCATGTGTATTACGGTATGATGACACCACTAGAGTGAAATATTGCTGCGCTGACATTTACACATCTTGTTTTGATTTCACATTTTAATTCATGAATTGTTGTCACTTAGTAAAGTCTAAAGCAATGTTTCTTCAGGACCCAAAGGGGGCCTGTGAGAGGTTGTTTGAGAGTTATGATAATACATCGAAAATCACACTCTTTCTTCTTCATTTGGGTAGTTTGAATACAATTTGGGTCACAGGAGGACGGTGCATTTCTCATTCGAGTCTCGAGCTGAAAAAGTTTAAGAAAGCAATCAACTTGTCACTCCTTCCTCCTGTTCCTCTGTGGCTGCTGCTGGGTTGGACTCCCATCACATGTGGGGTCACTGTTCCTCTTGACTGAACATTACTGCCCCAGTCCCTCTCGCGCACGTGCAAGGACACTGAGACACTAAGTGACGATGACAGGCAATGACTTTGCATTACCCAAATGAAGCAACTCTGTGCTGTCTCCTCTGCTCTGCAGAACAAGTTGAGGATGCCATTCCTGCCTTCATCTTATTGTATAATAATGAGAATGAAGAATCAGCATGAGCTTGTCATTTAGTTCACGTATGTGCTGTGTGGACGGTCTGAATTCATGACAGCAACTGAAGATACAGCAATTGAATGGGAGAGTCAGTTGTCTTGCCGATGATATGGCTGTGTGTGTGTGTGTGTGTGTGTGTGTGTGTGTGTGTGTGTGTGTGTGTGTGTGTGTGTGTGTGTGTGTGTGTGTGTGTGTGTGTGTGTGTGTGTGTGTGTGTGTGTGTGTGTGTGTGTGTGTGTGTATGTGTGTTCATCAGAGGGATGCAGCAGCGTTCAACTCAGTGTTACTAAAGTAAACAGACAACCTAAGATAATATGTACACTGTTCACTCTTCCTACATGTCTTCTGATCCATGAAGCATGTGGTACCCATAAACCCTTGTGGTCAAACGTGTGAAGCTTAATAAGGTCAAATATAAGGATGATTGATCATCTGATTTACTGACCCTATAGAATCAAAAAAGTGAATCTCTGTAACTAGCACTGTAGCTATAAACAAGTAACATGTAACTACAGTACATACAAGCAATATTTGAGTGCCCCAACAGGCTTTACTTTTCTACACCCTGCAGCCATCTCTGTAATGTTATATAGTATTACTGGTAGTATTACCGCTGTAGCTAGTGAATGAGTATGTGGTACAGCAAAGCAGATTAATCAAAAAAATTGTGAAAGAGAACGTGTGTCATACAGTGCAATCCTTTCCTCTCCTCTCATTTCCTCTCCTCCCACCTCCCACTTCTCCTCTCCTCCCCCTCTTCTCTCCTCTCCTTTCCTCCCCTCCCCTCTCCTCTTCTCTCTCACCTCCCCCTCTCCTCCCCTTTCCGTCCTCTCCTCTACTCTCCTCCCCCTCCCCTCTCCTCTCCTCCCCTCCCCTCCCCTCCCCTCTCCCCCTCTCTCCTTCTCCTTCCCCTCTCCTCTCCTTTACTCCCCTCTTCTACCCCTCTCTCTCTCTCTCTCTCTCTCTCTCTCTCTCTCTCCTCTCCTCTCCTCTCCTCTCCTCTCCTCTCCTCTCCTCTCCTCTCCTCCTATCCTCTCATTTTCATAAATACTTTTAATTCTCTTCTCATTTTACACCTCTATTACACTCTCTTCCCTCCCCTGTCCAACACTACTCTCTTTCTGTGACATCCTCCTCTTCTCTCATTCTCTGTTCCTTCCCTGCTGGGAACTTCAAATGGGAGGAGGGGTTAGGGACTGGAGCGTAGTGTAGTGGAGGAGCCGTGGGATTGGCTGAGAGGCGGTATCTCTCTCAGCTCATTGGCTGAGAGCCTGAGAACTCTCTGAGTTGAGTTCCATCCTTGTTCCAGGGAGCATAAGCAGTGTGGGACTGCTCTGGTTAACGACCAACTGCTCAGGAGAACAGAAGCACAAAGAGTGGACACTTTTCTTTTTTTTGTTGTTTTTTTAGATTGCCAACTTCACAGTGAGGAAAATACATCGTGATGCAGCCAGCTGCAGAGTGACTTGCTCTATCACTCCCTCCCTCTTCCTCTCCAAAGGAAAAAGTACGTTGCTGTTTTGCCTTTTTTCTTTCCTCTTCCTCGTTCCCAAAGTGATGTATAGATGCATGCTGCCCATGCTGTGAGAGGGACAACTAGTGATTTGGAAACTACGCAATCATGTGCAATTCCTATCAGTATTGATGTGTCATCTGTGATTGTATTCTTGTGTGTGAGGTTGTGTGTATGTTTGTGTGTGTGTGTGCACGTCCGTTCGTCCGTGTGGAAAGGACATATATAATGTAGGTACTCTAGGGAAGGAAGAGGTGCAGTGCGACTTCACAGTGACCAAGCTCATCAGCAAACTAATCACTGCATCGAATTCCATTGACAGAGTAGCTGAAGGTGTCCCTCCCAAAATCTCCTGATGTGACTTTCAGGCTGCAGGATGGCAAACGCTATCAAAAAGTGTGCTGCAGTCATACTTTTATCCAGACGAACAGAAATGGACAGAGTGCTGTTTTGATTTAAAACACTTTGATATTTTCCAGAGCTGGAATTTCTTTAACGCAAACATCACCACTGTGTTGTTAGTAATACATTAATACAGCTTATGGTCAAATTATGACTTTGGTTTTTATTCCTGTGTTAACTTCAGGTCACTTATACAGCAGGGTTTTAGGAAAGAGCTAGTGTATTTCCCTTCGTCATATCATTTTTTCTCAGTGTGTGTGTGTGTGTATATGTGCGTGTGTGTGTGAGAGAGAGAGTTTCCCTTATTAAACTGAGCCATGTGTATGGAGGGATTTCAGTGCCGACATAAATTGTATTTGAATGACGTAATTTTGAATCTGTATTAGGATTTTGAATTTGAATGTAATATTTTTGATTTTTTTATGTACAAATTCAATCATTGAATTCATAAATTGAACTTGTATTTCATGATTTGAAATTGAATTGACTGAATATTGCATTCAGTTGAATTTTTTTATTTCTATTTAATTTAATATTCCAATTGAATATTTATATATTCAGTTTCAATATTGGAGATATTGCATTCATTTTCTGTTTGTCAAGTTTACAAACTATAATTTCAAGTTAATCAAAGTTTCATATATTCAAACTCTCAGATTCAGTTTTAAGATGAATTTCTCTAAATTCAGATTCAAAACCAGAAACAATATCCTGGTACTTTGCCAGCAAGGAAAGGTAAATGAGAACAGATAGAATCAAACCCTCACTGTGGTCAGAAGCTTTTGATGGTTTCTAAAGCCAATGTGACATTATTGTCTTTCTATGAATTTGGCTCTAGCATTTGAACCGTTTTTGCTAAAAGCTATTACCCCATTCCTGAAAGCTAAGACTCTCTGGAACATGGACATGTCTTCTGTTTCCCTCTATGATGATCAGAGGCTGCGTTAAGGCATCAGTATGCTTCAGTCCAGCGGGCACCTAGCCGAACTTGGCTAGCCAAACCAAACGAGCGTGCTTGCATACTCCCTTAAAAGACCATCGCTTGAAAAATGAGAAAACAGCGGCAATAGCACTTTGTCCATTTTGAGACGCAGTAGGCAGTATACATTTCCTCAAAATAGTCAGAATAAATCTAAGATAACTCAAGAAAGCTGTCATTAATTTTTATGTTTTTACTGAAGAGATCTGTAGCGTAATTTTACATCTAACTAAGATGTTTGGTGCAATATTTTTTAATAAACGAAATTGCATGATAACGAGTTGTCTTTCATTGAATGACAAAAAATACTTTATTGACAAATTCCTACTGTTAACCAATCACCAACGAAGGAGCGTAGACTTCGGTTCCGAACTTTGGCTTGCCTCCAGAAAAAAATGTATGTGCCCGAACACCCCCAAAAAACTTACCGATGTCCAAAACGAACAAAAACATCACAAAATGTCGTCATGATATATGCACAAACTCTACCAAACTGTTTCGGCTGGGAAGCATGCCAATTTGGCCCACATAAAAAATATAGTTGAATTGCCCTGTCATAGCCCTTCTAAGGATAGCCGTTCCACTCCCTGTTTAATCTTGCTCTTGTGACTGGCTGGGTTCGAACCTGGTCTCCCGCATGTCACAAGACTGTGGTAGTAGAGCTGGGACGATAGACCGAAAACGATCTATACCGACCATACTTATAGCAGGCATTTTGCTAATATCGTTCATGACAATAAGTAGCCTATACAAGAGAAAAGTTTGAAATTAAATAATTTTGCTAATATGGCTGACTGTTAATGGGACAATTGATGGCTGCAACCATCAAACTAGTAGTGGTAGTTTAAAGGATCATTTAAAAAAACAGTGGTGCACATTAATGTTATAAACTTATTGTTCTATTTATCGTTATCGCATCAATTCAGGCAATTTATTGCAACATGGATTTTTGTCCATATCACCCTGCTCTATGTGTTAGCCCACTTAGCTAAAACCTATATAGATAAGTTCAGGAAGTTCATGTAAGGGATGACACGTTGCTTGCTTAACGAGTACAGCTTCCCCCTGATTAACCCAGTCATGTTAACTTTATAGTCAGTCATGTTAGCTACTCTTGCCAGAGACTTGAAACTAACACGTCTAACACAAACTAAAACATGTCAAACTAACACGTCTAACACAAACTAAAACATGTCAAACTAACACAAACTAAAACATGTCAAACTAACACGTCTAACACAAACTAAAACATGTCAAACTAACACAAACTAAAACATGTCAAACTAACACGTCTAACACAAACTAAAACATGTCAAACTAACACAAACTAAAACATGTCAAACTAACACGTCTAACACAAACTAAAACATGTCAAACTAACACAAACTAAAACATGTCAAACTAACACGTCTAACACAAACTAAAACATGTCAAACTAACACGTCTAACACAAACTAAAACCTGTCAAACTAACACAAACTAAAACATGTCAAACTAACACGTCTAACACAAACTAAAACATGTCAAACTAACACAAACTAAAACATGTCAAACTAACACGTCTAACACAAACTAAAACATGTCAAACTAACACAAACTAAAACATGTCAAACTAACACGTCTAACACAAACTAAAACATGTCAAAGTAACACAAACTAAAACATGTCAAACTAACACAAACTAAAACATGTCAAACTAACACGTCTAACACAAACTAAAACATGTCAAACTAACACGTCTAACACAAACTAAAACATGTCAAAGTAACACAAACTAAAACATGTCAAACTAACACGTCTAACACAAACTAAAACCTGTCAAACTAACACAAACTAAAACATGTCAAACTAACACGTCTAACACAAACTAAAACATGTCAAACTAACACGTCTAACACAAACTAAAACATGTCAAAGTAACACAAACTAAAACATGTCAAACTAACACGTCTAACACAAACTAAAACATGTCAAACTAACACAAACTAAAACATGTCAAACTAACACGTCTAACACAAACTAAAACATGTCAAACTAACACGTCTAACACAAACTAAAACATGTCAAACTAACACAAACTAAAAACATGTCAAACTAACACGTCTTCAGGTCTCAGGCAAGGTTCTCATCACATAAGCATGGATCACCAAACCACACTCTTTTGATGAATAACCTTCCTGGATCCTGAAGACTTGTATTAGTGTAGCAGATGGGGATCTGTGAAACTCACTCCTCAGCCTGAAGGTCTCCCCTTGCGAAATTAAAGAAGGCCTTTTTTAAAAGGACGATGGGTTGGAATGCTTCAGGAGGGCGGTCACGTGTGTTTTGGGGGCAGAAGTCCGGAATTCGAGTCTCCATATTATTCATGTATTATCCACAACATGGTGGTGATGTTTGCGTTAAAGAAATTCCAGCTCGGGAAAAGAGGAAAGTGTTTTGATTCAAAACAGAACTGTCAGTTTCTGTTCGTCTGGATAAAAGTATGACTGCAGCACACTTTTTGATAGCGTTTGCCATCCTGCAGCCTGAAAGTCACATCAGGAGATTTTGGGAGGGACACCTTCAGCTACTCTGTCAATGGAATTCGATGCAGTGATTAGTTTGCTGATGAGCTTGGTCACTGTGAAGTTGCACTGCACTTCTTCCTTCCCTAGAGTACCTACATTATATATGTCCTTTCCACACTGTAACAGTTGTCGTTGGTGGAAGGAGAAGCGGACCAAAGTGCAGCGTGGTACATATTCATAATAATTCAATAAAGAATGAATACCGAACAAAAACAACAAACGAACAGTTCTGTAAGGTGCAAACAAAAACACTAAACAGAAAATAACTACCCACAACCCATAGTGGGAAAACAGGCTACCTAAGTATGATTCTCAATCAGAGACAACGATCGACACCTGCCTCTGATTCAGAACCATACTAGGCCAAACACATAGAAATATAACGACTAGAACAAAACATAGAAAAACAACATAGAATGCCCACCCCAACTCACGCCCTGACCAAACTAAAATAAAGACATAAAAAAGGAACTAAGGTCAGAACGTGACACACACAGACATACGCATGTGCACATAGACGTGTTAGTTTCAAGTCTCTGGCAAGGTTAGTCATTATATGTGTCTGACTGGGTTAAGACTATGTTAGCCTGTTGAGCTAAAGCCTAGGCATTGGTCCTGTGACTTGGATTGATCTCTTCAAGGAGACCAAAAGGGTGACCATGCTCATGTGATGAGTAACTTGTCTGAGACCTGAAAAGTTGCATTGTCTGGTGCACAGGAGACCTATGTTAGAACCCCCATCACTCAAACTAACATGTCTTCAGGTCTCAGGCAAGGTTGCTCATCACATGAATGGATCACCAAACCACTTCTGTTGCACTCTCATTAAATGGGGTGCTATATTCTTTGAACTATATTCTTATGTGGGCCAAATTGTGGTTTTTGTGACACTCCCTTCTAACGCGGCCTGAGTCTTAGCGTAGGACCTGCCTCGTTAACTATTTTTAATAATACTATCAACAAGGCAGGTCCTACAGGCCCTAGTTTTGTTGCACCTGGACTACTGTTCAGTTGTGCGGTCAGGTGCCACAAAGAGGGAACTCAGAAAATTACAATTGGCTCAGAACAGGGCAGCACGGCTGGCTCTTAAATGTACACGGAGAGCTAACATTAATAATATGCATGTAAATCACTCATGGTGTCACGCCCTGACCATAGTTTGCTTTATTTGTTTATATGTTTTGTTTGGTCAGGGTGTGATCTGAGTGGGCATTCTATGTTGTATGTCTAGTTTGTCTGTTTCTGTGTTTGGCCTGATATGGTTCTCAATCAGAGACAGGTGTTAGTCGTTGTCTCTGATTGGGAACCATATTTAGGTAGCCTGTTTTGTCATTGTGGGTTGTGGGTGATTGTCTATGTGTAGTGTTTGTGTCAGCACGATTGGTATTTAGCTTCACGGTTGTTTCGTTGTTGTTTTGTAGTGTTCAGTTTTTTCCATTAAAATGACAAACACTTACCACGCTGCGTATTGGTCTTCCAATCCTGCAAACTTCTCCTCCTCAGATGAGGAGGACGACAGCCGTGACACATGGCTCAAAGTGAAGGATAGATTGAATTCATCACTACTTGTTTTCGTAAGAAGTGATGACATGCTGAATGCACCGAGGTGTCACGATCGTGTGGCGGATTGACGGACCAAAACGCAGCAGTTGGAAAATAAGCCATCTTCTTTTATTTTAAAAGATGACGAAAAATAAACACGAAACACTTAATACAAACTATACAAAACAACAAACGACCGTGAAGCTAAATAACGTTGTGCACATACACACACAGGCTACAAACGTTCTACATAGACAATTACTCACAACCAATGAGAGCCTATGGCTACCCTAAATAAGGCTCCCAATCAGAGACAACCGAAATCAGCTGTCTCTAATTGGGAACTCATTCAGGTAACCATAGACTCTCCTAGATAACTAAACATACATAGACAACACTAGACACATGTACTCCACACAAACCCATATACTATACCCAACAACCCCTTTACCATAAAACACCCAAAACCAACAAAACACAAACATTCCCCATGTCACACCCTGACCTAACTAAAATAATAAAGAAAACAAAGAATACTAAGGCCAGGGCATGACATAACCCCCCCCTTAAGGTGCGAACTCCGGGCGCACCATTACACAGTCTAGGGGAGGGTCTGGGTGGGCTTCCATCCACGGTGGCGGCTCCGGCTCTGGTTGTGGTCCCCACAGTCCCTAACCACCTCCTGGGCTTCCTCCAAATGACCCCCCTCCACATTAACCCCATTGCATTAAGGGGCAGTTCCGGACTAAGGGGCAGCTCCGGACTAAGGGCCAGTACCAGGGTAAGGGGCAGTACCAGGGTCAGGGGCAGTACCAGGGTAAGGGGCAGCACCAGGGTAAGGGGCAGCACCAGGGTAAGGGGCAGCACCAGGGTAAGGGGCAGCTCCGGACTGAGGAATGGCAGCTCCGGACTGAGGAATGGCAGCTCCGGACTGAGGAATGGCAGCTCCGGACTGAGGAATGGCAGCTCCGGACTGAGGGACTGCAGCTCCGGACTGAGGGACTGCAGCTCCGGACTGAGGGACGGCCCATGGCTGGCTGACAGATCTGGCTGCTCATGGCTGGCTGACGGATCTGGCTGCTCATGGCTGGCTGACGGATCTGGCTGCTCATGGCTGGCTGACGGATCTGGCTGCTCATGGCTGGCTGACGGATCTGGCTGCTCATGGCTGGCTGACGGATCTGGCTGCTCATGGCTGGCTGACGGATCTGGCTGCTCATGGCTAGCTGACGGATCTGGCTGCTCATGGCTAGCTGACGGATCTGGCTGCTCATGGCTAGCTGACGGATCTGGCTGCTCATGGCTAGCTGACGGATCTGGCTGCTCATGGCTAGCTGACGGATCTGGCTGCTCATGGCTAGCTGACGGATCTGGCTGCTCATGGCTAGCTGACGGATCTGGCTGCTCATGGCTAGCTGACGGATCTGGCTGCTCATGGCTGGCTGACGGATCTGGCTGCTCATGGCTGGCTGACTGATCTGGCTGCTCCTGTCTGATTGGCGGCTCTGGCAGATCCTGTCTGGTTGGCGGCTCTGGCAGATCCTGTCTGGTTGGCGGCTCTGGCAGATCCTGTCTGACGGACGGCTCTAGCGGCTCCTGTCTGGCTGGCGGCTCTAGCGGCTCCTGTCTGGCTGGCGGCTCAGTTGGCTCATGGCAGACGGGCGGCTTTGCAGGCTCATGGCAGACGGGCGGCTTTGCAGGCTCATTGCAGACGGATGACTCAGATGGCGCTGGGGAGACGGATGGCTCAGATGGCGCTGGGGAGACGGATGGCTCAGATGGCGCTTGGCAGACGGGCAGTTCAGTCATCGCTGTGCAGACGGCAGACTCCTGCCGGCTGAGGCGCACTGTAGGCCTGGTGCGTGGTGCCGGGACTGGTGGCACCGGGCTGGGGACACGCATCTCAGGGCTAGTGCGGGGAGCAGCAACAGGACGCACAGGACTCTGGGGACACACAGGAGGCTTGGTGCGTGGTTTAGACACTGGTGGTAAAGGGCTGGAGACACGCACCATATAGCTAGTGCGTGGAGGAGGCACTGGTGGTACTGGGTTGGGGCGGGGAGGTGGCGCCGGAAATACCGGACCGTGTAGGCGTACTGGCTCCCTTGAACGCCGAGCCTGCCCAACCTTACCTGGTTCTATGCTCCCCGTCGCCTGACCAGTGCGGGGAGGTGGAATAACCCGCACCGGCCTATGTAGGCGAACCGGGGACACCATGCGTAAGGCTGGTGCCATGTACGCCGGCCCGAGGAGAAGCACTGGTGACCAGATGCGTTGGGCCGGCTTCATGACATACGGCTCAGCAGCAACAGGACGCACAGGACTCTGGGGACACACAGGAGGCTTGGTGCGTGGTTTAGACACTGGTGGTAAAGGGCTGGAGACACGCACCATATAGCTAGTGCGTGGAGGAGGCACTGGTGGTACTGGGTTGGGGCGGGGAGGTGGCGCCGGAAATACCGGACCGTGTAGGCGTACTGGCTCCCTTGAACGCCGAGCCTGCCCAACCTTACCTGGTTCTATGCTCCCCGTCGCCTGACCAGTGCGGGGAGGTGGAATAACCCGCACCGGCCTATGTAGGCGAACCGGGGACACCATGCGTAAGGCTGGTGCCATGTACGCCGGCCCGAGGAGACGCACTGGTGACCAGATGCGTTGGGCCGGCTTCATGACATACGGCTCAACGCTCAGTCTAGCCCGGCCGATACGTGGAGCTGAAATGTACCGAACCGGGCTATGCACGCGTACAGGAGACACCGTGCGCTCTACTGCGTAACACGGTGTCTGCCCGTACTCTCGCTCTCCACGGTAAGTACAGGGAGTAGGCGCAGGTTTCCTACCTGACTTCGCCACACTCCCTTTAAGGCCCCCCCCCAAGAAATTTTTGGGTTGTACTCACGGGTTTCCAGCCTTGTCTCCGTGCTGCCTCCTCATATCGCCTCCTCTCGGCTTTAGCTGCCTCCAGCTCTTCACGAGGAAGGCGATATTCTCCCGGTTGAGCCCACGGCCCCTTACCATCCAGTATCTCCTCCCATGTCCATGAATCCTGTGTAGGTAGGTCCTGTTGCCGCTTTCCATGCCGCTTGGTCCTATAATGGTGAGTAATTCTGTCATGATCGTGTGGCGGATTGACGGACCAAAACGCAGCAGTTGGAAAATAAGCCATCTTCTTTTATTTTAAAAGATGACGAAAAATAAACACGAAACACTTAATACAAACTATACAAAACAACAAACGACCGTGAAGCTAAATAACGTTGTGCACATACACACACAGGCTACAAACGTTCTACATAGACAATTACTCACAACCAATGAGAGCCTATGGCTACCCTAAATAAGGCTCCCAATCAGAGACAACCGAAATCAGCTGTCTCTAATTGGGAACTCATTCAGGTAACCATAGACTCTCCTAGATAACTAAACATACATAGACAACACTAGACACATGTACTCCACACAAACCCATATACTATACCCAACAACCCCTTTACCATAAAACACCCAAAACCAACAAAACACAAACATTCCCCATGTCACACCCTGACCTAACTAAAATAATAAAGAAAACAAAGAATACTAAGGCCAGGGCGTGACACGAGGTGTCTGTTTAAACTACTGGAACACTGTGCTTTATTATGGACAGACTTCTCCCCATCTTAGCTACTGTTGTATCAACATATTTTGACCATGACAGTTTAGTCACCTCAACTTGCTCAATTTCAACATTATTTGTTTGAAGAGTTAATTGAGGTTTAGGGTTAAATGAATGATTTATCCCAAATACAATGCTTTCAGTGTTTGAAATATTTAGGACTAACGTATTTCTTGCCACCCATTCTGCCACTGGCTTTACGCAAAGCCAGTGGCATGTCATTAGTAAAGATTGAAAAAAGTAAGGGGCCTAGACAGCTACCCAGGTGAATTCCTGATTCTACCTAGATTATGTTAGAGAGGCTTCCATTAAATAACACCCTCTGTGTTCTGTTAGACAGGTAACTATTTATCCACAGTACAGCAGTGGGGGTAACACATCCGTTTTTTCAGAAGCAGGCTGTGATCGATAATGTCAAAAGCCGCACTGAAGTCTAACAAAACAGCTCTTACAATCTTTTTATCATCAATTTCTCTCAGCCAATCGTCAATCATTTGTGTAAGTGCCGTGCTTGTCCAATGCCATCTGATTCAATAAATTATGGAGATGAGTTTGCCTTTTTGCCCAAAATGTCATTTAAGGTGCTCCAAAGCTTTTACTATCATTCTTTATATAATTTGTACTTTTCTTCATAGTATAGTATCTTCTTCTTTTTATTCAGTTTAGTCACATGATTTCTCAATTTGCAGTACATTTGCCAATAGATTGTGCAGCCAGACTTATTTGCCATTCCTTTTGCCTCATCCCTCTCAACCATACAATTTTGACAGTAATTTTCTTAATGTGTTCATGCTTATTAGTAACTGGAATAATCAATTTCATAAATGTGTCAAGTGCACCGTCTGGTTGTTCCTCATTACACACCACAGACCAACAAATATTCTTTACATCAACAACATAGGAATCACTACAAAACGTATTGTATGACCTCTAATACACTATATTAGGCCCAGCCTTTGGAACTTTGGGTTTCCTAGATATGGCTACTATATTGTGATCACTACATCTGATGGATCTGGATACCGTTTTAAAGAAAATGTCTGCAGCATTAGTAAAGATGTGATCAATACATGTTGATGATTCCATTCCTGTGCTGTTTGTAACTACCCTGGTAGGTTGACTGATAACCTGAACCAGGTTGCAGGCACTGGTTACAGTTTGAAGCTATTTCTTGAGTGGGCAGCTTGATGAAAACCAGTAAATATTTAAATCACTCAAGAAAATATACCTCTCTGTTGATATCACATATATTATCAAGCATGTTATCTAGATAATGACTCTCAGCACTTGGTGGTCTATTGCAGCCTCCTACAAGAATGAGCTTTAGGTGAGGCAGATGAACCTGTAGCCATATTACTTGAGATCCTCTCTAAGCTTTTCAGGAATGTGTTTCTGAATATAAACAGCAACACCTCCACCATTGACATTTCTGTATTTTCTGTTGATGTTATAACCATGTATTGCACCCATTGCATCATCGAAGGTATTATGTAATACAATTTCTGTTGGCACTGAAATCGCTCCATACATGTGGAGCAGAGCAATGCCCAGAACTGACCCTACTTCCATCACAGGGAGAAACAGCTCAGCAGCTATATCCTGGAATTACTCCCTGGAATTCCACGGGTGCTTGTTGAATAGGTATGCTTACATAGTCAATTATTGCCTTGATTGTCTTGCTTGCCTTGCATTGCTTTTAGTGTTGGTGAGAACAGTTTATTAACATGGAAAAACATTGTGTGCTTTACAGGTCATATTCTCCACAACAAGCAGAAAGATACTTTGTATGAATTGGCAGTATTAAAAGTCAATCTATACTGTAGATGTAGAAGCCGTGGAGTTGTTTCCTAGTGTCTAGTCACTTCAGTGATGGAATGATTCCATGTTTCATTCAGCTGTAATCCTGTCCCTTTCTTTCTTTTCTTCTCTATTTTTATCTTCAGAAAAATATAGAATATAGATCTGTCATTGTCACAGAGACAGGGTTAGGTCCCACATCCAGCAGATAAGATAATATATCAACTGGCAAAGACCCACAGCAGTGAAAATATGACTACACAACCCATATGAAGGTCTGAAAAATGTGGGCCAATCTCTGGTTCTCTCCCATCTTTGTCCCTTTCTGTCCCCTCAATCCCTCTCTGTCCCCTCCACCCCTCTCTGACTTCTCTGCCCTCTCTGTCCCTCTGGGTCACCTCTTTCCCTCTCTGTCCTCTCTGTCCCCCCTATCCCTCTTTGTCATTTCTGTACCCCCTTTCCCTCTCTGTCCACTCTGCCCTCGTTGTCCCCTCTATCACTCTCTGTTCCCTCTGTCCTCTCTGTCCCCTCCATCCCTCTCTGTCCCCTCTATCACTCTCTGTTCCCTCCATCCCTCTCTGTCCTCTCTGTACCCCCTTTCCCTCTCTGTCCTCTCTGTCCCCCCTTTCCTCTCTGTCCTCTCTGTCCTCATTGTCCCCTCCATCACTCTCTGTCCTCTCTGTACCCCCTTTCCCTCTCTGTCCTCTCTGTCCCCCCTTTCCCTCTCTCTGTCCTCTCTGTCCCCTCTGTCCCTCTCTGCTTTGTCCCTCTCTACTTCTCTGTCTGTTGAGTTGTCTGGGTATATGGGCCACAGGCACAGAACATGACTTCAATTGAAGGGTTGAATTCAGTATATCAGACCAGAGGATTTCCCCTATGTCTACCTTATCAATATTTTTTAAATTTGATTTCACCTTTATTTAACCAGGTAGGCTAGTTGAGAACAAGTTCTCATTTACAACTGCGACCTGGCCAAGATAAAGCAAATTTCACGGTTGTTGTAAGAACGGGACCAAGGCGCAGCAGATGTGGAGTTCCACATATTTATTGCAAAGTGAAACTTAAAGAAAAAACAATAAATCAATAAACAAACAACTAAACGTAACTAAGTGGTGCACATGCACAAACACAAAACAATATCCCACAAACACAGGTGGGAAAAATAGCTACTTAAATATGATCCCCAATTAGAGGCAACGATTACCAGCTGCCTCTAATTGGGAACCAAACCAAAACACCAACATAGAAATTTTAAACTAGAACACGCCCTCGTCACGCCCTGACCTACTACACCATAGAGAAACAAGGGCTCTCTATGGTCAGGGTGTGACAGCAAAGCAGTGTGACACAGACAACAACACAGAGTTACACATGGAATAACATGTAATAAACAATAAACAAGCCAATAACACAATAAACAAGTCAATGACACAGTAGAAAAAAAGAAAGTCTATATACAGTGTGTGCAAAAGGCATGAGGAGGTAGGCAATAAATAGGCCATAGTAGCGAAGAATTATAATTTAGCAGATTAACACTGGAGTGATAAATGAGCAGATGATGATGTGCAAGTATAGATACTGGTGTGCAAAAGAGCAGAAAAGTAAATAAAAACAGTATGGGGATGAGGTAGGTAGATTGGGTGGGATATTTACAGATGGACTGTGTACAGCTGCAGCGATCGGTTAGCTGCTCAGATAGCTGATGTTTAAAGTTAGTGAGGGAAATATAAGTCTCCAGCTTCAGCGATTTTTGCAATTCGTTCCAGTCACTGGCAGCAGAGAACTGGAAGGAAAGGCGGCCAAATGAGGTGTTGGCTTTGGGGATGATCAGTGAGATATACCTGCTGGAGCGTGTGCTACGGGTGGGTGTTGTTATCGTGACCAGTGAGCTGAGATAAGTCAGAGCTTTACCTAGCATAGACTTAGAGATGACCTGGAGCCAGTGGGTCTGGCGACGAATATGTAGCGAGGGCCAGCCGACTAGAGCATACAGGTCGCAGTGGTAAGTGGTATAAGGTGATTTGGTGACAAAACGGATGGCACTGTGATAGACTGCATCCAGTATGCTGAGTAGAGTATTGGAAGCTATTTTGTAGATGACATCGCCGAAGTAGAGGATCGGTATGATAGTCAGTTTTACTAGGGTAAGTTTGTCGGCGTGAGTGAAGGAGGCTTTGATGCGTAATAGAAAGCCGATTCTAGATTTGATTTTGGATTGGAGATGTTTAATATGAGTCTGGAAGGAGAGTTTACAGTCTAACCAGACGCCTAGGTATTTATAGTTGTCCACATATTCTAGGTCAGAAACGTCAGGGTTGTGATGCTAGTCGGGCGGGCGGGTGCGGGCAGCGAACGGTTGAAGAGCATGCATTTGGTTTTACTCGTGTTTAAGAGCAGTTGGAGGCCACGGAAGGAGTGTTGTATGGCATTGAAGCTCGTCTGGAGGTTAGTTAGCACAGTCCAAGGAAGGGGCAGAAGTATACAGAATGGTGTCGTCTGCGTAGAGGTGGATCAGGGAATCACCCGCAGCAAGAGCGACATCATTGATATATACAGAGAAAAGAGTCGGCCTGAGAATTGAACCCTGTGGTACCCCCATAGAGACTGCCAGAGGTCTGGACAACAGGCCCTCCGATTTGACACACTGAACTCTGTCTGCGAAGTAGTTGGTGAACCAGGCGAGGCAGTCATTAGAGAAACCAAGGCTATTGAGTCTGCCGATAAGAATACGGTGATTGACAGAGTTGAAAGCCTTGGCCAGGTCGATGAAGACGGCTGCACAGTACTGTCTTTTATCGATGGCGGTTGTGATATCGTTTAGTACCTTGAGCGTGGCTGGGGTGCACCCGTGACCGGCTCGGAAACCGGATTGCACAGCGGAGAAGGTACGATTGAATGTACTGTATATTGTTTTTATCGTTGTTCATTCCCTGTTGTCCTTGGGTCTACCGAGTCCAGGTTTAATGGCATTGACCATGGAATGAATCAATCCTGCTCGGTATAATTTGTAATATTCACCTGTCGTACCCTCTCAAGGTCAAAAAGGGGGTGCTTATATTTGTCATGTTTCACACGTGTAACCTGCACAAGTGTGTTGTATTCAATGCAAATGTGTTTTTTGCATATCCCACTGCCCCTTAGACACCCTCGGGGAGTGGGGTCGTGGCCAGGGATCAGCTATTATTGATGGTGACCCTGGAGCAATTAGGGCTAAGTGCCATGCTCAGATTTGTCACCTAGTTGGCTTGGGGATTCGTTTACTGGCCCAACGCTCTAACCGCTAGGCTACCTGCCGGCCCATTGTTGTGTGGAACACAGGCAGCCTTGTGTGGTTCTGACCTCTAGCATGCAAATGTCCCCCAGCCTTCTAGAACCCACTCAGATTACATACACAGGCAGGTGAGAGCACACAGAGTCTATTGTCTCACCGGAGAGGACCAACTCACAGGGCCGACAGAGAATCAAGGCTTATCCACTACCGCACATATCACCTTTTTCCCCTGAATAGGGATGTCCTTTCTCCCCTGTTTTACACTGGCTATCACAGGCTATGACGCACAGGCAGTATCTATAATACATGATAAAACATAATGCCCTCACAGCAGAGCAAGCCAGATAGCCTACATGAATGAATGTCTGTATTGACTCAACGACTTCCCACTGGGCACATACACACTGGTTGAATCAATGTTGCTTCCACACCATTTCAATGAAATTCTGTTGAACCAAAGTGGAATAGGAGTGCGTATACTATAGGAAGTGTGTATACTGTAGGAAGTGTGTATAATGTAGGAAGTGTGTATACAGTAGGATGTGTGTATACTGTAGGAAGTCAGTTTACTGGAGGAAGTGTGTGTACTGTAGGAAGTATGTTTACTGTAGGAAGTGTGTATACTGTAAGACAGTAGTTCCAACTGATTTCGGGACCCAAATTGAACCAGGTTGTCTCAGTTGCGACCCAATATTCACAATGTGAAAAATAATTGCCTAAATACAATCTGGAAAACTATTTTTAATGTAGTAAATGTATCAAAAATTTGACAATGGAACAACGTTCCCACCTATTTCATTGTCAATAACAACATTTCGCCAATAATATTGATTAAGAAACTCACTGGTTTGAGACCACAAAATCAATACTGAGATTTAAGAAAAACATTTAAGGAATTACATTTTTTTTTAAAATGTGCATAGTATTAAACTCTCTCAGTGTAGCCTTGCTCAGCTGATGTTTTATTAGTCTGTTAACGGGACTATGTTACTTTAAACAGACCCACTAGGAGGATTAACAACACTGGAGCTCAAAGGTAAAGGGCAGAGGGTGTACAGCTATGACGGAAGGAACTAATCGCTTAATCATTGGTTCTTGACTTCCTGTTAAGTTACTATCGCCTTGCTCAGATCAGTCTGAGCAAGTAGCACTGATTGACGTAAAGGTTGTTGTTTCTGAGGATTATCTAATCCATACATAACCCTTTGTAGGTTGAGTCCCATCCTGAAGGACATTAGCATACAGATGTAACTTCTGATGCTTCATGGGGACATCTTTGTCATCTGTTAAAGGCTGTTGTTGACAAGCCCTCCCCCTAAAGTTGAAACTATCCCATGAAGACACATAACGAGATTCACAGACACACACATCCAGCACACAGCAGGCCAGCTGCAGGGGAAATGCACACGACTTCAAATACCTATTATGTACTGAGGAAACACTCCTAAACACATTGTGAACTTCAGCACAGATGGACACTATCATGGGGACAGCAACTTCTTACAGAGTATTACAATAAAGCAACAGGGATGCTATTGATTGCACCGCTCATTGTTCACATATGTAGAAATAAACTGGGATGATATGCTTTGCTGATTCCGGTTGTAATGGATATATGGGACAATAGTCAGTTGGTTAAAGGAGCACAAACTGATCTGGTACCAGGGTAGAGATGAACAGGAATAGTATATTGATTACACTCCTAATGTATGACAGATGTAGTAATAAACCGTGTATGATACTGGTCTGTGGTTCAGCAGCTGTGAGAGATGAGTGTGTATGAGGGGCCGCGGTGATGTCATGCAGGAAGAATGACCTCTGAGGGGGTTGTCTCTAGTTACCACAGCCACAAAGTCATAAACCCTGCCCATTTCTTCATTTTCTCTTCCTAAAATGTGATTTTAAATCTCACCCTAATCTTAAACTTAACCCTAACCTTAATCACACTGCTAAACTTATGCCTAACATTAACCTAACCTTAACGTTCATCCAATGGCATTGAGGAGTATACCAACTCAGTCACCGGCTTCATCAATAAGTGCATCGATGGCGTCGTCCCCACAGTGACCGTACGCACATATCCCAACCAGAAGTCATGGATTACAGGCAACATTTGCACCGCGCTAAAGGCTAGAGCTGCCGCTTTCAAGGAGCGGAACACTAATCTGGACGCTTATAAGAAATCTTGCTACGCCCTCTGACGAACCATCAAACAGGGAAAGCATCAATACAGGACTAAGATTGAATCCTACTACACCGGCTCTGACACTCGTCGGATGTGTCAGGGTTTGAACAATATTATGGATTACAAAGGGAAACCCAGCAGTGAGATGCCCAGTGACGCGAGCCTACCAGATGGTGTAAATGCCTTTTATGCTCGCTTCGAGGCAAGCAACACTGATACATGCATGAGAGCACCAGCTGTTCCGGACAACTGTGTGATCAAGCTCTCCGTAGCTGATGTGAGCAAGACCTTTAAACAGGTCAACATTCACAAGGCCGCGGGGCTAGACGGATTACCAGGACGTGTACTTAAATCATGCACGGACCAACTGGCAAGTGTCTTCACTGACATTTTCAACCTCTCCCAGACCGAGAATACCTACATGTTTCAAACAGACCACCATAGTCCCTGTGCCCAAGAAAGCAAAGGTAACCTGCCTAAATGATTACCGCCCATAGCACTCACGTTGGTAACTATGAAGTGATTTGAAAGGCTGGTCACGGCTCACATCATCCCCATCATGCCGGCAATCCTAGACCCCTCCAATCTGCATACAGCCCCAACAGATCCACAGATGACACAATCTCAATCCCACTCCACACTGTCCATTCCGACCTGAACAAAATGAACACCTATGTGAGAATGCTGTTCATTGACTACAGCTCAGAGTTCAACATCATTGTGCCCACAAAGATCATCACTATACTAAGGACCCTGGGACTAAACACCTCCCTTTGCAATTGGATCCCTGAGGGGCCACCCACAGGTGGTGAGGGCAGGCAACAACACATCTGCCATGCTGATCCTCAACACAGGGGCACCTCAGGGGTGCGTGCTTTGTCCCCTCCTGTACTCCCTGTTCACCCACGACTGTGTGGCCAAGCACGACTTCAACACCATCATTAAGTTTGCCGATGACACAACAGTGGTAGGCCTGATCACCGACATTGATGAGACAGCCTATAGGGAGGAGGTCAGAGCCCTGGCAGTGTGGTGCCAGGACAACAACCTCTCCCTCAATGTGAGCAAGACAAAGGATCTGATCATGGACTATAGGAAAAGGAAGGCTGAACAGGCCCCCATTAACATTGACGGGGCTGAAGTTGAGCGAGTCAAAAGTTTCAAGTTCGTTGGTTCGTTGTTGGACACCAACAAACGATCATGGTTCAAAAACCCCAAGGCAGTTGTGAAGAGGGCACGACAACACCTTTTCCCCTTCAGGGGACTGAAAATACTTGGCATGGGTCCCCAGATCCTCAAAAAGATCTACAGCTGCACCATCAAGAGCATCCTGACCGGTTGCATCACCGCCTGGTATAGCAACTGCTCGGCATCCGACAGTAAGGCTCTACAGAGGGTAGTGCATATGGCCCTGTACATCACTGGGGCCAATCTTCCTGCCATCCAGGACCTATATACTAGGCAGTGTCAGAGGAAGGCCCAAAGAATTTGCAAAGACTCCAGTCACCCAAGTCATGGACTGTTCACTCTGCTACTGCACGGCAAGCGGTACCGGAGCGCCAAGTCTAGGACCAAAAGTCTCCTTAACAGCTTCTGACTGCTAAGACTGCTGAACAATTAATCAAATGGCCACCCGGACTACTTACGTTGACCCCCCGTATAAAGCCTCGTTATTGTTATGTTACTTTCTTAATTACATTTTTTTTTCACTTGAGTTTATTTAGTAAATATTTGCTGAACTCTATTTACTGAACTGCATTGTTGGTTAAGGGCTTGTAAGTAGCATTTCACGGTAAGGTCTACTACATCTGTTGTATTCGGCGCATGTGACAAATACAATTTGATTTGAAGACAATAAAGCTAATATTTTATAGCCAATTTTTGTGGAAATCCTCTAAGGGACAGGAGAAACCAAGCTGGAGCTCCACTTCCCTTTCCTCTTAACTGGAAGTCCTGTCATTTTCTCTGGTTTGGGCATCACCTCTTTCCCTCCCTGTTCTCTCTGTATAACAAACACAAAACTAATTGTTTTCTTAAACTTTCCGTATTAATTGTTGACATGTTCTATGTTTAGATAGGGTTGCAGCACGTTGCTCTGAAAATCATTAGCTAGCTCTGGGACAAAATGCTTCACTCTTCATATTGGGAATGTTTTCCTGGTAACAGGATGCTCTCTCGCTCTGACTGTCCTGAATTGGCCAAAACGAATCCTCTGTGCCCCACAACAGAGATACTGCAATAGAGAAAACACAAGACTGAGCATCACACCACAGACTGCCTCATTGATGAACACATTGATTGACACACATTGATGAACACACCCCAGTATCTCTACTTGCACATCATCATCTGCACATCTATCACTCCAGTGTTAATGGTAAATTGTAATTATTTAGCCTCTATGGCCTATTTATTGCCTTACTTCCCTACCCTTCTACATTTACACACACTGTACATAGATTTTTCTATTGTGTTATTGACTGTACGTTTGTTTATGTGTAACTCTGTGTTGTTGTTTTTGTCACACTGCTTTGATTTATCTTGGCCAGGTCGCAGTTGTAAATGAGAACTTGTTCTCAACTGGCCTACCTGGTTAAATAAAGGTGAAATAAAATAAAATAAAAAACTAGCCTAGCCTATCCTAACCCTAACCTATCCCTAACTCATAAATACGTGTTCCTTTATTTAGATTAAGCATCTATTAACCACAGTTTGATGGAAAACTATTGTGAGGTGAAATATGATATTTCACAAAACCTCCCTCATTGTAGTATAACCTTTAGACTACATCAAACAAATCTTCCTAAAACTAGTTAGTCATCACTCATCACTGTCCCTGGCTCATCTACTCCCTAAACTCAGTACAGTATACCGTGTAGCTGGACTGTTTATAGAAGCATACAGTGCATGACTGTATTCACAGAGACTAATGTTCCCTTGTAATTATTTGGCTTCTTGACCCTCTGACTGTGCCAATAGGCCACTATAGGGTTTGCCGACATCTTTCTTCAGTTTGTCTCTCTCTCTTTTTCTCTCACTCACTCTCACTCTCTCTGTTGTCACTAGTTACCACAGCCACAAAGTCCAAATTGGCTATCTTAAAAAAATCATGAAAATAAAAAATTGCTTTTTGGTCCTAAGGTTAACAGTGTGGTTAAGGTTAAGGTTAGGATTAGCCACTTTGTGGCTGTGGCAACTAGTGACACACAAAAACACCCACACCACTTGCCAGTTGGCTTAATTCGAATTGAAGGCAGTCAATTCAGGAAGTGATTTGAACTTCAAATTCAGAAATGTAAAAACTAGAATTAGCTTCTACCTTTCAGTTTATTGAGAAGTCATTAAAAATAAAAGCCCTCTTTTCTATTATTGAATTGTAATTGTAGTTAACTTCTTGAAATCACTGCCTGATTCAGAGGGGTTGTGTTAAATGGAGCAGACACATTTCAGTTGAATGCATTCAGCTGTGCAACTGACTAGGTATCCTCCTTTCCTTTCCCTTCCCTTCATTCAGTCTGTGTGTTCATAACCATCTCTACATCTCTTTATTTCTGTCTTCATTGCAACCCCCAACTCCGTCTCCGTGTCCGTCTCTCTCTCTCTCTCTCTCTCTCTCTCTCTCTCTCTCTCTCTCTCTCTCTCTCTCTCTCTCTCTCTCTCTCTCTCTCTCTCTCTCTCTCTCTCTCTCTCTCTCTCTCTCTCTCTCTCTCTCTCTCTCTCTCTCTCTCTCTCTCTCTCTCTCTCTCTCTCTCTCTCTCTCTCTCTCTCGATTGGTGGTAGGGGTAGCCGCTGAGACCTCTTAGCCTTATTCCATATGACCATGTAGGGAAGGAAGTGCACTGAATGGCCTCCGGCAGAATACAATTCATTTAATATCTGATAACATTTTGATGCTCAACACAGAGATCCGTTTGCACTTGGTTGGAGATCATGAATCAGTCTTGCAGATGTTTGTGATAGTTGTTTCTGGGCCTCTGTTTAATGAAGGATAATACAGTCCCTTTGTGTTGAATAAAGATGGGAATAAAGATGGGATTATAACGCTGTAGGAGGCACACATATGGATCTATTATCCACACTGTGTAGTAGGCAGAATAGTTCCATGTGATTAAGTCTGTGTTCCAAATAACACCCTATTCATATATAGCAGTGTTTCCCAACCTGGTCCTTGAGTACCCCCAACAGTACACAATTTCATTGTAGCCCTGGACAAACACACCTCATTGAGGGCTTGATGATTAAGAGCTCTATGGGCCCTGGTCAAAGTAGTTCAATATTTAGTGAATAGATTACCATTTGGGGTGAATCCTAAGTAAGTTACAGTATTTGAAACACACTGCGGTCACAATGTTGACAGTTAACATTAGGAAATGTGCATGTCCATGAAGTGTACATTCCCCTCTATTGCATAATCTAGAAATGTAAATGTGGCTTGATCAGATCTGTTCCGGCCAGTCCTAGCCCTAGCATGGTGAGTCATGTTTGATATGGATGGGCTGTTCTGTACTCCTCTGAGCTGACTGCTCAGTAAGGGTACACACTGTGTTGTTATGCTGTGAATGGAAACCATGCCGGTTAGGGAGTTTACAACTGAACACACATGGCCTCTATCGTGTGGATATGCTTTTCTCTGTCCATCATACAGGTGATCATTGATTAGAAGAGAAGGATAGAAACCATTGGTTACTGCAGTGCAGATCTTGAGGCTCGGGTATTTGAATACCTGGCCGGTTCTAGAACTTTGTTTTGCTCTTGTGGTAGTTGATCAACGTTCCATTTCAGTCAGTCAAACCACTGTTCCCTTCACAATGCTCCACCATGGTTCCACCTGAGCCAGCAGTGTGCATTGTCTCTTCTCTCTGTATAGTATGTGTTCCTCTCTGTTCTGTTCAGGTGAGTTGAGGTCAAGCAGACCCTCCATCGGTGCATCATTATGTAACATGACAACATGAAAACAATGGGGCGAAACCTCAGAGCAGAGTTTTGTTTGTTATCTTCCCTTGGTTGATATAGTATGTCTCTGCTTGTTACCTCACACACTTACTGCCCAGGGAAGGGGCTCTGTGGGGAGTTCTCCTGAGGTAGGACTAGCTGCAGGAAAAATACTCCACATTCATTTTAGCATACAACATGTTTCAGGGAATCTATTTGGTGTTTGGATTTTTACAAAACATGAAACAATACAGAATGACATAATACAGAACATCAATAGACAAGAACAGCTCAAAGACAGAACTACATAAAACAAATGTAAAGGTACACGTAGCCTACATATCAATGCATACACACAAACTATCTAGGTCAAATAGGGGAGAGGCGTTGTGCCGCGAGGTCTTGCTTTATCTGTTTTTTAAAACCAGGTTTGCTGTTTATTTTAGCAATATGAGATGGAAGGAAGTTACATGCAATTAGGGCTCTATGTCACGCTCGTCTTTATGTGGAAGAGAGGAGGACCAAGGCGCAGCGTGATATAAATACATCTTATTTTTAATAGAAGAAGAAACGAACACGAACACTAATACAAACTAGACAAAACAACAAACGACGTGAAGCTATCAAACGAAAGTGCAGACACAAGCAACTAACGTCAAGACAGACAAAAACACACAAACATCCCCCATGTCACACCCTGACCTAACTAAAATAATAAAGAAAACAAAGATAACTAAGGCCAGGGCGTGACAGTACCCCCCCCCCCCCAAGGTGCGGACTTCGGCCGCAAAACCTGACACAGAAGGGGAGGGTCCGGGTGGGCATTCTTACGGCGGCGGCTCTGGTGCGGGACGTGGCCCCCACTCCACCATAGTCAATACCCGCTTTGGTGGCGTTTCTGGAGCGGCGACCCTTGCAGCTAGTCCCGGACTGAAGACCATCCTAGAGGGCGCCACTGGACGGAGGGGCAGCTCCGGACTGAGGGGCAGCTCCGGACTGAGGGGCAGCTCCGGACTGAGGGGCAGCTCATGACTGGGGGGCAGCTCATGACTGGCGGGCGGCTCTCGCAGCTCCTGACTGGCGGGCGGCTCTGGCAGCTCCTGGCTGACTGACGGCTCTGGCAGATCCTGGCTGGCTGACGGCTCTGGCAGATCCTGGCTGGCTGACGGCTCTGGCAGATCCTGGCTGGCTGACGGCTCTGGCAGATCCTGGCTGGCTGACGGCTCTGGCGGATCCTGGCTGGCGGGCGGCTCTGGCTGCCCCTGACTGGCGGGCGGCTCTGGCTGCCCCTGACTGGCGGGCGGCTCTGGCTGCTCCTGACTGGCGGGCGGCTCTGGCTGCTCCTGACTGGCGGGCGGCTCTGGCTGCTCCTGACTGGCGGGCGGCTCTGGCTGCTCCTGACTGGCGGGCGGCTCTGGCAGATCCTGGCTGGCTGATGGCTCTGGCAGATCCTGGCTGGCTCACGGCTCTGGCAGATCCTGGCTGGCTGACGGCTCTGGCAGATCCTGGCTGGCGGGCGGCTCTGGCTGCTCCTGACTGGCGGGCGGCTCTGGCTGCTCCTGACTGGCGGGCGGCTCTGGCTGCTCCTGACTGGCGGGCGGCTCTGGCTGCTCCTGACTGGCGGGCGGCTCTGGCTGCTCCTGACTGGCGGGCTGCTCTGGCTGCTCCTGACTGGCCGGCGGCTCAAGCGTCTCCTGACTGATGGACGGCTCTAGCGGCTCCTGACTGACGGACGGCTCTGAAGGCTCAGGACAGACGGGCAGCTTTGAAGGCTCAGGACAGACGGGCGGCTTTGAAGGCTCAGGACAGACGGGCAGCTCAGACGGTGCTGGGCAGACGGGCAGCGCAGGCGGCGCTGGGCAGACGGACAGCTCAGACGGCTTTGGGCAGACGGGCAGTGCAGGCGACGCTGAGCAGATGGACAGCGCAGACGGCGCTGGGCAGACGGCAGACTCTGGCCGGCTGAGGCGCACAGTAGGCCTGGTGCGTGGTGCCGGAACTGGTGGTACCGGGCTAAGGACACGCACCTCAAGGCTAGTGCGGGGAGCAGCAACAGGACGCACAGGGCTCTGGAGACGCACAGGAGGCTTGGTGCGTGGTGCCGGAACTGGTGGTACCGGGCTGGAGACACGCACCATAGGGCGAGTGCGTGGAGGAGGAACAGGGCTCTGGAGACGCACTGGAAGCCTGGTGCATGGTGTTGGCACTGGTGGTACTGGGCTGGGGCGGGGAGGTGGCGCCGGATATACCGGACCGTGCAGGCGTACTGGCTCCCTTGAGCACCGAGCCTGCCCAACCTTACCTGGTTGAATGCTCCCCGTAGCCCGACCAGTGCTGGGAGGTGGAATAACCCGCACTGGGCTGTGTTGGCGAACCGGGGACACCATGCGTAAGGCTGGTGCCATGTATGCCGGCCCGAGGAGACGCACTGGAGACCAGACGCGTTGAGCCGGCTTCATGGCACCTGGCTCAATGCTCACTCTAGCCCGGCCGATACGTGGAGCTGGAATGTACCGCACCGGGCTAAGCACACGTACAGGAGACACCGTGCGCTTTACCGCATAACACGGTGTCTGCCCGTACTCTCGCTCTCCACGGTAAGCTCGGGGAGTTGGCGCAGGTCTCCTACCTGACTTCGCCACACTCCCTTGTAGCCACCCCCCAATAAATTTTTGGGGCTGACTCTCAGGCTTTCAGCCTCGCTTCCGTGCTGCCTCCTCATACCGCCGCCTCTCGGCTTTAGCTGCCTCCAGCTCTTCACGAGGGCGGCGATATTCTCCCAGTTGTGCCCAGGGTCCTCCGCTGTCCAGAATTTCCTCCCAATTCCTATAGTCCTGCGTTCTCTGCTGCCTTGTATCACGCTGCTTGGTCCTGGTATGGTGGGTAATTATGTCACGCTCGTCTTTATGTGGAAGAGAGGAGGACCAAGGCGCAGCGTGATATAAATACATCTTCTTTTTAATAGAAGAAGAAACGAACACAAACACTAATACAAACTAGACAAAACAACAAACGACCGGGAAGCTATCAAACGAAAGTGCAGACACAAGCAACTAACGTCAAGACATAGACAAAAACACACAAACATCCCCCATGTCACACCCTGATCTATCTAAAATAATAAAGAAAACAAAGATAACTAAGGCCAGGGCGTGACACTCTATATAATACTGTACGCATTCTTGAATTTGTTCTGTATTTGGGGACTGTGAAAAGACCCCTGGTAGCATGTCTGGTGGGATATATTTGTGTGTCAGAGCTGTGTGTAAGTTGACTGTGCAAACAATTTGGGATTTTCAACACATTAATGTGTCTTATAAAAATAATAAGTGATGCAGTCAGTCTCTCCTCAACTCTTAGCCAAGAGAGACTGGCATGCATAGTATTTATATAAAAATAAAATATCAGCCCTCTGATTACAATTAAGAGCAAAACGTGCCGCTATGTTTTGGGTCAGCTGCAGCTTAACTAGGTCTTTCCTTGCAGCACTGGACCACACGACTGGACAATAATCAAGATTAGACAAAACTAGAGCCGGCAGAACCTCCTTTTTGGAGTGTGGTGTTATAAAAGCAGATCATCTCTTTATTTCGGCCAGACCTCTCCCCATCTTTACAACCATTGAATCTGTGATGTTAGTGGGGCTATGTGGTGTGTGCGTGTGTCTGTGTGTGTACGTGTTTGTGTGTAATCTAGTCAACCAGCTGGCTCTTTCTATACATGGTAGCAATTGAGACTTGTAATGAGGTTAGTGTGAGTGTGTGTGTGTGTGTGTGTGTGTGTGTGTGTGTGTGTGTGTGTGTGTGTGTGTGTGTGTGTGTGTGTGTGTGTGTGTTACAAAATATTAAGCAAATAGTCACTGAAAATGTACAATATACACTGGCAACAGCCAAAATAAATAACTTCTGTGACTGACCTAGCCTGTCCTTAACTGAGCACACAAGCACACACACACAAACCCCTATGCTCCTTTGAGACCCCTCTTTCAAAGTCACTGAGATCTCTTCTTCTGGCCATGGTAGCCAGGATAATGGGCAACTGGGCATTTTTATACATGACCCTAAGCATGATGGGATGTTAATAGCTTAATTAACTCAGGAACAACACCTCTGATTTTAATATACTTTGTATCCTTCATGTACTTTTTAATAAATGGAACACTAGTCACTTTAATAATGCCACTTTAAAAATGTTTACATATCTCGCATTACTCATCTAATACGTATATATACTATACCTGTATATTAACAATGATATAAATGTCTCAAGTACAATAAATAACAGTCCAGTAGAAAAAAGTATGTGTAACTATGCTCCTATGAAACGTTCCTCTTATTATATTTCTCTGTTGGCCTACTGTACTTTATATGCAAATTGCCCATTGGTCAATGCTATATCATTTACATTAGAGAAGAGTATTACACTAGAAGGGGTTTCATGACATTAAGCTGTGAAGCTGGGGTGGTAGCTCCAGTCATTAGACTCAATGTTCAATCATGGTTGATCATCATGATGTCAGAGAGATGCAGCTTGTTCTGCTTGCCGTACGGTGAGTGTTTACCTTTCTGCCTCTCTGCAGGGCCTATGGGGTCAGTGCTATCATTAGTGTGTGTGTGTACAGTACAGAAGTTGAAGTGAACAACCAACTGGACAACTTCAGCAGAGGAGTTGGCAGGCTAATAGAGACAGTATGGAGTGCAGGAATGCATTTTTGATTTGTCTAGACTAGAGAGATCTGCAGGCCTAGCCTAGTGCCTAGCCTGGGCTCAGTCGTGTGGCATCATGTGTCTGTGGAGGGGAAGGGGGAAGTGGACATTGTGCTCTAATGTTTACGTCCCAAATTACAGCCTATTCCCAATAGGTCAAAAGTAGTGCATTATGTAGGGAATACTGTAGGATATAATTTTGGATTGGGATGCACCGTTTGCATTGATTGTAGGTATGCCGTGTGTCCTAATTTCACCATCTTCACTTGTCTAGGATTTTCCATGCACTTCTCATGCACTTCATGCCCCTACTAGGGCTTGTCATGATCCTATAGGATGATATGGGTACAAGTGCATAGGGGCTAGGGCTCCGTTGTGATTGTATGGTAGTATGGCATCAGAGGAGTAGCAGTGAAAGCCATTGATTAGTGATACTGCAGCTTAGTGATGACATCTACTGTAAATCTAAAGTAGTGCAGCTCAGACTGGCCCCACACGTTTCACTGCATCACATGACCATCATACTCACCCTGAGCTATTGGTTATTCTGTTCATGGAGGGTTTAGATGGATGTCAGGGCATTTTGTCTCTTTACTGTACTTAACTCTATGTCCCTGGAAGAAAGAACAGGGTGATAGGTATTGTTGGAATGGTGAATTTGATAGCATTTGAATGATTAGGGTTAGTAACTGTCTTTAAAAAAATATATATCATAGTGTAAATGTTATATTGTTCCCAGACCTGGGCTCAGTTATAATGGGCATATAATACCTGCAATGCTGTTCAAATCCCCATTAAAGCTGCAGTAACATTTAATGTATCCACTTTCACAGCATGAAACGCAAACATTACATTTGTGACTCATGTCTGTTAGTCGACCTGCTGCTCAATTTGAGAAGAAATTACTGCAGTTGACGGTGCCAGCTAATTTCCATATCAAGTAATATTTTTGTATGCATGTCTCAGTTAGCTGTGGAACTGTTTCAAGAAGCTTCAAATAGCCCATCGATGACTGATGTGTGATAACATCACGAAGAAACACCAAAATAACCTGCATGGCCAGACAACGCTTGAAAAGTCCTTGTCAATTACACAGGAGACAGTATTGGTGTGTTGGATGAACAGTAAAAGTGTGTGCCTACATTGATCTCTCTCTCTCTCTTTCTCTCTCTTGCTCTATCTCTCTCTCTCTCTAATATTATTGTCCTTCCTTTGAAACCAAGTGCTGTAGATGTCCTGGAGGGTGGGAAGTGTGCCCCCGGTGATGCATTGGGCTGACCGCACCACCCCGACTGTTGTTGTGGACGGTAAAATTGCCTTACCAGGCGGTGATACAGCCCGACAGGATGCTCTCAATAGTGCATCTGTAATGAGGGTCTTAGGAAACAAGACACATTTCGTCAGCCTCCTGAGGTTGAAGAAGCGTTGTTGCACCTTCTTCACACCACTGTCTGTATGAATGGACCATTTCAGCTTGTCAGTGATGTGCATGCCGAGGAACATGAAGATTTCCACCCTCTCCACTGCGGCCCCATCAATTCGGATGGGGGCTTGCTCTCTCTGCTGTCTCCTGAAGACCACAATCAGCTCCTTCGTTGTGTTGATGTTGAGGGAGTGGATATTTTCCTGGCACCACTCCACCAGGTCCCTCACCTCCTCCCTGTCGGCTGTCTCATCATTGTTGGTAATCAGGACTACCACTGTTGTGTCGTCAATAAACTTGATGATTGAGTTGGAGACGTGCGTGGCCACGCAGCCATGGGTGAACAGGGAGTACAGGAGGAGGCTGAGCACACACCCGTGTGTGTGTGTGTGTCTAGAGACCCCTGTTCTGGCTTATCCCATTACACTGAGTGTCACCTCTGGTCTGCTGTGATCTGACCTGGTTTATATGACAAATGGACAAAGGCCATAGATGGACACCCCACTGTTGGTGTGGCTGCAGGGAGAGACACAGCGCAGACTGTTACATTAGGCAGAACCAGTGCAGAATAGAGAACCTATTCAGGAATACCTTCCTTTAATATTGAAGCCTAAAGAGGATGGTCCACGAAATGAATGTTTGCTGGCAATTTATCTCCTTCTAAAATAAAATAATAAAACATTTGCATTTAATAACAACAATTGCATCTGTAAGAGCAATTTTGACCTTGTTAATTTGTACACTAGAACAGTGGTTCCTAAACTGAGTCCCCCCACAAAAATTTGAAATAAAATAATATACACTACCAGTCAAAGGTTTAAGAACACCTACTCATTCAATGGTTTTTCTTTATATTTACTACATTGTAGAATAATAGTGAAGACATCAAAACTATGAAATAACACATATGGAATCATGTAGTAACCAAAAAAGTGTTCAACAAATCAAAATATATTTTATCTTTGAGATTATTCAATGTAGCCACCCTTTGCCTTGATGACAGCTTTGCACACTCTTGGCATTCTCTCAACCGGCTTCATGAGGTAGTTACCTGGAATGCATTTCAATTAACAGGTGTGCCTTCTTTAAAATGTATTTGTTTGAGCCAATCAGTTGTGTCATGACAAGGTAGGAGAGTAAACGAAAGATAGCGCTATTTGGTAAAAGACCAAGTCCATATTATGGCTAGAACAGCTCAAATAGGCAAAGAGTAACGACAGTCCATCATTACTTTAAGACATAAAGGTCAGTCAATCTGCAAAACGTCAAGAACTTTGAAAGTTTCTTCAAGTGCAGTCGCAAAAACCATCAAGCGCTATGATGAAACTGGCTCTATTGAGGACTGCCATTAGAGTTACCAGCCTCAGAAATTGCAGCCCAAATAAATGCTTCACAGCGTTCAAGTAACAGACACATCTCAACATCAACTGTTCAGAGGAGACCGTGTGAATCAGGCCTTCGAGGTCAAATTGCTGCAAAGAAGCCACTACTAAAGGACACCAATAATAAGAAGAGACTTGCTTGGGCAAAGAAACACGAACAATGGACATTAGACCAGTGGAAATCTGTCCTTTGGTCTGATGAGTCCAAATTGGCGATTTTTGGTTCCATCTGCAGTGTCTTTGTGAGATGTGGTGTGGGTGAACGGATGATCTCTGCATGTGTATTTCCCACTGTAAAGCATAAAGGAAGAGGTGTTATGGTGTGGGGGTGCTTTGCTGGTGACATTGTCTGTGATTGAGTTAGAATTCAAGGCACTCTTATCCAGCATGGCTACTACAGCATTCTGCAGCGATACGCCATCCCATCTGGTTTGGGCTTAGTGGGACTATCATTTGTTTTTCAACAGGACAATGACCAAACACACTTCCAGGCTGCTGCTATTGTACCAGGTCTCTCTTGGAAAAGGTCTCTCTTGGATATTATCTCAATGAGAAAAAACCTGTATAAATAAAGGTAAAATATATATTTTTTAAAGAACTATTTGACCAAGAAGGAGAGTGGTGGACTGCTGCATCAGATGACCTGGCCATCACAATCACAAAACCTCATCCAAATTGAGATGGTTTGGGATGAGTCGGACCACAGAGTGAGGTTAAAGTAGCCAACAAGTGCTCAGCATATGTGGGAACTCCTTCAAGAAGGTGAAGCTGGTTGAGAGAATGCCAAGAGAGTGAAAAGCTGTCATCAAGGCAAAGGGTTGCTATTTCAAGAATCTCAAATATAAAATATATTGTGATTTGTTTAACACTTTTCCCATCTTTTTTATTTGAACCCCCTTTTTCGCCCCAATTTCGTGGTATCAATTGTTAGTAGTTACTGTCTTGTCTCATCGCTACAACTCCCCACGGGCTCGGGAGAGACGAAGGTCGAGAGCCATGCGCCCTCCGAAACACAACCCAACCAAGCCACACTGCTTCTTAACACAGCGCGCATCCAACCCGGAAGCCAGCCGCACCAATGTGTCAGAGGAACCACCATACACCATACACCTGGCGACCTTGGTTAGTGTGCACTGCGCCCGGCCCGCCACAGGAGTCGCTAGTGCGCAATGAGACAAGGATATCCCTACCGGCCAAACCCTCCCTAACCCGTACGACGCTAGGCCAATTGTGCATCGCACCATGGACCTCCCGGTCGCGGCCGGCTGCGACAGAGCCTGGGCTCGAACCCAGAGTCTCTGGTGGCACAGCTAGCACTGCGATGTTTAACACTTTTTTGGTTACTATCTGATTCCATATGTGTTATTTCATAGTTCTGATGTCTTCACTATTATTTTACAATGTAGAAAATAGTACAACTAAAGAAAAACCCTTAAATAAGTAGGTGTTCTAAAACTTTTGACCGGGAGTGTATATATATATTTTTTAAGGAACTCATTCCGGCTTTAAACTTGCTCTTGAACGTTGTAAAAGTAGAATGCACAAGGTGCGATTTCTAAATTGGGTAGTGCATCATCAGTTCCTCTTGTCATGTTAGTCATTGCATACCTTAGAGAGCTATTCATAACTTTTCAGAAATGTCCAGATCAATTAGCCCATGTCAGCTAACGTTTGATGTTCCTCTAATGCTGAAAGGGGGTTCTGAGTGAAAAAGTCTGGGAACCCCTGCACTAGAAGGCACTGTATTGGTTAACACCTTGGAACTAATATAAGATACAGTATATACAATGCCTTCGGAAAGTATTCAGACCCTTTGACTTTTGTTAGGTTACAGCCTTATGCTAAATTTGATTACATTGTTTTCCCCCCTCATCAATCTACACACAATACCCCATAATGACAAATTTAAAAAAACGTTAAAAAAAAAAATGGAAATATCACAGTTAAATTATTCAGTCCCTTTACTCAGTATCAATCAATCAATCAAGTTTATTTTATATAGCCCTTCGTACATCAGCTAATATCTCGAAGTGCTGTACAGAAACCCAGCCTAAAACCCCAAACAGCAAGGAATGCAGGTGTAGAAGCACGGTGGCTAGGAAAAACTCCCTAGAAAGGCCAAAACCTAGGAAGAAACCTAGAGAGGAACCAGGCTATGAGGGGTGGCCAGTCCTCTTCTGGCTCTGCCGGGTGGAGATTATAACTGTAAGGGCTGTCGTTCTCCTCATCCTCGGATGAGGAGAGGAGAGAAGGATCAGTGGACCAATACGCAGCATTCGGGAAATAAGCCATCTCTTTATTCAATACGACGGCAACACGAAAACAAAACACTTTACAAAATTACAAAACAAGAAAACGACGTAGACGAAAACCTGAACATGAACTTACATAACTAAAACGTAAAACTCACGGACAGGAACAGACTACATCAAAACGAACGAACAACCAAACAGTCCCGTATGGTACATACAATCGACGACACAGGAGACAATCACCCACAAACAAACAGTGAGAACACCCTACCTAAATATGACTCTTAATTAGAGGAAAACGCAAAACACCTGCCTCTAATTAAGAGCCATACCAGGCAACCAAAACCAACATAGAAACAGAAAACATAGACTGCCCACCCAAAACTCACGCCCTGACCATATACACATACAAAAACAACATAAAACAGGTCAGGAACGTTACAGAACCCCCCCCTCAAGGTGCGAACGCCGGGCGCACCAGCACAAAGTCCAGGGGAGGGTCTGGGTGGGCAGTTGACCACGGTGGTGGCTCAGGCTCTGGACGCTGTCCCCACACCACCATAGTCACTCCCCGCTTCTGTCTTCCCCTCCCAATGACCACCCTCAAACTAACATCCCCTAAATGAACAGCCAACACCGGGATAAGGGGCAGCACCGGGACAAGGGGCAGCACCGGGACAAGGGGCAGCACCGGGATAAGGGGCAGCACCGGGATAAGGGACAGCACCGGGATAAGGGACAGCACCGGGATAAGGGGCAGCACCGGGACAAGGGGCAGCACCGGGACAAGGGGCAGCACCGGGACAAGGGGCAGCACCGGGACAAGGGGCAGCACCGGGACAAGGGGCAGCACCGGGACAAGGGGCAGCACCGGGACAAGGGGCAGCACCGGGATAAGGGGGGCAGGTCCCGGCTGAGGGACTCTGGCAGGTCCCGGCTGAGGGACTCTGGCAGGTCCCGGCTGAGGGACTCTGGCAGGTCCCGGCTGGACGGCTCTGGCAGGTCCCGGCTGGACGGCTCTGGCAGGTCCCGGCTGGACGGCTCTGGCAGGTCCCGGCTGGACGGCTCTGGCAGGTCCCGGCTGGACGGCTCTGGCAGGTCCCGGCTGGACGGCTCTGGCAGGTCCCGGCTGGACGGCTCTGGCAGGTCCCGGCAGAACGGCTCTGGCAGGTCATGGCAGGACGGCTCTGGCAGGTCATGGCAGGACGGCTCTGGCAGGTCATGGCAGGACGGCTCTGGCTGGTCATGGCAGGACGGCTCTGGCTGGTCATGGCAGGACGGCTCTGGCTGGTCATGGCAGGACGGCTCTGGCTGGTCATGGCAGGACGGCTCTGGCTGGTCATGGCAGGACGGCTCTGTAGGGAGGAGAAGGAGAGACAGCCTGGTGCGTGGTCTAGGCACTGGCTGCGCTGGAGAGGAGGAAACAGCTGGAGAGAGAACCCGGAGAGACAGCCTGGTACGGGGGGCTGCCACCGGAGGACTGGTACATGGAGGTGGCACCGGGTATACCGGACCGTGAAGGAGGACACGTGCTCTTGAGCACCGAGCCTGCCCAACCTTACCAGGTTGAATGGTGCCCGTAGCCCTGCCAGTGCGGCGAGGTGGAATAGCCCGCACTGGGCTATACTGGCAAACCGGGGACACCATTCGTAAGGCTGGTGCCATGTATGCCGGCCCGAGGAGACGCACTGGTGGCCAGATGCGTTGGGCCGGCTTCATGACATCCAGCTCGATGCCCAACTTAGCCCTCCCAGTGCGGCAAGGTGGAATAGCCCGCACTGGGCTAAGCACGCGTACTGGGGACACCGTGCGCTTTACCGCATAACACGGTGTCTTACCAGTACGACGCCTTCTACCTCCACGGTAAGCACGGGGAGTTGGCTCGGGTATCCTACCCGGCTTTGCCACACTCCTCGTGTGCCACACTCCTCGTGTGCCCTCCCCCAAGAAATTTTTGGGTCTGACTCACGGGCTCCCAACCGCGTCGCCGCGCTGCCTCCTCATACCAGCGCCTCTCTGCCTTCGCTGCTTCCAACTCCTCCTTGGGACGGCGATATTCCCCTGGCTGAGCCCAGGGTCCTCTACCGTCCTGGATCTCCTGCCAAGTCCAGAAGTCCTGGTTGCTCTGTTGAGCATTCCCTTGCCGCTTGGTCCTAGTTTGGTGGGTGATTCTGTAACGGTGGTCCTCCCTCTCTTCAGTCGAAAAGGAGGAGTATTTATCGAACCAAGGCGCAGTGGAGTTTGAACACATATTTATTAACGAAAAAACACGAACTTGGAAAAACTAACAAAACAACAAACGGTGTAGACAGACCTAGACGACGAACTTCAATGAAACAAGAAGAACGCACGAATAGAGAAAACAGGCTACACAAAAACAACGATGAACAAAACAAACCGTATACAGTCCCGTATGGTGCAAACATAACACAGACACGGAAGACAATCACCCACAACGAACACTGTGAGAAAACCCTACCTAAATATGACTCTTAATTAGAGGAAAACGCAAAACACCTGCCTCTAATTAAGAGCCATACCAGGCAACCAAAACCAACATAGAAACAGAAAACATAGACTGCCCACCCAAAACTCACGCCCTGACCATATACACATACAAAAACAACATAAAACAGGTCAGGAACGTTACAATAACAGAACATGGCCAAGATGTTCAAAATATTCATAAATGACAAGCATGGTCAAATAATATTCAGGAATAAATGTCAGTTGGCTTTTCATAGCCGATAATAAAGAGTTGAAAACAGCAGGTCTGGGACAGGTAGGGGTTCAATAACTGCAGGGAGAACAGTTGAAACTGGAACAGCAGCAAGGCCAGGTGGACTGGGGACAGCAAGGAGTTATCATGCCCAGTAGTCCTGACGTATGGTCCTAGGGCTCAGGTCCTCAGAGAGAAAGAGAGAAGGAGAGAATTAGAGAGAGCATACTTAAATTCACACAGGACACTGGAAAAGACAGGAGAAGTACTCCAGATATAACCAACTGGCCCTAGCCCCCCCAACACAAACTACTGCAGCATAAATACTGGAGGCTGAGACAGGAGGGGTCAGGAGACACTGTGGCCCCATCCGATGATACCCCCGGACAGGGCCAAACAGGAAGGATATAACCCCACCCACTTTGCCAAAGCACAGCCCCCGCACCACTAGGGGGATATCTTCAGCCACCAACTTACAATCCTGAGACAAGGCCGAGTATAGCCCACAAAGATCTCCACCACAGCACAAACCAAGGGGGGGCGCCAACCCAGACAGGAAGATCACGTCTAACTCAACCCACTCAAGTAACGCACCCCTCCTAGGGACGGCATGAAAGAGCACCAGTAAGCCAGTGACTCAGCCCCTGTAATAGGGTTAGAGGTAGAGAATCCCAGTGGAGGGGAACCGGCCAGGCAGAGACAGCAAGGGCGGTCCGTTGCTCCAGAGCCTTTCCGTTCACCTTCACACTCCTGGGCCAGACTACACTCAATCATATGACCTACTGAAGAGATAAGTCTTCAGTAAAGACTTAAAGGTTGAGACCGAGTCTGCGTCTCTCACATGGGTAGGCAGACCATTCCATAAAAATGGAGATCTATAGGAGAAAGCCCTGCCTCCAGCTGTTTGCTTAGAAATTCTAGGGACAATTAGGAGGCCTGCGTCTTGTGACCGTAGCGTACGTGTAGGTATGTACGGCAGGACCAACTCGGAAAGATAGGTAGGAGCAAGCCCATGTAACGCTTTATAGGTTAACAGTAAAACCTTGAAATCAGCCCTTGCCTTAACAGGAAGCCAGTGTAGGGAAGCTAGCACTGGAGTAATATGATCAAATTTCTTGGTTCTAGTCAGGATTCTAGCAGCCGTATTTAGCACTAACTGAAGTTTATTTAGAGCTTTATCTGGATAGCCGGAAAGTAGAGCATTGCAGTAGTCTAGCCTAGAAGTAACAAATGCATGGATGAATTTTTCTGCATCCTTTTTGGACAGAAAATTTCTGATTTTTGCAATGTTACGTAGATGGAAAAAAGCTGTCCTTGAAACAGTCTTGATATGTTCGTCAAAAGAGAGATCAGGGTCAAGAGTAACGCGAGGTCCTTCACAGTTTTATTTGAGACGACTTTACAACCATCAAGATTAATTGTCAGATTTAACAGAAGATCTCTTTGTTTCATGGGACCTAGAACAAGCATCTCTGTTTTGTCCGAGTTTAAAAGTAGAACGTTTTTAGCCATCCACTTCCTTATGTCTGAAACACAGGCTTCTAGCGAGGGCAATTTTGGGGCTTCACCATGTTTCATTGAAATGTACAGCTGTGTGTCATCCGCATAGCAGTGAAAGTTAACATTATGTTTTCGAATAACATCCCCAAGAGATAAAATATATAGTGAAAACAATAGTGGTCCTAAAACGGAACCTTGAGGAACACCGAAATGTACAGTTGATTTGTCAGAGGACAAACCATTCACAGAGACAAACTGATATCTTTCCGACAGATAAGATCTAAACCAGGCCAGAACTTGTCCGTGTAGACCAATTTGGGTTTCCAGTCTCTCCAAAAGAATGTGGTGATCGATGGTGTCAAAGACAGCACTAAGGTCTAGTAGCACGAGGACAGATGCAGAGCCTCGGTCTGACGCCATTAAAAGGTCATTTACCACCTTCACAAGTGCAGTCTCAGTGCTATGATGGGGTCTAAAACCAGACTGAAGCATTTCGTATACATTGTTTGTCTTCAGGAAGGCAGTGAGTTGCTGCGCAACAGCTTTTTCAAAATTTTTTGAGAGGAATGGAAGATTCGATATAGGCCGATAGTTTTTTATATTTTCCGGGTCAAGGTTTGGCTTTTTTATTACTGCCACTTTTAGTGAGTTTGGTACACATCCGGTGGATAGAGAGCCGTTTATTATGTTCAACATAGGAGGGCCAAGCACAGGAAGCAGCTCTTTCAGTAGTTTAGTAGGAATAGGATCCAGTATGCAGCTTGAAGGTTTAGAGGCCATGATTATTTTCATCATTGTGTCAAGAGATATAGTACTAAAACACTCAAGTGTCTCTCCCGATCCCAGGCCCTGGCAGAGCTGTGCAGATCCAGGACAGCTAAGCCCTGGAGGAATACGCAGATTTAAAGAGGAGTCCGTAATTTGCTTTCTAACGATCATGATCTTTTCCTCAAAGAAGTTCATGAATTTATTACTGCTGAAGTGAAAGCCATCCTCTCTTGGGGAATGCTGCTTTTTAGTTAGCTCTGCAACAGTATCAAAAATACATTTTGGATTGTTCTTATTTTCCTCAATTCATTTGGAAAAGTAGGATGATCGAGCAGCAGTGAGGGCTCTTCGATACTGCACGGTACTGTCTTTCCAAGCTAGTCGGAAGACTTCCAGTTTGGTGTGGCGCCATTTCCGTTCAAATTTTCTGGAAGCTTGCTTCAGAGCTCGGGTATTTTCTGTATACCAGGGAGCTAGTTTCTTATGACAAATGTTTTTCGTTTTTAGGGGTGCAACTGCATTTAGGGTATTTTGCGTAAGGTTAAATTGAGTTCCTCAGTTAGGTGGTTAACCTGTCTAGGATGAGCGTGCCGCTAGCGGCACTCCCCCCCCACCCCCACTGAAAAGGCAGAGCCGCGAAATTAAAAAAATATATTTTTTTAAAATATTTAACTTTCACACATTAAAGTCCAATACAGCTAATGAAAGACACAGATCTTGTGAATCCAGCCAACATGTCCGATTTTTAAAATGTTTTACAGGGAAGACACAATATGTAAAGATGTAAATCTATTACCTAAAAACACATTAGCATAATCCACCATCTTTTATTTGTCCACCAACACCAGTAGCTATCACCAATTCGGCTAAACTAAGATATTTATAGCCCCTAACCAAGAAAAAAACTCATCAGATGACAGTCTGATAACATATTTATGGTATGGGATAGGTTTTGTTAGAAAAATGTGCATATTTCAGGTAGATGGCATAGGTTACAATTGCACCCACCGTCAAAAATGGACTAGAATAACTACATAGAGCAACGTGTTTACCTACTTACTAATCATCAAACATTTCGTAAAAATACACAGTATACACTAATCGAAAGACACAGATCCTGTGAATACAGACAATATTTCAGATTTTCTAAGTGTCTTACAGCGAAAACACAATAAATCGTTATATTAGCATAGCACATGTGCAAACATTACCCCAGCATTAATTCTAGCCAAAGTGAGCGATAACGTAAACATCGCCAAAATATATTATTTTTTTCACTAACCTTCTCAGAATTCTTCAGATGACACCCCTGTAACATCACATTACAACATGCATATACAGTTTGTTCGAAAATGTGCATATTTAGCCACCAAAATCATGGTTAGACAATGGGGAAAGTAGCCCAGCTGGTGAGAAAATGTCCGTGTGCCATATTAGACAGTGATCTACTCGTATACATAAATACTCATAAACGTGACTAAAAAATATAGGGTGGACAGCGATTGATAGACAATTTAATTCTTAATACAATCGCGCAATTACATTTTTTAAATTATCCTTACTTTTCAATACAGTTTGCGCCAAGCGAAGCTACGTCAAAAAACATGGCGTCCTAAGCCACTAACATTTTTCGACAGAAACACGATTTATCATAATAAAAATGTCCTACTTTGAGCTGTTCTTCCATCAGTATCTTGGGCAAAGGATCCTTTCTTGGGTCTAATCGTCTTTTGGTGGAAAGCTGTCCTCTTGCCATCTGGAAATGCCAACTGCGTTCAGCATGAACTGGAAGCGTGCCCAGCGATTCACAGCGTTTCAGAAATAAATGTCCCAAAATCGCACTAAACGGATATAAATTGCTATAAAACGCTTTAAATTAACTACCTTATGATGTTTTTAACTCCTATAACGAGTCTTAACATGACCGGAGAAAGATTACTCCCAACACTAATGCTTGGAACAGGTGCGGGTCGGTGTCCTCCAGGCGCATGACGCAGCTCCAAAAGAGTGACTAGCTACAGGGTTTTTTAATTTATAGTGCCTGTGAACGCGCAATCGACCCCATTCAAATCGTCATCACGTAAAGGCATCCAGGGGAAGACGTAAGCAGTGTCCGTATACTCATAGGAATAACATCGGCTTTAAAACTGACTCCAGAACAGTGGCCAAAATTTCTGAAATCTGACTCCATGTCAGGGAAATTGCTGTAGAATGGGTTCTGTTCCACTTAGAGACAAAATTTCAACTCCTATAGAAACTATAGACTGTTTTCTATCCAATAATAATAATAATATGCATATTGTACGATCAAGATTTTTGTAGGAAGCCGTTTCAAAAATTACACGATTACCATAAATAGTGACAACAGCACCCCCAGCCTCAACAGGTTAACTGATTTTTGTCCTTGGGTAGGCAGAAGGAGTCTGGAAGGGCATCAAGGAATTTTTGTGTTGTCTGAGAATTTATAGCACGACTTTTGATGCTCCTTGGTTGGAGTCTGAGCAGATTATTTGTTGCGATTTCAAACGTAATAAAATGGTGGTCCGATAGTCCAGGATTATGAGGAAAAACATTAAGATCTACAACATTTATTCCATGGGACAAAACTAGGTCCAGAGTATGACTGTGGCAGTGAGTAGGTCCAGAGACATGTTGGACAAAACCCACTGAGTCGATGATGGCTCCGAAAGCCTTTTAGAGTGGGTCTGTGGACTTTTCCATATGAATATTAAAATCACCAAAAATTAGAATATTATCTGCTATTGTCACGATCGTGTGGAGGATTGACGGACCAAAACGCAGCATTAGGAAAATAAGCCATCTTCCTTTTTATTATGAAGAAGGAGAACCGAAAACAAAACACTATTACAAAACTAACAAAACAAACAAACGACCGTGAAGCTAAGAACGTAGTGCACATACAGGCTACAAACGTTTAAGTATAACATAGACAATTACCCACATCAAACGAAAGCCTATGGTTACCTTAAATATGGCTCCCAATCAGAGACAACAGAAATCAGCTGTCTCTAATTGGGAACCCATTCAGGCAACCATAGACTCTCCTAGACAACTACACCAACATAGACACAGCTAGACACATACACTCAACACAAACCCATACACTACACCCAACACCCCCTTTACCATATAACCACCCAAAACCGATAAAACACAAACATTCCCCATGTCACACCCTGACCTAACTAAAATAATAAAGAAAACAAAGAATACTAAGGCCAGGGCGTGACATAACCCCCCCCCTTAAGGTGCGAACTCCGGGCGCACCAGCACACAGTCTAGGGGAGGTTCTGGGTGGGCTTCCTTCCACGGTGGCGGCTCCGGCACTGGTCGTGGTCCCCACCCCACCACAGTCACTAACCGCCTCCTTAGCTTCCTCCAAATGACCCCCCTCCACATTAACCCCACTGAATTAAGGGGCAGTTCCGGACTAAGGGGCAGTTCCGGACTAAGGGGCAGCTCCGGACTAAGGGGCAGCTCCGGACTAAGGGGCAGCTCCGGACTAAGGGGCAGCTCCGGACTAAGGGGCAGTACCAGGATAAGGGGCAGCACCAGGATAAGGGAGAGCACCAGACTGAGGGACTGCAGCTCCGGACTGAGGGACTGCAGCTCCGGACTGAGGGACTGCAGCTCCGGACTGAGGGACTGCAGCTCCGGACTGAGGGACGGCAGCTCCGGACTGAGGGACGGCCCATGGCTGGCTGACGGATCTGGCTGCTCATGGCTGGCTGACGGATCTGGCTGCTCATGGCTGGCTGACGGATCTGGCTGCTCATGGCTGGCTGACGGATCTGGCTGCTCATGGCTGGCTGACGGATCTGGCTGCTCATGGCTGGCTGACGGATCTGGCTGCTCATGGCTGGCTGACGGATCTGGCTGCTCATGGCTGGCTGACGGATCTGGCTGCTCATGGCTGGCTGGCGGATCTGGCTGCTCATGGCTGGCTGACGGATCTGGCTGCTCATGGCTGGCTGACGGATCTGGCTGCTCATGGCTGGCTGGCGGATCTGGCTGCACATGGCTGGTTGGCGGCTCTGGCAGATCCTGTCTGGTTGGCGGCTCTGGCAGATCCTGTCTGGTTGGCGGCTCTTGCAGATCCTGTCTGGTTGGCGGCTCTGGCAGATCCTGTCTGACGAATGGCTCTAGCGGCTCCTGACTGACGAACGGCTCTGACGGCTCGGGGCAGACGGGCGGCTCTAATGGCTCGGGGCAGACGGATGGCTCAGATGGCGCTGGGTAGACGGATGGCTCAGATGGCGCTGGGTAGACGGATGGCTCAGATGGCGCTGGGTAGACGGATGGCTCAGATGGCGCTTGGCAGACGGGCAGTTCAGGCATCGCTGTACAGACGGCAGACTCTGGCCGGCTGAGGCACACTGTAGGCCTGGTGCGTGGTGCCGGAACTGGTGGTACCGGGCTGGGGACACGCATCTCAGGACTAGTGCGGGGAGAAGGAACAGGGCATACTGGACCCTGGGAGCGCACATTAGGCCTAGTGCGTGGTGCCGGAACTGGTGGTACCGGACTGGGACACGCATCTCAGGGCTAGTGCGGGGAGCAGCAACAGGATGCACAGGACTCTGGGGACACACAGGAGGCTTGGTGCGTGGTTTAGGCACTGGTGGTAAAGGGCTGGAGACACGCACCATAGGGCTAGTGCGTGGAGGAGGCACTGGTTGTACTGGGCTGGGGACTGTCACAGGAGAGTTAGTACGTGGGGCTAATACAGGAGGTGCAGGACTAGGGAGGCGTACAGGAGGACTGGTTCGTGGAACTGTCATTCCCAGACGGTTAGCACGCACATCAGGACGAGCATGGAGAGCTGACTCAGGTAACATCACATCCCGCACACGCTCTGTCGGGTGGATCTTGTGCCTCACGCACCAACACAGCAGCTCCCTCATTTCACTCTCTTCAAACCTCACCAATAAATCCTTAACAGTCTCTGTATCATTCCCATTGCTCACCTCCAATATCAGCCCGACTGGCTCAGGTTCCCTCTTAGAGTCCTCACGGGTAGCACGGGAAGTTGACGCAGATCTCCCATCTGGACTCGCCACACTCCCCATGAGCCCCTCCCCAAGAAATTTTTGGGTATTACTCACGGGTCTCCAGCCTTGCTTCCGTGCTGCCTCCTCATATCGCCTCCTCTCGGCTTTCGCTGCCTCCAGCTCTTCACGAGGGAGGCGATATTCTCCCGGTTGTGCCCAAGGACCCTTACCATCCAGTATCTCCTCCCATGTCCAAGAATCCTGTGTAGGTGGGTCCTGTTGCCGCTTTACATGCCGCTTGATCCGATGTTGGTGGGTAATTCTGTCACGATCGTGTGGAGGATTGACGGACCAAAACGCAGCATTAGGAAAATAAGCCATCTTCCTTTTTATTATGAAGAAGGAGAACCGAAAACAAAACACTATTACAAAACTAACAAAACAAACAAACGACCATGAAGCTAAGAACGCAGTGCACATACAGGCTACAAATGTATAACATAAACAATTACCCACATCAAACGAAAGCCTATGGTTACCTTAAATATGGCTCCCAATCAGAGACAACAGAAATCAGCTGTCTCTAATTGGGAACCCATTCAGGCAACCATAGACTCTCCTAGACAACTACACCAACATAGACACAGCTAGACACATACACTCAACACAAACCCATACACTACACCCAACACCCCCTTTACCATATAACCACCCAAAACCGATAAAACACAAACATTCCCCATGTCACACCCTGACCTAACTAAAATAATAAAGAAAACAAAGAATACTAAGGCCAGGGCGTGACAGCTATGACTACAAGGTCCGATAGGAATTCAGGGAACTCAGAGAGGAACGCTGTATATGGCCCAGGAGGCCTGTAAACAGTAGCTATAAAAAGTGATTGAGTAGGCTGCATAAATTTCATGACTAGAAGCTCAAAAGACGAAAACGTCGTTATCTTTTTTGTAAATTGAAATTTGCTATCGTAAATGTTAGCAACACCTCCGCCTTTGCGGGATTAACGGGGGATATGGTCACTAGTGAAACCAGGAGGTGAGGCCTCATTTAACACATTAAATTCATCAGGCTTAAGCCAGTACTTAAGCCAGTACTCAGTACTTAGTTGAAGCACCATTGGCATCGATTACAGCCTCTAGTCTTCTTGGGTATGACGCTCAAGCTTGGCAAACCTGTATTGGGGAGTTTCTCGCATTCTTCTTTGCAGATCCTCTCAAGCTCTGTCAGGTTGGATGTGGAGCATTGCTGCACAGCTATTTTCAGATTAACCTTCACCCCAGTCTGAGGTCCAGAGCGCTCTGGAGCAGGTGTTCATCAAGGATCTCTCTATATTTGCTCCGTTCATCTTTGCCTTTATCCTGACTAGTCTCACAGTCCCTGCCGCTGAGAAACATCACCACAGCATGATGCTGCCACCACAATGCTTCACCATAGGGATGGTGCCAGGTTTCCTCCAGACGTGACGCTTGGCATTCAGGCCAAGAGTTCAATCTTGGTTTCATCAGACCAGAGAATCTTGTTTCTCACAGTCTGAAAGTCTTTAGGTACCTTTTGTCAAACTCTAAGCGGTCTGTCATGTGCCTTTTACTGAGGAGTGTCTTCCATCTGGCCACTCTTCCATAAAGCCCTGATTGGTGGAGTGCTGCAGAGATGGTTGTCCTTCTGGAAAATTCTCCCATCTTCACAGAGGAACTTTGGAGCTCTGTCAGAGTGACCATTGGGTTCTTGGTCACCTCCCTGACCAAGGCCCTTCTCCCACGATTGCTCAGTTTGGCCGGGCGGCCAGCTCTAGGAAGAGTCTTGGTGGTTCCAAACTTATTCCATTTGAGAATGATGGAGGCCACTGTGTTCTTAGGGACCATCAATGTTGCAGGAATGTTTTGGTACCCTTCCCCAGATCTGTTCCTCGACACAATCCTGTCTCGGAGCTCTACGGACAATTCCTTTGACCTCATGGCTTGGTTTTTGCTCTGACATGCATTGTCAACTGTGACACCTTATATAGACAGATGTGTGCCTTTCCAAATCATGTCCAATCAATTGAATTGACCACAGGTGGACTCCAAACAAGTTGAAGAACCAGCAAGGATGATCAATGGAAACAGGATGCACCGGAGCTCAATTTCGAGTCTCATAGCTTAGGGCCTGAATACTTATGTATTGCTGATGATTTTTTATCTATTTTATCAATTTTAGAATAAGGCTGTAATGTAACAAAATGTGGAAAAACTCAAGGGGTCTGAATACTTTCTGAAGACATTGTACCTTTGGTAATTACATCTGCAGGTATGGAATTTTTATACATTTATTTTATCTTGAGCATAATGAACATTTGTGATCCCACATGTTCTAGAGTGGATGTCAGGAACTGCCCTATTGCTTGCCTGCCTTATTGCCTACACTGCAAAAAGTGAAATCTAAACAAGCCTAAATATCTTATACTGAGTCATATGTGTTTTTTTAAGCTAATATATTTTTCCATATACAATGAGTGTACAAAACTTGCTCTTTCCATGACATAGACCAGGTGAATCCAGGTGAAAGCTATGATCCCTTATTGTTGTCACCTGTTAAATCCACTTCAATCAGTAGATGAAGGAGAGGAGACAGTTAAAGAAAGATTTTTAAGCCTTGAAACAATTATTATTGAGACATAGATTTTGTATGTGTGCCATTTAGAGGCTGAATGGGCAAGACAAAATATTTAAGTGACCTGATATGTGACGGGATATGGTAGTTGGTGCCAGGCGCACTGGTTTGAGTGTGTCAAGAACTGCAATGCATCTGGGTTTTTCACGCTCAACAGTTTCCCGTGTGTATCAAGAATGGTCCACCACCGAAAGGACATCCAGCCAACTTGACACAACTGTAGGAAGCATTGGAGTCAACATGGGCCAGCATCCGTGTGGAGTCCATGCCCGAAGAATTGAGGCTGTTCAGAGGGCAAAAGGGATGAAACTCAATATGTTCCTAATGTTTTGTACACTCAGTGTGTTTTACCTTAAGATGATTAAGGTCAAATATATTGAAAAATATATTGAAATAAGATAAATTACTTGTATTAAGCCTTTTTTAGGTTAAAGTAAACAACATTATCTGCCAATGACATTAAATAATTTAGCTTGGTAAGAAAAACAGGAAAAAAAGACATTTTGAAGCTGCACTATGTAACTTTTTGGGCGACCTGACCAAATGCACATAGAAATGTGAGTTATATGTCTGTCATTCTCACTGAAAGCAAGTCTAAGAAGAGTTAGATTTGTTATATATGCCTATGCTTCCCATCTTTTACTCTCGGTTTTGTACACCAGTTGAAAATACAATATTTTAGGTTAATGAAAATAGATTTCACAGCCAGGGCTGGATTAATAAATCATAGGCCCTGGGGCTTTGTTTTTTTAATGAGCAGATGTGTTTTTAGGATTTACACAATTTGGCCTTTAAAAAAAAGCTGTTTATGCAATTCGATGTCATTTACATGACAGAAGACATTAGCTGAATATTTTTAATACCACACAAATGACCTAAATGATTGGCTATTCTGACAAACTAAAATCAATCTGGGCTTAATTCAAACAATCAATAGCCCAGGCCAATGAAGCGACACACAGATATGTACAATATTAGGAAGCAATATATTAGGAGGCAATTTTCAAGGCTGTGTTATGATATTGACTCAGAGACAGACCAAGCTCGGCTCAGGTAATACCTCCCATCCGTTATCGTCGTACTGTAACGGCAGTCGTAATCCTCCCGAGCATGGATCGGACCCACAAGCAGAGTGGAAAGTGGTCATTATTTAATGAACGTAAACTGAACACTTACACATACAAAAACAACAAACGTGACCAAACCGAAAACAGTCCCGTGTGGCACGAACACTGGCACGAGATACAAACACCCACAAAACACACGTGAACCCAGGACGCCTAAGTATGATTCTCAATCAGGGACAACGATTGACAGCTGTCTCTGATTGAGAATCATACCCGGCCGAACACAAACATCCCAACATAGAAAATCAAACATAGACAAACCCACTCAACTCACGCCCTGACCAACTAAATAAATACAAGAAAAAGGAAAACAGGTCAGGAACGTGACATAACCCCCCCTTAAGGTGCGAACTCCGGGCGCACCAGCATAAACTTTAGGGGAGGGTCTGGGTGGGCGTCTGTCCACGGTGGCGGCTCTGGCGCTGGTCGTGGTCCGCACCCCACCATAGTCACACCCCGCTTCCGTGGCCTCCTCCCAATGACCACCCTCCATGTCAATCCCACTATACCAAGGGGCAGCTCCGGACTGAGGGGCAGCTCCGGACTGAGGGGCAGCTCCGGACTGAGGGGCAGCTCCGGACTGAGGGGCAGCTCCGGACTGAGGGGCGAATCCTGGCTGGCTGGCTCTGGCGGATCCTGGCTGGCCGGCTCTGGCGGATCCTGGCTGGCAGGCTCTGGCGGATCCTGGCTGGCAGGCTCTGGCGGATCCTGGCTGGCCGGCTCTGGCGGATCCTGGCTGGCCGGCTCTGGCGGATCCTGGCTGGCAGGCTCTGGCGGATCCTGGCTGGCCGGCTCTGGCGGATCCTGGCTGGCCGGCTCTGGCGGCTCCTGGCTGGCCGGCTCTGGCGGCTCCTGGCTGGACGGCTCTGGCAGCTCCTGGCTGGACGGCTCTGGCTGGTCCTGGCTGGACGGCTCTGGCTGGTCCTGGCTGGACGGCTCTGGCTGGTCCTGGCTGGACGGCTCTGGCTGGTCCTGGCTGGACGGCTCTGGCTGGTCCTGGCTGGACAGCTCTGGCGGCTCGGGACAGACGGACAGCGCTGGCAGGCAGACAGTTCAGACAGCGCTGGGCAGGCAGACAGTTCAGACAGTGCTGGGCAGGCAGACAGCCCAGACAGCGCTGGGAAGGCAGGCAGTTCAGACTCAGGCTGCGCTGGAGAGGAGGAAGGCTCTGACAGCGCTGGACAGGTGGGAGCAGCTGGAGAGAGAACCCGGAGAGACAGCCTGGTGCGGGGGGCTGCCACCGGAGGACTGGTACGTGGAGGTGGCACTGGGTATACCGGACCGTGAAGGAGGACACGCACTCTTGAGCACCGAGCCTCCCCAACCCTACCAGGTTGAATGGTCCCCGTAGCCCTGCCAGTGCGGCGAGGTGGAATAGCCCGCACTGGGCTATGCTGGTGAACCGGGGACACCATCTGTAAGGCTGGTGCTATGTACGCCGGCCCGAGGAGACGTACTGGAGGCCAGATATGTTGGGCCGGCTTCATGGCACCTGGCTCGATGCCCAACCTAGCCCTACCAGTGCGGCGAGGTGGAATAGCCCGCACTGGGCTAAGCACGCGTACTGGGGACACCGTGCGCTTTACCGCATAACACGGTGTCTGACCAGTACGACGCCCTCTCACTCCACGGTAAGCACGGGGTGTTGGCTCAGGTATCCTACCCGGCTTTGCCACACTCCGCGTGTGCCCCCCCCCCCCAAGACATTTTTGGGTCTGACTCTCGGGCTCCCAACCGCGCCGCCGCGCTGCCTCCTCATACCAGCGCCTCTCTGCCTTCGCTGCCTCCAACTCCGCCTTGGGACGGCGATATTCCCCTGGCTGACCCCAGGGTCCTTTGCCGTCCAGGATCTCCTCCCAAGTCCACGAGTCCTGTGTCCTCGGTCTCCGCTGCTGCTGCTGTCTGTTCCCACTCTGCTTGATTCTTTTGGGGTGGGTGTTTCTGTAACGGCAGTCGTAATCCTCCTCCTCGGACGAGGAGGAGCATGGATCGGACAAACACGCAGAGTGGAAAGTGGTCATTATTTAATGAACGTAAACTGAACACTTACACATACAAAAACAACAAACGTGACCAAACCGAAAACAGTCCCGTGTGGCACGAACACTGACACGAGATACAAACACCCACAAAACACACGTGAACCCAGGCTGCCTAAGTATGATTTTCAATCAGGGACAACGATTGACAGCTGTCTCTGATTGAGAATCATACCCGGCCGAACACAAACATCCCAACATAGAAAATCAAACATAGAAAAACCCACCCAACTCACGCCCTGACCAACTAAATAAATACAAGAAAAAGGAAAACAGGTCAGGAACGTGACACGTACTGTTGTCTACAGTATACTGCCAGGAGCATTGTCAGTTGTTATCGTGAACCCATTCATTTGAACTCCACTCTTAGATCTGCTATTAGATAGCTCAAAAGAGAAACCCATTGCTCTTAGTTCAAATATGCATTCCATAAACTTGAATACCCCCTCTGTTTTCAAATCACGTAGAGGGCTTGGGCTGTTGCACGATAGCAACCAAAGCCCATGTAAGTCAGTTTATAACATTCCATCATTGGTTACTCTGAGAGTTCCTCATATTGACATCGACTGCGGCCTCAGGCCCTATGGTGCTAACCTTGGAAAAGTAATCCACATCTCTACTCCTTCCTCTATTACTAATAGGGATAGACCAAATGGTGCAGTTCTATACAATCTTATAGCCATACCAACTATATCAATATCAACCATTAGACAAGGCCTGATGGAGACTCCAGAACTTGGGTTGATGCATCAGAACATTAGGAACTTACTTCCTTAACTGGATTACATCAAGATCTGGGCTATGCAGACGAATCCGGACATTCTGCTATTGACTGAAACTTGGATCTCTGGAGACATTCTGGTCTCTGATATTAATATTGAGGGTTATAATGTGTTCAGAGCTGACAGACAGGTTAGAGGTGGTGGATTGGCCATTCTTAATAAAAAATCATTTCTCTGTCTCTTTACTGAAATCCATTTCCCTTCCCAAAATATTTGACCTACTATCTTTACGCCTTTGTCTGGGGAAAAATGTATCCATAGCTGTTATAGGGGTCTACCGTCCTCCCTCTGCTAAACTGTGTGCATTCGAGGAGTTAACTAGTTTGTTGACTTAGACATGTGCAGTGATTTAAACTTAACCAAGCTGGTGACTAAGCCTACTTGGCCCAACCCTCAAGATCCTTCAAAGTCAACTCTGATTGATCTTTTTTCCGCCAAAGACATTTGTGACCATTGCCCAGTTGTTTGTGTTAGATATCTGACAATACAAAAATCTAAGCTTTGTGTCATCGCAAAGAGGAACTTTAAAAACTTTAGTTACCAGGCTTTTTTACATGATCATTATTTTAGTGACCTTGATTGTATTTCAGCTTTCCCTGAACCTGATTTAGCTTTTAACCTTTTTTCAGATGTATTCAATATTATTGTGGATAATCATGCTCCCTTCAGAAAATGTGGGTTAAATGGAGATCTAATGCATGGTACACTCCGGAATTATCAGAAGTCATTCATAAACAAGATGCTTGGTTCAAGGCCAGGAACACAGGCTTAGGCCTGGACTGGCAAGCTTTTAAGGAACTGAAGAATCATTGTGTAAGACAAATCAGAAAGGCTAAATCTGATTATTATGTAACCGCTCCTTTGGATTTTAATAGGAACCAGGTTACATTCTGTAAAACTGTCAAATCCCTGAAGGGTTATACTTCCTCCTCTCTGCCATAACAAATTAATTCAGACACAGACACTCATTACGCAAAAAAATGCCATCATTGATGTGTTTACACCATTTTATTTCAGCGGGCTCTCTCTTTGAAAGAACTTCTAGGCCCATTCACAATGATATAGGGCTTGCTGAATGATTCGAGAAATTATAGACAAAGCTTTTCTTTTAGGCTATTTACAGAAAAATAAGTCCTGGATGCTTTGTTAGCAAAAGACTACAAGAAATCCACAAGGGCTGACCAATTGGGTCCTGTTCTGCTTAAGTGTGCAGCGCCCATCATTGTTGGCTCAATAAACCATTTTTTAAAATTTGACCTTGTTATCAGGATATATTCCAAAAGTGTCTAAATCAGTTCTTGTGCTGCCACTCCATAAGGACAGGGATAGTAGTGATTTTAATAATTATTGCCCCATTTCAAGGTTTCCTTAGCTAAGATTCTTGAATCTGGGGTAAATGTACAACTTTGCTCTTTTTAATCTGAGAAATTGAGTCAAATAGCCCTTACACATCCTGGAGTTGTGTTGGGTCATTGTCCTGTTGAAAAACAAATGATAGTCCCAGTAAGTGCAAACCAGATGGGATGGTGCAATCCTGCAGAATACTGTGGTAGCCATGCTGGTTAAGTGTGCCTTGAATTCGAAATAAATCACTGACAGTATCACCATCAAAGCACCCCCATACCATCACACCTCCTCCTCCATGCTTCACGGTGGGAACCACACATGCGGAGATCATCCGTTCACCTACTCTGCATCTCACAAAGACACGGCGGAAGAGAACCAAAAATCAAATCGGAGGGCCTGTTGTCTTGACCTCTGGCAGTCTCTATGGGGGTACCACAGGGTTCAATTCTCGGGCCGACTCTTTTCTCTGTATATATCAACGATGTCGCTCTTGCTGCGGGTGATTCCCTGATCCACCTCTACGCAGACGACACCATTCTGTATACATCTGGCCCTTCTTTTAACACTGTGTTAACTAACCTCCAAACGAGCTTCAATGCCATACAACACTCCTTCCGTGGCCTCCAACTGCTCTTAAATGCTAGTAAAACCAAATGCATGCTCTTCAACCGTTCACTGCCCGCACCCGCTCGCCCGACTTAACATCACTACTCTGGACGGTTCTGACTTAGAATATGTGGACAACTACATATACCTAGGTGTCTGGCTAGACTGTAAACTCTCCTTCCAGACTCATATTAAACATCTCCAATTCAAAATCAAACCTAGAATCGGCTTTCTATTTCGCAACAAAGCCTCCTTTACTCACGCCGACAAACTTACCCTAGTAAAACTGACTATCATACCGATCCTCAACTTCGGTGATGTCATCTACAAAATAGCTTCCAATACTCTACTCAGCAAACTGGATGCAGTCTATCACAGTGCCATCCGTTTTGTTACCAAAGCCCCTTATACCACCCACCACTGCGACCTGCATGCTCTAGTCGGCTGGCCCTCGCTACATATTCGTCGCCAGACCCACTGACTCCAGGTCATCTATAAGTCTATACTAGGTAAAGCTCCGCCTTATCTCAGCTCACTGGTCACGATAACAACACCCACCCGTAGCACGTGCTCCAGCAGGTATATCTCACTGGTCATCCCCAAAGCCAACACCTCATTTGGCCGCCTATCCTTCCAGTTCTCTGCTGCCAGTGACTGGATCGAATTGCAAAAATCGCTGAAGCTGGAGACTTATATTTCCCTCACTAACTTTAAACATCAGCTCTGTGAGCAGCTAACCAATCACTGCAGCTGTACATAGCCCATCTGTAAATAGCCCACTCAATCTACCTACCTCATCCCAATATTGTTTTTATTTACTTTTCTGCTCTTTTGCACATCAGTATTTCTACTCGCACATCATAATCTGCTCATTTATCACTCCAGTGTTATTTTGCTAAATTGTAATTACTTCGCTACTATGGCCTATTTGTTGCCTTACCTCCTCATGTCTTTTGCGTACACTGTATATAGACTTTTTTTTATTGTGTTATTGACTGTAAACTCGTCAGTCTAATCTTGTTCTGAGAAATTAAGGCTATTCCATGCGAGAAATTGCCAAGAAACTGAAGATCTCATACAACGCTGTGTACTACTCTCTTCACAGAATCAATCAATCAATCAAGTTTATTTTATATAGCCCTTTGTACATCAGCTAATATCTCGAAGTGCTGTACAGAAACCCAGCCTAAAACCCCAAACAGCTAGTAATGCAGGTGTAGAACAGCGCAAACTAGCTCTAACCAGAATATAAAGAGGAGTGGGAGGCCCCAGAGCACAACTGAGCAAGAGGACAAGTACATTAGAGTGTCTAGTTTGAGAAACAGCCGCCTCACAAGTCCTCAACTGGCAGCTTCATTAAATAGTATCCGCAAAACACCAGTCTCAATGTCAACAGTGACGAGGCGACTCCGGGATGCTGGCCTTCTAGGCAGAGTTTCAAAGAAAAAGCCATTTCCAGCTACAATAGTCATTTACAACATCAATTTGATGTCAAATTTGATCAATTTGATGTTATTTTCATGTAACCCCCAAACTTTTTAACGGTAGTGTAAGTTATTCCATAATGTTGATGTCTTCATTATTATTTTACAATGTAGAAAATAGTAAAAATAAAGAAAAACCCTTGAATGAGAAGGTGTGTCCAAACTTTTGACTGGTACTGTATATAAATATATATTTATATTTATATACAGTACCAATATATATGCAGTGCATTCGGAAAGTATTCAGACCCCTTGACTTTTTCCATATTTTGTTATGTTACAGGCTTATTCTAAAATGGATTAAATATTTTTTCCCCTCGTCAATCTACACACAATACCCCATAATGACAAAGAAAAAACAGACTTTTTGAATTTTTTGCAAATTTATTAAAAATAGAGAACTGAAATATCACCTATAGAAGTATTCAGACCCTTTACTCAGTACTTGAAGCACCTTTGTTGAAGCACCTTTGGCAGCGATTACAGCCTCGCGTCTTCTTGGGTATGACGCTACAAGCTTGGCACACTTGTATTTGGGGAGTTTCTCACATTCTTCTCTGCAGATCCTCTCAAGCTCTGTCAGGTTGGATGGGGAGTGTCGCTGCACAGCTATTGTCAAGTCTCTCCAGAGATGTTGGATCAGGTTCATGTCCGGGCTCTGGCTGGGCCACTCCTGCGTTGTCTTGGCTGTGTGCCAAGGTTGTTGTCCTGTTGGAAGGTGAACCTTCGCCCCAGTCTTAGGTCCTGAGCACTCTGTAGCAGGTTTTCACCAGGGATCTCATTTTTGCACTGACATGCACTGTCAACTCTGTGACCTTATATAAAAAGGTGTGTGCCTGTCAACCTGACAGAGCTTGAGAGGATCTGCAGAGAAGAATGGGAACTCCCATTCAAACTCCCATTCAGGCAGTAATCACTGCCAGAGTACTTAGCAAAGGGTCTGAATACTTATGTATATGTGATATTTCTGCATTTTTTATAAACCTGTTTTTGCTTTGTCATTATGGGACAATTTTAGAATAAGGTTCTAACCCAACAGAATGTGGAAAAAGTCAAGGGGTCTGAATACTTTCCGAATGCACTGTATATGTTGTTGGTGAGTAGTTGAACGGGCTTCAGCTCCGGTACGCCCCTGGCCATTTAGATGGTACAATGATTCTCTACACTTGCTTGTTTTGTTACATAAACTGAAATGAGGAGAACTATTAGAATTTTAGTAACCAGAAAATGGCAGAGCATTTCTCCATGTTGCACCTAGAAGTGAATTAGCCTATCACTCAATATAAGATATTTAGGATTTCTTAGATTTCACTTTTTGAAGTTTATGTGTTTTCTTTGTCCTATTTTCTGATAGTCTGTTTTCTGCTGCTGCCACTTGGAGGAGCTGCAGTTTAATCACTTTCTTTGTTGTCATTTCAGTCAGTGGAGTAGCTGGAAAAGTAGCAAAGCCCATTCCTATTCCCAACACTACTCTCAGCTTGGCTTTTCCTTTAGGCTAGTCTCCTGTCCTCTCCCCAGAATCCATTTAGTTTCAAGAATGGATCACCAGTTATCTTGGCAATGCACTTAATGGACAAAACACAATTATTGAGTCAATAGTGTAAGAATATGTCGAAGATAAATACACAACGCAGAGTACGAGAGGTCAAGAGGACTAGAACTAACGATCAATGGAAATAGTGTTTTTTCTGTAATAGGGAAATATTGATCAATGGTTCAGAGACATGGGAGGAATATGTCTTCTGAAATAGGATACTTGTTATTTGGCCATTGGCTAATTTTATTGTAACAAATTCTAATTGGTCAACAACTGGCTAGGGCTGGGTTCTAAAACTACATGTTGTCCCTTTGTTCTGGGGAGAGAACCACGGGAGAGAACCACAGGAGAGAATCCCTGAGAGAGTATCACTGAGGACAGGGGATAATGACCATCTACCTCCCTGTATGATTTGTCCTCTTCGAATAATCCTATTTTCCTCCCCCTGATTTGCTTTGGGGTTTGTGATATTGAAGAGTAACATAAATTGCTAACAACAGTATGATGATTTGTTCTGTCGTCTAGGTAAATTAAAGGACGCAGAGTAGATGGGCCTAATTTCTGCCCAGAGAAATGACATACATTGGAGAGGGCAGGTAGAAATTTAAGAGGACAGCACAAAGAGAGCACAGCCAATCGATTTCCTAAGCAGTGTAATTTGGGATGGGTTGTAATTTCGTTCAAAATAAAAGCGTTGGAAAGAAGCATACCTATCTGTTGATAATACCAATTTTGTTCTGAGAAAAGTGGTCAGACTATTATTTTTTTCTCCGGTTTTGTATTGCGTCCATGGACTATAAATCTTCTGAAAGTCTTTCCCACCCATAAAGGTTAATTGATCTTATATGTGTTTAGAGACATATACAGGTAACTGCCAAAATAAAGGAAACACTTAAGTAAATGAGGGATACAAAGTACAGTATATTGAAAGCAGATGCCTTACTGTTAACAGGCCAGTGTTGTTGTAACATCCACGAGACTCTGATATAATCTGTGGATGTCATCTCCCTTTACAGTAACATGACAGCATCACAGGCTGCGGGCATACGCACCTCACAGTGCAGCTTCTGTTTTGATTGGTCAATAAATGCTGTAGAATCAGCATTGTGTTACTGTAAGCTCTGACAGATAGTTTACACAGTATAAAAATGATACAGTATGAAGCCTAGCACCCCCTCATTGTACTGTGTGCTCAGCTTCAACTAATTTGGCCTAATACAATGACTAGAGTAAGAGGATGTGATGGTCCTGAGGAATGATTCAATAACGGGGCTGAGGGAGTTCAACAATTGGAGAGGAGTCGTAGATGTCTCATAAAGTATTCTAGTATCTGTTTGATGTGACGCGTATTACACATACTCCGTGACCTTTAGCCGTGGAGAGCCATATCTCAGCTCATTAATGTCCACACATCTAATGTGATTCTATGGAAACACTCATCCCTCTCTCATCCCTCTCCAAAAGATGGCAGAAAGTTAATTGAAAAACGTAACAGAGAATGTATCAAAAGGGCAGCCAGAGAAATGGTGGGCTTCGGGCATAATTTAAGTTCCCTTCCCTTCTGTCCTTAGTCAATGGCCTGTAGATTGCAATCTACAATCTCGTCACTCTGTTTCAGACACAGTAGGATACGACTGGTGAGTCATTCAGAACTGATGCTAGACCTGACGAATCAACCCCCCATCGTCTCCCACATAAAGTCTGCCGCCCCCAGACCCCAATCCCCACCCCTACACACACACGCACACAACCACACACACTGCCAGTGGTTTTGCATGAGTGGGATAGGCGTGTGATGTGTGTCCACTCTGCAGTGAGTCTCAGCTCTAGTGAAGACAGCTCATTACAGAATGGTAGCTCTTCGCAGAGACGCCAGCTGAGTTGACGAGGCAGGTGTTGTTGTGATGTCACAAGGACTGAGACGTCAGTGTGCCATATGATAACTGGAGCATAGGAGACAGCTCACCTGTTTATTGTGCTGTGTGTGTGTGTACGCGTGCACGTGCATGTGTGTTTAGTCTTGTATGATGTCAGCTTGAACTGCTAAGGTCATACAGAATACAGGGCTTTGTTGCAAACAGAAAGATTTATTGACAACATTTTTGTACAAATTTTACCGTGCATGTTCATTCCCATATTAAGTTTGGTCACTTTAATTTGCACACACAGGCACAGAGTTTTACCTTAGACAAGATAACTTCTATAACTAAATAAACAAACCCAACACTTGTTGATTAACATAACGATACATTAACACCCATGGATTTTTTATTTAATATTTGCATGTAAAAGGCTTTTGTCCTCTGTCTGAGCATGAATATCAGGTTGAATAATATATTGCATAAATAATGCTCTTTCTCCCCCCCTCTCTCTCGCTCTCCCTCTATGTATCCCAGAACTAGCTCTCCTGCTCCAGACTCAGTGTCCTACTTTCTTTTCACTTCATAGATTCATCTTCTGTATTGCCTTTCCCATTTCTACATCAGCATGTTTAATGTGGCATTGTATAGAGAGCGTTGTTTGTAATTCATTCATAACGGTATGTAGCTTCTCAGGATGACTTGAATAACCCCCAAAAAAGTTCCAAGGTCAATTGAATCCTTGCTTTAGCTACAATACCAGTGTACTTTTAAATCCTGCCTGAAAAATACAGTTTATTTACTGTGCTGTAATTGTTCAAAATGTCAGTCAATAACGAAAGACTAGTAGTCAGTCAATCAGTAATTACTGAAGTTGGTCTGTAGTAGAAGCCTACTGCCTCATCTGACTCACAGCAAAAGTCCTATTCTGCCTGGTATAACCTTGTTCACAAACAGTTCTCATTGCAATCCCATCCCTTGGGGTTCGAGCCATCACTACTACACCAATATTATCAAGATAATATTGTCAAGCTAAGCTTTGTCGGTTATTGTGACTTCAGTACAACATCAACATTGCCACAATCCTGCATGGGCACTCATGGCACAAGACACTGTTTCAAAGTAACACAAATACAGGATATGGCAGACAACAGTTCTCATGGAGCCTCAATTCAATCAATAGAATCAATGCAACACACATCAACGTTTCCCTTCCCCTTCTTGGGTATCACAGCTTCAAACTGTGAGGTTAAATTATTTAAAAGAAAAAAAAGTGTTTACCTTTGCACTCCTTGCCTGACAATAGCAACAAGGCTGAACTCACTGTGTGTTTGTGGCTCTTCAGTAATGTCCCGCAGGGGCTCTGGCACCATGACCAATTATGCTGCGCTCTCCACAGTCAAATCGATGAGCAGGCAGCCACTGACCAAAGACTCAGTGATAATTGTGTGGGCGTTCTGTTGCTACGGCTGTATTTAGTGTAGATTGTCCAGAGGAGAGGACTGGAGTGGAAGATATACTTTGTGTCGTGGCTCTCATTTAAAGTACATTCTCTCTGCTGATGAGAGCTAATGTCACGCTGGTATAAATTATTCGGGAGACAGGCGCAGGAATGCATAATAAGTTTTTTTTTATTAAGCACAAATTACGGCGTACCGTGTAAAGGCACAGGGACGAAGACCAAACAAAAGAGTGAGGAGTACCTCGAATAAATACACACACACGCGCACAATGATTAACACATGTGACGAGACCCGTAATCATCTGCTCAATCCACAATGGCACGAAAGCCAAAACACAAGGCACAGGTACTCACACGCACCACCAGACATAGTAACAATAATTGACAGCCCAATGGAAACCAAATGGCACATATATACAAATACAATCAGTGGGAATAGGGACCAGGTGTGCGTAATGAAAGTTCCGGAGGGATCCGTGACAGCTAACACATTGGAATGGCCTTGATTCAGTATTGTTGTTGACTTTGACGGTGTAGACAGGTAGCGTAATTTCCTTAATTGGTCCTAAATCCATTGTTGTAGCCATTGTGGTACAATTCAGCCCAGTTTGAAGAAATATATACATTTTGCAGAGTAAAAACTACAGAGGATTTAAATGTATTGTCACAGTGTGGAGACGAAGGAGCAGAGTAGAGCAGAGACCTGGAGGATTAACTGTGCCTTCTGTGAACCATCATTAAACTATTCTCAGGTAGATAACAGCAAGAAGCACAAGATTGAAATGTGTTTGGTTCTAATAAGGAAGAACATGTTTTTTATTGAACTTCCATTACCCTCCAAGAGTGACTGAATATATGTTGTACACTCATAGAAAAAAAATTGCTATCTAGAACCTTAAAGGGTTCTACGGCTGTCCACATAGGAGAACCCTTTGAAGAATAATTTTTGATTACAGGTAGAACCCTTTTGGTTCAAGGCAGAACCCTGTTGGGTTAAATGTAGAACCATTTCCACAGAGGGTTCTACATGGAACTGTAACGTCAGGAGAATGATGGGTGTAGAGTCAGGCGCAGAGAGCAGAAGTTTCACGGGAACAAACGCTTTAATGTCCACAGTCAACAGGAACAGGTACAAAAGGGGTGACGCCAAAACACAGGTGCAAACACAACCCAAAGACCACTGTTAAATAAACTGGACAGCGAAAACCCAAAATCAATAATCCACCTCCGACGTACAATGACAACCAATAAGCCCGCACAAACACTAGCGGGCGAAACAAAACTAAATAGTACACCTCCCAAAACCCCAACAAGGAACAGGTGAAAACAATTAGACAGACATAAACGAAAAGGAAAAAGGGATCGGTGGCAGCTAGTAGACCGGCGACGACGACCGCCGAGCGCCACCCGAACGGGAAGAGGAGCCACCTTCGGTAGTATTCGGGACAGGAACCAAAAAGGGTTCTTTATGGGGAGAGCCGAAGAACCCCTTTAGAACCCTTTTTTCTAAGAGTGTAGGTGTAAATATCAACAAAAGAAAGATCCACTTTGCACTGATTATAACAAGTGGTGTATCTCTTTTGTGTGTAACCTCCTAAAAAACAATATACACTGTATGTAATATACATATAAGCATTGACCTGGTATGTATTTTTACATAAAAGTTGTTGTTAGTAGAAAGAGAAATTGGCATGCTCAGCTCAAATGTTTGTAGTCAACAAATATATTTGGGTGCCGGGTTCAAAAGGCATATACTGGAAGAAAGGAAAAACCTGCACACACTGAAATATTCTTAAAGTTTTCATGTCTTCTTTTTTAGCTGCAGAGGTAAAAACAAATGGACAGGTTTCAGCGGCAGCCTTCGTCAGCATTTGGAGAACAATAGAGATCCACCCATACTTATAGATGACGTCACATTGTTGTTGCTAGTAGTACCAGTGCTTGTCTTGACCACAGTAGTTGGCCAGTAATCTGCTGTTGTTAACCTCCCTGCCACCTGAGGTTATTCCTAATCTGTTGTTTATCGTGGTTTTATATCTATAGTGAACCTATTTCTTGCCCATTAAAACAAACATGGATTATTATTTTTTCCAACTACACTTAGCGTAATAGGTATAGCAAAACAAACTAGTATTTGCTCACCTTGGTCCCTTGCGCTGTAATTGCAGTGTGCATGGCTGGTGGAAATGGGGGTTATTACAGTAGGCTTTAGAAATAGAGTAGGATTGAATACTGGCTGGTAATTTACTGACTTTTACCACCTGGGCTCTAATGCAGGCTAATGGGTCAATGGAGTATAACACAGCTCCTTACTCACAGGTAATATGCTGGTTTACACACACACACACACACACACACACACACACACACACACACACACACACACACACACACACACACACACACACACACACACACACACACACACACACACACACACACACACACACACACACACACACACACACACACACACACACACACACACGCAAACACACAAGCACACACACACACACACACACAAACCCCGTTTGGTTGCCGTGGAGACAAATGTACTCAGGTCATATAACCCCCATGCGAACTGAATCAACTGATTTGTCTCAGTTGATTACTTGGTCTGCATCTCCAATGACTAGATTAGTAGGAGATTAGATGAGGAAAAGTGTAATTTGAGATTTGCCCATGGCTGAAACTTTGGTGTAAACTACTTGCATACAGTGGGTGTCAAAACCTAAAAGATCATGACAAACGTTGCTTTTATTATTGACAGATTTCACCACGGTTTTGTATACCACCGTGCAGTATTGTCCCCAACACAGTTGTGAAAAACAGACTACCTACTCTGCTACAGAAACAGTTCCTGAAAATTATCAGCAGCTAAGAGTCTACTTTCTTTTCAAAGTCTTGTACCAGACAGCAGTAAGGTTAGACTTAATATTATAGTTTTTCTGTGAATAACAATGCTGTATTATTCCTGGCCAAACATTACCTGAAGCAGAAGCATTGGAACTTAAGCTTATAAGGTGAGATGTATATAATTATAGAAATGAATAAAGCATCTCTATGGGCCTTTCCTTTTCTCAACAGTCCCCTGTCTGTATTGCTCAGTGTGATCGAAGGTCCCAAGTCTGAGAGGCGGAACACACAATGCAAAAGAATGTCCGGGTCGGGGACAGCCAGAGGGACAACGTAAGTGCACACACATGCATGCATGAGCGCACTCACACACACACACACACACACACACACACACACACGCACGCACGCACGCACGCACGCACGCACACACACACAAGCACACACGCACACACGTTTATACACATGACACATATGAGTGTAGTTGCTTGTGTACATGCCAGAGAAGGGACCAAGTCTCAAGTCTTAATCTTCGAGTCTTCAATCAAGTCCAAATAAATAATGGGCAAGTAAACACGAAACAGGAAGTCACAGGACACCTTAATTTCCCATATGGAACACTCCATCTTAGATGTAGTGAAGGTTTTTGAGCTCACATTGATTAATCATTATAGTAAATACTTTTGACAGTTGTTTGGAAGGTGGATAAGTAGTGAAGGAGGATATATTTTACTTAGGTACCATTTGTGAGTAATAACACGTTATACAGTATATGCTGCCACTTAAAAACAGATATTTACAGACTTAAACACACAAGTATACATAGTATATACATATAGTACCAGTCAAAAGTTTGGACACACCTACTCATTCAAGGGTTTTTCTTTATTTTTACTATTTTCTACATTGTAAAATAATAGTGAAGACATCAAAACTATGAAATAACACATATGGAATCATGTTGTAACCAAAAAAGTCTTAAACAAATCAAAATATATTTTATCTTTGAGATCCTTCAAATTAGCCACCCTTTGCCTTGATGACAGCTTTGCACACTCTTGGCATTCTCTCAACCAGCTGCATGAGATAGTCACCTGGAATGCATTTCAATTAACAGGTGTGCCTTGTTAAAAGTTCATTTGTGGAATTTCTTTCCTTCATAATGCATTTGAGCCAATCAGTTGTGTTGGGACAAGGTAGGGGTGGTTTACAGAAGATAGCCCAATTTGGTAAAAGACCAAGTCCATATTATGTCAATTAACAGCTCAAATAAGCAAAGAGAAATGACAGTCCATCATTACTTTAAGACATGAAGGTCAGTCAATCTGGAAAAGTTCAGTCGCAAAAACCATCAAGCGCTATGATGAAACTGGCTCTCATGAGGACTGCCACAGGAAAGGAAGACCAAGAGTTACCTCTGCTGCAGAGTAGTAGTTCATTAGAGTTACCAGCCTCAGAAATTGCAGCCCAAATAAATGATACACAGAATTCAAGTAACAGACACACCTCAACATCAACTATTCAGAGGAGACTGTGTGAATCAGGCCATGGTCGAATTGCTGCGAAGAAACCACTACTAAGGACACAAATAAGAAGAAGACTTGTTTGGGCCAAGAAACACAAGCAATGGACATTAGACTGGTGGAAATCTGTCCTTTGGTCTGATGAGTCCAAATTTGAGATCTTTGGTTCCAACCAATTTATTTAGAATTCAAGGCACACTTAACCAGCATGGCTACCGCAGCATTCTTCAGCGATAAGCTATCCCATCTGGTTTGCGCTTAGTGGGACTTTCATTTGTTTTCAACAGGACAATGACCTAACACACCTCCAGGCTGTGAAGGGCTATTTGACCAAGAAGGAGAGTGATTGAGTGCTGCAATAGATGACCTGGCCTCTACAGTCACCCAACCTCATCCCAATTGAGATGGTTTTGTATGAGTTGAACTGCAGACTGAAGGAAAAGCAGCCAACAAGTGCTTAGTATATGTGGGAACTCCTTCAAGACTGTTGGAAAAAATTTCCAGGTGAAGCTGGTTGAGAGAATGCGAAGAGCGTGCAAAGCTATCATCGAGGCAAAGGGTGGCTACTTTGAAGAATCTCAAATGTAAAATATATTTTGATTTGTTTAACACTTTTTTGGTTACTAAATGATTCAATGTTATTTCATAGTTTTGATGTCTTCACTATTACTCTACAACGTTGAAATAGTAAAAATAAAGAAAAACCCTTGAATGAGTAGGTGTGTCCAAACGTTTGACTAGTACTGTATACTGTATGAAGAAATCAAATCCCAAGTGCAACATTTTGCCTAAATGATCAAATTAATTATGTCACAGTTAGTATGTTTTTTAATGGAGGAGGTTGTGGGAAGTTCAGGTGTTTGTAGTACCATGAGATGACTGAATGCATGACTGTCTAAAATAATCTTAATACTTACTGAAGCTAAGCTGAAATCCTATAACGTGGTAAGTCTGTGGGTACACTACAGTACTGTAATATCTGTTTCAATCTCTGCTTTGATGCCCATCCCCCGCAGCAGTAAATGAGACAGCTCTATCTGGCCCGCGTCATAGTACAGACGTCTGAAATGAGATTACTTGTCAAGTGTTGCCGTCTTCATATCTATCACATAGCCTCTTGTTGTTGTTGTTGTTGTAGATTTCCCCCCTGGAATGATTGGATTCGCTGTCAGGTTGTTTTGAAGGTCACATGTTGTTCATTTTGTCCTTCACCGGTTTGTGTCTGTCTTTCGATTTAATAGGTGGCTGGCTGCATATAAATGCCATGTAAAAATAAACATTGACACAGTCCGAGATACAAAGCTATATGAAATTGGGAAAAAATGTAATTGCTTTCGCTGTATGAATAAGACCTTGCGTTCAAGTGTGGACGTACAGTATCCACATCCAACTATCCCAGAAGGATTCAAGCAGGTGTTTTCACAATACCTATTTCCCCTGGTACAATGCAGTGCAAATATACACAAGATTGGTGATCACAGGGACAGCAAGTTATAGAAGGCCATTCTAGTCCCCTCCCAATGAAACAGAGGAGCAGGAAGTAATCCAGATCTTAGATTTCCCCACCATAGTTGGTAAACAAGAACAGCTTCTGAATGAGTGTGGCATACACACAATACTCATGTGAACCAGCTCTATACATTTTCATACTCATTCGTGTCATAATTCTGTGAACTGGTATGTGTTTGTGGCTTTGCGAGGGGAACGGACTCATTCTTCCCCCACTGAAGTTGCATACTGCACCTCAGAGCTAAGTTTCCTTGGTGTAAGGTATTGGAATGCAAATGTATTACTATATCAAATCAAATCAAAAGTTATTGGTCACATACACATGGTTAGCAGATGTTAATGTGAGTGTAGCGAAGCGCTTGTACTTCTGGTTCTGACAGTGCAGTAATATCTAACAAGTGATCTAACAATTCCCCAACAACTACCTAATACACACAAGTCTAAAAGGAGTGAATGAGAATATGTACATATAAATATATGGATGAGCAATGGCCGAGTGGCATAGGCAAGGTGCAATAGATGGTATAAAATACAGTTTATACATATGATATGAGTAACTTAAGACATGTAAACATTATTCAAGTGGCACTATTTAAAGTGGCATTATTTAAGTGACTAGTGATCCATTTGTTAAAGTGGCCAGTGATTGAGTCTCCATGTAGGCTGCAACCTCTCTGAGCTAGTGATTGCTGTTTAGCAGTCCGAGGGCCTTGAGATAGAAGACGTTCTTCAGTCTCTCTGTCCCAGCTTTGATGCACCTGTACTGACTTCGCCTTCTGGATGGTAGCGGTGTGAACAGGCAGTGGCTCGGGTGGTTGTTGTCCTTGATGATCTTTTTGGCCTTCCTGTGACATTGGGTGCTGTAGGTGTCCTGGAGGGCAGGTAGTTTGCCCCTGGTGATGCGTTGTGCAGACCGCACCACCCTCTGGAGAGCCTTGCTGTTGAGGGCGGAGCAGTAGCCGTACCAGGTTGTGATACAGCCAGACAGGATGCTCTCGATTGTGGATCTCTAAAAGTTAGTCAGGGTTTTGGGTGACAAGCCAAATTTCTTCAGCCTTCTGAGGTTGAAGAGGCGCTGTTGCGCCTTCTTCACCATACTGTCTGTGTGGGTGGACCATTTCAGTTTGTCGTTGATGTGTATGCCGAGGAACTAAAAACTTTTTACTTTCTCCACTGCTGTCCCTTCGATGTGGATAGGGGGGTGCGCCCTCTGCGGTTTCCTGAAGTCCACGATCATCTCCTTTGTTTTGTTGATGTTGAGTGAGAGGTTGTTTTCCTGACACCACACTCCGAGTGCCCTCACCTCCTCCCTGTAGGCTGTCTCGTCGTTGTTGGTTATCAAGCCCACTACTGTTGTGTAGTCTGCAAACTTGATGATTGAGTTGGAGGCGCGCATGGCCACGCAGTCGTGGTTGAACAGGGAGTACAGGAGGGGGGTGAGCACGCAACCTTGTAGGACCCCAGTGTTGAGGGTCAGCTAGGTGGACATGTTGCTTCCTACCTTCACCACCTTGGGGGCGGACCGTCAGAAAGTCCAGGACCCAATTGCATAGGGTGGGGTTGAGGCCCAGGGCCTCCAACTTGATGATGAGCTTGGAGGGTACTATGGTGTTGAATGCTGAGCTGTAGTAAATTAACAGCATTCTTACATAGGTATTCCTCTTGTCCAAATGGGATAGGGCAGTGTGCAGTGTGATGGCGATTGCATCGTCTGTGGACCTGTTGTGGCAGTATGCAAACTGAAGTGGGTCTAGGATGACCGACAAGGCGGTCAAGGCTGGTCTGCGCATGCTCTGAGGACGCGGCTAGGGATGCCGGCTGGGCCAGCAGCCTTGCGAGAGTTAGCACATTTAAATGTTTTACTCACGTCGGCCACGGAGAAGGAGAGGGGGGGCGCAGTTCTTGTTAGCGGGCTGCAACGGTGGCACTGTATTATCCTCAAAGCGGGCAAAGAAAATGTTTAGATTGTCTGGAAGCGTGACGTCGATGTCCATGACGTGGCTGGCTTTCTTTCTGTAGTCTGGGATTTCCTGTAGACCCTGCCACATACGTCTCATGTCTGAGCCATTGAATTGCGACTACACTTTGTCCCTGTACCGGAATTTCGCTTGTTTGATTGCCTTGCAGAGGGAATAACTACTATTCAGCAATTTTCCCAGACCTCTTTCCATGGTTAAATGCGGTGGTTTGCACTTTCAGTTTTGCGTTACGCCACCATCCATCCACGGTTTAGTTAGAGCAGCAGTGGTCGAGTGTATTAGTGCATTCATTATGCTGATAGAAGTTAGGTAGCCTTGTTCTCAACTTTGCTTTGTTAAAATCCCCAGCTACAGCTACAGTATATATGGTTTCCAGTTTACAGTCCAGTGAAGTTCCTTGAGGGCCATCTTGGTGTCTGCTTGAGGGAGAATGTACACAGCTGTGATGATAACTGACGAGAATTCTCTTGGTAGGTAATATGGCCTGCATTTGATTGTGAGGAATTTTAGGTCGGGTGAGTAGAAGGACTTGAGTTCCTGTATGTTGTTATGATAACAAGTTGTCGTGAAGCATACACCCCCGCCCTATCTCTTCCCAGAGAGGTGTTTATCTCTGTCACTATGCATGGAGAAGCCCGGTGGCTGAACCGATTCAAATTTAGTCTACCTTGTTGATCCATTGTCCTGGGTGGTGGTCCAAACCGAGGACTCGCTTTGGGAAAGTCCTATTTCTGGTCGTAATATTGGTAAGTTGACATCGCTCTATATCCAATAGTTCTTCCCGGCTGTATGTATATTAAGCACAGCTACCGGCCTGGGCAATTTTCACATCTGGAAAAGTCCTGATTATGATTCTAACCATGAGGAAATCATGCACTGTCTGTGATGATGCTTATGACCTGGCGGTGTGATGCATCTGTGAGCTATCTACCGTCTTAGAGGGAGGAAGACAGAGACGATTGGCTGCGAAAGGAGAGCAGAAGAGAGAGGTTCTAGAAGATGAGTGCTAAGCGTTGCAGTGTTCTACCCCAGAAGGCATTGCAGTTTAGTGAAAGATGGGGATGAATAAGAGAGAGAGACATATAGGACAGGGAAGGAGATAGCATTAGAGCAAGAGAGGGGGTGAGAGGAAGGAAGTGAAGAAATAGACAAGTGTCCTTCCTGCACCAGGAGGGAGGCAGCAGTGGGGTAGAGTGGGGACACATGTCAGACTAATGAATACCTAACATAGGAACTAACGGGCCGGACAATCAGGGCCTTGTGTTGATGAAAAGTCATGAGTCTCCTTATGTACATTGCCATGGCTACGCAGACGCAACAGACTGAATGTAATGGCCAGACTGAATGTAATGAGAGAATAGAGATGGACCAGACACAGCTCCAACTCCCCCTGGATGGATCCAGATCTCCTATTAGGGCCACATCAGGGGATCAAGCACGCTGTTTGTTTGGAACTCTGAGGGCTAGGAAGGGAGGAGAGAAGGGATGAGAGGAACAGGGAGAAGTGTTGAGTGTTGTATAGGAGCTGAGGTCTTTACTGCGTATGGGTGGGGGGGGGGGGGGGGGGGGGGGCACTAGCCAAGTATAATTTGCCCCCATTGGTGCCTCCCCATTCTCATTGGATCAGAGCGCCGTCAATCTGGCTCAGATTGGAAATAAAAGGAGGTGGGTTTGTTCTGGCAGATCATGGCTGACTTTAGGACCATGCGAACGCCTTTGAGCAGGCGAAGGCTGTGAATGGCTAGCTGGCTTTAGGACTATGCAGAGCACAGCTGCAGTAAGTGACACTGAACAGCGTGATTTCTCTCTCAGTTGAGTTGATGAAAGCAGTGGAAGATGACTAGTAAACTATTGTTTGACTTGATAGGAAACTAGAGTTTTTAATTCTGGTGCTAGCAGCTCATTGCTCTATGGCATGTGTTTGTCCTAGAATGTTATGTACAGTATGTCCCTTATCGACTGAGGTGAATGAAGCTACAGCAGCCAAGGTGATAATAGAATTGAAGAGCTTTTAAATTGTGTAGAAGTACAGTAGGCCTAAATCCGCTTTCAAAACAATTCTTTGGAGGGGAAAACAATTGCTTGGAGGGGGAGTTACCACGGAACATGATGTATCTAACTTGAATATTTTCCCTATGTTCATTTTTAAATGAATTTACTTGAATAAATTAGGGCAGATACAAATTAACAGTTGAAACAGTTATTCAATACAATGCATCATAGTTTAATCCACTTTTGAATGCTATTTCTGATAACAATTTCCGATTTCCCATGGCCAACTATGACTGGTTCTTGATCACCCCCCCCCAAAAAAAAGTTTATGGTCCCTATAGTTCTGAAAGAACTGGATGGGAATGAACAACAATATAATGGCGACTAGTTTAATGGAGGGCTAAGTGGAGATAGTACACCTTAAATTGGATCTGATCCTTAAATATCATCTTCTTTTTCATCCACCTCTGTATGTCCACGTTTCAATCTCAATGACAAACAACGGTGGGCTCTGTGACAGCAGATGTGATAATTGCTGTCTTTGTATCACTGACACACCGGCAGAATGTAAACAAGCTTAATTGTTTATTTGATTCTGCTCATTGACCTCCTTATGTATTTATGAGCAAGCGGTGCGATCAACTGTATTTTTCACACAGGTAATTAGATTAGCAGGCATCTGAATAAAAGGCCCGGCACCCTGCGAACTTAATTAGTTTTTTAACCAGAGCTCAGTGTAGCATGACTGGGATTGTTGCTGTTGTGTCTGTCTGTCTGTTTGCTCTGTCCATCTGTTTGCTCTGTCTGTCTGTTTGCATTGTCTGTCTGTCTGCCTGGTTTGTCTGTCTGCACTGTCTGCACTGTCTGTCTGTCTGGGAACTTAAGTGTCTCATCTCTCTGATCGATTGTACACCTTGTGTAAAGAAACATTCCTACCACTGTAGTGTGGTCTGCAAACTTGATGATTGAGTTGCAGTAGATATACCATCTACTGCATCTTGCCTATGCCGTTCGGCCATCACTCGTCCATATATTTATATGTACATATTCTTAATCATTCCTTTACACTTGTGTGTATAAGGTAATTGTTGTGAAATTGTTAGATTACTTGTTAGATATTACTGCACGGTCGGAACTAGAAGCACAAGCATTTCGCTATCACACACCATGTCACGTTCCTGACCTATTGTTCCTTTTTCCTTTTATTTATTTAGTTGGTCAGGGCGTGAGTTGGGGTGGGTTGTCGATGTGTTTTTTCTTGTTGGGTTGTTTGTGTTCGGCCCGGTATGATTCTCAAGCAGAGACAGCTGTCAATCGTTGTCCCTGATTGAGAATCATACTTAGGCAGCCTGTGATTCACGTGGTGGGTGTGGGTGGTTGTATCGCGTGTCTGTGTTTGCACCACACGGGACTGTTGCGGTTTGTCACGTTTGTTGTTTTTGTATGTTAAGTGTTCAGTCTGTATTCATTAAATAACCATGGACACTAACCACTCTGCATATTGGTCTGATCCTTCTCGCCTCTCCTCCTCGTCCGAGGAGGAGGATTACGACGATCGTTACACACCAGCTGTTATTGACAAATAGACACACACCACTAGCCCTCGTCTTACCATACATAGCTGTTTTGTCAGGGGATGCACGGAAAACCAAACCAACTGTATATTATCCGTGTTGTTGATCAGCCAACACTCGGTGAAACATAAGATATTACAGTTTTTAATGTCCCGTTGGTAGGATAGTCTCGAACAGAGCTCATCCAGTTTATTCTCCAGTGATTGCACCTTGGCTAATAGAACGGATGGTAGAGCCGGGTTACCCACTCGCCGACGAATTCTCACAAGGCACCCGAATCTGCGTTCCCTGTGGCTCCGTCTTTTTTTCATGCGAATGGCGGGGATTTGGGCCTGGTCTGGGAGAAACAGTATATCCTTCTTGTCAGACTCATTAAAGAAAAATGCTTCGTCCAGTTTGAGGTGTGTAATCGCTGTTCTGATATCCAGAAGCATTTTACGTACTATGAACGTACTTCTAAAGAGAACTCTACATGGAATCCAAAAGGGTTCTACCTGGAACCAAAACTGGTTCGACCTGGAATCAAAAAGGGTTCTCCTATGGGGACAGCCAAAGACCCCTTTTGGAACCCTTTTTTTCTGAGTGGACTACACCACTATACCACTGGTGACTGCATTGAAGCCCAGAGGCCTCTTTTTCAACACATCTTGGGCCAGAATAAGCCCGCTCCCTCCCCCTGTCCCTGTCCCTATCTCTCTCTCTCTTTCTCCCTCTCTCTCTCTCTCTCTCTCACACTCTTTCTCTTTCTCTTGCTCTGTCCCTCTCTCCTCCCTGCATGCTACTCTTGGATTTGTTGTTGTTGATAGAAGGAGCCTTTTCCAGTTTATGTTTTGTTTGAGTCATGAGAGAGGCTGACTGAAGTGTTTGGGGGTTTAAAGAGCTGGCTAAAAGAGGGACACATATTCTAATCCTGCGAGGCTGCAGCAGGCTACATCAGCAGTGTGTTCTGGACACATTAAGCTTCCTCTGTCTTCTCTCCATGCTCCTGTTATGGGGAATCATGATGCTTCTTTTCTTGTTGTATCGCTCACTGTTTTACTCCCTACTGTCGGTCTCTAACTTCACAAGATGTTTTTGGAAACATAAAACATAACACTAAAGCTATGGAGTATGGTGCTTTTTCGATGCCCTCAGACAATTGTTGCCAGGATATAATTATCTTGCATATATTCTATTGTAGGCAGTGGTGGAAAAGTACCCAATTGTCATACTTGAGCAACAAACAGTAAATTAAAAATAAAGATACCCTAATAGAAAATGACTAAAGTAAAAGTGAAAGTCACCCAGTAAATTATTACTTGAGTAAAAGTCTGAAAGTATTTGGTTTTAAAATTACTTAAGTATCAAACGTAAATGTAATCGCTAAAATATACTTAAGTATCAAAAGTATAAATAATTTCAAATTCCTTATATTAAGCAAACCAGACATCAACAATTTCTTGTTTTTAAAATGTATGTATAGCCAGGGCTACACAACAACACTCAGACAACACTTACAAATAAAGTATTTGTATTTAGTGAGTCGACCAGATCAGAGCCAGTACGGATGTTCTCTTGATAAATGTGTTAATTGGAACATGTTCCTGTCCTGCTAAGCATTCAAAATGTGACAAGAACTTTCGGGTGTCAGGGAAAATGTATGGAGTAGAAAGTACATTCTTGTCTTTAGGAATGTAGTGAAGTAAAATAAAATAAAAATCTAAATAGTAAAGTATAGATACTAAAAAAAAAATACTGAACTTTAAAGTATTTTTACTTAAGTACTTTACACCACTGGTGGTAGGAGGGGCATATGGACATTAAGAAAAACTCTCGGACCGAGGTGTATTCAACTTGTGTCAGGAGTATTGTAAACATGACTAATATCTAAGACACGTTTCATCGTACCTGGGGAAAAGGTATTGTGGTGTAAAGTGGTGCAAACGGCTGTGAATATAAAGTGACAATTTGCATATAACAGTTAACCAGGTTGTGCTGATGGGAAAGTGAATGTGAACCAAAACACTTGCAGTTCAATAAATTAAATGCTTGTTATATTTTACCAGAAAGTCATAACTGGCTAAACATATTATACTGGATTACTGGAAGCACAGGCTGGCCATAGTCTGGGATGAGTCAGGGGGTTCCAATATGGGCTTTTGCAAATAAAAAACAATGACTTGTTTTATTTTTATTTATTCACACAAAAGAAGACAAGTGAAAGAGAAAACAGTGCTGAAAAAAACTTGTTAAAAAAAGGTGTGCAGGTGAGGTTGGAAACACAAGAGGGCTTATATGAAAACCACACCCAAAAAACAAACACATATACAATAGGTATGTACAAAACAGTTTGTTCAGTCAATTAAACAAAGCATCCTAATTGCAACTACAACTACAAAAATACTGACTACACTGTCAGGTGGTTGAAGGCCCTGTTGGCCTTTGTACAGGGTAATCACTCCATACACTTTACAATAAAGTGTCCACAGACCCTCTTAGTGATCACAATGCATCTGCTCCTCTGCTTCCTTCAAAGGACTGGTATAGACTGGTGTTCCTATGCATGGAAATCAATGGGCTTCTAATCAATGCCCACATTCTTTGATCCAAACTGATTAATGGTGGTTGAGTGGGAGAACAAGCTGCATAAATGAAGCTCAAATATAGCATCCCAATGACGCATGTGGTTGTAGAATACTGTCAACACAGTGACCAGATTCAGGTCAACCTCACTGGCCATGCTGTTGTTGACTTTACCCTCATGTACGCAGAACTACACACGTACGGAGGCTCTGAGGTTGCTGGGCTTCTTTCCTGTTCAACCGTAGTGTCGGCATGAAGCGATTACCCATCTGGATCAGTCAGAGGACTGAGAGGTGAAGAACATGATTGAATACTTGAAAACCAAAGTCGACAGATACCATATGTTGTGGTCCCATCAGAATGAGGAGCAAGTAATCAGGGGAACAAACAATTAGCTACCGAGCAGATTTTGTCCTAACCTCAATTAGAAACGGCTATTCTTTTTTACCCTGCAATATTATGTGTATAGGACACATGAGGATACAACCTGAATGTGAAATATGTGAAAGATCTATATTGATATGTGGATGTAAGTTCCCTGCATTTGAACCGGCTGTCTGATTACTTTTTTTATAGCTGTAAACTGGCCAGAGTTTTGAATACACAATCAATATTTAGTGATTAGGACGGTAGACACACCAAATGCTGAGGATTGTTAATTAAATCCAGAGTACATTTCATCTTATGTGTTCGTAGGGTAAGTTGTGTCAAGTTGTGCCATCAAACACCCAGAACACACTAAAGTTTCCAAGTCAATGGAACTGAAGACCTCATCTAAACAGAGTTTCAGGGTGTTGGGAGTAGAGAGGGAGACAGACAGAGAGAGAGATCTCCTAGCTGTAGTACAGAACTGCTCAACAGTGGCGGTTTAACTGAAATTTGCTACAGTGTAATAAAACACATTTATGATGAGTCCTTCCTTGGCGAGTAATGTTGGTATTTACAGCTGCAGTCTGTTTTTTACTGCCCGCTCCTGCCTTTCACTCTTTAACGCTAGACTCTCAAAACCCTAAAATACTGTCCCATTTTCAGGTATGAAGGTAAGACCCAGAAGCAGATAACGTCGAATTAACAATGGTTTAATTATCCAACAGGGGCAGGCATTAGACAGGTCACGGCAGGCAGGGGTCAGTAAACGAGAGGTGGGGCAATGGTACCGGACTGCAGGCAGGCTCAGGGTCAGGGGCAGGCAAGGGTCAAAACCAGGAGGGCGAGAAAAAGAGAGACTGGGAAAATCAGGAACTGAGAACAAAAATGCTGGTTGACTTGACAAACAAGACAAACTGGCAACAGACAAACAGAGAACACAGGTATAAATACACAGGGGATAATGGGGAAAATGGGTGACACCTAGAGGGGGGTGGAGACAATCACAAAGACAGGTGAAACAGATCAGGGTGTGACACCTGTAGGTACAGCTAATAAACTTTCAGCATATCTCATAAAGTGCATTTCGTACACCATAGCGAAAATATCTACAAAGGGATGGATGGTGGATGCCCTCCTGTTCTATGCAGTTATGAATCCCTCAGCAGTACACGTTATATCTCATGCATAATTCAGCCAATGCTTATCAACTTGACATGGCCCATACCACTGGGCACAAACGTCAATTCAACATTTATTCCACATTGGTTCAATGTCATTTAATTTAAATGATGTGGAAATAATGTTGATTCAACCAGTGTGTGCCGGGTGGGATGCTTCTCATGGTAATGGTTTAAATGAACATGGTACAGTACATTCTGTGTGGAGTAGATAGGGGAGGGACAATGAACCCCAGATGGGCAAACCACTTGTCCATGTCTAAAATGGAATAAAAAAAAAAGGTTAATCACCTTAATTTTAAATTTGCTGACCTTCACTCAGTACCTTGATTTAGATTTTTTTGCAACCAGGAAAGTAATTGAGAACACAAACATTTCAGGTCTATGCACAATAATGCAAGTTTTTACCTCTCTTCATTGAGTAGGTAAGGGTAATCATAGAGACAGCTGGCTAATACGCTTAAACCACAGGTGCCAGTGTCTTGTTAAATCCACTTCAATCACTGTAGATGAAGGGGATTAGACAGCTTAAACATTTATTGAGACATGGATTGCGTATATGTGCCATTCAGAGGGTGAATGGGCAAGACAAAAGATTTAAGTGCCTTTGAACAGGGTATGGTAGTAGGGGCCAGGCGCACCGGTTTGTGTCAAGAACTGCAACGCTGCTGGGTTTTCCACGCAAAACAGTTTCCCGTGTATATCAAGAATGGTCCACCACCCAAAGGACAACCGCTGATTGAAGTGGATTTAACAAGTGACATCAAGAAGGGATTCACCTAATCAGTCTATGTCATGGAAAGAGAAGGTGTTCTTAATGTTTTATACACTCAGTGTATATTCCAGAAGCAAGATGAATCACCATGTTCCTCCTCTCATAATGTTATGTCAGCCAGTAATTATATTACAGGAACACTTCATTTTAATTTCCAGGTTAAAATTAATTATGTGCATCGTTCCTATTAATTATGTGCATCGTTCATGAAGGGATGCCATGTCATTAATTGAATAGCAGCTGGCATCCCTCCATTTAGTTTGAAGTTCAAATCAGAGGCAGCATTCTGATGAAGGCCCCAATGAAAAAAAGGTCTATTTTCATGTACAGTCAGGTGAAAAATTATTGGCACCCTTGACAAAGATGAGCAAAAAACTAAATAGATAATACATTTACTGAGCTACATTGAATGCTCAAAATGTTTTGACAATTATATTATTTATACTAATACAATTTCTCAGAGAAAGAGATTTTGTTAAGCAAGTAATAATAAAAGAAAACGTATGTTTTCAATACTCTATTTCAAGTTTGAAGTTTCAGGTATCAAGTTGCAAGTTTTCATGTCACGTGAACAAGTACAGTGAAATTCCTTCTTGCAAGCTTTAAACCCAACAATGCAGTAATAAATATCAATGTAGTTCTAAAAATAACATAAGGTAGAACACACAAGAAATAAAAATAAGAGATAAGAAGAACACGAGAAAGTAAGATGATATATAGAGGATCAGTTCCAATACCATATTTACAATGTGCAGGGATACTGGAGTGATAGAGGTAGATATGCATTGGGTTAAGGTGACTAGGCATCAGGATGTATGATAAACAGTGTAGCAGCAGCGTGGATGAAGATTGTATTTTGAGTGTGTGTGCGTGTGCGTAGAGTCACTATAAATGTGTGAGCATGTTATGTGTGTGTTGGACTGTCAGCGTGAGTGAGTATGTAGAGTCTTGTCAGTGTGCATAGAGACCGCAAAAATATAAATAATACAAGTGTCAACTCAGATAGTCTGTGTAGACATTTTATTACCTATTTAGCGTCAACTCAGATAGTCTGTGTAGACATTTTATTACCTATTTAGCGTCAACTCAGATAGTCTGTGTAGACATTTTATTACCTATTTAGCGTCAACTCAGATAGTCTGTGTAGACATTTTATTACCTATTTAGCGGTCTTATTGCTTGTGGATAGAAGATGTTCAGGAGCCTGTTGGTGTCAGACTTGATGCACCGGTGCTGCTTGCCATGCGGAAGCAGAGGTAATCAAATCAAATTTTATTAGTCACACGCGCCGAATACAACAGGTGTAGACCTTACAGTGAAATGCTTACTTACGAGCCCCACACCAAGAATGCAGTTTAATAATAAATAAAAGAATACGAATAACAAATAAAAGTAACAAGTAATTAACGAGCAGCAGTAAAATAACAATAGCGAGACATTATACAGGGGGGTACCGGTACAGAGTCAATGTGCAGGGGCACCGGTTAGTTGAGGTAATATGTACATGTAGGTAGAGTTATTAAGTGACTATGCATACTATGCCCACCCTGACCCTGAGCCTGCCTGACGTCCTGTACCGTCACCCCACTACTCTGGATTACCGACCTCTGCCTGACCTGACCCTGCCTGCCGTCCTGTACCTTTGCCCCAATACTCTTGATTATCGACCCCTGCCTGCCTTGGCCTGTCATTTGCCTGCCCCTGTTGCTGTAATAAACATTGTTACTTCAACACAATCTGCATTTGGGTCTTACCTGAAACGTGACAGTACGAACTGGCCATGACTGACCCAGCATACTTGGACCAGCTCCGCTACGCCATCTCCTCCCAAGGAGCCACCATTGGTAGGCACAAGGAGTTGCTTCACGGTCTGATGGAAGGGTTCCAGGTCACGACCGAACGTCACGACCAAGCATTGGACATTTTAAGGGAGAAAGTCTGTGGGTTGCCTACTAGGCAGCCTACCACGACGATAACCTTTCAGCCCCTCAGTAACCCGGCTGGTAGCTGCGTCGTCACCCCGGTTTCCCGGGAACCCCGCTTACCTCCCCCGGAGCGTTTCGATGGAGAATCGGGCACCTGTCGGGCATTTCTCGCTCAGTGTTCCCTCGTCATGGAGCTGCAACCTTCCTCCTTCCCCTCGGAACTCTCTAAGATAGCGTACCTCATCACGCTGATGTTCAGGAGGACGCTCGCCTGGTCTACGACCATTTGGGAACAACAGTTGGCGTTTGCTTCAGTCTGGAGGAATTCGTGGCGGAGGTGAATAAAGTTTAAGAGGGTCCGGTGTCCGGGAGAGAGGCTGCCCAGAAGTTACTCCAGCTTCGGCAGGACTCCCTCAGTGTAGCAGACTATGCGGTGGATTTACACAAGCTAGCAGCGGAGGTTGCCTGGAACCCGGAAGCGCTGTTCGACACGTTCCTGCACGGATAATCGTAGGAAGTAAAGGACGAGCTTGCAGCCCAGGAGCTACCGCCAGATCTCGACTCACTCATCGCTTTAAGCATCCTGATCGAAGGTCGGCTACGGGAACGTAGTAGGGAGAAGAGGTCAGATTGCGGTCCCAATCGCTCACTCAAGGATCCCACCTTGCATCTGAGAAAATCCGGAAGTTCCCGGCGTCTACATCCCCGAGAAGATCCAAGCTTACCTGAGTTCCTCCGAGATCCTCCGAAGACTGCCGATTCACCTCTTCATGAGCCGATGCAGCTTGGCAGGGCTAGGCTGTCTCCTGCCGAACGCGTACGCAGACTTGACACCCAGAGTTGTCTGTATTGCGGTACTGACGGTAATTTTGTGTCTACCTGTCCCTTCAAGAGATCTAGCTCATTCGTTGGAGTGAATACACTGGTGGGTCTTAAAGATAATTCTCCCCTTAATCACCCCCTCTCCATGCCATCCTGCTGTGAGGCGACCAGCCCAAGTCTCTCCAGGTACTCAATGACTCAGGGGCCGATGTGAGTCTTATGGACGTTACCCTGGCGTCAGAGCTGGGCAACCCCTCTCCATTCCTATGGATGGTAGAGCGCTGGATGGGCGCTCCCTAGGCCGGGTCACCCTTCATACCACCTCCATCAACCTACGAGTGTCAGGGAACCACTCAATTCCTGCTAGCTGAGTCTCCGCAGGTTCCTGTGGTATTGGGATTCTCTTGGCTCCAGCGACATAATCCCTCCATTGACTGGGCTACCAGTGCCATCTTGGGCTGGAGCCTGTCCTGCCACACTCATTGCCTGAAGTCAGCTCTGCCTTCCCCGGGACGCCTGCCTGGGGGCTTGGAAATTGCCTCTGGATTACTGACCTCTGCCTGACCTGACCCTGCCTGCGCCTGCCTGCCGTCCTATACCTTAGCCCCACTACTCTGGATTATCGACCACTGCCTGCCTTGGTTTGTCGTTTGCATGCCCCTGTTGCTGTAATAAACATTGTTACTTCAACACAATCTTCTTTTGGGTTTTACCTAAAAAAGGCACCTATTGGTAGAAAGGCACCTATTGGTAGATGGGTATAAATAAAAAAACAGACATTGAATATCCCTTTGAGCATGGTGAAGTTATTAATGACACTTTGGATGGTGTATCAATACACCCAGTCACTACAAAGATATGCAGGCATCTTTCCTAACTCAGTTGCCGGAGAGAAAATAAACCGCTCAGGGATTTCACCATAAGTGCCAATGGTGACTTTTTAACAGTTACAGAGTTGAATGGCTGTGATAGGAGAACTGAGGATGGATCAACTTCATTGTAGTTACTACACAATACTAAGCTAAATGACAGAGTGAAAAGAAGGAAGCCTGTACAGAAAAAAAATATTCCAAAACATGCATTCTGTTTGTGTCACGACCTCTGCCGAAGTCAGTTCCTTTCCTTGTTCGGGCTGCGTTCTGTGGTCGACGTCACCGGTGTTCTAGCCATCGCCAATCCACTTTTCATTTTCCATTTGTTTTGGCTTGTTTTCCTGCACACCTGGTTTACATCTCATCATAATTTCTATGTGTATTTAGCCCTCTGTTCCCTCCATGTCTGTGTGTGGTATTGTTTATTTTGTCAAGGTTGGCACGCTGCCAGCTGGTTTGCGCCGGATTTTGTTTTATGCCCGTGCTTTGTGGCAGCCGGTACTTTGTACTTGTGTTTTGTACTCTTTGGGCATTTGTCTTGTGACGCGGTTGTGTTCTGTATTATGATTGCCTAAGTAAAGTGCTTTGTCCACTCATCTCTGCTCTCCTGCGCCTGACTTCCATGCACCAGCTACACCCACCAATGACAGTTTGCAATAAGGCACTAAAGTAAAACTGCAAAAAAAGGGGCAACGAAATTAACTTTGTCCTGAATACAAAGTGTTATGTTTGGGGCAAATCCAATACAACACATCACTGTGTTCCACTCTTTCATATTTTCAAACATGGTGATGGCTGCATCATGTTATGGGTATGCATGTCATCGGCATGGACTAGGGAGTTTTTGAGCATAAAAATAAACAGAATAGATCTAAGCACAGGCAAAATCCTAGAGGAAAACCTGGTTCAGTCTGCTAACCAACAGACACTGGAAGGCAGTATTCTACTTTCCGTAGGACAGTATTGTGAAACACAAGGCCAAATATACACTGGTGTTCGTTACCAAGACGACATTGAATGTTCCTGAGTGGCCTAGTTACAGTTTTGACTTAAATCGGCTTGAAAATCTGTCAAGACTTGAAAATGGCTGTCTAGCAATGATCAACAACCAATTTTACAGACCTTGAAGATTTTCTTTAAAGAATAATGTGCAAATATTGTACAATCCATGTGTGTAAAGCTCTTAGAGACTTACCCAGAAAGACTAACAGCTGTAATCGCTGCCCAAGGTGATTCTAACATGTATTTGTCACGCCTACTCACGTACCCCCGCTCCAGCGCTCGATGTCGCCGGTCTACTAACCATCGGCCCTGGCAATCATCATTACGCACACCTGCTCCCCATCATTATGCACACCTGGATTAAAAAGGATTACTCTCCTTTGATTTAGCCCTCTAAGTCATCAGGCAGTATTGGTTTTGTTCGCATTCTGTACGCATCTCTTATCTTGTTTATCTTCACGATTCTTATTATTAAACTCACCTTCTGCACCTGCTTCTTGACTCACAGCGTAAACGTTACAGAATATTGCCTCCACAAAAAAATAGAAGCAGCAGTAGAAGGACATCTCCCAGACGGTCGACGAACAAGGACACCTAATCCGCCAACCCCAGGATCAGCTGGCACAACTGGGTATGGCTAAGGATAAGGTCTTCCGCATTCTCCACTGCCTTGACACCACCCGAAAGAATTCAACTACAACTAGCGGAGGTCCTCCTACCACGAGTCGTCCCAGCAAGGCAGTCCCCCAGCCTATCCAGCCGTCCAACCACGTCAGCGATGCCCGAATGTCCTTCAAATGCCGTGGTGCCCTACTCCAGTGCTCCCTCTATTTTTCCCAACAGACGGGAGCCCCCACCACCGAGAGGTCCAAGGTTGCCACGGTTATTTCCCTGCTAATCGGGCGGGCGTTGGAGTGGGCTATGGCCATCTGGGAGAGAGGAGAGGAAGAGCTGGGTTCCTACTAGAGGTTAATTTCTCTGTTCAGGGCAGTCTTTGACTATCCATCAGAGGGCAGAGAGGGAGGTGAGCAACTACCTCAACTTCGGCAGGATGCCCAGACCACTGCGGAGTACGCCCTCACCTTCCAAACCGTGGCAGTCTCCAGCGGATGGAATGAACTGGCTCCACGCACCCTATTCCGAGGAGGACAGCGCGAAGAGGTCCAGACGGAGCTGGTGTGCCTGGACGACAACCTTTCTTGGACGCGCTCATAGCGATGGCCATCAGTCTGGACAACCTTCTTTGGGAGTGCTGGCACCTCCCTCACCTCTCGCCTTCCTCCTTTGGCCCCTCCTTTTGCCATCTTGAGCCAGACCCTGAACCCATGGAGGTAGGAGCCACACACCTCTCCATGGCAGAGTAGCGTTGCCGAAGATGGCTGGGGCTGTGTTCCAATTGAGGCCAGGAGGGGCACCAGCTTCAGCGGTGTCCGGGGGTGTCCCAACCCAGGGTTCCCCAGGGACAGAGGGACGGCCCCGTGATCATCCGTCTCCCGTGGTAGGCGTAAGTATTCCATCATCGCTTTCCACCAAACCCTTCCTGGTTTCCATTTCGCTGGTTGTCCCTCATGTATTGTCTTTACAGCTCTGGAGAGGGAACCTGCACCTGCTACCTGCCCTCTGGAGCACACCTACGTTCCCACGGAGGTAAGGGATCGGCTGTTGACCTGGGCGCACATATCCCTTGCCCGCTGGACACCCAGGCATCACCCACACCATTCAATCCATCTCCGCTAAGTACTGGTGGCCCACCTTGGTACAGGACGTTGCCCGCTACGTCAACTCCTCCTCCGTATGTGCCCAAACCAAAGGCCCCGTGGAGACAGACCGAGGCCCCCTACGGTGGACGAGTGGTTCCGGCACACAGAGGAGGTTTGGACCGCCACCGCAGTGAGGCTCCCGTGTTCCATCCGGGTGATCGCGTCTGGCTCTCCACCAAGAACCTCCTGCTCCGCCTGCCCTGCCGGAAGCTGAGCCCCTGGGTTGTGGGGACTTTCAAAGTCCTCCGGAGGGTCGGTGAGATAACATACTGAGTACAACTCCCCATCAACTACCGGAGTGTACCCTCTTTTCATGTTTCCCTCAGGCCAGTGGTTCCTGGTCTCCTGGCTGGTGTCGTCCCTCACAACACCTCTCTGTCTCCCTGGACATCGTTGGGACCTATGCCTATGCCGACAGGTCCCTCCTGGACTGCCGACATCGTGGGGGTCGGCTCCAGTACCTGATGGACTGGGAGGGGTACGGTCCCGAGGAGCACTGTTGGGTCCCGGCGGCGGACATCCCGGACCCCAACATCGCCCGGATTTCCATCTCCGCCGTCCGGACCGGCCCGCTCCTCACCGTCAATAAATGTGCAAACCCTTCTAAAATCATGTTTTCACTTCGTCATTATGGGGTACTGTCACAATGATGACGTTGGAGAGACGAAGCAGGTACGGGGAGTAACATTTAATAAATAACGGACATGGAACGAGACATAAACAGCGTTAGCAAACAGAAAACAATCAATGCAGAAGCGGGGAACAGAGCTGGGGAACTGACACATATAGGGGAGGAAATGAACAGGTGATAAGAGAGTCCAGGTGAGTCCAATAACGCTGATGCGCGTGACGAGGAAAGGCAGGTGTACGTGATGGATGGCAGGAGTGAGTGATGCAAGGCATTCTGGAGCCGGGGGGGGGGGGGGAGAGCGGGAGCAGACGTGACAGGTACTGTGTGTAGATGGGTGAAAAAATAAATAATTTTGAATTTAGACTGTAACACAACAAAATGTGGAATAAGTCAAGGAGTATGAAAACTTTCTTGAGGCACTGTATAAGTCAATTTACCTTTAAGTCAATAAAGGTAAAATAAGGAGAGTTGCATCTCTCTTTTCAAATGCAAGTTTTGATTATTTTTAGTCAACACAGAGGCTTCCCCGTAGGTAGCTTAACAAATTCAAGGCAAAGTCACGACCAATGACAGTCTAGTATAGTGTCTTTGAAGAGAGGAATGTTATCCGGCTAAAGGTCAAGGGGAAAAAAACACTCATGAAATATTCTGTTTGTTAAAGGGGGCATCCTGTTTGGCAGATACAATAATCTAATTAAAATGAATTACTCTATGAATAATGTATGAGAGGATGACTTTTAAGTGCTGAATGAGGATCCCTTGAGAACGAGTCAGCACCAAAAGGGAAAAACATGGACAAATGCAGAAAATGTCAACGTTTTGACTGACAGGAGAGTGAAAGAAAGAAGTGCATGGGGTCTGAAAGTGCAAAGAGTTTAGTTCCTTCAGGTTGAGGGGAAACATCTACTAGAGCGGGAATGAAGGGGTTTCAGACTAGTTATACAGTATGAAGAGCCAAGGAAAACATATTGGCGTCCTGTCACTATACCTGGCAGTCCAACCACGGGCCATGAATTGGGGAAAAAACTACGTAAAACTACGAAAAAACTACTACTATGTGTGAGAAGTACTGTATTCAGCCACTCTTGGAGGACTATTGAAGTTGAATTGTAATGCTTTGTTATTTCTTAAAACAGTTTAGCATTACAGCATTCATCAGGGCTCTGCCATGCTTCAATGTCCTTTCAATCGAAAAGACATATCTCCTCATATGTTTCAGAGCAGTGAGAACCAAGACTCTCCTGCTTCGAGGGCTATAATCCAGGCAGCAGAGGAGGGAATGACAATCCTGTGCAAAATAAAGGATATACTGTTCTCCATACAGTTTCTCTGTCTTTAAGGCTGTATTCTTTAAAAAAAATGTACATGTCTGTCTCAGAGTTGGCAGATATTGTATCGGAACACTGTCAAATAGAAAATGCTACTATTTGGGGTCTGTAGTTCTGATTTGTTTATTTTGTTAAGGTAACTAAACTCTAAGAGTTGTCTATGTCAAATTTGGATTAAGGAATTAACCATCCACACTGTAAAAAATTACCCACAGGCTTAGTAAATATTGCAAATAGCAACTCAGGAAATTATCTTGAATGAATCTGCTTTATTATAAATGCCAGACTGGTCCCAAAACTCCCATTCACATGAGTAAAACATCATACTTGATAATGATGGCATTTAGATACAAAAAGGTACTTAGTGTAACCTTTGTGTTGTGTCTGCAAGTCTCTGGGCTGCCCGGCCTATGTAACAAGAAACAAGATTAGTCCTTTTGAAAATCAGCTGGTGATATTGTTCGACTGTTCCAAGGCTGTTTAGTTGGTGTTGGTCTCTCTCTCTCTCTCTCTCTCTCTCTCTCTCTCATCTATC